>NC_053429.1:33005401-33666554 GCF_007990345.1 Gossypium hirsutum | reverse complement strand
TGACTTCAACATAATGTTCAATTCCTTAAAGTTTGTCACTCTAAATCCGAAGCACAACATGTCATGTCAACTTATTATTTTTAAATAATACTAAAAAACAACCTAGCTAACAGACTTAACTACTATTATTTATATTAAGTCTGAAATTTCAAAATTAAAAAAATATAAAGACTAAAAATGATTCAGTTGAAGAATATGAACTAAATCTACAACTTTACACATAGCAAATTTAACCAACAGATCTATGCTATTACTTGGGTTAGAACTGGAATTTCAAATTTTGAAAAATAAAGTACAAAGACTAAATTTGACCAAACAAATTAAAGTATAAGGACTAAATCTACAACTTACACATAGTATAGAAACTAATAGCAAATTTGACTTTTTCTTTTATCATAACATAACAGAATCAGGACAGACAACTATATTCTTAACACCAATTTCTAATACAATTTGGTCATGATGGCAATGATGCACGTAGAAGTGAGAGCTAGAAATCAAAGGCAAACAATGGCTATTTAATATTCAATATCACATGAATCGCATGAAGCAGTGCATACTCTATAACTGTGTGAGAATCTCACTAATACCATCCAGCTTTAGACGAATCAATTGAGTGCTGTTGCAAGTTCCTCCTGAAAACTCGGACAACTCTAACACTTGCAGCACGTCCTCGTTCTACGCTGTAAAAATAATGTCCGCTGGGACAAGCATTTGATTAAGAATCTATTAGAAAGAAATCTGGAGACAAGATTGTAAAAGAAACAAGAACATTACAATTGTTACGATACCATAATCCCATTTATCAATTCTAGTTGACAGTAGTAATGATGAAAAATGAAACCATCTACATGACAACTACACTAAATCTAGAAAGACATTACGTTTTGACAATTATATATGTCTCCACAGCACAAAGCAAAATAATTTTGACATCATAAGACCAATAGTGCATTACCTGACATAATACCGTTCAGTAACAGATGTAACAATCCCGTGTTCTATGGGTTTGCCTTGCATGCTTGATGATCGTTCGGTAGGACTGAATGGACAGAGTTTGGGAAGGCTAAATATGCAAATGCCTTCATTTTTCTGCTATTATGAAATCAAAAAGATAGGAGTTAAACCCAGACGAAAGCTACTACAGTCAAATTATAGCTTACGGCACCGAGTATCGTGAATATAATAGATAAACAAAGGGAATTCTATAATACTCTGCTCTTCTAGCCTGGTGGATCCAATATAACACATCCACTCTTGGCCACACAGCAGCAGATTGCAACTGCACATCCAGCATAAGATAGCAAGAAATGACTTAAGTACTAATTATTTACACAACACGAAAATGGCCATATGTTTCCATTGCTAACCAGCAACATGCTTCGTAGGAATCCCTGCATCTACAAGGGCCACACATGCTGCATTTATAGCACATGACAAAAGCTGTACGAGGTAATAACAAGGATTACATTGGAAGCTTACTCTTCAGGTAAATGAAACCCAGGAACAATAAAATGAGGCTCTAAAAGAGTCCTAAAGGATACAGCACTATCATCATTGATAACCTGCAGAAGAAAAGTACATAAAACCCAAATTTACTAACGATTAAGCTATAAAGAAAACGTAATTTTGACTGGTAATCGAATAGAACACTGAATTATAATGAATGTTGTATTCGGATTAATAGTCAAAAGACAAATGCTCTGCGTGTTCTCTTAATATCATTCATATGCCTTTCCACTTCCCTAGCACCAACAGACACATTTCGATAAATTTCCCAAACTTCTAACGGAGAATAATTATATGATAAGATACCATCCAATTACATCACAATCAATCATTACTCGTCAAACACTGAATAACTAACTGAACTCGAACTGGCAAACCAGAATATCTGAACCATACCCACACATGATGAAATTTGAACTCCAGAGCCTCCTTATTACCATTAAGCCAAGGCCTCATCCGCATTAAATAGGATTTTAGTAAATTATCTATTTGTCCTGTTTGCTTTCTCAGAGTTCTCGTTCTTTTTAGTTCCAACTTTTGGTCCATAAACGGTGGCAAGTACTTTGGTGTCACCTAAATAAAAATTAACAAAAAATAAACAAATTTATAGTCGAAATTATATGATATTTTCCAAAGTAAAAAAGTTTGCTAAAAGGAAGTACCTTAGAGACCAACTGGCAGAGCCATGAGCACGATAGAGAATGTTATGAGAACAAGCAAGAGGTCTCAACTGGTTCTGCGTGCGTCCGTCTTCCCCATCCACCTCCATTGCTCTCTATGAAACTCAAATGGCAAAGCTTCTCTCACATTTACTTTAATAGGAAATGAGATCTCAAATTGCAAATTGGGACACCGATGACAACTTTGTGTTTTGGGGGAGGACAGAAGGGTTTTAGAAATTAGGGTTTAAAACATGGTTTAATTTTGCCGTCAGATCCTGTGCTCTTTGAAGCTTTGAAGTTTAGTCCTCTTCTTTTAATGCCACATTAATTGTTTTGATGCAATATTTTAGCTTATTATGATCACAAATATCATGGATTTATTATGTCATGATCACTTAACTTTTTAACTCTCATTAAGCTAAAGACAGGGTCACCATAACATAATAAATAAAAAACTAAATTTTTAAAGTTGAATGACCAAAATGTAATTCTAAGCAAACATAAGTGACTAAACATGGAATTTAACCTCTACAAATTTTCACCTACATCTAATATCCTTCCCTCTTTTTCTCGCTCCAAAAATTGCGTAGCAGAGCTTGCAATCTCGATCTTCTCTTTTTCTCGAGCTTTCTTTAATGGCACTTGCCCATTCCTTTTTTTTTTAAATAAATTCTCACCGACGATTTTCTTGGTTTCATCCGCTTTGCTCTTTGGTAGTTGCCCCTTCTCTCCTCTTCGCCGCTGTAGACACATCAAATCGGTAAGCACGGCTGAATTTTTTTTTAACTGTTATTCGAACCCTGGGTTCACGGCTGAATTTATCAATTCATTATGTCTTGTTTTGATTTTGCTTTTACTTGCTAAATTTCCTTTCCTATCGACAAAACTTCAAACAGTAAAACCTTGAAAATAAACACCAAAATCTCAAAATTAAGGGGCTCCAGATTTGGCTGAGGAATCTACAATCACATCCTCTGAGTATACGTGAAAGAGACCTCCCCAATCTCCTTGTAAGCGTTTCGTTTTATTAGTTTTATATATCTGTTGTTTGAAAGAACATTCGGATGCCTTGTCTGAATTGGGAAAAATATGTTGTTGTTTTTGTTCAATTATTTTATCTGATTTTATTTAAATTCCTCAGATCCGTACAAGATAACGGGCAGAGGCAACAGTACGTATCCTACTGAAATGGACCTTCAACAGCTTCAGAATGGTACGCCATTAGAGAGATACAATGCTGAAAAGAACCGGTACCAGGAAAACTGTTATATTGGTGAATCATCAACTTCCCAGCTACAACCCGAACTAGAAATGAAAGAAGAGCATCACTTTCCAGAAGAGCGTAGTTGTTCCAGATCTGTATTGGAACGGATCGAAACTCTCATGGACAGGATTTACAGACAGAAAATGACCGTAAGTGCCATAATTGAATTTAGTAATTCATATTCAATTCGCATTATTGCTATTTATTATACATACATGTTGAAGGTAAAAAGAACCCTCATTGACTGACTTGCAAGGATTGGACCTTGCTTTATAAAGCACGGTTTATCCTGACCCTATAGTACCTTTTCTCTATGGACAATACCGTGAGAACGTTTGTCTCCAATCTAACACAGAATATTTTGTTTCTTAATACTTGGTTTGTGTGTATATTTGGTGAAATGAAGGACCAGGAGGCAGATATGAAATCTATATTATGCTTAGATCATACGGTGAAGACATTACCCCTAGTCAATACCCAAAATATCAAGACTAACGATGGCAAGTTCAAGGATGACCATTTGGCAGAATATGAGATGATGAAAAAATTCCTTGAAACATATGAGTTAAAGCAAAATTTGCTACATGAAAAATTAGACCTACAACTATCTGAGGTAATCTAATGTTTACGAATCTAATTACTAAGTTTGATTTCATGATCTAAATCTCCAATTTAATTTTCTAACTTGCTTTTTCAGGATTCGGAAAATGCGAGTTTACCAACTGAGCAAAATGAGGTAGGCTAATATTTACAAATCTAATTACTAAGGGTCAGTTTAGCATTGCTTCTTAGAAACACTTTTTGGGACAAAAAGCACTTTTGAGAAAAAAGCATTTCTAAACTAGCCCTAAGTTTGATTTCATCATCCAAATCTCCAATTTTAACTTTCAAACATGGTTTTTCCGGACTTGGAAAAGCAAGTTTACCAACTGGGCTTCTTACAGTAGGTCTCAATATCTCAAGTAATTCTTAAACTTGCCCTTGTTTTCATCTCTCCTTCACAATCATTTATTTTTTTCTCACTTAAATTTCTGGATTAAATGTGAAGACTCCGAGAAAAGAGGTATAATATATATACATACTGCATTGAACATCAGCTGGCCTAACTAGCATTTGAGAACATGGATGGTATAAGGTATCTGATAGAACACAAACATATACTACATTGAACATCACTCGGTCTAACTAGCGTTTGAGAGCATGGAGGGTATAGGCTATATGATAGAACACTTATAAATGTATCAAATCCATAAATTTGTTCAATTCATATTAGTAAATTCATATATTTTATATTGTTCAATTTCATAAGGTTAAATCTCAATCCTACTCGTCATTCTCATAATTTATACAGTAAATTTTTGTGTGTGTTTATTGTCTTAGTTTTCTTTGTCGTGTGCTCCTGCTCAAGATCGTGGAAGTTGCATGTCTTTTGAGTCTAAATTTGTTCATTTCATAAACCAACTTTACAACAACGACAACAGCAAAGTGGAGTACAAAGATTTTCAAGGCTTAGAAGATGCATTAGCAAACACTGCCTGGGGGAAAGTTCCAGACTACCTCAAATCTATTGGGATCCGAATAGAAGATGCTCGTGGAAAAGCTACTGATTTTTCTCATACTGGAATACAAATTCTGGTCTGCGCTGTAATTAAAGAGATGGAACATATGTCACTTGAGGATTTGGATTGGGGTACATTGAAAAAGTGGACAGCTGCACTCAATTACGCAAATGAACATGGTTTTCAAGTAGGATTTGCTAATAATCTGTTGCAGTGGAATGTGGTTGCCTACTTTCAGAAAAAGGAGCTCTATCGGCTCTCATAGTTTATATTTAATCCTGTATCTAACAATCTTCTATGTTTTAATGTCTCATTTTGCGTTCTAAAATCGTGAGTTGTTGTCTTGGGTATGTTTTTGAGTCAGTACCGTATTTAATTTGTTTAATCAGTTTAATCATATGTGTCATATATCATACTTACATGGACAATCTAGTCCATATAATATCTATACGAGTCTTTACAATCTAATAGGGTAGTTTTGAATTTTTGAAATATTAATAAGGATCAAATAGACGTTTTCAATTAAGCAAAATTCGACAATATCTTATTTTAATTTGATTAAATTCTCATTAATACTTTATTTCAATTTCTCATAATTTTAAATTTTGACAATTTTATTACAAGTTTTGATTATATTTGTTATTTTTCTATATTATTAAATTTATAGCTACTTATAGCCCTTTTTAAACCATAAATAAAATGATAATGTGCTTCAGCACAGTTAATCTTATATTCTCTCAATGCTAATCAAGTTAAGATTCAATTAGTTACTTTCATTATAAGCTGTTTTATGAAATAATTTATTTTTCATTTAACTTCCATAATAAATTTCTATTAATTCTATATTTTTTGTAAAAACTTTTAAATTTTATAATAAAATATTAGGAATAGATACAAAGTAACACAGTTTTCAATTTTTTATTTTTTATTTCTCACTATTATTCTTTTAGGCTCATATTTTTGCTTTGTTCATTTGTAGTTTTCTACTGTTTTTGAATTCTCAAACTGATCTTAATTTTATAATGACTAAAAAATATTAGATTTTAAATACAAACATAATAGAGGGATCAAATTTGAAAATTTACCATTATATTCTCATATCAAAGTTACAATTTGATGATTATCTTATAATTACTAAAAAATTTAATCCTAAATGTAAGCATAGTGAGGGATTGAACTTGTAATTTTATTAGAACTTATTATGCGTTTAAAAGAAAAGAACATGTGTCATGCATAAGCCATCCTTTTGTATATATTACTTTGGTTTTTGGTGTATCGCTTTGGATTTATTATTTATTTGTATTTAAATATAGAGTAAAATTTTAAAAGTTAAAAAATGATTTAAGTTTCTATTTACTTTATATATTTGAAATTTAGTCTCTTTATTTTATTTTTAGAATTTAATTCCTTTAATTTTTAAAATAAAAAATTTAAATTCAATTGTTATCACCATTAAAAATTTTCAATTAAATTCAATGGTATGATATTTATAAAATTGGAAAAAATTCACTTATTAGTGATATGATAAAAAATTATGTTGAGAATGCTTATATAATTTTTTTCCCTCAAAAAACATGCATTCAAACTCATCATGATAATTTTTTTTGTTAGAATAGTGTTCTTAAAAATATAACTACAACATTATAATTGAAATAATTAACAATGTTAACTATTTAGGTTAATTAATAACATTGTAACGTCCCCCTACCCGAGACCGTTGCCGGAGTCAAGCAGGAGACATTACAAAAATTATCTTAACACTTAAACAGTTTTCGTAGTAAACTATCCATCTGCGTCACGGTCGCTAAAAAAATTATATCTTGAGTTACGAAACTCAAAATCCAATTCCGTAAATTTTTCCTGAAACTAGACTCATATATATACTTACTAATTTCTTTCTAAAATTTTTGGTCAGGCCAATTAGTACAGTTTATTAGAAAAAGTCTCCCCTGTTTCAGGGTTCGGCTAGTCTGACCCTTGTGCACTACGAATCAAATTTCTTCCTGTACAGAAATCCAATGACTATGCCATTTGTTTCAATTAAAAATAGACTCAATAAGAAATCCATACAAATAAAGTTTGAGTCCTAATTCTTAATACACAATTTATGGTGAATTTCTAAAGTCAGAACAGGGAATCCAGAAATTGTTCTAACCCTGTTTCACCAAAACGTAAATATCTCATAAAATACAACTCTTTTACCTATTTTGTTTCTTCCATATAAAAATAGATTCATTAAGCTTCAATTACATATTTTATTCATCATCTAATTCACTTTATACTATTTTTGGTATATTTTCAAAGTTGGACTACTGTTACTGTCCAAATCTGTTTTAGTATAAAATGTTGATAACTAAGTTTATAACATCTTCATTTCTTCTCTCTACAACATTTACCAACAATTCCTCTTATTACTCTTCACTAACATATCAAAACATACCATACTTAAGGTTTTGGTAACATTTACAAAACATACCAAAATATCACTTAACAACTTAGATACTTTCAAAATAACCAAAAGACATCCTAGGTACAATGTCATTTTCTAAAAAGATAGAAACTTCACCAATTTGAGTTTGGGGATCGGCTTGTATGCTGAGTCCTTATACTTTCGTACCTAGCCTGCGCACGGAAACAAACCGTACGCTGAGAATACTCTCAGTGGTATTTCTATAAACAATAGCTTAATCAACTTTAAAACATGGTAATTCAAACACATTATTGCTATTATTCAATATCAATCAGTACTTTAATAACATTTACTTTATTTACCCTTATTAACATAACTCGGACACTGACGGATACACGGATCCAACCCACACTCCGGGATAAGCACATAGTGCTTCATCGGAATAAATCCGGAACTTTAACATTATAGTACACAAAGTACTTCATCGGAACAAATCCGGAACTTTAATAATAGTCGACACATAGTGTCTCATCGACTCAATGTCGGAATATCCCAATACTTCCAATTCCTATGACATGTCAACTATATCCGACTAGCCCGACACTGTTAATAGGGTATTCAAAATCACATTCATTTCAATATGGTAAAAATACTTACCTCATTCACATTTTCATACAATATAAATATCAAATATAGCAATAACGATTAAGCTCGGTTTATAGAAATACAAACCACTATTTATCGAATTTAATCGATATCTTCGTTCACTTTCTCTTTTCCCTTCTTTGATGACGTATCCGGTGCTACGTTTGCTACTAACAATCATACAATTAAAAATCATCAATATACTAATTCATAAAACACATTTTTCACTTTCTATCAAACTTTTACAAAAATTTCAATTTCGTCCTTTTTCCATTACTAATCTTTTTTCTTTAACTTAAGCTTCATATTCTCTTTTAATCAACTCATTAACAATTTCTAACTCATAAAATTCATTATAAAACATAAATTTTGAGCTCTATTCAACTTAATCCCTATTTAAACCTAACTTAGAATTCTTTTAATAAATCACTCAATTTTCACTTCTAACTTTAATTCCTATCAATTTAACCCATAAAACCTCAATTTATTCAACTAAATCAATATCTAAAAATTTTCTATTTTTCTTCATTTTAACCTCATACATGTAGAACTTTGAATTAGGATCCATAAACATAAAAATCATAAGAAAATGAGCTAAAACAACTTACCAATCAAGCTTTAGGGCCTTAATCCTCAAATTTCCCTTTTCTATTTCTTTCTTTCTTTCTTTCTTTCTTTCTCACGTTTGCTCTCTGTAACTCTTTTATGTTTCTTTGCTCATTATTCTTTATTCATTATACTATATTATATTATATTATTATTAACCTATAATAAATATAAAATTAACATGTGTAATAGCTATAACATAAAATATCTTATAGCTATTACACATATATACCAACTATTACACATGTTATATCATACATTCACACACATGGCACTTAGGGTCTAATTGCTAGATTAGTCCCTTTTACTTCTTTAATCTATAATTAAACTTTTATTCCTTATGCAATTTAATCCTTTAAACTAAATTCAAGCTACTTCACTTAATTAAACACTAAATAACCATTCAACTATAATTCATAAATATTTCTAATAAATATTCATGAATAAATTTCACGGAAACAGTACTCAAGACTCAATTTCTGATACCGTAACTTTCGGTTCATTACAATTCTCTCCCCCTTAATAAATTTCGTCCTCGAAATTTACCTGAAAAGAGATGGGGTATTGAGATCTCATCGTTTCTTCTGGTTCCCATGTAGCTTCTTCAACACTGTGACTTCGCCATAGCACTTTTACTAAAGGAATACGTTTATTACGTAATTCTTTTACCTCTCGTGCTAGAATCTCAACTGGTTCTTCTTCATACGATAAGTCAGGTCGAATCTCTACATTCTCGGTAGTAATAACATGTGAAGGATCTGATCGATATCTTCTTAGCATAGAAACATGGAAGACATCGTGCATTTTCTGTAGTTCAGGAGGTAAGGCCAATCGATACGCTACTGGTCCAATTCTCTCAATAACTTCGTAAGGCCCAATAAAACGAGGACTTAATTTTCCTTTTTGACCAAATCTTAGAATTTTCTTCCAAGGTGAAACCTTTAAAAATACTTTATCCCCGACTGAGTATTCAATATCCCGTCGTTTCAAATCTGCATACGATTTTTGTCTATCAAAAGCAGTTTTCAATCTTTCCCGAATTTTCTTAACTGCACTTTCTGTTTCTTGAACCAATTCAGGTCCAATCATCTTCTTCTCATTCAGTTCTGTCCAACATACGGGTGATCAGCATCTTCGCCCATACAAAGCCTCATACGGTGCCATCTGTATACTTGACTGGAAACTATTATTATACACAAATTCGGCTAATGACAAATAATATTCCCAGTTAGACTCAAAATCAATCATACAGGCTCGAAGCATATCTTCTAAAATTTGTATTACCCGTTCAGATTGACCATTAGTCTGTGGATGAAAAGCTGTACTAAAATGAAGTCGAGTACCGAAAGATTCATGTAATTGCTTCCAAAACCTTGACGTAAACCTTGGATCTCTATCAGAAATTATTGATTTTGGAATACCATGTAATCTAATGATTTCCCAAACATAAACCTCAGCAAGTTTCTTTAACGACCAATCGGTTCTCACAGCTAAGAAATGAGCTGACTTCGTAAGTCGATCAACTATTACCCAAATAGCATTCTTTTTACTTGTAGACATCGGTAATCCCGTCACAAAGTCCATCGTTATTCGGTCCCATTTCCATTCAGGAATATTGATGGGTTAAAGTAATCCCGATGGAACTTGATGTTCTGCCTTCACTCGTTGACAAGTCAAACACTTTGCCACATATTTAGTTATATCCTTTTTCATTCCCGACCACCAATACAATTCACGCAAATCACGATACATTTTCATACCTCCAGGATGAAATGCAAATGGAGTATTATGAGCTTCTCGAAGAATTAACTCTTTCAACTCAGAATTATTCGGAATGCAAAGTCGATTCTGAAATCTTAGACAGCCATTTCCATCAATGCTAAAATTTCTGTTGTACCATTCCGAATCATCTCTCTTTTCTTTAACAACTTATCATCTTCTAACTGTGCTGATCTGATTCGATCAAACATTACTGGCTTTATTCTTAATTTAGTCAAAAGGCTTCCATCTTCAGTGATACTAAGTTGTGCAAACATTGCTCGTAATTCAATCGCAGCTTTTCTACTCAGTGCGTCGGCTACTACATTAGCCTTCCCTGGATGATAGTCTATGACACAACCATAGTCTTTTAGAAGCTCTATCCAACGCCTTTGTCTCAGATTCAATTCTTTTTGCGAAAGCAGATACTTCAAACTTTTATGATCCGTATAAACATAGCACTTTTCACCATAAAGATAGTGCCTCCAAATCTTTAAGGCAAAAATTATAGCTGCTAATTCTAAATCATGAGTTGGATAGTTGCGTTCATGCGGTTTCAGTTGCTGTGAAGCATAAGCAATAACTTTCCCGTTCTGCATCAGTACACATCCCAGTCCACTCAATGAAGCATCACTGTACACTACAAAATCTCTTTCTAATTCTGGTAAAGTCAATACCGGTGGATCTGTTAACATTCATTTCAATGCTTCAAAACTTTTCTGACATTGCTCATTCCAAACAAATGGAATATTCTTCTGTAGTAGCTTGGTCATCGGTAAGGCTATCTTTGAAAATTCGTTGACGAATCTTCGATAGTAACCAGCCAATCCAAGAAAACTTCGTACCTTTGATACATTCTTAGGAACTTTCCACTGAATAACTGCTTCAATCTTCTTTGGATCCACTCTAATTCCATCCGCTGATACGACATGACCAAGAAACACAACTTCTGATAACCAGAATTCACACTTGCTCAATTTTCCGTACAATTGCTTTTCTCGTAGTATTTGCAAAACAATCTGGAGATGTTGCTCATGATCTTTTTCTGACTTGGAATACACCAAAATATCATCGATAAAAACTACTACGAACTGATCCAAGTATGGCTGAAAAATCCGATTCATAAGATCCATAAAAGCAGCAGGGGCATTTGTCAGTCCAAATGGCATCACTAAAAATTCATAATGCCCATACCTCGTACGGAATGCCGTCTTCAATATGTCGCACTCTTTTACTTTCAACTGATAGTATCTCGACCTTAGATCAATCTTTGAAAATACGGAAGCTCCTTTCAGTTGATCAAACAAATCATCTATTCGGGGAAGTGGATACTTGTTCTTGACAGTCAATTTGTTGAGTTGTCGATAATCAATGCACAACCGCATCGACCCATCTTTCTTCTTAACAAATAATATTGGAGCTCCCCATGGTGATGTACTAGGTCGTATAAAACCTCTATCCAATAAGTCTTGCAACTGTACTTTTAATTCCTTTAGCTCAGTAGGTGCCATACGGTACGGAGGTATCGATACCGGATCTGTACCTGGGTAGACTTCAATCACAAATTCTACCTCTCGATCAGGGGGTAATCCAGGTAATTCCTCAGGGAATACATCAGAAAATTCACATACAGTCCGAATTTTACTACACTGACTTTCAACTGAATCCGAATTAATCACATATGCTAAGAAAGCATTACAACCTCGATGAAGAAGCTTGCTAGCTTTAATGGCCGAAACAATACGAATTGATCCACTAGTCCGAATACCATTTACTTCAATTCTATCTTCACTTTCATTCTGAACAATAAACTTCTTCTTATAATAGTCTAAAATCACTCCATGTTCTGATAACCAATCCATTCCCAAAATAACATCAAAGTCGCCAAATGGCATAATCAACAGATCAACAGGGAATATTCTATCTTGAATCATTAATGAACATCTTCGACATATATGGTTCACTAAAGTAGTTTGTCCCAGTGGACTAGACACTTCTATCATAACTTTAGACAATTCAAACTCTAATTTTTTTTTGTCTCAACTACTTTCGTATTAACATATGAATGTGATGACCCAGGGTCTATTAAAGCATAAACGGGTGTTGACTTCAATAAGAATATACCTGTCACCACATCGTGAGCATCTTTCTCTTCTCGAGTCCTCACAACATACACTCGAGCTGGAGCTCTAGCTTCAGATTGTTGTGTAGCACTCTCACTAGTTCTTCTAGTACCACCTCTAGCAAACGAACTACTTCGGCCTGATCCCCGGCCTCTGGAAGCAAATTCAGATCTTTGCACTACTGTCGGTGTTGTTCCAGATATCTTTGGGCAATCTTTAATAAAATGATCGGTAGCTCCACAACGGAAACAACCTCCAGTCAACTTTCTACACTCCTCTTTGTGTCGGTTTCCACAATGCTCACATATTGGAATTTCAGTATTCTGAACTGGACTTCGGATACTGCCAGTAGACACAGTAGTCTGTCTTTTCCGACCTTGATCACTCTTTTTCGATCGAGAACTAAATCTCCAATTACCTCGTGATTCCTTTGACCGCTTAAGCTGTGGACTTGAACTAACCATTCCGGGACGTTTTTTCAGTCGAACAAGCAACTTCAGACTTTTTATCCCTTCCGAGAATTTGTTCAATCATCTTAGCTCTTTCCATTAAATCCGCAAACTCAGTGATTCTAAGAGGCATCAACTGTAGTCTAAATTCATCACGTAATCCTCTTAAAAATCTTTTACATCGGTCAGCTTCAGTCGGTACAAACTCAGTGTCATATCTGCTCAATCTCAGAAATTCTCGTTCATAATCCACTATGAGCATCTCACCTTGTTTCAGTGTTAAGAACTCTTGTCTTTTGTCCTCTATGTACATTTCTCCCAAATACTTATTTTGAAACTCTTTTTGAAAGAAGTCCCAACTTATCTGTTCCTCAAGTACATTCTGAATCACTGATTCCCACCATACTAAAGCTTCCTCTTGCAGTAATGAGATAACACACACTAAGCTTTCTTGTGGTGTACATTCAAGTTGCTTCAGAACTCTCTTTGTAGTCTTTAACCAATTTTCAGCAGTAGTCGAATCAATTCCCTTTGCACCCAAAAATTCTGTAGCTCCATATTTTCTCAATTCTTTAATTGGAGCTCTTCGGGTAGTAGGGATAGAGGACGTAGCAAGCATAGTTCCTACTGCTTTTTGAAGGGCATCGGCGATTATTCTAAAGACTTCAGTATTATCACTTCCAACATTCGGTTGATTTCCCACTGGATTCACACTTGAAGTTGCAGACTCCGATTCATTCACATTATACGGTTCATCATCTTCACTATACATCTCTTGATCAGTATCCTCAATGCTTTTATCAGACATTCTTAATGCTATAAAACAAAAATATTCAACAAACATATCAGCATCCAATCCCAACTCAAATTTGACTCAGTAATGACATGTACCTCTAGATTCACATTGACATTCGATTTAGTCCTAGAACCGACTAAATCTAATTAGCTCTGATACCAATCAATATTGTAACGTCCCCCTACCTGAGACCGTTGCCGGAGTCAAGCAAGAGACATTACAAAACCTATCTTAACACTTAAACAGTTTTCGTAGTAAACTATCCATCTACGTCACGGTCGCTAAAAAAATCATATCTTGAGTTACGAAACTCAAAATCCAATTCTGTAAATTTTTCCTGAAACTAGACTCATATATATACTTACTAATTTTTTTATAGAATTTTTGGTCAGGCCAATTAGTACAGTTTATTAGAAAAAGTCTCCCCTATTTCAGGGTTCGGCTACTCTGACCCTTGTGCACTACGAATCAAATTTGTTCCTGTACAGAAATCCAATGACTATGCCATTTGTTTCAATTAAAAATAGACTCAACAAAAAATCCATACAAATAAAGTTTGAGTCCTAATTCTTAATACACAATTTATGGTGAATTTCTAAAGTCAGAATAGGGAGTCTAGAAATTGTTCTAACCCTGTTTCACCAAAACGTAAATATCTCATAAAATACAACTCTTTTACCTATTTTGTTTCTTCCATATAAAAATAGATTCATTAAGCTTCAATTACATATTTTATTCATCATCTAATTCACTTTATACTATTTTTGGTATATTTTCAAAGTTGGACTACTGTTACTGTCCAAATCTGTTTTAGTATAAAATGTTGATAACTAAGTTTATAACATCTTCATTTCTTCTCTCTACAACATTTACCAACAATTCCTCTTATTACTCTTCACTAACATATCAAAACATACCATACTTAAGGTTTTGGTAACATTTACAAAACATACCAAAATATCACTTAACAACTTAGATACTTTCAAAATAACCAAAAGACATCCTAGGTACAATGCCATTTTCTAAAAAGATAGAAACTTCACCAATTTGAGTTTGGGGATCGGCTTGTATGCTGAGTCCTTATACTTTCGTACCTAGCCTGCGCACAGAAACAAATCGTACGCTGAGAATACTCTCAGTGGTATTTCTATAAACAATAGCTTAATCAACTTTAAAACATGGTAATTCAAACACATTATTGCTATTATTCAATATCAATCAGTACTTTAATAACCTTTACTTTATTTACCCTTATTAACATAACTCGAATACTGACGGATACACGGATCCAACCCACACTCCGGGATAAGCACATAGTGCTTCATCGGAGTAAATCCGGAACTTTAACATTATAGTACACAAAGTACTTCATCGGAACAAATCCGGAACTTTAACAGTAGTTGACACATAGTGTCTCATCGACTCAATGTCGGAATATCCCAATACTTCCAATTCCTATGACATGTCAACTATATCCGACTAGCCCGACACTGTTAGTAGGGTATTCAAAATCACATTCATTTCAATATGGTAAAAATACTTACCTCATTCACATTTTCATACAATATAACTATCAAATATAGCAATAACGATTAAGCTCGGTTTATAGAAATACAAACCACTATTTATCGAATTTAATCGATATTTTCGTTCACTTTCTCTTTTCCCTTCTTTGATGACGTATCCGGTGCTACGTTTGCTACTAACAATCATACAATTAAAAATCATCAATATACTAATTCATAAAACACATTTTTCACTTTCTATCAAACTTTTACAAAAATTCCAATTTCGTCCTTTTCCCATTACTAATCTTTTTTTCTTTAACTTAAGCTTCATATCCTCTTTTAATCAACTCATTAACAATTTCTAACTCATAAAATTCATTATAAAACATAAATTTTGAGCTCTATTCAACTTAATCCCTATTTAAACCTAACTTAGAATTCTTTTAATAAATCACTCAATTTTCACTTCTAACTTTAATTCCTATCAATTTAACCCATAAAACCTCAATTTATTCAACTAAATCAATATCTAAAAATTTTCTATTTTTCTTCATTTTAACCTCATACATGTAGAACTTTGAATTAGGCATCCATAAACATAAAAATCATAAGAAAATGAGCTAAAACAACTTACCAATCAAGCTTTAGGGCCTTAATCCTCAAATTTCTCTTTTCTATTTCTTTCTTTCTTTCTTTCTTTCTTTCTTTCTTTTTTTCTTTCTCACGTTTGCTCTCTGTAACTCTTTTTATGTTTCTTTGCTCATTATTCTTTATTCATTATACTATATTATATTATATTATTATTAACCTATAATAAATATAAAATTAACATGTGTAATAGCTATAACATAAAATATCTTATAGCTATTACACATATATACCAACTATTACACATGTTATATCATACATTCACACACATGGCACTTAGGGTCTAATTGCTAGATTAGTCCCTTTTACTTCTTTAATCTATAATTAAACTTTTATTCCTTATGCAATTTAATCCTTTAAACTAAATTCAAGCTACTTCACTTAATTAAACACTAAATAACCATTCAACTATAATTCATAAATATTTCTAATAAATATTCATGAATAAATTTCACGGAAACAGTACTCAAGACTCAATTTCCGATACCGTAACTTTCGGTTCATTACAAACATCATAAAAATAAAAAAAAATAAAATTATTAAAAAATTTAAAGTATGTGAATTTAATTGCCCAAATTAAAATTTAACTATAAGAAAGTAATCTAAATTTATTTAAAGTCTACCAAATTGTTTTAAAAAATTTATATCCAATCTAATTAAATAAAATTATTTGATTAAATTAAAAAATTAAACATATTAAATTTAAATCTTACTATAATATAATTAATTTGATGGAGCATATAAAATTAAAACTATATATATTTAAAAAAATTTCAAAAAAAACTTCAATTATTAATTAATTTATTTAGATTCTAAAGTTATTATTTTAGAAAAATTTTAAATTTTTTTATATATTATTTATTTTTCTTAAAAAAATAAAATTTTTGAAATTTTTATAAATATTTGAAAATTTTAAAAAAAAATAATTTTTTTATATTTTTTGTGAGAGAGTTATCTTGCTTATTTTTAAAATTGATAAAGATCAAAGGGATATTTACACAAATATATTATTCGAATTATTTAAATTACAAAATTTGATTCACCTCTAACTCGAAACTTAAATTACCTTTATTGGTAGGGATAAATTTTAAAATTATACATGAATTTTGATTTAATGTGCAATTGTATACATGAGCTTTAATTTGGTGTAATTATATAGGTGAAACTCTAATTGTGGTTTAAATGTATACTTCAAATTTAATTTTAATTTAATCATATACATTTAAATAAATAAATATATCAATTTATTTTTATATTAGATAAATATAATTATTTATATATGTAATATATAAACAAATGATGTTATATCAATAATTTTATTAATAATTTATAAAAATCAAATCAAATTAAAATTTCATGAATAAAATTATATAAAATCAGAATTAATGTATATAATTATACATTAAACTATAATTAATGTATAGTTTTAAAATTTATCAAATTTATAGATTATTTGATAGAGTTTTTATTTTTTTTTCTCTTCCCAGAAAGTTATGCTCACGTTTGCTGACGCCTCTAAACCCCACAAGAGTGCTAAAAGGTTTTCCTCTCGCTCCAAATTAAAAAGCAGAAAGTCAATCTCGGGCTTGTCTGTCCCTTTCCTTACTTCTTTATTCAATCCCCAAATTGAAATTAGGTCATTATTTCCCCTTCAAGGCGTTGGCAGCCGGTGTTCTCCCCTCTTATCTTCACCGTAGACAAATCCAAGGAGTAGGTACTACTTAATTTACCACCTCATTTTCATCGCAGTCCATACATTTCTTGTTTTGATCTTGCAGAATTTCTTCTTTAATTACTTGAGGAAACTTCGTTTCATAGGGTTTCGTTTTGATAATTTATATATCCATGGTTTGATCTTTTTTTGTTCAATGATCTAAATCTGATCTGAGTTAAAAGTTCCTCAGGTCTGTGCTAAATGAGTGAAAACCAGGACATCCCTTGCCCAATTGGGGTTGTTTCGGACTCTGAGAGTGATCCACCTGAAAATGAACCGGATGATACCCAGACGCATATGTCGATGTCGACTGGAAGCAAGAAAAGAAGCTGGGAAATCGATAATTAAGTGGAAGCTAAAGGAAAAGCCCCCCAGAAATGGATATCGGGAAAAGAAGCTTCAACCTCCCAGCAACAGCCAAAACCGAAAAGTGAAAAGAACTGTGGGGAAGCTGTGCAAAACAGATTGAAAAAATTTCCACCATCAAGTTGACAGACGAAGAAAGACGGTAAATGGTCCTAATTGAACTATTGAAAAATTTCCACCATCAAGTTGACAGACGAAGAAAGACGGTAACTGGTCCTAATTGAACTAAGTATTTCATATTAGATTCACATTAAAAACTAAGAAGTTCATGTTAGATTCACTTTTTTATTATCTTTTATGCATACATTTTGAACATAAAAAGATCAAATGTCATCTGGTAAGTTTTGGACTATTTTCTAAACAGACAATACACAACAATACATCAGAACTGTACAGTTTGGAAATCCTTGCATCAGCAATATCTTTATATCTTGTTTTTTAACGAGAGATTTGGAATTTCTGACATGGATAAAATCGAAATCCTTTCCTGTCTCATTACAAATTCCTGCCTCCTTCAAGCAAATCAAAACGCAGTGGCTAATGCATCCTGATCTCCAAAGCATTCTCCAAAAGATCCAGTACATCAAGGCCAAATTCAAAGATCATCTTTTAAAAGAAGATGATGCGAATGAGGAATTGGATACAGTAGAAGATGAGTTAAATAAATTAGATCAACAACGATCAAAGGTACACCAATGATTACAAATTTAATTACTAGGTTTGCTTTCATGATCTAAATCTCCAATTTAACTTTCTAAATTGATTTTTCAGGAACAAAAAAGGGACCTTGATGCAGTCTTCTCTAACACTAAGGTATGCACATTTCTTATCATTGGCATTAACTAGCATAGTATTATTATTTCTTAAATAAGATAAACTTTTCTCGATTGTAAATCACTCATGCACAGACCTGTTTTTTCAAAGGTTTTTTAATGTGTTTAGAGGAATCTTGAATGGTTATATTAAATATATGTATCCGAATGTGTCTGTACATGGACACTTCAAGCAAAAATGAAGAGTCTGAACAACCTAGATTTTCAGTATCAGACCTCCTAATGTGTAGGACTCTCCCTGCTTCTCTTGTCCTGCATGGACTTTGCATTGAAAACTATACATATTGTTGAATCTAAGCATTATATACATTCTTTTGCATGTATATATATGTTTGAAGCTACAAACTTGAATATGCATATCTTGATCTCTCTCTTTTTTTTTTTTGTAGTATATCATGTCTCAATGTATCAAATTCGTTCTTAGACTTACCCTTGTAAAGTTTACGTCTCTCCTTCCCAATCTTTTATTTATATTTCTCTTAAATTTCATCAGGACACCAACATGGGGACTGGGACTCTAATAAAAGAGGGTATGATATATGCATACACATATATTGCATTGGGAATCAGCTGTTTTAAGAAGCATTTGGAAACTTGGATTTCAAAAGTAGATACATATATTTATTAATGGGTGTTAGTAAGGAATTTGAAATTCATGTTTTTTTAATTAATAAAATTCAAATACATAATCGCATTAGATCTCAATGTTATGGAAGAAAATGTTGCTGGAAACTCTGATGTTATTCTGTTATTTTCTTATGCCTATTAGCCGTTGTTGAGAAGCACCGTTTTGGTTCTATGAACCATTAATGAAACGGAGCGTTTTGCTGAAGCCTTCTCATTAGTGAAACAGTGCGAAATGGAGAGGGATTACATCTGTCGAGTAACAGCCACAGTAACCACCTCTCCTAACTGTTGCCGAGTTTCCCATTTAGGGAGAATGGCTGGGGAAAAACGGTTATGCAGTTTTTGAATCGAAGAATTCTATTGTTTTCTTCTCTCGATCTTCTTCTTCCCCTCTCTTTCTCTGCTATTCTCTCTGGTTCTTGTGTGCACTCATAACACTCAACTGATTTATATATAATTATAGACACATCATTTTCTGTAATTTATATGATAGATGAAATCAAAATCAAAATTTTGAAATTTCAATATGGCTACTACAAAATTATGACTTGTATTCTATGTTTGTTGGTTTAGTTTTGTTCAGCATATCCATGGCTTTTTTCTAAAAATAACATTATTTTCTAAAAATAACATTACTTAGTATAGGTTTATTTTTTTAATATGTTTTAAATTACATGATATATAAAAATAACATAAACTTAAAATGGGCTGAGCTGGGTCGGGTCGTGCATTAAATGTTCAAACTCGAGCTTAACTCATAATTTAAACGGGTTTAATCTTTTTGTTAAAGCCTATTTTTCGGATCTATTATTTTTTTCAAACCCTTTCAAAATTTGGATAGGCTTTCGAATTTATACGAGTAACTCAAACTATGAACAAGTTTATTTTAACATGTGATGTATGTGTTCAAAGGCAAATTTTGTTAGTTTGAACATGCAAATTCAATTCATGATTATGATATTATAACTCAGCTAGGCTTAATGTAAGAGGATTAGTTAGACTTTTTTTTTTTATGCATGAGCGATAGACTCAAAAGAATCAGTATCGCAAAGTCGAAGCTAAGTTGAAATTAAACATTTATTTAGGGCCAGTTTAATATAATCTTTGAAAAGTATTTTTAAAAAGTGTCGCGGAAAATTGTTTTTGAAAATTTTGGTGTAAAATTTAGTGTTTGGAATTGTTATAAAAAATACTTTTAAAAAATAAAATATTCATTTTAAACATGATATTATCAAGTAATAAATATGAGTTTAAATAATGTTCAAATTAATTTATTGTTAATATTTTAATATATGAAATATAAATTTTAAATATTTTTTAAGTAACAAATATTAATTATTTATAAAATTTAATTAGAATATATAAACTATATTTTAAATAATTAAATATAATCCTTAAATATTTGTAATTAGATATTAACACATTTGTAATTAAGCACTAAAAACAAAAAGAAAAAAGAAGGGAAAGTATCTTGTTGTTAGAAGGGTGAAAAAGTAATTAAGCACCAAAAGTACTTTTAATAGGGGAAAAACTAAAAATTTTTAATTTTTTCTTTTCAAAAGCCAAAATTTTCAACAGAAAAAAAAAACTTGTTTAGCACAACTTTTATTCTAAAATTGTTTTTTTTTAAGAATACTAAACAAGTTCTTACAAGATTTTGTTTCAACTTACCAGGTTTTGTTTCAAAGAATTTTCAAATAAAAAAATATTGTGATTGGAGGACCATCACCCAAGCGGAGAATGTTGATGCTTTTCAAGTTTGAGGGTGATTTAGACATTTTCTATTTAGATGGTTAGGGTGTTCATCGCTTTAGATATAGCCTGAGTCGAATTGCGTTAGTTGAGTTGCTGTAAGGGCTTTGCCTTCATCTTATAATTCACCAAAAAGAAAAAATATATTTTTAACTTTAAAACTTATTTTGAATTATCTTATTTAATTTTGAGAGTCCGAGTTATAATTTTGTTATTTTAGTAAATTGTGTGAGCAAAAAGTTCTAGATTTGTTTATTATAGGATTATTAGAGGGTTAAATTTGTTATTAGATCAAGAAAAAAAAACTTACATGAACGCTTCCATTACTATTCAAACGAACAACGATATTTAATGACCAAAATAAAAAATTTAAAAGTTTAGTGACTAAAAATGAAACACGAAAAATACTTTAATGATCATTTTTGTATTTTATCATTTATTTAATTGATTTTAATGTTTTAAATTTTAAATTTTCAATATAAAAATTTCGATAATGGATAAACTAAGTAAAAGTTAAGACTTTTTCACCTAAATAATACAAAAAAATAAAATTAATAACTGAAATGGTATGCCCATAAGATTATTTATCAAAATTGTATAGTTTTACTGGTGCTGCCTGTCAAATTGGTGGCATCAGATTAAAATGTAATGATCTAAAGTATTTAGGGACATGTTATGCAATTTTTTCATTTAGAGTAGCTGCTATAAAAAAAGGGAAAGGGTGGCACCTAATAGTGTGGCGGTGCTAAACTTTAAATATGGTTAATTGCCTTGTAAGCCCTCCTTATTTATTATTTTCCTTTTATTTCCCTTCAACTCACTATATTGTTTTTAAACAAGCTTTTAACCTATTTTTGTAGTTAAATAAGCCCTTAACTTATGGTTTTTACTCATTAAAGCCCTTAACTTATGATTTTTACTCATAAAAGCCCTTTATTTTAATATTAAAGTAAATATATTTTACTCAAAGTAAAGCTATTTAAAAAATATAAACTAATTCACATTTTATGTTGATGTGAATAATTTATTAAATAAAAAAAATAAAATTTTAAAATTTCTTGAGATTACTTATATACATGATATTCTTAATTATTCTTTTGAAAATTTTAATTGCTTTTTTAGATTTTATGTTGATGTTAAAGTATATATAATTTTTATTACATCAACAAAAAATAAAAATAAAAATTGATTCATTTCTCAAATATTATTTATTTAATTTGCCAGCAATTCGTGATTAAGAATTATTTGTTGGCACCTCAAAATTTAAGGTTAAAAATCTAGCAACATTATCCTCTGTCCCAATTTGTAATGTATAAAAAAAAATGTAATGTGAACTACCTTAAACAATGTTGGCATTGTATATAATTAGTGTTTGTAATTGTTTATCAAGTATCTAAAGGTGTTCATAGGCTTAGGTTTCTATTTCTCAATCCAAAATCAATTCAGTCTAGTTTATTTTATTATTTAACATAATCAATACATATAATAATTTCCATTAATATTATATATTTTTAAATTAAATTTTTATCAGGAAAATTGATTATTTAGGTAAATTAAGTTAAAGTTTGAATTTTTTTGAAAAACCCATTAACACTTCTATCCAAACCTATAAGCATAGTGCAAAAATTGAATGTCGATAATGGTAATATAGAATGGTCGTAAAGAAAAAAAATAAAAATAAAAATGCACAGATTTTATGTGGAAACTCTTTCAGGAAAAAATTATGGGTAAAAAAAAAGAAAATTCATTAATGTTGAAATTTAGATGATACAAGAAGAATATTGACTACTTCTATTTATATATTAAAAAACTTTATTCTAATAAATTTTAAATGGAAGGAGAGAAGTACAATACAAATTCACACAGCTCTAACACATTATAGGTAACTTTCTTCTAAAATTAGAAGTCAAGTAATTCTTAAAAAAATTGAAGACATGTTTCAAATAACTTGAAGAGTTCAAATCAAAGAAGAAGAAACTGAAAATGCTATGAGATCTAGAAAATAAAAACGCGAACCTTGTGGTTGGAACGTGCTTGTAAATGATAGTGACATAAAAAATACAAAATTTACCTATCCAAAGTTGAACAAAAGGTTAAATAAGCTCATACTTTTACGGAAGAAATTATTTTATGTTCTTGCCCACTAAATAGATCATGATCCAAAATTAATGAAATAGGACTAAAACTAGGAACACTCTGCTATAAATTGATGGTGAATTTTTCTTTTGATGATGATGGAGTCATATAACATCCTCAAAATCCCTTTATTAGAAAATAATATGAGAGATTTTCAATGAAATAAGATATAAAGAAAGTAAAGGATAAAAGATGTTAGAGAAAAATGAAATAAGAAGTATGTTATGAAATATTAATTTGAGTTAGAGACTAAATCGTAAAGATATGAAAAGTTTTGTGGTTCAAGTATAAATATTTAAAATGTGACGGGTTAAAGTATAAATATAAAAAATTTGAAGGGCCAATAATGCAAATATCTTAAGAATGGAAGAGTCTCGGAAATAAGGAAAATGGATGAATACAGACTAAATTGAATAAATGAAGAATTATGAGGGACTAAATCACAATTTTATTAAATTAAATGATGATTCAAGGATGGAGTTTTTAAGGATTATAAAGAGCAAATGATCAATATGAGGGACTAAATCACAATTTTATTAAATTAAGTGATGATTTAAGGATGAAATTTTTAAGGATTTTAAAGGGCAAATGAACAATTAGCATGAGAGAGAATTCTAGAGTGTAATGATGACATGTGAGATATTTTAATGATATTTTAAATTAAATAATTAGATAAATGTTATAATATTAATGTTATAATTAGATTTTTATTAATATTTTATTATGAAACTATTTGTATAAAAAGGGAGGAAAGATGAGAAATTATCATCCTTCCATGCTCCATCGTGAGGAAAGACAAGGAAAGTATTATTTTTTTTGCAATTTGATCATTTGCCATGAAAATCTGAAAAATTTCATAGACACCAAAAAGAAAAGATAAAGTAGAGATTTTAGAGAATATTTTCATCAATTTAGAAGTAAGAAAATAATAGATGAAAGTGAAGAAAATGAGACGAAAATGGAAGGAAAGTGGTGAAGATGAGAAAGGAACGGAAATGAAGAAGAAAGGAAGAAATTCTTGGCGAAGGAGATAAGTTTCATACTAACCCTACTTGTATCTCAATAGTTGAGTTAATTATGTTGTGAATGAGGTGTATGAAACATATATTTTAATCTAAATACTAGAAAAAGAAAGTATTTGATGAAGTATAAAGACTTAAAACACTAAATTGATAAGTAGGAGAGAATGTGATTTGTATTATGAAAGTACTAAGATTAAGAAATGAATATGTAATCTACATATAAACATAAGTTATTAGATTGAATAGTAATCAAAAGTATGATGATTATGTATGATTGAATGAATGATAGTGCAAAGAACCATGGAAAAAAAATATTTTCATTGAAATAGTTTGGATAGTAGCAATAGCTTAAATTTGAAAATTCACCGAAAATCATATAAATTTAGTTAGAAGTTGAATTAAATATTAAATTAAATATTATTGAGTCTAGTTTTTTATGAAAGAAACAGCGTAAGCAACGGAATTCTAGATTATGAGATATATTAGTTTTTGTAGGACAATATTAGAATAGATTCGGGTTCCTCTGTTCTGACTTTGAAAAATCATAAAAAAGTATAAAAAATATTTAGGAGATGGAATTAATATTCTAAAAATCTTAATGAGCCTATTTTCAATAACATGATACAAATCCCGAATTAAAAGATAATTAATTTTTAGTGAATAAGCGTCAAAGCTGTTAAGTAGTAGAACATGGGAAAATTTGAAAAATGAATCGTATTAATTGGCTTATGTGGAAATTCCAAATTTTTTATGGAAAAAAGTTCATTGAGTCTAATTTCAAATATAATAAGCAGATCATAATTTCGAATTCTTTAGCTCAAGATATAATTAATTTAGTGGCTATGACACAAGTGGACAACTTTGATATGAACACATAAGTAAATAGTGAAATTATAGTTAAGGTTACATATAAGCATATCATACTAAAAATTAAAGATTCTAATATATATATACATAAAAGGTGTGGAATAGAGAAAAGGAGGACAAAAAATAGTAGATGAATTTGAAATGTTACAACATGGTTATAAGTGATGGAATGATTAATATATGTGAGAATGTTTAAACGAATTGATAAAATAATAAGTGAACAATTATTAATTGATGTGACTTTGGAATCTTGACTAAAACTGTATGAAGAATTAAATTAATTGGCTCAATTTGGAAATAAATATGAAATATACATAAAGTGAGTAAACTATTTTAGAAATGACAAGTTCTCCATTGGACTTATTTGTAAAACTTTAATAATTGTGTTAATTTTATAAACTTTGTTATCTTTGATTAAATATCATGTTTTAATGAGCTCCTTTTAACTCACAAATAGTTCTTTCAAAAATCCATTTATTATTAAAATGAGTAAAATAATTTTTAATAATCAAATAATATGATAAATCAATTTGAAATTTCTGTAATTGCTTCAGTAATGAATGTGACATCCTGATATCTTGACCTGACGACTGGGTCGGGTATGGGGGTGTTACAAACCAAAGCATATTCTAATGAAGATCAAGGCACCAAGAAAGTGCAGTTCAAGGATGGTATGGTAGTAACCACCATAGATATAGCCGTCAACGCATCGACTGAAGCAACACTATTGTGGAAAGATATGTTATTGGGGTAAGGTATTGTTGAATTTAGGAAGTCAGTTAACCCGAAGGGGCTTGACGATGATGATGATTTTGAACTTTTAAAAGGGGATGTCACAAGGTCTATTGTTAATGGGATCCCCTGGATCAAATGATAGGGTGCTGATGTGTCACTAAACTAATTAAAAATACAACGAAGACAATTGCACCTATCGATAAATAGTATAACTACGGTGAGTAAAAATATTGTATCCACGAGGATTAAAAGTATTAGTAATTATTGTTTTTCTATTATTTACCCCTCGTATCTCAAGTTTTGATAAATGACATCACTCAATTTATTAAGTATGAATCGTTATCAATGATATTTTTGTTGCGGACGTTACAGACACTTGAAGGAGTTGTGTCTAATGGCTCCCTTAGTATCGAATCAGCAGGCGGTGAGGTTTTGCCGAATGACAGGTCATCGATGAAATCCGGTGTGACGAAGAGGGAGGAGGCTTACGGGCCTTAGATGTTGGTCGAGGGAAAATCGTGGAGGAAATCACGAGACTTTAAAAAATAGGGGCAAAAAAATCAAGAAAAGACTTTTTTGGAATTACGATTTAATGCATTAGTTTTTTTGGATACAAACACCGGTGAGCTGGTTTCGATTTCTAGGAAGGAAATAGGGGTTTCTAATAAAAGTAAGAAAATCATGTCAAATTTGAGTTCTAAAGGAATTAATAGAAAACATCACCAGAGTTATGGGCCATTTGGGAAGAGGCCTGTTCAGAATAAAACTGCGAAGCAAGACTTGAGTGGTATTAAGATTTTATTTTCCAAAATAAAATTACATTTGGTAGCCAAATTTTTATAATTACAAAAGAAAAAAAAATACTTGGAAATTACACATGTGATGTTACATATGGTTCAATCATGAATCTAAAAAGTTAAAAATCTTAATTTTTTTTAGGGCAATCTAGAATGGGTCAATAGTAATGAGTCATTCCTTTATTAAGAATGTAGTAACTAGGTGATTGATGGATGGATGAAGTTAGCAAATAGTCATGGTATGTTAAAGGAATCGGTAGCTGCGGTAATAACGAAATATAATAATAAATGACTGTCCTTTCTCGTCCAAAAACATTTATTATTTACCTGAGTAAAAATAAAAGCCGACCAGGAGAGGTTCTTTGTTTCCAACTTATTGGTAAAGCCAATAAAAAATTAATTTCTCAGTAACACGGAAGCTGTAAGGCATTGAAGCTTTAAAATTCCCATTCAAATTCTCAACATTTTACAGTTTGGCTGCTTGGTAGAAAAAAAAGAAAACGAGTTCATCAAAAGCAAAAGCAAAAAGAAAACGGAGTAAAGAAGAAGAAGAATTTCATCTCTCTAGTTTTACAACTGCGCGCCTCTTGGAGAAGATTCCTTGCTTCTTTATTTTCCTGAATTTTAGATTTTTCGCTTTCATCATTAGTTTCTTTTCCACCAAACCGAAGAGCAAGAGTTCGACGAGCGAAATTCGTAAGCATTTTTTTTCTTTACTTTCTTGTTTTAGTTGAATTTTGTATTCCTGATTGCTTCTTCGCTTCTCTCTGTATTTTCTGGATTTGCATTTTGATTAGTGAAATAATTGGCGTTAGATCTGTATTTAATGGTTTAAAATATGAACCGGTGATTTGTACACTCTACATCGTTGACTTCTTTTTGCTAGTTGATTAATTGACCGCTAAAACAGATATACAATTATAAGTATTCTGATTCTTTGCTTCTCCATTTTCTTGAATTTTAGAATTTTCATTTTCTTAATTGGATTCTTTTCCACCTAACTGAAGAGTGCGAGTTCGACGAGCGAAATTCGTAAGCATTATTCTTTTCGCTTTCTTGTTTTAGTTTATTTTTCTATTTCTTGTTGCTTCGTCACTTCTCTCTATATTTTCTGGATTTTGATTAATGAAAGAATCGGCGTTAGATCTGTATTTAATGGTTTAAAATATGAACCGGTGTTTTTGTATTCTCTAATTTGTTGACTTCTTTTTCCTACTTGATTCATTGACTGCTAAAATAGGCTCAATAATTGTTCATGTATGCTGATTATTAGATTTTTGAATCATTTTACTCTTTGCTTGAGTTAGGTTCATTAATCGGTGAAGGACTTTCATTATGACTAAATTCAGGGGCTAAGGAACATAATGCAGGGATGACATTTAGCATTGGAACTGAGCTGACAAGTGGTCAAGTTGTTACTCAATGGGACATGAACTTAAATCTTGGTTTCAATTAGATGCGAGGAAATTGATATGGCTTATATGTGCGTTCATGGTGATTATAACATTCCAGTATCTTGAACTTTCGAGCGAGAATGTGTTGTCGGCGGTAGTTCCTTCTGGTAAGATCTCTGTTGAGGGACAAAGTAGTTTCTTAGCCAGTGCTCCATCATTGACTGAGTCAGATGGGACAATACGATACGTGACTCATTCAATTGGTTTGGAGTATAATGGAACATATGCTGGTAGTGAGACAGTTCATGGTAATGAGGTCTCTGAAGAAAGGGACATGGATTCGAATGATGATGTTATATCAGAAACCGATGTGGACTTGCATAAATCTTCTACATTTGAGGAAGGCAGTGAATCTCCAAAAGAGTCTTTAACTAAGGAATTGGTAGATTTAATTAAGAATTCTACAGTGTATGATGCTGAAAGTTCCAAAAATAAGACTACAGCAGAGGTGGAAGGTGGTCTATCCTTGGAGTTAAGCAAGGAAAATAACATGGCCACTCTAGATAGCTTGAACCAAACTGGTGCTGTTAATGAAGCAACTAATGGTTTTGGGACCTATGAAGTAAATGACAAAGATCAGAATAGTGATTCCATATTAGATGATGATAACAATTCTGGTAGGAAGTCTTCATCAGAGGAATTTGAAGACTATCCTGAAAGTTACAACAATAAGACTGTCACAAAGGAGGCACCGACTACTATAGCTGATATGAACAATTTGTTTTATTGGAGTCGTTTTTCGTATCATTCCACGGTATGCTCAAACATCTTGTTTTCCATTCTTGTCAAGGAATAAATTTGTTTCTGTACTTCAATGTTCTTTTTTCTCTGTCCATTTGTTTGTAGACACCAAGATGGGCTTCAGCAGCAGACAAAGTGCTATTAAATGTAAGATCGCAGATTGAGAAAGCACCTATTTTAGAGATCGATCAGCAACTTTATGCACCTCTTTATCGGAATGTTTCTATGTTCAAAAGGTATATTCTGCTCGCTCCATTAAAAAACTCGATTATTTTGTGGTAACACAAAATTAGTTACTTCTACTCAAGTGCATAATATATAAACAATTTTCACCCTAAATTACAGGAGCTATGAATTGATGGAAAGCACACTCAAAGTATATATCTACAAGGAAGGAAAAAAACCCGTATTTCATAAGCCGGTTCTCAAGGGTATTTATGCCTCTGAAGGATGGTTCATGAAACAACTGCAAGCTAATAGAAACTTTGTTACTAAAAAACCAAGAGAAGCCCAACTGTTTTACTTACCTTTTAGTTCTAGAATGTTGGAAGAGACATTATATGTCCCTGATTCTCACAGTATCCAGAACCTTGTAGAGTATTTGAAGAACTATGTGGACACGATTGCAGCAAAATATCCTTACTGGAACAGAACTCAAGGAGCTGATCATTTTATGGTCGCTTGCCATGACTGGGTATGGTTTTAATGCTTTATTGGGTTTTACTTGGCTATTTTTCCTGGAATTTGAAACCACTTGAGCTCTTACTTTGTTGCAATTTGCATGATAAAACTGTTGATTTTTTCTTCAGTAGTAAGTTCTTGCTAGATTTTCAGTTTTTTTCTTAGGTTAAACTATCTAGAATCCTTATATTCCTCGTATATTTAAAATTTTGAGCAAATAACCATAAGGTTGAACGTTAAAAAATGCTGATTTGTTGTGTTTTAATAGTACAATGAAAAAGGATAGCAAATGTTGAATTATGGTTTTTCTTTTAAAAAAAAATTTCATGTAATTTTAAAACATTACACTTGAGCGCTTTTTTTTTTAAGATCAAGTTAACTGCCATATAAAATATTACCTTTTTGCTTCAAAATGATATGTATAATAGAGAGACTAATTTATCCTTCAAGGCATGGTATAAGGACATGTTAGGTAGTTTAACATTTTGTTCTTATACTGTCTTCTAATAATCTCTACTTTCTCAGGCAACATCTGAAACAAAGGAATACATGGCCAATTGCATAAGAGCCCTCTGCAATTCCGACATTAGAGAAGGTTATATTTTTGGGAAGGATGTCTCTCTTCCTGAGACCACCATTCGGAACCCTCAGAGACCCCTCCGAGACCTCGGTGGTGAACCTCCTTCGAAGAGATCAATTCTGGCTTTCTTTGCAGGAGGCATGCATGGTTATTTAAGGCCAATTCTATTACAACAGTGGGGAAACAAAGATCCCGACATGAAAATCTTTGGTACAATGCATAATGGTAAGGGAAAACTGAACTACGCCCAGCACATGAAGAGGAGCAAGTACTGCATTTGTCCTAGAGGTTACGAGGTTAACAGTCCACGCGTGGTGGAGGCCATATTTTATGAATGTGTTCCGGTTATCATATCTGACAATTTCGTTCCTCCTTTTTTCGAGGTTTTGAATTGGGACTCATTAGCAGTCTTCGTTTTGGAGAAGGATATTGCTAATTTGAAGAAGATCCTCTTGTCAATCCCAGACGAGAGGTATCGGCAGATGCAGCTGAGCGTTAAAAAGGCACAACAACATTTTCTTTGGCATCCTAGACCAGTGAAATATGATATATTTCATATGATTCTCCATTCAGTTTGGTACAATAGAGTTCTCCAAATGAAAAAGCCAAGGTAAGTTCCTTTTTTACAAACCCACAGAATCATCAAGTTTTCAATTAATATCAATTTAAATCCTTTTCACAATGTTTGAGAGAGGTACTTTTTGAGTACAAAAATTTGTTTCTTTCACATTATTATAGGCATACATAGATTTGAGTGAATAAGGTTGCATCGACTAGTGGACCCCGCTATTGGGTAGGGGAGTTCACTTTAAAATTCATGTCCCAAGTTTGAGTTATAGTGATTACTTGTGATGTAAGCGTGTGTCGGTAATAATTAGTTCCATCCGGGAGTTATAAAAATTCTTTTCACAAGTGGTTGTAGGCTTAGCAACCAGTTCTTGAGTTGGCGATGTGGCCTTTTCATTTATTTATTTATTAATAATAGTAGTTTATGTAAAAAAAATTAATGTTGAAATTTAAGTATAGATTTATTGATTTTTACCTTTTTAACAAGTTAAACCTCAATAGTTTTGTTGGATGGTGCCAATTTGGCCCGTTTCCTTTGGATGAACAGTGTGATTAACTAACGTTGGTGAGATTAAAAATAGAAGTGACGGTAAAATTAGTTATTATAGTAATAAAATTAAAATTAGTGATAGGATATGTGTTTGGATTCAATTGTAACGATGATAATGAAGTAAAAGTATAAAACGATCAATAAAGACATTATATTAAGATATATATATACACTCCATATTTGAATTAAACGGTGAAATCAATTTAAATTAATATTAAGTAATAGTATAAATATTGATTAACAAAGGATTAAATCGCATTTTGGTAGTAAGAACATTATATTGATTTTCTTAGTTTCTTACTCAACCCTATATGCGATGAAATCCAAAGGGGCCGACAATCTAGTTATTTATATTTACATCTTTTATATATAAAAGAGGAATTTATGTATAAAATTGGAATTAAAAATTAAACCCAAAATCTAATTTTAAATTTTTTATTTCACCATTTTCGTAAAAGCCTCATTTATTTACTTAAATGGGAATTATCATTTTTTTTAATTAAAGCCTCGTTTGTTCACTTAGTTGAGAATTATTTTTTCACAGTTGGAAAATTACCATTCTTTTTACCTTAGAAAATAAGTTATATTATTATAGGTGTATTTTTTATATTTTCATAAATCATATAATGAAATTTAAACTAAAATTACTATAAATTTCAACTTTATTATTTTAACTAAAATATCATTTAGTTTATATAATGTAATTATATATATTTTTTCACTGTGTTCCGTAAGTTAATTTTAATGGAAAAACATTATAAAATATAATGTCGAAGTAGTTCAAAGTAATTTCACGTCAACAGTACCCTATGTATATTTATAGGAAATCTTTTCATGAGTGACAAAGCGGAGCAGATTATAAAACTCAAAAAACAGTTTTCCTTTTATAAGATTCACTATTACAAAAATAATATTTACCTAAGACTTATATTTAACGCCTTATTTGATTATTAATGTAATAATTTAAAGGAAAAAATTATTTAATATGCATGTATTAATAAATAACCCATTATTTGTTAAGTGGATTGAAAATCATGTAATAAATATATTTTGCAATGTAGAGGAAGTGAATCGTATAAACATAGTGCTTATTCCAAAAGTGGTGACGTCAAAGAATATGAGCCAGTTTAGACTCGTTAGTTTACATAATGTAATTTACAAAGTGATTTCAAAGGTGATTGTTAATAGATTTCGAGGGGTCCTTAGTATATGTATCGATGAAACATAGAGGGCGTTTGTGGTAGGAAGGCAAATCACTGATAATACAATTGTGGCTTACAAAATTCTACATTCTTTTAAGAAGAAAAGGGGGTTTAGCTAGTTCTTTTTCTCTGAAACTTGATATGAGCAAAGTCTATGACAGAGTTGAATCGGGTTTCCTGAAAAGTGTGATGGGTGCTCTAGGATTTTACGAAACATGAATTTCGCTTGTTATGAGGTGTTTCTCTAGTGTGTCGTATTCAGTGGTGTTAAATCAGTTTTAGGGAGATGAGTTTCGGCCTACATGAGGGTTCAGGCAAATAGACTGTAACACCCCTCGCCCGTATCTCTCGTCAGAACAGGGTTCGAGGTGTTGCCCGACTTAAACTCAGTCAACCACACAAAAACAGTGCCGAAAAATTTCAATCAATTTAAAACTTTTCTTTTCGCATGCAATCTGTCCCATATATGGGCTTACGAGACCCAAAACATCACTAGCCAACACCTTTGGCTAAATTATAATATCACATACTCAACATTAAAACCCTATACATGCCATAGACTCGAAATACTAGGATTTACTTACACCAATAGCGTGAGCTCAACAGTGTGATAATATCTCCGGCGAACTCCAACCCAAGCAGGTAACTGAAGTCAACAATCTATAAAACAGAGGAATGTAACAACGGAGTAAGCTTTCATAAGCTTAATAAGTCTTAAGCAATGCAAACAAATAAACGCAATTATACTTCGATTATTCAATTTCTTAAGTGGCCATATTCTAGGTATATTGCCATCTGGCCGAATACACACTAACACATAATGCACGTTCAGCATTCTTATCACACTTAATCTGAATTCGTATAACATAATTAAATCGAATACTTTTGTAACACCCCTTACCCGTATTCGTCGCCGGAACAGGGTACGAGGTATTAACAAATTATAGTATATACTATTAAATAAAACCTAACAAAAATATGGCGTGCAATTTGATCATGAATCATTATAACATATGCCATTAACAATGCAAACCAATTTCAAAGGCTTCGTACAAAATGATTAGTTTGATACTATAATTAGTATTTTAAACCTAGACAATTATGACACGTAACAAAATAACTAAGTCTGCTATACATGCCATATTTCAAAATGTTGAGTTCGAATACCAAGAGTATTGATAGTGCGGGCGGATCTTCAACGATCTCTAACTCCTGTGCTAGCTGGATGACACTATAAGACAAAGGAGAGAAAAGAAAGTAAGCTTATAACTTAGTAAGTAAGTATATAAATAACAAATAAGGAATCTAATATGTTTACAACATAACTCAATTATATCATATTTTAATTTTACTATTTACTCCGATTTGATCAAGCTGTCCCTCATGCGTCATGATCACTAAATAAATCATAACTCGAGTTAAAAAACTTGAAATTCAAATCCGTAAAATTTTCCTGAATCTAGACTCATAAAAATTCTTACTAATATTTTTCTAGAATTTTTGGTTCAGCCAATTAGTACAGTTTATTAGTTAAAGTTTCCCCTGTTACACAGCTCAACTGATCTGACCTCTGTTCACTACGAATTGAATTTATCTCAGTACACAATTCAAATAACCATGAAACCTGTTTCATTTAAAACTATAATAAATAAGGAATTTAGGCATATAAACTATATTTCTTAATTTGTTTTGTACAATTTTTAATGATTTTTCAAAGTTGGAACAGGGGATCACATAGTCATCCTGAGCAAGTCACACACAATTGTAAATATCTCAAAATATAGAATTCCTTTGCTTTCTCTGTTTCTTTTATATGAAAATAGACTCATTAAGATTTAATTTCACATCTCATTCAACCTCTAATTAAATTCCTTCTATTTTTGGTGATTTTTAAAAATCACGTCACTGCTACTGTCCAAAACAGTTTTAATGCTAATTTTTCTCTTTCACACATTCTGTGTACTAACCTCATTTTAACTTATATATATATCACAAATCATTTTCACCACATTTCATACATCACAAGTATAGGCCCATGACTACAATGTCACCACAAAGCCATCCCGTTGAACAATTCGGATTAATCCTCGATACTTGATGGTTTCAGCACACAGCCCCACCTTCATATTTCATTTAATTTGGCTCTCTTGTACACATAGTGAACACTTAGTACCACTCATGCGACCTAGCTGATTTGTCTCGTAGCTCTCTTGTCTACATGGTGTCCTTCACTTGGAATCACGCATGCAACCTAGCTACATTTATTTCTCACGTAGCTCTCTTGTCTACATGGGATACATCCCGTATCACACATGTGACCTAGCTACTACATAGTATCTCGTAGCTTTCTTGTACACATGATGTGCACTCAGCACCATACATGTGACCTAGCTATGCTCCCTCTATTTTATTCGATCTTTCCGAATGTTCAACCGGGATCTCTCTCTTTATTACTTATTTCCATTCTTCCAATAGTCTATTTATACTTCAACATCAGCTAGTATATATATATAATAGGCTGAAATATAAGAATTTAAATGAAATTAATGTATTATTTACATACAAACTTACCTCGGTGCAAAATATGGGAATTTTGTAATTTAGTCCAAAACTTTCTCCTTCCCCTGTTCGAGGTCGATTCCACGCCTTTCTTGATCTATAACAACATATTTAGCTCATTTAACACTCAAACTATTTATTTTAATCCAAAAATCACATTATGCAAAAATTACATTTTTGCCCCCTAACTTTTACAAAATTATGATTTTGCCCCAAGGCTCGGAAATTTAATTTCAGCCTTTACTCTTATGTTTAATGACCTACTGATCATTTTTCTCTTCTATGGAAACATCAAATTCTCACTCTAACACTTAGTTATGAACAGTAGGTATTTTTATCGATTATGCCGTTTTGCTCGTTTTCGTTAAAAATCGCTTAGAAAAGATCGTTCTCCTAACTTCAAACATTCATATTCTACCATCAAACAACACAATACATGCCTATCATTCATGGGTAAATTTTTAAACATAAACCCTAACTCGAAATAATGGTAGAAATAGGTAAACCGAGCTACGAGGATTTCAAAAATGTGAAGAACATTAAAAACGGGGCTTGAAATCACTTACTATGAAGCTTGAAAGTTGAAGAAACCCTAGCTATGGAGGAGAGAAAATTTCGGCAGCAACTAGTGAAGATGATGACCAATTTTGTGTTATTTTTCCCATTTTATTTCATTTAATATACAAATGACCAAAATGCCCTTACTACTAAACTTTCGAAAAATTCCCTCCATGTCCAACTTTTGTCCATAACTTAGGAATGGGTCAAATTGCTATTTAAGACCTCCTAGTTAATATCCCAAAGCAATTTCATACTAAAAACTTCTAAAACACGAGTTTTACAATTTATTCGGTTTAGCCCCTAATCTCAACTTAAGCACTCAATGCATAGAATTTCATCACGAAATTTTCACGAAAACATGAAATCATATTATAAACCCCAAAATAATTATAAAACAATTATTTCTATCTCGAATTTGTGGTCACGAAACCACTATTCCGATTAGGCCCTAATTCGAGTTGTCACAACTTTCACATACTTTCACACCCTGACCCGGTGTATCATGATCATAGATATAGTTATAACATTTATTCACGTATGTATCACAATGCACGCTTATGATTCATTGCAGATCAAACTCACATATGAGTACATAATGCGTACCTGGCCCACTTAACGTACTGAATGTATTCATTTGTCAACCTAACACGAGGTACCTTAGTCATTGACTTTTCTCAAATCACAGGTATTTCGCCTATTAGGCTCGAGGCCCGATATCAGTTCACTGGCATTATAGCCTGCTAGGCTCAAAGGCCCGAATAGTATCTCACCGGCATTATAGTTTGCTAAGCTCAAAGGCCCGAATAATCAAGTCAACAAGTTCCATATAACATATTCATATCAATTAAGTACTAACATCATTCGAACGTATATAATTATACATCTCAAACACTTTTCTTTCATCTCATTTTCACACTTAGCATTTGATAGCTTATGCATAACATTTCACTCACGTTTATTTCAAACTTATCATTCGATTATAAAAGCATATTGCATTTTTACTAACATGTTATACTTGCCATTAGGCCATATAAGCATGATACAATACACTATCATTTCATCTTTAACATTCGGCTAAACCCTTATCTTACAAGGAACACGGAATTCACATAACATATCATTTCACCGGTATTACGCCTGCTAGGCACGAAGGCCCGAATACACATCACCGACACGAAGCCTGCTAGGCATGAAGGCTCGAATACACATCACCGGCACGAAGCCTGCTAGGCACGAAGGCCCGAATACACATCACCGGCACGAAGCCTGCTAGGCATGAAGGCCCGAATACACATCACCGGTACTAAGCCTGCTAGGCACGAAGGCCCGAATACACATCACCGGCACTAAGCCTGCTAGGCACGAAGGCCCGAATATAAAACCAGCACTAGGCCTGAGGGATTTATCCCGGATATAATACCAGCACGAAGCCTGCGGGATTTAACCCGAATACACATCAAATATCATGCATATTTAATCATATATTAATACATCTCATTCAACATATCACATTCGTAGTCATTTGCAACATTCGGGTATAAGCTCCATATGAACACCATCGTTTACATTTCGGTTCAAAAGTCATTCATAAATATCACATATCCATTTCACCATTCAAACTTAACCCATAGTGACCATTCGACTATAAGTCATATACATAAATTATTTATCGCACAACTTAATTCAAGTAGAACCAAAAGGTCACGATTCATCTAATATATACATATTGCTCACTAATTCACACACAACATTTCAAATTAGCAATTATAAGATGGTTCCGCACATAGCCCATCCTTATCGATAATTTACGATGGTTTTACCCTTACTCACATATATGTCATAGGCATTTTTACCTATGCTTCGCAATTCACATTCATGATTCAATTCCAATCGATTTAACATGCATAAGTACATATCACATACCTTAATAATTTACTTTACGGAACGAATCCACATATCGTATTAGCCCATAGTCTTATAGCACCACACTTTTAATAGTTTACCTCATCGAAGTTCACATTTAATCACTTTAGTGCCAAGCCATATTCGGCTACCACAAAGGACTAATAATAATAATTTTATACACATCATGGTTTCCTTTAGGTATTTAATAATCACAAATCGTGATATCTCCACCAGCACATATACGGCACAGTTTATTCATTGTAACACTCATTTAGTGCATCAAATTTCCAAATCCAATTCAACTTAAGCATAATAGCCATAATCGGCTTATAGCCTTAAATCATTACATATTCGACACATTAACTAAATAAAATTTACATTCCCTTTTCCATATTAATTTAACTCTTGGGCATATAAAAAGGAATCAAGCTTAAACACTTAAGAACTTACCTTGAATGTTGCCGAACGATTACAACGGCTATTCGATTACTTTCTCTTTTCCCTTATCCGAATTTTGCCCCTCTATGCTCTTGAGCTTAAATTCAAAGCTTTTAAACTAGTCATTATTCGACTATTCGAGCATCACTTTCAAAATATAATATATACATATATATATTCGACTTTCACACCTACTGATCATAGTAAGCTTATAAGAAATCAATAAGCAACTCATTAACAAATTTTTGTCAATGTTTACCACATAATCATAATTTCACTGCAAGCTGTCTTCCTGAGCAACAGTCACTAAATAATTTATAACTGGAGCTACGAAACTCAAAATCAAGTGCCGTTAATTTTCCCTGAAGATAGACTAATATATCTTTCATCCATAAAATTTTCAGAATTTTTGGTTTGGCCAATCAATACCAGATTTTTCTTAAAGTTTCCCCTGTTTCACTGTTTGACTAATCTAACCACTCCTCACTATGAATCAAATTTCTCATTGTACAGAATTCAAAATACATTCTCGTTTATTTAATTTGAAACTAGACTCATTAAGGAGTCTAAGAATATAAATTTCATCTTATGAACATTTTTGTACAATTTATAATGATTTTATAAATACAGAACAGAGGATCTAGAAGTCATTCTGACCCTGTCCCACATCACTTCAAATATCTCATTATCGGAAACTCTTTTGCTTACATGGTTTGTTTTATAAGAAACTAAACTCATTAAGCTTTAATTAAATAATTTATTCAACTTCTAAATCATCTCTCACAATTTATGGCGATTTTCCAAAATCACGTTACTGCTGCTGTCCCAAACAGATTTATTACCAAATCACTCTTTCACACATACCTTGCATGCATGTTATTTAAACATGCATATCACCAATCAATCATCACATATCTATAATTTTAATCATCACATATCTATAATTTTACTTAAGCATAATCTTCATTTCATCATTTTAAAACACAACATGTTAGCCGATTTTTCCCTTAGCATCTAAGGCACATGCATGCTCATTTGCTTGGCTCAACTTCACCGATCTTCCATTTTTCATCAAAAAGACATGAAACAACAACCATTTCCTTCATTTTAATTCATGATCGAATGCTCACAACACAACCAAAAATCAAAATATGCTTCATGAGTTAGGGTAGAATCAAGAAGAACTCATGAACATCAAGATAGAAGCAAACTACCATGAACTTACCTTGGATTTTTCTTCCCCAAGTGACCGAACATTCAAGAGCTCTTTTCCTCTCCTTTCTCTTCTATTTTCAACTTTCATGAACAAGAATGAACAAAAACCTTCATTTTCTTCCTTTTTGTTATTCTATTACTAAACATTTTATGACACAAAATAACATATATTATTTGTGCCATACTTATGCCATAACTTCAATAAAAAAATTTGCACATGTTGTCTACCATTAACACCATGGCCGGCCACTACACATAAAATGGGGAGTTTGACATGCAAATCCTCCTATTTTGCACTACTATTTATTAGGCCACTACATATTAGCCTATAGCATTTTCAAAAATTTTCACATAGGTCCTATTTCATAATTTCACTCAAAAATGGCAGAATCAAAGCATGGGATTTTCACACATGCACTTTCACATGAAACCACTTTCCGACTAGGGCCAAATTAGGGCTGTCACAGAGACCCTCTAAGCCCTTATTTGTTTATACTTTATGTTGAAGGCTTTTCTAGGCTGCTTAATATGGCTAGAGGGGATAAGAGGATTAAAGGGGCTAGGGTGGGCAGGAGTAGCTTATCAGTTACTCAATTATTTTTTGTTGATGACAACATCTTATCTAGCGATGCTTCTGTTGAAGGGGAAAATATTATGAAATCAATGGTGTCTGAGTACGAAGAAGTTTCGAGGTAGGTTGTTAATTATGATAAGTCTCTCATATATTTCAGTGAGAATGTGGAACATGGGGTAAGGGAACAAGTAGGAACAGTCTTGGGGTGTGAATTTCAAATAATCCGGAAATGTATCTTAGTTTGCCAACGATGGTCGGTCGTAGAAAAAAAACATGCTTTTGTGGATTTAAAAAAAGAAGTTTATTATGAAGATGAATAGCTAGAGTTCGCGAAACTTATCGTTGGGGGTTAAAGAAGTGTTCATAAAGTTACTTACGCAATCTATCCTGATTTATACTATGCAATGTTTCTTGCTGCTTGTTTCTTTGTGCCGTGAGTTGGAAAATATGATGATTAAGTTTTGGTGGCGTAATATGAATACTAGAAAGGGTATAATTGGTGCAAGTGGAGCACTTTGTGAACTCCTAAAGCGTAAGGAGGGTTGGGTTTTAAGGAGCTTATTAAATTTAATATACCCCTTTTAGCAAAACAGGGATGGAAACTGCTTACGCAGCCTAATAGTTTGTTTGCACGAGTAATAAAGGCGAAGTATTTCCCATGAGGGGATTTTATGAGTGCATGGTTGGGATCTTACCCTTCGTATACCCAACAAAGTATCTGGGGAGCCCGTAGGCTGCTAGAAGAAAGTTTAGGTTGAAGGATTAGGAATGGCACAGTTGTGAACATCTGGAATGATGTGTGGCTGCTAGGTCTTGGAAATGGCAAAGTACATGTTTAGAATATTGACATTAGATATAGTACTGTTGCAGATCTAATAGACGCGGAAACGTTTATCTGGAAGAGAGAAAGGTAATTTAGAATTTATTTGGTGGTGAACAATTGGAGAAAATGTTATTGATTCCACTAGTGAATAGCGCACAGAACGACCGAGCGGTTTAGAAGGGAGATAATACAGGGGAATTTACAGCAAAAAGTGGTTACAGATGGCTCATTATAGAGGAGGAAAATCTGATGGGAGGTAATAATAATTCACAATCGATGAATCTATCTAATTTTTACAAAAGATTGTGGAGCCTAAATATTCCTAGCAAAATCCGTATACAATGCTGGAAGGTAGCAAATGAATTTGTGCCTACGTTGTATATGCTGAAGTCATGTAACCTTGCTGTGAACACACTTTGCCCGGTTTATAAGAAGAAGGAGGAGATGACGTTCCATTTGTTTCGAGATTGTGTCTTCTCGAGGCAAGTCTTGGGGAGTAGGCGTGGTTTTCTCAACAACCAACATGGAACACAATTGGAAACATTGGTTAGCGGTGGAATTTATAAACAGTAATATGGTGGTATGCATAATTTTAGCCATTTCTTTTTGGGCTTTATGATATAATAGGAACAAAATTTATCATGAGGGGATTAGGGAACGAGTTCAAGATATAGTGGGGTTTATAAATGCAATAACCTAGAAATTGAGTAGTTGGGCAAGCTGTCGATTACCTTGGATAATCCAAGCATTTTTGTTTGGGAGCCACACGAGGTGGAGGTTATAAAATTTAATTTTGATGCTTTTTATAATCACCAGTTATGCATTTCAAGCTCGTGTATTATAGCACGTGACAAGGTAGGAATGGTAATGGTGTCCTGTACCTATCTGTGGGAGAATATTTTGGATTCAACAATGACAGAGGCTTGAGCATACTTACAGGCGGTTACCATTGTATAGAAGTTAGGTTTTCGTGAGGTTTGTATCGAAGGAGATGCTTTAACCGTTATCAAGAGTATAAATGCTGCAGAAGAGGAATAGAGATTAAGGAAAGAACACCCAATTTTAGAAGTTTATAGTTCAGGTTTGTACCCCATGCGACGAATGTGTCAGTGCATGGAATGGCGATAGAAGGCAAGAAGAATGACTACCCCATGTACTGGTTGGAGGAAGTCCCAAGAAAGGTGGAAAAGCTCGTTGATAGAGATAGAAGAGGATTTGTGGAGAGCGAGTAACTGTGAAGACTGAGTCAAGCTTGGAAGCGAATGATAGTTCGAGGAACTCGATGGCTTGTGTCAAAACCATTTTTTTGAAAACGGGAGTCGACTTTATTTGAAAATGAAAATTAAAACGGGAGTCGCCACCAATCTTTATTAGGTGTGATCGGATCACCTTTGCTTTAATAAAACGTTTTAGTTTATTAAAACGGTGTTTTTGGTCTACAAAACTCAAGAGAATGGGTTCGAGAGTCGGTTACGTGCGAGGAAGGATGAGCACCCTCGTCACGCCCAAAATTGGTACCAAATTGATTAGTTATCGTCCTAAAGTCGAAATTTGAAAATCGAGAAATGAATTTAAAATACGATCCTTTTTTATTAACGTCAATTTTAAAAAATGCTTGAATTAGATCAAAAAGATTGCTAAAGATTTCCTCGTCTCGAGATATCAGAGTATCACATCCCGTAAGTTAGGACACAATACCATGAACTCCCAAGCGTAAGTTTATCTTTAATTTTAATTGAAAATCCATGTATTTTAAAACTTAAAGGGATATTTGGCTATTTAGAATCAACGAGAGAACCGAAACCCCATAAGTTAGGGCATAATTCCTCGATGTTCCAAAACGCGAAACATTGCCTTATTTTGAAATTTTTGTTTTTTTAAATATAGCGAGTATAATGTTTGATAAAGTACGTTATTCGTTTGGATTAAAGATAAAACAATTTATTGGATGAATGTAACGAGGCCTGATTCATGGGGTGATGATATGAAATAAAAGTATAGTGTGACATGGAGCGATGATACATGAATAAAAATATTACACAAGTAAATGACAATAATATGAAAATACAAATAAACGAATCATAGTACATGCAATGGCAATAATCTCACAACATGCATCATTTAAATACTAACATTAATAATCAAAGACCAATGAATTAAATAATATATAACAATTTTAAAAAATTATAAAGCAAATTAAAATAAATAAAATGTAAAACAAATTTTAAAATGATAATAAATGAATTTAAGATAAATAATGTGAAAAAGAAATTTAATATCAACAATGTACAAAACAATTTAAAAGTAGAGTATATGTAAAAGAAATTTTAAAATAGGTAATATACAAGACATCAAAGAAATAACTAGTATATATATATAAAATAGATATAACAATTTGAAATTGATAATATATATAGTTTTAAAGTAAATAATGAAACAATTTAAAATGAATAATACATAAAGCGAGTTTAAAATAAATAATGTAAAAGAGTTTTAAAATCTATATTACACAAAGCAAATTAAAAAAGATTCATATGAGTGATTTTAAAATAGATAATATATATATACATACACAAAAGTGTAAAATAAATAATATATATAAAACGTAAAGTAAATAATAATAAAATCATTTTTAAATAAATAAAAGAGCTTAAAATAAGATATATAAAACAATTTTAAAATAAATAATATATAAGTCAATTTTAAAAATAATAAATAAGAATCTAAAGTAAAAGAGAGATTTTAAAAATATATATATATATACAAAACAATTTTTTTTAATAATATGTATAAAAAAAATTTGAAATGCTATATAGATAATATATGAAAAGAGCCAAAATATATATAATACATACAAAACAGTTTAAAAAAAGGAACGATATATATATATCAAGATTCGAAAAGCAATATGTGTATAATATGGGGAAAGAATCTAAAATAAATAATACATATAAAATAGTTTAGAAACAAGTATGTGGATTTATATATATATATATAAAAGGTGATTTAAGATACATAATAAAACAATTTTGAATAAACAGTACATAAAGCAAGTTAGAATAAATAATAATAATTTGAATAAACAGTATATTAAAAAAAATTAGAATAGATGTAAATAAATAGCATATAAAATATTTGAAATAACATATGAATGAAACATAAAAAAGGGTTAATAAATGAATTAAATAGATTTAGAACATGGCTAAAAACGAATTAAAATTCGGGGTATGAAAGTATAAATACTGAAAAGTTATTTAGGGATCAAAACGAAGACCAAACAAGATCTGAGGGCTAAATTTAAAAAACAAAAGAAGACAAAATGGGGCCTGAATGAATGGGGTTGCGAAGGAGGACCAATCGCACAAATCTCCCCTTTAGGGAGAATGCACAAACCCCCCCACCCCAACAAACGGCGCCGTTTCAAATGATTTACAACAAAAAAAAAATTCCTTCCTTTTTATTCTGCTGGTTCCTCTTTTAGTTTCCAAGAAAAAAAAGAACACAAAACTCCTTCTTCCCCCCTTTTCCTCTCCAACGATCGAGTTCCCCGGAGGCTCACCCTACCGCCGCCATGGCCAATGGCTGGCGCTGCAGGAAATGGGCTCGCTTAGCTCCGTTTTGGAGCGCCTCTGAAGGCCGATACTACCAACACCCGAAGATGCGGAAAAGATGAGACTCTCAGCCCCCTTTTTGAGCCCGACCTCGGTGACGGAGAAGGGCTCTCCGATGTCACGACCGTGGGGAATTTCAGGTAAGCTTCTCCTTTTTGTTCTTTTATTTTAAAACCAATTTATAAATAATAATAAAAATCACGAAAATAAAAAGGAAAATCGTAAAGAACAAGAGAAATGGAAGTCAAGATTAACCTTTTTTTTTCTTCTGTTTTTTGCTTTTTTATTCATTAATATTCGTAAAAAAAATACCAATGAGAAGAATCGGGCTCTTATAGCCGATTAAGATGGCTATTCATTTCATCTTTTTTTTTGTCATTTTTTCTTTGGTTTCTTCTGCTGCTTGTGTTGCATTTAATTTGTTGCAGGTGTCAGACGGCCCTCAGAGGCGTGTGAAGCGGCCATGACAGAGGCGTGGTGGCCGATGGGAGGTGAAAAGTTTGGCAGTAGCATGCTTGGGGGCTGGCTGTTGCTGTTTTCTTTTCTTTGTAATGGGCTAGGGTTTCATTTGGGTTGTTGGGTTAGGTAACTTGGGTTTGGTATTGGGCCATTTGTTATTTATGTTTGGGTTTTATTTTGCTTTATTGAATTGAGTTTTTTTGGGCCAAAATTGGCTATTACAACTTGATGAAGAGGCTGATTACTAGTGTAATGAGCCTAATATGATGTAAGGATCTGGTGGCCTCTATGTCTACTGATGCACAGGGGAGGGTTGGAAGGCTTTTGGAGATGAAGGGATTTTCAGATCTGGGGACGTTTCATTTTCCGTTTTTTACTTGCTTTGCTGTAGTTACTGTTTTTGTTTGTTAGGACTTGTTTTGTTTTAAAATTTTTAGGCTGTTTTTATGATTCCCTATGCACCGTTTTCTGGCCTTTAGTTGAGCAGCATACATGTGGTAAAGATGTAACTAGTTTTGTCTCCAAGCATTTATGGCATAAGTTGGAATTTTCAAAAAAGAAATTTAGTATTTATAAGCATAATACAAATAAAAATATATGTTAGATAAATTACAACATAAAATTAAATCAGTATAAAACACAATGGATGAAGAACCGGAACAAACTCACACAAAGTATATGCACATGGTATGACTGATGAGGATGGCAATAGAGTGAGGCAAGAGTGAATGATGTCATATCCATTGCAATGACCTGAATTTCAATGGTGTCAGAAAATATGATTTCAGAACCATATTTTTGTAAAATAAGTTCGTAAATATAAAATAGGAATATTTATGGAGTTAATATAAAAATATATTAAAGTTTGGTTAAGTAATTTAGTCGAAAAAGTAATTAATTAAAGGTTAGGGACTAAATTATAAAAATCCAATCGCTGATAGAAAAGCTTTGAAATTCTTAAGCATTCAACCATTATTACAAGTAAGTCCCTAAGTCATTTTTTATAGATTTATGATCATGAGAGCTTGATTTAGCTGGCCTATGTATCAACTTGTTCAATTGTTAAAATTTTAGCAAGTTTTCATTGTTGAGAAATTGATGAATAAGCTTGAAATTTATAGAAATTAAGTTTAGATTATGATAATGACTAAATTGTAAATCTTAATAATCTTGGTAGTTAACTTTCTTACATTAGGGACCAAATTGAATAAATTGAAAATTTGTCATGAGATTTCATTATAAATTGAAAATATAGGGTCTTTAATGAAAGAATATGGAATTAGATTTTGATCCGAAGTTATAAATCAAAAAATATACATATCCCGAGTTAAGAACTAAATTGAATAAAATGAAAAATATGTTTGACTTTGAATTTAAATGTGAATTTGATGAAAATTGATATTGTTTATTTTGTTGTATTGTCGTACATAACTAAAGACAACATCAAGCCGTTGAGAGGGAAAGAAAAAGTGAGTGTCGTTGACGAGTGATGCGAGATTTTAGTTCATTTGCTATGATTGATATTGAGTATTGAAATAATTGACTAAATTGAATAAAATAAAAAGTAGCTTGATTTAATTGAGACATGAAAATCGATTGAAACATACTATATGATATGAGATATTTGTGTATTGATGTTGAATTGTAATGAGATTATGAAATTGAATGTGAACTTATATATGAAATAGATTGTATAATGAAAACTGGATTATTGGTACCCTATTAACAGTTCAGGTAGGCTCAGATATAGTTGGCATGCTATAGGATAGATTGAGTATAGGTTACCTTGACTATATGTCGATGAGTGTTGGGCGCATTTTCCTTTAGACATTTTGATGAGTACTGGGCATAAATTTTACTTCGATTAGACCGATGAGCGATGGGCTCAATCTATATACTTCAGACATTCCAATGAGGCACTAGGTGCCAAATTGGTATGTTGGTTGGAATCTGTGTATTTGTTCGAGTTCAAGTCATGTTAATAGGGAATATAAAACATAAGTTGATTAAATAATGCTCATATTAATTTGATAATAAGTAATGATACTATAGATGCATATTTGCGATATACAAATATCGATAGCATATGAAAGACCATGCAAGCCGATTATACGAGCTCGAAGGACCGATATGGAAATATGATGAATTAATGGATTTGATACTGAATTTGAATAATGAAATGAAATAATGGTTGGTATTGAATTAAAATTGAATGTATTGTTGATAAATAGATGGAAAAGTATGATATGTTATGTTGAAATGCTATAAGTGATTGGTTATGGAATTGTATTCAAATGTGAATGTGCATAATCTCGAATTTATTATATGATTTGTAGCTATTTTGGTTGGAACTAGTTGTAGCAATGAGTTGTGTTATATATATAATGCTATTGATGCTTAATTGACTTGAATCATGGAAGTAACATTGAGTTTTATCACTCAACGTACGGTTTGTTTATTTCGTGCGTGAGTATGGGTGAATCTCGAGGTTACGAGCTTTATCGCTTAACGTACGGTTTGGCATATATCCTAGATTCTAAGTTGGTGAGGGAAGACTTCGGACATGTACCAATTATGAATGAATTTCTTGATGTCTTTCTAGAAGAATTCTGAGGATTCCACCAAACAGAGATGTGGAATTCTCTATTGGTGTGATGCTAAGAACTGCTCTTATCTCAAATGAGCATTATAGAAAGGCTTCAGTAGAGTTGAAGGAGTTGAAAACTCAGTTGTAAGAATTTTTGGATAAGGGGTTTATCAGACCAAGTGTTTCACCTTGGGGTGTACCAATATTGTTTATTAAGAAGAAGGATAGGACATTTCAATTGTGTATTGACTATAGGCAGTTGAACAAGGTAATCATAAAGAACAAGTATCCGTTGCCCAAAATTGAGGACTTGTTTGACTAGCTTAGTGAGGCTAAGGTGTTTTCAAAGATTGATCTACGGTTTGGATATTATCAGGTAAAGATTAAAGGGGATGATATTCCAAAGACTGCATTTCATATGCATTATGTTCACTATGAATTTTTAATGATGTCCTTTGCTTTGACCAACGTGCCAGCAGTATTTATGGACCTAATGAATAGAGTATTCTAGCCTTACCTTAACCGTTGTATTGTAGTCTTCATTGGCGACATTCTAGTTTACTTAAAGAGCAAGAAGGAGCACAAGAAATATTCGTAGATAGTTTTAAGTGTTCTTCGATAGAATAAGTTGTACGCCAAATTCAACAAGTGCAAATTTTGGCTAAAGAATGTCCATTTCTTAGGCCATATTATCTCCGTAAAAGGAATTAAGGAAGATCTTGAAGTGATATAGACTGTACTTGATTAGAATCTGTCGAAAAGTGTTACCAAGGTGAGTAGTTTCCTTGGATTGATGGGTTATTATAGAAGGTTCGTGAAAGGGTTCTCTATAATGGCAACACCATTATCATGGTTGCTAAGGAAAGATGGGAAGTTCCACTAGTTTGAAGAATGTAAACACAATTTTAATGAGTTGAAGAAAGTGTTGATTGAACCTCTAGTGTTGTGTCAGACAGAATTTGGAGTGGGATATGTTGTGTTTACGGTTGTATCCTTGAATGGCTTAGGTTGTGTACTTATGTAGAAAGGAAATGTGATTACTTACGCGTCATGCCAACTCAAACTTCATGAAAGGAAATTCCTAACTCATGATTTGGAACTGGCAATTGTGGTAGTCCTAAAGATTTGGAGGCATTATCTTTATGGGGAGAAATGTCGTATATTCTTTGACCATAAGATCTTAAAGTATCTGCTCAATCAAAAGGAGCTGAATGTATGTCAAAGAAGATGGATTGAGTTGTTAAAATATTATGACTTGACCATCGAATATCATCTCGGTAAAGCTAAAGCGGTATTTCGTGGTTGGATTATAATACGGAAAGACAACTTGTATTAGTAGATGAACCTAAATATGTCCTTTGTCCAATAAAAAATGAGCAAACCGTTTGAATAACTAATATTCCATCTATCAAGCCCAATTAGGGAGATTCTTTGTCTTGGGCATTGAAGCGGATGACTCCTAGAAGATAGTGACATAAATTTGACTGATTGGACGGACAGTACATCGAACATGACCCAAGCAAAATAGATCCTGAATCTGTTTATGGATTTATTCACTTGTGACGTTAGAGTGGCATACTTAAATCCTGAATTAAAGGTAGACTATGTATGTGGGACTTGTACACTTTGATGTAAGTAAAAGCCTGAGTTCAAATAGATAAGGAACCGAAAGTTGGTGTGTTGGGTGTATGACTTTTGCAGTACGTAGCGTCATTCACAATAGTGGAATTTATAGCTAGAGACATTGGTAAATGATATCCTCTCATTGACATTACATCGTTGATGAAAAGTAAACATGACCATGAGTCATTCTTCTTTGTAATGAACGAATTGATTACTATTTAATAGTAATTGACTTTTCATGAAGGAAGATGTAATGGTTACCATGAGATAAAATAGAATCATATTGGGAGAGCAGATATTATCCTAAAGAGATCAAGGGTATCCAATGTAACATCCCGAATTAGGGCCTAGTCGGAATAGTGGTTTCGAGACCACAAATTCGAAGATAGAAATAATTATTTTATGATCCTCATGAAGTTTATATATTATGAATGCATGCTTGTGTGAAAGTTTCATGAAGAAATTCTATGCATAAAATGTCTAATTGCATTTTATGGACCAAACTGAATAAAGTACAAAACTTGCATTGTAGAAGCTTTAAGCATGAAATTGTATTAGATATTGAATTAGAGGAGGGTCCTAATTAGCAATTTGACCAATTTCTAAAATTTTGGACAAAAATGGACATGCATAGGAAAAATGTAAAAGAGAAACCCTAAGGGCATTTTGGTCATTTGGTAATTAAAAGAATAAAAAAGGAAAAATGAGTCAAAATTGGTGTCCATCTTCTTCCTTCATTGCTGAAATTTTCAAGACACCATAGCTAGGGTTTGTTCAACATTTCCAAGCTTGATTGTAAGTGCATCTTAGCCCCGTTTTTAATGTTCTTTGTATTTTTGAAGTCCTTGAAGCATGATCTACCCATTTCTAGCTATATCTTAAGCTAGTGTTCTTGTATAAAATTTGGCCCATGTGTAACATGCATGTATTTTGATGATTAATAAAGGAATATGAATATTTGATGCATGATAAACATCTTTTACTAGGTGATTTTTAGTGAAAACACCTAAATAAGGGACTTATTTGTAAAAGTGTAAAAGAGAATAGTAATAATGTGAAATAGGAGAAAATATGGGCTAATATAAGCTTAGTAAAGACTCGGCTAGGCTTGAGTAACCAAAAAAATACATGTATTTCATTTTACGAGTCTCAGGACTAAAGTGCAAATACGTGAAAGTTTAGGGATCAAAATCTAAAATTTCAAAAGTATGATTTATGGACCCATTTGAATAATGTGAATAATAAATAAGTTAAATTTGGTAATATAGATCAATAAAAACGTGAACCGGGACTTGATCGAGGAAAGAATAAAGTACACGACGATTAGGGTCGATTATCATCATTTTGTATCGAGGTAAGTACATATGCAAATAATGTGGTATCGTAGTATGTTTTAATGCTTTAATATATTGAAATAAATGTTTTATTGTAATTATGAGTTATATGCTTGTTGATTGTTATGAAAGCATGAATGTTATTATGGTTGTTATCCACGACGTTACGAGCAAGTACGATGGAGATACTATATGCAAGTGAGGAAAAATCCCGTTTGAACCTTAGGAATAGTTTAGGATACAAGTGACATGTCATTAGGAACTAAGACGTCCAAACTCGTTGAGTGGTCCGGGTTTGTTAGATATGTGGCATTCGAGCTCGTTGAGAGGTTCGATTTCATTATGGAGGTGTTACATGTTATGTGGTAGCTTTGACTACGTTTATATATGTGGCACTTATGTGCAAGGTCTCCGCGTATCCAATAGTATTCCGAGAGTTTAACGGGTAATGTAATGAATTTAATGAGAGTCTTGAGAAGGACATATGAAAGAGGTATGGTTATGGATACTTTACGATAAGTACAGGTATGTATGCTAAACCTATGAGTAATGCCTTAATAAAGATTGATTTATGACGAGTAAGTATATATGTGCGTATGATGAGTAAGTAGAAAGGTTTGAATGATGAATAATCTTTATGTATATGTTGCTATGTTTCTGCATGTTGATTCCTTACTACCATTTCATATTATTTGTATGTGGACTTACTAAGCTTTAATGCTTACTCCCCTCTCTTCTCATCCTTCGTAGTTCTGCCAAGCTAGCTCGGGGATCGGAGGCTGTCGGAGTATTCGATCACACTATCAAAAGACTATTGGGTATAGTGAAATTATTATTTTCAGTATGGAATGCATAGGAAACTTGGACATTTTGTGATATTGTCATGCTATTTGGCCAAATTGTGAAGGCCTATGATAATGATGATTCATTTTGTATTGGCCATGTGATATGGCTCATATTTGATCATTTGGGGTTATGATAAACCGTAAATTATACATATTTTCACCCCATGTTTAATGCATTTTATGGATGATTTCCCATTAGAATTGGTGAATTCGATGCTCCTAATGCTTTAATTTCATGTTTTATACTTAGGAGAGCATAAGAGAGCGAAGGAACGAGAAACGGGCAAAAAACGAAGAAAATGGGCCAAAGTATGAAATCAACACGGCCTGGACCTCCTCACACGAGCATACCACACGGTCGTGTCAATTTGGCAGGCTCGAACACGGCCTGAAGTAATCGAACACGGGCATGTGCCACGAGCGTGTCCTCGTCGAGCCCAAGTTGAGTCCAATTCGAAAAAGGCTAATTTTGAGGGCTTTTAGGCATTCCAAAGCCTATAAATACACCCTAGAGGAGGAAGAAAAGGGACACATAGAATAGGGAGTAAGGAATTACTCCAAGGAAGCCGATTGATTCATCTCAGAAGCCGGATTAATCATCAAGATTGAAGATCTCTCCTCAGGGTTTTCTTTATGTTTTGTATTCTTTATTTTTCTGAGATGTTTTCTTATTTAGTTATGAACTAAATCCCCTAAATACATAAGGGGAATGAAACCTAAGACGAATCTTGTTATTATTTTCTGAATCGTATGATAAATATTTAACTTGTTCTTAATTATGTGTTCTTAATCTTTTTTTGATATCCCAGGATACTGATTCAAGATAAGCTCTTATTCAGAGGAGGAATAGACCTTGGCTAAGAGTACATTTATCATAATTAAGCGGAGTTGATTGCGCGCCTAGACATAGGGTGACAAGATTTTTCCGGATTAGGGTGAAACCTAATAAGGGGATCCATAGATCGAGTTAATGCAACCCTAGAATGTTAATTAGAGAAACGTCTCGGTTATTCAATCTAGGGATTAGACGTTATTAGTCTTGAATAGGGATAATAACATAACTTAGGGATCTCTATGGAATAAGTTGAATGAATAAATCATCCGATTCGGAGCCAGAATAACAAGTAAAGTCTAGGTGGATTTGTCCTTAGGTATTGTCTTAAATCAATCGATTTTTCCCAAAAGCAATTCCCTAATTCTTTTCTCTGTGAGTTCTTAGTTTAGATAATTAGTTAATTAAAACAAAACCCCATTATTCTTAGGCTAGATAATAAAAAGACATCATTACTAGTACTTTTAGTTCGTTTGGGTTTGACAATCCGATCTTGCTAAAACTATACTATTGTTCGATAGGTACACTTGCCTACATCGCGATAATAGTTAGTTTCAAGAATGATTAAGTATAAATATTTAAAACCTATCACGAAATAACGCGATCAAGTTTTTGGCGCCATTGCCGGGGAACTAAGATATTAGGAACGCTTAATTTTTATTACTTTAGCCATTTATTTTTCTTGCAATTTAATTTAATTTAATTATTATTTATTAACTTACTTTTTCCTTCTCTTGGTAGGTTTTCATAGTTTATGACTAGAAGAAACCCGTCGGGGCCATTACTTTTTGACAAAGAAATTGATCGCACAGTACGTAGAAACCAAAGAGAAATAAGGAAAAGCTTAAGATACACGGAGAGCGAGCAAGAAGACAATACTCAACCCCCAACCGAAGAGATGGCTGAAAACCAAGGCAATCAGCTACCCCTGCAATTACGGTTAATCAAAATCCTGCTCCACGCACTATGTATGATTATGCTAAACCTTCTTTAACAGGAACTGAATCGAGCATAGTTAGACCTGCTGTAGCTGCAAATACTTTTGAATTAAAATCCAACACTATTCAAATGATATAGCAATTTGTTCAGTTTGATGGTTTGCAGGATGAGGATCCCAACGCTCATTTAGCCAACTTTTTAGAACTATGCGATACATTTAAAATCAATGGCGTTTCTGATGATGTCATTCGTCTTTGGTTGTTTCCTTTTTCATTGAGGAACAAAGCTAAATAGTGGTTGAACTCGTTACCATGAGGATCAATTACTACTTGGGAGCAAATGACCGAAAAATTTTTACTAAAATATTTTTCACCGGCTAAAACGGCTAAATTACGTAATGGTATCTCTTCTTTTGTGCAGATGGATTTTGAAACACTCTACGATGCATAGAAGAGATACAAGGACCTTTTGGGAAGGTGCCCTCGCCATGGGTTACCGCTTTGGCTCCAAGTACAAACATTTCACAATGATCTGAATCCTTCGACTCGGCAAATGGTTGACGCAGCGGCGGGCGGGACCATCAATATAATAAAACACCGGAAGATGCCTATGAGTTGATAGAAGAGATGTCACTGAATAACTATCAGTGACAAGTCATGAGGACAAAGGCAACGAAAACAGTTGACGTTTATAACGTCAATTCGAACATATGCTCTCTAATCAAGTAGAACTCTTAAATAAAAAGATTGATGGTTTTCTTAATTCTTCACAGGTTCACCCAGTAATGCAGTGGGAAGCAAGTAGCGGTGGAACAAACCATTCGGAATACCAACCTTATGATCACAACATGGATAACGAACAATTAAACTACATGGGTAATAATCCTCGACCTTAAAACAATCCATATAGTAACACTTATAATGCAAGTTGGAGGAACTACCCCAATTTCTCGTGGGGCGGTCAAGGAAATCAAAGACCACAACATCCTCCAGGCTACCAACAACCACCCTACCAACAAGAAAAGAAGCCAAATCTTGAAGAGATGCTCTAAAAGTTCATATCAGTGTCAGAAACCCGTTTTCAGAACACTGAGACAACACTTAAGAATCAACAGGCGTCGATCCAAGGGCTCGAGACTCGGATAGGCCAACTTTCCAAACTAATCTCCGAACAACCACAAGGTAGTTTGCCAAGTAATACCGAACCTAACCTAAGGGAACAGCTCAACGCAATTAATATTCAAGATGACAAAGGAGTCGTTGAGCTTGAACCAGAACCGAGGCACGAAACTGTGGTAAGCAAAGGTCAAGATGAGATAGATTATAATAAAAACAAACCAGTGACTGTCAAATATAAACCTCGTGTGCCATACCCCAACGCGACAAGGAAAGACTGCTCAGATGAACAATTTGGTAAATTCCTTAAACTCTTAAAAAAATTACATATTAACATACCGTTTATTAAAGCTCTATCGCAGATGCCAAACGCAATGAAATTTTTAAAGAAGCTTTTAGCAAATAAGCAAAAGTTGGACGAGGTGTCGCTTGTGGAGCTGAACGCAGTTTGCTCGGCCATTCTCCAAAATAAACTACCCAACAAACTAAAAATCCAGGGAGTTTTACGATTCCTTGCTTAATTGGTAATTTAGACGTTAATTATGCATTGGCTTATATAGGGGCAAGTATCAACGTCATGCCTTACAAAATGTTTAAGTTACTAGGTCTCGAGAAACCCAAACAGATTAGGATGAGCATTCAATTTGCAGGTAAAACTATAAGATTCCTTAGGAGTATTATTGAAGATGTGCTAGTTAAAATCGATAAATTTTTATTTCCCGTTGACTTTGTTGTTCTAGACATAGAAGAGGATAACAACACTCCCTTAATCCTAGGAAGGCCCTTTTTAGCAACTGCTAAAACTATCATTGATGTTGGCAAAAGTGAACTCACACTCCGGGTGGGAGAAGAAACAATCACCCTTCAAGCTCGCAACTCTGACAACACATCAGGGATTAAAGGTAATTATTTAAACCATCCTACTAAAACTAACAATATGCTGCAACCTACTTTGCAGAAAATGAGTCTGAAGGAAGCACACGAGTCGTTCTCAAGCAAAAGTAGAAGACCTATTCATGAAGCTCGAAGACTACAGATCGAGGAACTTGATGAATGGCGGACACACAAACCAAGAACACCCGACAAACCGAAACTATGCCAAAATGAGCCCGATACCTCTTCAAATCAACTTAAGGTTGGTGATAAGGTCTTATTAAATGTCGTAGATCCCCACATCATCACTACCACACCGAATGAGGAAATCCCTCTTACTGTACTCAGTATTTTTCCATTCGGTACGGTGGAGGTGAGTCATCCCAAGTTTGGCACTTTTAAGGTAAACAACACCCGTTTAAAACCTTATTTTAAGATTGATAGCAGGAATGAGGAGTATAAACTCCTCGAACCACCATGATTATTCAACGGAGAGGTGAGTCGAGCTTAGACTATAAATAAGCGCTTCTCGAAAGGCAACCCGAGCACTAACTGTATTAACTTCTTTCAAAATTTAGTCTTCAACATCTAACTTACTAACAGAGCTCTTTAATACAGGTTTTCCACAAAGACAAGGCTAAGCACACGGGCATGCTTATGGCCATGTGAAAACAGGGCAAGGATTTCCCCAACACGGGCTACGATAAAATGCTACGGCCGTGCGACATGGTCGTGGTTGAGCTTGCCAAAACAACACGGGTGTGCGACCCGCCTGTGTGGAAGACTCGTGGTTGAAACTGACAAACTAGCACGGGCGTGCGACACACCCGTGTCTAGCACCCGTGGACCACACTGTCAGAATAACATGGGCGTGTGAGAAGGCCGTGTGACGACACCATAATTTGCGACGACAGGGACGGGACGCGAACCACACGGGCGTGTGCACCGGCCATGCTACTTGAAAAATTAGAATAATTATCTTATTTTATTTTATTTTGTTAAGTTTTTAAGATTTACTTGTTTCCTTTTAGAAGTGGCTTACCTTCAGAGTCAAGCTTGCCATCCAGAGTTATCTCCAATACTTGATCTCTCCAATCTAAGAATATCATCCATTCTTAATACAGGAAGTTTCACTTCTCCCCCTATCTTCTTTTTATATTTTAGCATCTATATTTGTACATTGAGGGCAATGTATGTCTTAAGTGTAGGGGGGACATTTAATTCATTATCAGAAAAATCCCTAAATGATTGCCTTGTTCTCTTGAAAAGCGTTCACATCATATTTAGGATAAATTTTAAATGATTTATGATTTTGATTGATATATCTTGAGTTAAAACATATAGATTTATGCATTGATTATTTAAACTTTAAGGCATTAGAGAATCAAGCATGATAAGTTGATTTTTAAGAATTTACAATTATAGGTTGTTTCCCCAAGTCTAGGTATTACTTTGAATTGGAATTCACAAGTCTAAACATCAAAGAACCATAATTTTTGTGAGATTTTGAGCCTTTTGAGCATCTATTAATTATTTCATGCTCACTTTCCTTATTGCTTTGAGTGCGTCAGTATTGAACTGTTATTCTATAACTTGTTTGATTATGCATGTCGAGACTACACCATTTGATTTGATATGTCAAAATGATTAAGGCACTTAGGATTCACCCACTCATGCCATGAAAAGCCTACCTTCACAATTAACCCTTAATAAACCCATTTGAGCCTAACAAGCCATTCCTTGTATTAACCTCAATATTAACCTTTAACCCATTATTGTTGAAATCCCCTAAATTAATCCCTATTTTTGTCGAGATTTGAGTTGAATGGATTGCTTAGCTATGTTTTGTTCTTAATAGGTAGTCTATATTAATTTAACTTGTTCTTAAAAAAAAAAAACTATGTATACATATCTGTAATTTCATACTCTGAGAAGAAGCTCTGTTGTATGCAAGTGAAGATTAATTCTTTTTCTAGTTAGGCAATTTTTCAATTCAATCTTGATTCTAACCCTTTCTTTCAGCTTGTGACCACACCTCCTAACCAAGCCTCACTACAACCCTCTGAAGACCTTTTGATTGATGTATCATCTTAAATTATAGTGGTAGAGATCTGATTTTCATGCAAGCCTATGGTAATGACTTTTCATTATTGACTATTGAGTGCTTCATTTATTGTCCTTAAACACCTCGAGTGATTTGAGTGAATCTTTAGAGAGGATGTGAAACTCTGTGATATTCTGAATCAAAGGTAATTACTTAGATGCGGATAGACACCTATGTTTGCATGATTAAATACTCAACTTGGAATGTTTGAAACTTTTATGTTCTTTTAGTTGAATTCTCAATGTATGATTACTTATGGATTAATGTGAGATATTATCGATAAAAATTATAAGTTGAGAAGAGTTTATTTTGATTATGAGTTGAGAATTTTGCTTGAGGAAAAGCAAATGCTTGAGTGTGGGGGTATTTGATAAACCGTAAATTATACATATTTTCACCCCATGTTTAATGCATTTTATGGATGATTTCCCATTAGAATTAGTGAGTTCGATGCTCCTAATGCTTTAATTTCATGTTTTATACTTAGGAGAGCATAGGAAAGCGAAAGAAACGAGAAACGGGCCAAAAACAGAGAAAATGGGCCAAAGTACGAAATCAACACAGCCTGGACCTCCTCACACGGGCATACCACACAGCCGTGTCAATTTGGCAGGCTCGAACACGGCCTGAAGTAATCGAACATGGGCGTGTGCCACGGGCATGTCTCTACTGAGCCCAAGTTGAGTCCAATTCGGAAAAGGCTAATTTTGAGGGCTTTTAGGCATTCCAAAGCCTATAAATACACCCTAGAGGAGGAAGAAAAGGGACACACAGAATAGGGAGTAAGGAATTACTCCAAGGAAGCCGATTGATTCATCTCAGAAGCTGGATTAATCATCAAGGCTGAACATCTCTCCTCAATTCCCCTTCAGGAGTTTCAGGTTTTCTTTATGTTTTGTATTCTTTATTTTTCTGAAATGTTTTCTTATTTAGTTATGAACTAAATCCCCTAAATACCTAAAGGGAATGAAACCTAAGACGAATCTTGTTATTATTTTCTGAATCGTATGATAAATATTTAACTTGTTCTTCATTATGTGTTCTTAATTCTCGTTTTGATATCCCAGGATACTGATTCAAGATAAGCTCTTATTCAGAGGAGGAATAGACCCTGGCTAAGAGTACATTTATCATAATTAAGCGGAGTCGATTGTGCGCCTAGACATTGGGTGACAAGATTTTGCCGGATTAGGGTGAAACCTAATAAGGGGATCCATAGATCGAGTTAATGCAACCCTATAATGTTAATTAGAGAAAAGTCTCGGTCATTCAATCTAGGGATTAGACGTTATTACTCTTGAATAGGGATAATAACATAACTTAGGGATCTCTACGGAACAAGTTGAATGAATAAATCGTCTTATTCGGAGCCAGAATAACAAGTAAAGTCTAGGTGGATTTGTCCTTAGGTATTGTCTTAAATCAATCGATTTTTCCCAAAAGCAATTCCCTAATTCTTTTCTCTGTGAGTTCTTAGTTTAGATAAATAGTTAATTAAAACAAAACCCATTATTCTTAGGCTAGATAATAAAAAGACAGTCATTACTAGTACTTTTAGTTCCTTTGGGTTCGATAATCCGGTCTTGCTAAAACTATACTACTGTTCGATAGGTACACTTGCCTACATCGTGATAATAATTAGTGTCAAGAACGAATAATTATAAATATTTAAAACCTATCACGAAATAATGCGATCAGGTTGTAATCTAATTACCCATGCATGTATGCGCTAGTGTTTTGATTGTAGGATATGTTATTGCTTGGTGAGTGCAAGATAATGAGGTGAAATGTTGTTGATCGATGAATGTATGGTAAAGTATGAATTGGGTGCTAAAGGATAAGGGATGACCTAATGACTCAAAATGACTATATACATGAATGCTCAATTTGAAGTTATGGTAACAAGTTTAATAATTCTTGAAATTGGTGTGGAATGCCTTGAAATGGTACAACAAATTAATGTGACATAGAATGACATTATGAAGATGTGAGAGTGCCATGGTGGGGAATATTTGAGTGCTTGAATATGTCATGTTGCATATTATAAAGTATGTTTGAATGTATGAGTGATTGTGGGTGACTATTGGCTTGGAAAATAGCCTTTAAGTGGTCCACACGGGTGTGTGTCTAGACCATGTGTGACACACGGTCTGCCCCATAGGCATGTCGAATGGCCGTGTGTCCCCTACATCTAAAATTTCTAAGACAGTATGCATGGTAGTAAACACACGGGTAGAGACACGACTGTGTGTCTCATCCATGTAGATGAAACGGCCTAGCACACCGGTGTGTGCTTTCGCCGTGTGCCCCTAAGTGAACACTGACGTCATAAACAGAATGTCTAGGTTTTTGGACACAAGCGATGATACGGGCGTGTCTAGGCCGTGTGAGGGAAAAAGGCCAGGGACACGGGTGTGTGCTCGGTCGTGTGAAAACCCTTGTGAGTTTGAAATGAAAAATAAATTCTAGAAATTCCACATGGGTATGGGACACGGATGTGTCCTAAAGGACACGGGCGTGTGCATGACCTCCACACCGGCGTGTGAGCCTTAAACTTAGAAAAATTTTCTTAGAGTTTTCTTAAGTTCTCAGTTTAGTTTCGGATTGCTTTTAATGTATGTTTTGGACTTCGCAGGTCTATAATAAAGTTAATATGATCTTATTTATTTAGTCTTAATTTGGAATGAAATTTTATGACCCGTATTTTTTAGAAATGCCTTGTGTATGTACGGTAATGCCTCGTACCTTGTCCCGATTTCGGGTATGATAAGGGGTGTTACAATACTATGACAAGGTCATTGGACGAGCACTGAGTAGTTGCTTTCGTAATGATATGTCGTTAGGAAGAGTTTGGTCATAATACTATAGTGGAATGACTTCATGACTAAATGAGTTTATAATTAATAAACAAAAGTTCGAAACTTAATTATAAATCATTTGAGCCCTAATTATATATTTCCAATTGTTCTTTCCATTAGCTCGTTGAAACTAGAAATGAATTGCGACTTTGAATAGAAATAAACAGAATGAGTAGGAAAAGAAAAATGGAAACATTTAGGAACGGATATAGTTTTTTTTTGAAATGGAAAAATGAAATCATTTGGAAATGAATGTAGGTTTTAAAAATGGAAATTGAAATGATTTATTTGGAATTCTATATGGATTACTTAAAAATGATCAAAAGAATAAGTTTATTGTTTTGAGCTATTTTGAAGCCTGAAAATGAAAATAAATCATTCATTTATAATGAACATGTTGAGTTATGAAATATTGAACACATTTTATAGAAATTTTAATAAGGGTAAAATTGTAAAAAATGTTATCAAGGGTAAAATAGTTAAAATTTTAATGGGTTAAAACAGGGATGAGGAAATTGTTTAATATAAAATATTAAAGCTTATTGTTGGAAATAGAAAAACTGAATCGGATTGGATCACATTACAGATTACTAGGTCAAAAGGCCCAAGAAGTACTCGTAATTGGATTCAATGTGAAAGAGACCTAAACATATGACATGAAGGGGGCAACAACCCTAGTAAGAATACTAGGGTGTGCCGTCCACCCCTTCCTACTTTAAGAAGGAAGTTGTTTTTCTATTTAAAATAAACCGCTACAACTTAATAAGGGTTCTACGTTCTCTCCTTATAAATAGAAGACATTGGTGAGACATTGTTACTCTACCGAAAAATAGAGAGAATTTATTCTTAACTATTAGATATATTTTTTAGAATAACAAATCTATTGGTTTCTATTAAAAAAGAGAGAATTTTTATGTAACATCCCGAATTAGGGCCTAGTTGGAACAATGGTTTCGAGACCATAAATTCGAGATAGAAATAATTTTTTATGGATGTTACGAGGTTCGTGATACATATGCATGCCTATGTGAGAATATCGATGATAAATTTTACCGATAAGGTGTCCAATTGAGTTATTAGGACTAAATTGCAATAAGTGAGAAGCATGTGTTCTACTTGATTTAAGGGTTTAATTATGATGAGATTTGAAATTTGAAGTTCTTATTTGGAAATTATATCATTATATGTCATTATGGACAAAAATGGACATAAGAGGGATAAAATATCAAAGTTATAATGGGAGGGCATTTTGGTCCATTGGTTAATAAGAGAATTAAAAGGGAAAAATAGTCAAAATTTGTGTCCATCTTCATCCTCATTGGCTAAATTTCACAAGAAGCCATAGCTAGGGTTTCTTTCATCTTTCAAGCTCAAAGTAAGTGCATTCTAGCCCCGTTTTTAATGTTCTTTATATTTTTGAAATCCTCATAGCTCGATTTAGCTATTTCTACCCTTAATTTGAGCTAGGGTTTATGTTAAAAAAAACATACCCATGAATGACATGCTTGTGCTTTGATGTCTAATGGAAGAATATGGAGGTTTGATGTGTGATAAACAACTTTTACTAGTTAATTTTTCATGAAATTGATAAAAAGGACCTAATTGTAAAAGTTGTAGAAACTAGGTGTAAATGTGTGAATAAATGAAAAATGTGGGTTGGTATAAGAGGGAAAATGATTCGGCTAGGCTTGAATAATGAGAAAAACAGTTTCTTTTCATATTACGAGCCTAGGGAAAATTTTAAAATTTTGTAAAATTTTAGGGGCAAAATTGTATTTTTCCTTGTCATGATTTTTGTACTAAAATGAATAATGCAAGTATTAAATAAGCTAAATGTGCTATTATAGATCAAGAGGGACGAAGGATAGACCTTGATTGAGGAAAAGGCAAGGTTAAGGACTAAATCGCAAAGTTGCCATATTTTGCACCGAGGTAAGTTGTGTGTAAGTAATTCAACAACTCCAATATTACATATTTAGTATTTGACATTATATGATACATGTATGTATGCCTTAATTAAATTGACTTGTGATGATCTAATGGAAGTTTAGTGATAGCCTAGTGTCTCGGAAGCCCGGGTGACCCAAAAGAATACTTAGGACTTGGATGTCGTGACACTGTGCTAAATGTGCCTGTGTAAGACCATGAACATGATGATATGTGTGCCAGTATAAGACCATGTCTGGGACATGGGATCAGTGATGATATGTGGATTCATGTAAGACCATGTCGGGGATATGGCATTGTTACTTTATTTAGTGCATGACAATCCCGAGTGTCCTTTAGTATTCTGGTGGTTCAACGGGCCATTCAAGATGTTGGGTTAAGAAGTGGAGTGATATGAGTAAGAATGTACGGTATAGGTATGTACGTAAACCTCATGAGTATTGAACTCGATTCATGATGGGAAATTTAACATGAGTAGAAAGGAGTAAGATAAGCTTGATGTTTAATGATATTTAATGTCAATTTTTGACTACGTTCATGTGAGTAGTACGATATTGTGGTGATAATTGATAATATGTTTTATCCATGAATATCTTGACTTATGTTGTTTACTATTTACATGCAACTTACTAAGCCTTGTGCTTACTCTTCTCTCCTTTCCCTTTTCTTTTAGCGTCGTCAAGCTAGCTCGGGGATAGTGGACGTCAGAGCTTGAGTCACACTATCAACAAATATATTGGGGTATAATTAGTTTACTACATTTAAGTATGGCATGTATAGGGGACTTAGTATTTGTTATATGTGTCATATTTGTTAGCCAAAGTGATGGCTCCTTTTGGTATATTATTCCATTTTGTATTTGGCCATGAAATATGGCTCATATTGATTATTGGGTTGAAATCCTAAATATTGTTACGTGCATGAGATGTGTTATTAATTTTGTGGTGTGTGCCAAATGGTTGATAAAATGTGGAATTTATGCTTGATGGATAAATGATGTCAATTGGTATGGTCAATATATTAATAAACGTAAAGAAATGTATTGAATGAACTTAACAAGTCAAGGAGTCCAAATTAGGTAAACTTAATATGAATTTATCATGCATGAGTTAAAGCTATAGATGTCTAAGTAACCCTTTTTGCCATGTCAACCACCATTGGCATGTGAGTGTGTGTTGGGGTTGTTAAGGTGACAAGAGGGCTTGGAATATAGCCTCAAAGTTGTCCACATGGGTAGACACACGAGCATGTGTCTAGGTCGTGTATGACACACGGTCAGCCCCATGGGCGTGTAGTCCAGCCGTGTATCCCTTACACCCTAGTTTTACAAGTCAGTATGCATGGTAGTAAACATACGGGCAGAGACACGGCCGTATGTCTCAGCCATGTAGAGGAGACGGCCCTAAGACATGGGTGTGTGCCCAGGCCGTGTGAAGTCTGTACCTTAAATGCGAAAATTAAATTAGCCACATGGCCTAGCATATGGGCATGTGACTTGGCCGTGTGATATTAAATTTATGCTGACGTCATAAATAGAGAGTTACACAGCCTGGGGACACGGGCGTGTCAAGGGCGCACTTACGGGCGTGTGACGCTGTTTTAAGAAATTTTTTTTGAAGTTCACGGTTTAGTCCCAAACCGCCCCGATGTATGTTTTGGGCCTCGTAGGCCCATTTAAGGGATGATATACATGTTCTTGAATAAATTTTAAATTTGAACAAAATTTTATGGCCCGATTTTACATAGTAGTGTATGTTCAAGTCCGGTAATGCCTCGTATCCTGTCCCGGCGTTGACACGGGTAAGGGGTGTTACATTTTATTTTCACCCCAAATAGAAGAGAGAAAACTTTTTTTAGTTCTATTTTTCAATTCAATTGGTTCAAGCCTATATTCAAAGTAGTTTGTGGTACGAGGATAGCAAAGAAGATAATTTGATTGAAAGTCAAGAACAATGAACGTTCTCTAAGTCGAAAACATAAGTATGAATTCAGTTGGGTTTATTGCTATAAATATCACAAACCAGGTCGATTTTCAAATTTTTAATTGTCCACGGTGCAAGAAGATTATTTTCAAATCGGATTTTTTTTCAAACAAGCTAGTTGGCCCAGATCTAATTCACGAAATGGAAGAAAAAGTAATGGCCATGAAGAATCACTTGAAGGTGGCCCAAGACTGCTAAAAGGCATACATGGATAAAAGGAGGAAAGATATATCTTATTAAGTTGGCTACAAAGTGTTCCTTAAAGGTTCACCCTAAAAAATTTTATTCATTTTAGATTAAAGGGGAAACTTAGCCTGAGGTTTCTTGGACCTTTCAAAATCCTGGAGTGTATTGGGCCAGTAACATATCATTTAGCCCTTCCACCAGAACTATCCAAAATTCACGACGTATGTCATGTGTCAATGTTACGGAGATATTGCTCTGATCTGGATCATGTAGTTCAATTGGAGATGGTGGAGGTGGGACCAAATTTGCCCTACAAGGAAGAACCTGTATGTATTCTAGACCGAGAGATTAAGACACTCAAGAATAAAAAAATTCCTTTGGTTAAGGTTTTCTAATGGAACCACAAGGTAGAGGAAGCTACATGGGAGAGAGAAAGCACCATGATAGAGCAATATCCGCATATTTTCATAAGTACAAAATTCCAAGGAAGAAATTTTTTAAAAGTGGGGAGAGTTGTCACACCCTGGTTCGGTGAACCCAATTAGTTTGAGACTATGCTGGTGAAAACCGCTTAAGTTACGAAACTTAGACCGAATAAAGTGAGTAACTTTGTGGGGGAGTACTTAGTAGAACTTCACCAATAATGCAAAATTTCACATTGCGGGATGACGAGTTCTAGCTAATGGTAAGATTGTAGTTAGGGTGAGAACCTTATTAGGCGGACTTTCCCACTAATAAGATTGCCACCCGTATTTTTAGTGTCGTTACTAAAGTAAGTACGATGGCTTGTAGGATACATTTAAGTCACCTGGCATCCTAGTGGAGGCAACGTGTTAGTAACTAGGACACTTGGAGATCCTCATAGGATGTGATTAATTTGTGGAAGTGTGCGAGAACGAGTAATGATTATAGGTAATCTTGATTGAGATTTGGACATAAATTACCTATAAATAAGATAGCGTGATAGTAGAGAGAAGATTTCTAATTCATCTTCTCCACTAGACTTTGTTATCATCGAAAAAACCAAGTGAGTTCTTCTTCACTAACGAGGGTTAGGAGAACTTTTTTGCTAGTAGTCTATTGGTAAATTCTTAAACTTTCCTTTAACCTTTACTAGATAGATAGAAACTAACATAAAAAGGTTTGGTAGGATTTCTTTGAATGTTGGGTAGGAAGGAAACTTCTATCTAGAAATTGTTTGCATGCTTATAGATTCTTGTTATATCATAAGTTTTTGGTCATTTTTTATGTTTAATAGTTTTTTTATTGTTTTAGCTAAAGAAACGGGAGAAGGTCCCAATATTAAAGGGAAGAAACTAGTAGAGTACACAAAGCTTTTAGTAAAGTATTCTGGTGAGTTCCTCTGTACCTTGTGTCTGGTATCTATGTTAATTCATTTACTCCTAAACAGTGTACAACTAGGCTAGTGGCTTTGTCATTTGTCTCTAATGTTCATGTCTAAAGAAATTTAAAGAGTCAGAGCATGCATGGTTATATATGGTCAAACAAACCTAGTATATACATGGTATGAGTACTCCTTCCTTTGTGGAAAATTTCTATATCCAGGTTGGTGTAAGGAGGCAATAGAGGGATGTTATGTATAATGATAAAAAAGGCACAGGATAAAATGTTTTGCCTCTGGTATGACACTTTGATGCAAACCGTGATTGGTGAAAGCCCGACCTTGCGGAAGAACACCTATGTGTTCAAACAATGAGGGGAGTTAGGAGGATACAAAGGTGATGTGTTATATAGCTCTAATGAGTGGATATGAATATACAGGAAAAATTAGTTTTTTGGGAACCGAGATCAAAAGCTAGCATAAGGAAGGGAGTATATGAGAAAAAGGTGCATGTGGTAGTGCATGTTGCATGAAAATGTAAACAATGAGCATGTCAGTCATAAATGGTAGTCCATGCAAGTGGCATATTCGCGAAGTAGATGTGCTCGTAACTGTCACATACGAGTTTAGAAACCAATGTGATTCACCAATAGGTTGAGTTTGATTTCGGTAGTGTTTGCAAACTGATCTAAAGACTAGAGTAATGTATTCGTAAAATATGGCAAATTGATTTGACTGCTCGAGTCCCTTTCCTTAATGTTAATTAGGGGGAGATTGTTCGTCCCAGGAACTTCCTAAGTTCACGTGAACTTATCGAGTTTCTTCTTCCTCTTAGGTTTTTAAGTTGAAAGTGGGGATTGGAAGGATACTTTAACACCCCTAACCCGTTTCCGTTGCCAAATTAAGGTTACGGGATATAACGACAATTAACAAGATCGATAATACATTAACATAATTAAAAAATTAATTTACACATTGTAAATTAATAAACAATCATTCGTAGCATACATTCAAAATCGAGACTTAAACCAAGCATTAGGGACCTTAAAATTAGTTTAGAAAAAAAGGGGACTAATTTAAAACAAAACAGAAAAATATGGAAAAACTGAAAACAATGGTCACACGGTCGTGTGGCCATGCCATGTAATAGAGCCCAGTCCGTGTAGCTCAAAGACATGGCCGTGTGCCCAAACCATGTAATAATTTGAGTCTTTGTAACTTAGGGTCACATGGCCATGTCGCTAGGCTGTGTAACTCTTTAAGACCATGTGGACAAACATGTACCAAAAATCAATAAGACAAACAGTCGTGTGAAGTGACTGTATGTGGCATACCGTCATGTGGTAGACCGTGTCCTAGGCCATGTGCACTTAAAATAACTTCAAAAATAAGTCATTTCAACAACCATTTCTTAGGTCTCAAGTCAAACCATTTCCAACCAATTTTACTTATTCAAAACACATTTAAACATACCAAAATCATTCAACCTAAGTGCCTAACCAATATGCTCTCATTGGCACCACAATTCAAATGTTTAAACATAGATCGTTCACACATAAACCATTAGTTAACCACACCTTCCATTCCATGAATTCAATACCCAATTAAACACATAACACCATTGCTCACATTGCTAACATAACGTCATCCAAAGTTCACCAAGTTACCTAAAACAAAATGACCATATCATCACCAAAGCACAAGACAAGCATACAAATCAAACATTCATTACTTATTCAACTATCAAATTTATCGTCATAAAATCATGTTTACATTCATAAAATAAGTTCACCAAATAACCAAAACTTATGCGCATTTCTTTATTTAAATAGCGTGAACAACACCAAATAGATTTACACCATTATATTCACCAGCACAACCATTAAAACTTACCATTATTACATTGGTTCATATACCCTATTTACATGCCACTTTTTAAGTGACTAGAGGGAACAATTAATTACCGAACAAGTTTTCGGATAGTCTGATCTCCAAAAGCAATCCAATTGACAACTCAAAACCGATGATCTACAAGGAAGAAAAACCAAAACGGGGTAAGCTTGCGTAAAGCTTAATAAGTTCGTATTGAATGTTTACTTTAACTTACTGTAAATGACTTAACCTAAACATTTCATAATAATAATCATAATCAAGATCATGCATTCATTTAATTGCCTATACACATCATAAGTCTCACAAGGTTAGTAAATTCACATATACAAAAATGTGTAACTTCTTCATGTCATAAAACATATACAAGTAAATACATTCAATGCTCAATTCAATTATCTTATATTTGCTTAAAATTTCACATTTTCATTCCTAGTATTCATTTCAAATGTCCCTTTTTAAATATCTATCCATATAACCGATTCATATAATCATTCTATATATCATTTCCATATAATTGATTCATATTATCATTTTATATATTCATTTTCCATATAACCAATTCATATAATCATTTTATATATTCATTTTCCACCCAATGAACCATAATGAAATAGCATTGGATACACGAGAATAATGCTCACACAAGTTGTAACTGTAATTGATCACATGAGCTATTACTGTAAATGCTCACACAAGCTAAGAAATGGGCCTGCTCACACGAGTTGTGGGTCGGGATGTTAGGCTACTTGATGCTGCTCACATGAGCTGTGGAGAATCCATAACAAATGCGGGACCTCAGCCATTAGTAGGACATCCAAGACCAACACCCGAATCGGTAAATAACCCTAATGACATTTCATTTGTATCCTAAGCATTCACGAGGTCCATACGGGCCGTTTTTCTTATCTATATCATTTAGTCACATACACATTATTTCATTAGAAGAATTCATCCTTGTAGTTTCTCATTTTCAAACATAACTTTTAATTTAATTCACATTACAACTTATCCCATTTCATCCCTTACCATTTAATAAGTAAATGAACTCAATCACAACATATATAGATAGATATTATATCACAAAACAACTAATTATTTTAACTAATTTATGAACTTACCTTGTAACACCCCTAACTCGTCTCTATCATTGGATTAGGGTTACGGAGTATTACTAAACAATCAAAAAAATTGAATATTAAATCATTCAATATTAAAAACACATAATAAATCATTCATACATATGCATGTTGTCCCTAAATCGAGCTCTTGAGACCCTAAAAATAACCTAGAAATAATTTGGGACCAATTTGAAATAATTTGGAAAGTTTAGGAAAAAGATGAAAAATTTACAAAATAGGGGTCACACGGCCGTGTGCCTCACACGCCCGTGTCTACACCTGTGTAATTCACTGAGTAGGGTCACATGGCCGTGTCACACGCCCGTGTGGGAGGCAACTTAGAGAGCTACACGGTTTGCCACACAACTCTCTAAGTTGCCTCCCACACTTGTGTGCCAAGCCGTGTAACTCATTGATTTGTACCTTAAAGAAATCTTCAGATGACTCACGGCGGTGTTGCCAGGCCGTGTGTCTCACATGGCTGAGTCACACGTCCACGTTTCAGGCTGTGTGGACCTAAATGAACCTTAAATGAAAAGTTTACCATTTCAAACTTACTTGGACCCTAAGTAATCCATTTACTAGCCAAAATACCTATTTAAAAAGAATGACATTAAATAAGCTCAAAACATGTTAAATCAACCATCCTAAGTGCCTAACCAATGTACCTTCATTGGTACCACAAATATATACACTTTCACAACAAAATGAACTTTCACTCAAAGCATGTTAATACACACAATCCAACATTCAACCAATATGCCTATTATAGGCACCTCAATCACAACATTTCATTAACACAAAAAATAAACTTGCACTAAAATATCTTCCTTAGTTCACATATATCATATTAGGTTAACTATTTGCATTTAAGATCATACATTAAAGTTTCACATATCAAATTAATGGAAATGACAAACAAGCCTATTACATGCCATATAATCCAAAATGAATGTTCCAAAAACTACTGAAAACAAGAGGATAGTGTGACTTGAGTGCTGATCCGACCATCCAACCTTCAAAGAATCTACAATATAAAAAATAACATAAATAAACTCATTGAAACTTAGTAAGTTGACGTACAAAAGCATAAATCTTACTAAAGTAATACAATAAATCATTCAATAATAACTCAACTACATGTGTTCCTTGTCAACCAAAATCTTAGGTCGGGTGAATTGCATAGTTCAATTCAAAGCTCAAATACATTTTATAACTATCAAAATCATTAAACAAGTTATGATTCAGAGATTTACGATTTGATGAACGATTTAAGGATATGAGTACATAGATATTCCAACCAAAACATGCCAATCGCTCATAAGAGCTAATCCACCCGATAACACGCTAGATGCTCATAAGAGCTAATCCACCCGATAACACACCAGATGCTCATAAGAGCTAGTTCAACCGAAAACATGCCAAAACAGGAAGTATAACACACGAGTTGGCAACAAGTGCTAAACCTTGGTCTACTCAGGAAATATATATCACTTCACAACAATATCCACTCCAATCCCCTCATAACACGCCATAATTCGATTGTACTCTATCTCGCGTTCATCCAATTCAAGTATTGAAATTCATCAATATTTTTCAAACAATTTTACATCAGTGATAAAAACAATAATAAATATTATATCATCACACATTTCACATAGATATTAAATTGTAAACCATACAACTTACCTGGACTAAATTGTAATAGTTGTAGAAGTTTAGGGACTAATCCACTATTTTTCTTTTTCCACGTACGTCAACAGGGTCTTGATGTAACGCCCCAAATTTTGGGCCTAGAAGTTTTGGGTTCTGAGTGTGGTGACAGTGAGAAGGTTGTACACATGAGTTAAGTTGTGCATTTTAGTGTCAGAATGGGCCTGCTGATCCAGTGGTTGAGTAAGTGTTAGTGTACTTTGAGGTTCCGGGTTCGAGTCTTGTGTGCGCTCTCTGGATGAATTTTTATTTTTAAGTTTTTATTCAGCTACTTATTTTTATTTCATTTTATTTTATTATAAATTATTTTATGATTTTATTATCTTTATTTTTATTTCTAGTCTCTTTTTGGATGTTCTTCTTTTTTTTCTTTTTGGGGGTTTTCTCTGGCTTTTCTTTTAGGATTGTTGTGATTGCTTAAGAGACATTTCATCTGTGGCCACTAAAATTACGCTACTCCTTCATCCTCTCCAATCGTATAACAAGTGTGTGATTCAAACCTTGTCTATAGTTCTTATCTATTTAATTTGTTTTATGAATCTTCGCTTTTAGCTTTTCTTGACTGTATGCCAACCCATTAGTTTTAGGTCTTTAGTCGATGGAAGTAATAGGAAATCATCACTTTTGATGTATGTTGATAGGGTAAAGGTTAGGGATGATTCTGGTGGCTAAAATGGCGGGTTTGGGATTGTTTTAAGGTGGTTTCGTGATCTCTTTGACAGTCGTGTGGATTTGGGAGCTAGGGTTTCGGGCCAAATTAGGTGCCACACAATCATGTGGTCGAATTAGGCATTTTTCAAAATTCACACGGCCGTGTCCCTTGGGTACATGGGCGTGTGGGTTTAGAAATTAGGGTTTCAGGGATTTGGAGTCACACGGCCATGTGGCTGATTTGGGGATTTAGGGATCCCACACGGGCATGTGTTTCAAAATACATGGTCGTGTCTAATGGGCACACGAGCCTGTGAGACCATCATATGGCCGTGTCTGCCCTGCACCTTATTTTTTCAAAATTGGACAGTGAGTTACACGGTCTGGTCACACAGCCGTGTCCCTGCTTCACACGGGCGTGTGACTCTGTCACACTGTCGTGTGTTACCTTACGCACGGGAGTGTGGCACTTTTTCGTCAAATTTTGGTTTTAGGACAAATGTAAGTGCAAATGCGACTCTGTGTGTTCCAGCCCTCGACTAACCCTTACTGAGGGTAATTTTGACTCCGATCTGGGCTTGATATATGTGTATTTGTGATTGGTTGTGTGATAAGCTTAATACTGAATCCGAGTTATGAGTGTGCACATGTCTGATTCTGTGACTGGTTGACTGGATGTGAGTGACTACTTTTGAATGATTGTCTAAAATTGTTGTTCTGTTCTGTATGTTTGACTGCATACACATATTCATATGCATAAAGTGTTTTGGGTGGGATTTTGAAGAGAAGGGAGATTGAGATTAACTGAATTGGCAATTGATCTGCTTGTTGTTAGCCCCTAATACCTAGAGGGTCGTGGGTAGTCCCAATACCCTGAGGGTCATGGACTTTACTAATATCGGTATAGCGGATTACTGCATTTCACTGTACCGCATGTATGTTAGCTACGCTACGTACCATTAACTGAACTAGCAGTTTCACTGCAACCTATCGGTATAGCGGATTACTGCATTGCACTCTGCCGCATGTACATTAGCTACACTACGTACCACTATTTGATTTGGTAGTTCATACTGCATGTCTATACCGTGGGTTACCGCATTGCAAAGTACAGCTTATACGCTAGCTTTGCTGCGTAATATACTTGATTGACAGTTTATCGGCATATTGTTAGCCCCAATACCCAGAGGGTTGAGGGCAGTCCCAATACCCTAAGGGTCACGGTCAATGCTGATAGCCATAGTTGCCCTTTCATGTACAGTTCTGGATTCTGTTGATGGGCTTAGTACGCGGAGGTCTCGGACAGTCTTGGAGGAATAGGCTATAAGTTTAATTTCTATTTGGTTTTAGTTTGAGCTATAAAGCTTTATAAGACCGTGGTACGATTTTCATTATATGCTATATTCGTATATTTTAGACTAGTAACTTTTCGGATAGAATTTTTAAAACGATTATTGGTTTTTGGTTTGCTATGAAATAAATGTTCTTAATTAATAAAGGGGTTTATTTTTGTAAAATTTTCTCACGATCACTTCGGTGACAAATTTAGCATCTTAGATTTGGTCTAGACTTTTAGGCCAGGTTTGGGGTGTTACACTTGATCTAAAATGTAAAATCTCTCAATTATTAGCTTACATTTCACCTTCCAATTCACTTTACATTGTATACCCTTTTATTTCTCAAATCTACACAATTACCCTAACTTTTACAACTTTTTCAATTTAGTCCCTTAACCCGAAAATTATCAAATTAACCATTTTTCTCAAGTCAACATTATAGAAAAATATTCTAGGCCCTTAAAAAGTCCCTATTAAACATCAATTCACTATCAAACCTTGTAATTTTAACATTTTTACAATTTAATCCCTCAATCAAAATCTAACAAAAAATCACTTCACAAGATCACCAAATACCACAATCAAAGCTCAAATACATATTTATCATAAAAAACATTCAAGATTCATCAATGGAAACTTCTAAAATTTTTAACAGATTCAAAAATGAAGGTACGAGCTAGTTGGACCTAATTGCAACAATCTCAAAAACATAAAAACTACAAAAATCGGTTAAGGAAATCACTCACATGACAAAGAATTGAATTTGGCTTATTCTCCAAGCTTAAAAGTGTAACAGCCCAATTTTGGGTCCAATCGGAACAGTGGTTATGGAACCACAAATCCGAGGTCTGAGAAATTATTTTTAACATTATTTTATGTGTCATAGCATGATTATATAAGTGCATGAAAATTTTGGTGAATTAATTTTAGTGTTTGTGAGTTTAATTGAGAAAAAGGACTAAATCGCATAAAAGACAAAAGATGTGTTTTACTAGCCAAATGTGTTAAATAGCTAGAGAACCATAATTGGGGGTCTTTAAAGTGCAAATAGGCCTTTAAATTAGTGGTGGCCGGCCATAGAGACAAAAAGAATAAAGTTATCAAAGTTAGGTGAGTTTTGGTGACTAAATTTGCTAGAAATAAAATAAAATAAAGAGAGAATGATATCATCTTTTTCTCATCTTCTTCTCCATCGAAAATACCAGAAAATAGGGGGTTTTGAAAGCTCAAAAATATCAGCCACTTATATCCCTTGCAAGTAAGTGATTTAGATAGCCTTTCTTGATGATTTTTGCATTTTTAGGAACCTTGTAGCATGAGTTAGCTAATGAGGGGACTATTTTGCAAAATGGTTGAAATTATAGGGTATTTCCATGAGAGAATTTGTAATATTTTCTGAAACTTTGTGAAAGAAAATGAATCTTGGTTGTTTAATAAACAACTTTTGTGAAAGGATTTTCATGAAAACACCTCAAATGAACCATTTTGTAAAGTTTATAAAATGAGTGATAAGTGTGAGAAATAATTGAAAATTTGGACTGTTTCTAGTATAAAAAGAATTCGGCTAGGCTTGGTTAGTGATAAAATTTGATAAAAATCGTTTTACGAGCCTAAGGGCAAAATCGTAAATTTTTTGAAAGTCTAGGGGCAAAATAGTCATTTTTTCGAAGCATAAATTATGAAATTTATTGGTTAATATGATTATTTAATTAGTGGATTTTATTATTTTAGATCAAGAAAATCGAGATTCGGACTTAAAACGAAAGGTAGAAGGTTATGGACTAAAATGGAATAATTAGCCGAAATTTCATTCGAGGTAAGTCTGTGTGACTAAATAAGCATGTTATCCATGTTATTGTTAATATACTTGAAATCTATCTTGCTATGATTGTATTAAATTATATGTTGATGATATTGAGTATGAGAAAGTGATGTCAAATGTTAATAACATTTATGTGATGATTGAATACATTGGAAATTGGATGGAATATGATATTCCATTGAAACGTGTAAGTTGTACGTAAGTAAGGTAACTTTATCATTTTTATGTGTTGAATGATTAATTTTGCGTAATATGATTGAAAATGCATGATGAAATTTAATGTAATAGAGTCCCGATTGAACCGAAGAATATATTGGATATCCATGCCATGACATTTGGGGTGACATGTGAGCTAGTGTAAGACTATGTCTAGGACATGGCATCGGCCATATTTCGTATGCTAGTGTAAGACCATGTTTGGAACATGGCATCGGCTATGTTATGAGAGCCAGTGCAAGACTGCGTTGGACATGTCACTCACACGGCCAAGTGACACGCCCGTGTACCCTGGCCATGTCACTCACACGGCCAAGTGACACGCCTATGTCCCAGGCCGTGTGGAAACAGGGCATGCATACTGACTTGGGTCACACGACCGTCCACATGCCCATGTGCCAGTTCGTGTGCCTTACACGGCCACAAGAAACGCCCGTGTGTCTAGGCCGTGTCAAGTCTGTAGGGTATACTGACTTAATTCGAGAAGCTACCTAGGGGACACACGGCCGTGTACTAAGGCTATGTGACTCACACGGTCAAGCCACACGCCCGTGTACTCAGCCATGTTGAATGAAAATAGGCTTGGTTAAAGCCACATTTCTCACCCTCCACAAGCATACCTAAATACCACACTTCATGCCATTTCGAAACACACATAGGCAATTACAACATGGCAAATTCGTATACAAATCAAAACATTATATCACAAACCAAATCACTACTCAAAACTCAATCTTAAACATATCCAAAACAACATATCATTATAAAAAATTTTACATATCTTCCTTATGTATTATTCTCAATCTTTCATCACCTAAATCATGCTTCTCAGACATATCAATTCATTATTTATACTTCATACTAAAATATGCCAACACAAAAGCATTATAAACATCACATATGTCATTTATCAAACACATACTTTAGGCCAACTTAAATGGCCAATACACACCAACCTTTATAAGCCAAATCACATGGCTAAAATCACAACAAAATATATCATCTTAACACTAGCCTATACATGCCATAAATCAAGCCTCAAAGTGTAAAAATACCGTAATTCAATAACCGGATAGTGTGATACGATCTCCATTGACTTCCAACCTGAGCAAACATCTGAAACACTACAAAACATAAAAAAAATAACACAAAGTAAGCTTCACAGCTTAGTAAGTTCGTATATGAGTCTAAAATGATCATAACATTCATATAACAGTTTCAAATTAGATCAATCTTTAACAATTAAAGCATCAATTCATGAACTAATTTCAAATTATTCATGTCCTCATTCATAAGTTTTCAACTTCATATAACTCGACAATCATATACACAAGTTCAAAAATCATATTATAACATCACGTACACAAAATATCCATATGGCCGAATATACATGGTCTTGTATACACATATTCACAAGCCAAATTCTAAAATATTCATATCCTTTGATCATAAAACTGAATACACATTCCATAATCACATATATACTTCATTTGCATCACACATTATTTGTAATAAATCATAATGTGTAACACCCCGAACCCGAGACCGTCACCGGAGTCGAATACGAGGTGTTGACAGACTTTTAAAAATTTTTCCAGACACTGCCCAGTCTGAGTACTAGTCGCTTCAAAAATCATATCTTGAGTTTCACAACTCGAAAGTCAGTTTTGTGATTTTTCCCTGAAACTAGACTCATGTCCCCACCTATATATTTTTTTCTAGAATTTTTGGTCGGGCCAATTAGTACAGTTTATTAGTCAAAGTCTCTCATGTTACAGGGGTCGACTACACTGACCTTTTCCCATTACGACTGGGATATCTCTCTGCACAGGGCTTCAATACTAATGCCGTTTGTTTCTATGGAAACTAGACTCAGAGAGGAATCCATACATATATGGTATGACCCCTAATTATCTCTGGTCAATTTATAGTGAATTTCCAAAGGCGGAACAGTGAATCCAGAAACTGTTCTGGCCCTGTTCCACAAGAACCCGAATATCTCTTTCTGTACTGTTCCTATAATTGTTTCGTTACTTCCATATGAAAGTAGATTCATCAAGGTTCGATCACATAATTTATTCACTATTTAATTCCACTCCTACGAATTTATGTGATTTTTCAATTCTACACCACTGTTGCTGTCAAAATCTGTTTTCAAGGTAAACTTTACCTATTTTGTGGTTACCATGGACCAACTAGGGTTTTGCCATACATAGGTCCACATGTGATCATATTTAGCCATTCCAATGGCTGATCATTAGCCCAACACTTCCATTTCAACCCATAGTCACATCGTGAAACCATATATACATACATAAACACAAATGGTCTAATGCCATACTCCACTTCTACGAGCCATTTTCGCATGGCTTTACACCCATACATCGCAATAAGAACTTAAACAACAGGGGGTAGTCCTATACATGCCATATCCAGAGTTCAACTAAAGAGTACCAAAAGAGCTTGATAGTGTAGATGACTTCGACTTCGCTGATCCCGAATCCGATAGCTAACGAACAAAATCTATAAAACAGAGAGCCAAAGCAACCGGGTAAGCATTTTAAGCTTAGTAAGTCTCAAGTAATGAAATCGGCTTTAACTACAGTATTACATTCACATAGCTAACTAAGTCACTTTAATAACACACATTTTCATAATCATACTTCATCAACATATATACACAAGGTATCAACCTTTCTAAAAGCCGAAAAATTCGTTAGCCGATCACACGAATACTATTTAAAATGAATCGACTTTTCCAATGCACATACAAACATACCGTATCGTTCGGGTTGGTCGAGCATATTTATTAAATTAGTTACAGCACAAAACGCTCACATTCAAACCCAAGTTTCTTCGGTATTTAACCGAATACAGCCGCAAACATATTTGCCTTCGGGTCTTAACCCGGACATATGAACTCGCATAATTGCCTTCGGGTCTTAGCCCGGATATATCATCCCGCATAATTGCCTTCGGGTCATAGCCCGGATATATCAACTCGCATAATTGCCTTCGGGTCTTAGCCCGGATATGTCAACTCGCATAATTGCCTTCGGGTCATAACCCGGATATATCAACTCGCATAATTGCCTTCGGGTCTTAGCCCGGATATGTCAACTCGCATAATTGCCTTCGGGTCTTAGCCCGGATATGTCAACTCGCATAATTGCCTTCGGGTCATAACCCGGATATATCAACTCGCATAATTGCCTTCGGGTCTTAGCCCGGATATGTCAACTCGCATAATTGCCTTCGGGTCTTAGCCCGGATATAATCCAATGTTCATGCACACATATGTCAATAATCATAACACATCCATATCATTTCTTCGTTACTAAGGCTCAAACACAAAACATTTATTAAACCTTTCAAATTTCGGCTCAGTAGCCGCACACAAAGAGCATAATTTCAATTGGCTTTAATACATAGTCTCTAAGCACATTCGACTATCCGTCATAGTATGACTATTCATTTCAATATAATTCAAGTAGGGTCATTACTCGAAGACTTACCTCAAATGTCGTCGAACGACTTCAACGGCTATTCAATTACTTTTTCCTTCCCTTTATCGGATCTAGTTCCCCTTTGCTCTTGAGCTTAAGTTCAACAAAATTTAAAATAGTCATTAATCGACTATTCAAGTATTACTTTCAGAATAATATATATATTGATCCGACTTTCACACACATAGATTATAGTAAGCTTTATATTAATCAATAAATAATTCATCGGCAAACTTTCATTAATGTTTACAACAAAATCACATATTCACTACGAGCTGTTTTCCTGAGCAGTAGTTACTAAATTACTTATAACTGGAGCTACTAAACTCCAAATCACTTGCCGTTAATTTTCCCTGAATATAGACTCGTATATCTTCCATCCATAAAATTTTCAGAATTTTAGGCTTGGCCAATCAATACCAGATTTTTCTTAAAGTTTCCCCTGTTCACTGTTTGACTATTCTGACCACTCTTCACTACGAATCCAATTTCTCACTTTACAGAATTCAAAATGTGTTGTATTTGATCTCATTAGAAACTAGACTCATTAAGGAGTCTAAGCATATAAATTTTATCTTATAATCATTTTTGTACAATTTATAATGATTTTCTAAAAACAGAACAGGGAATCCAGCAGTCATTATGACTCAGCCCCACAATGCTTCAAATATCTCAAGATCGGTAACTCTTTTGTTTTTATAGTTTCTTTTGTAAGAAAATAGACTCTTCAAGCTTTAATGACATAATTCACTCAGCTTCTAATTCAACTCCTATAATTTATGGTGATTTTCCAAAATCACCTTACTGCTGCTGTCCCCAAACAGATTATTACCAAATCAAATACTAACATTAGCATTTCACCTTAATAGCTAGCTTACCAAGCCTTGATTTAACATATAATTCACACATATCACATTCAGCTATATATATATATACATTTATCATATTTCTTATTAACAAGGAATGCTCATGACAAATTTACTCCCAATCGCATCTCAAAATTCATCAAGCTTAGAACACATTTACTAATTAAATTCGGTAGTTTTATCACTTTGCTAACCACTTATACATATAATTCAATTCAACATTATAACCCATTATCACCCATTTAGCCGATTATAGAGAATTAAACATAATATCTCTAGGATATACTCTACATGGCCGAATACACTACATTAATTTCCAACATTACCTATGTAATTACCTATAGGTTCTTATACCTTAAATTCACACATTTAGCCTTTTAATGCCTATTGATCAATCCTTTGGTCCTATCAAGAACCATTTAACATGCAAGGAACATAATCATAGAGGAAGAAATTTACATTCTATATAGGCTCAATCTTTGACCGAATGTACTAGGCTCCTCTAAGCCACTCATCCAAAAATCTTTACCCCATTCTAGTCACTCTCCCATTGTTCCATACAACATGAGATAACCCCTAATTCCAACACTTAATCATTTGGCATATTGCTCAATTCACCATAAGAAATCTCAACTTCCTTGACATTACCAAGAGTGCATCCACCATTTAACTTAGCATATTATAAAGCCAAATCAACAAATTCAAAGCTTACCTCCTAATAGCTAAAGATGAATGCCGAATTGCTCTAGGTAAGTTTTCCCCTTCCTTTTTTTTCTCCTTGTTTCGGCTTGAGGGAGGTATGAGAAGAAGATGAACACCATCCTCCTTCTTCTCTTTTATTTAATTCCTTTTTTTCAATTATTAAATCATATGTTAATACAAAATTATTTTAATTTTTGAATTAGTGGAGCATATTCCTTCCTTGGCCGGCCACTATATTTAACATGGGTAAATTGACATGCAAAACCACTCCTTTCAATGCATGTACTATTAGACCATTGTAAATTAGCCTCTCACTTTCCAACAAAGTTTCATATAAGTCCATATAACAAAATTCACATAAAGATGATCAAATTAATGCATGAAACTTTCACACATGCATTTACTCACATTATAAACACAGAATATAGCTTTTAATTATTTATAAGACTCGGTTTAGCAGTCCCGAAACCACTTCCCGACTAGGGTCAGTTTTGGGCTGTCACATAATGTTACTTACTTACCTTATATTAAATAAATAATAAGTTTATTCATACCTGGCCATTTAGCTCGTTTAATGAATTCAAATACCATATCAGCATGAATTCTTCTAAGAATAAACTTTTAATAATTCACCGGCATAAAGCCTGCTAGGTATAAGCCTGAATTACACACTAGCTCAAGGCCTGCTAGACTTAAAGTCTAATTTTATATTCGCCGGCAATAAGCCTGCTAGGCATAAAGCCCGATTACATTCACTAGCACAATGCTTGCTAGGCTTAAAGCCTGAATATCACTATTATAAAACTGTTTCGTACACAATTCATATAACAAAAACTTCAGATATTTCATATCGACCATTCGAACTTTCAATGATATAACTTAGTCAATTAAACTCAAATACAATGTTTCTATTTTTAAACACATTCGACTAGCTCTTTTATGAATCTATAGATTCCAAAATAGCATATTAAACAAAGTCACGTTCAATATAAATGATGTTTAATTGCTTAAAGACTTACACTTTCTTTCTCGACTTGACTTTTCCCGTTGAATCATTCGGAATCGTTAAGGATACACGGTAATCACGTATAGCTCGTACAATGCCATATCCTAGATATGGTCTTACATTTTATCATATATCGATGCCACTGTCCCACACAGGATCTTACACGAAGTCAAATCTGGGTAACCTAATGTCATGACATTTGTATCCTATACTATTCTTAAAGTTCGTACGGGCTTTCGGATGTCATAACTTTGTTGATTCTTACTCGTATTAAATCATTCGATATTCATGACAATTCAATGATAATAAACAAGTATTTATAACATAATTTAAATACGTTTATTAACATACGAACTTACTTGGCTAAGTTGTAGAGATACCAAAGCTTAAGGGCATTTTGATAATTTTCTCATTTTCCTTGATTTTCCTCCCGATCTTGATCTATATTAATAATTTCATTCAATACATTAATTTAGACAGTAAAACACTTCATTTCATGCAATTTGGTCATTTTTAACATTTTTACAAAATTGCCCTTAAAGTTTTACTTTTATTCAATTTAGTCTCTGAGCTCAAAACATGCAAATTAACAATTTTTAACCATAATTAAGCTTAGTCGAATATTCATGATATCAAAATAGCCAATAAATCATTTTATGGAAAAATTACATTTTTACCCCTGATATTTCATCTTCTTTACAATTTAGTCCCTATATCATAACAATGTAAATTCATGAAATTGAGCACAATCCTACAATAGCCGAATATCACCAATGTCCCTAGCAGCCCACACGTTTTATTTATTCACACTTTTACCTCACAATTTATCATATTTCACAATTTAGTCCAAAATTGACATTTTTACTAAAATTCACTTAACAAAACTCATTAATCTAACATCAAAAATTTATTTTCTATCATTAAACATCAAGATAATCAAACATTCAATAATGTAATTATCCAAATACTTTAACAATTTTGAAATCGGAGGTATGGACTAGCTAGATTACGAAGCAACGATCTCAAAAACGTAAAAATTATCAAAAAACGGGACGAAACGGACTTACATGCATGAAGATGAATGGCCGAACCTTAAAACAACAACCATGGCTTTATTTTTTTTCATATTCGGCTGAAAAAGATGAACTTTTCATGCATTTTCATGTTTTATTTATTTAATTAGCCTTTAATAACCTATTTACAATTTTACCCTTAATGTAAAACCACTAAAATATTTCATGCATGACCAAACATGTCCACTCACAATTCAAATGATTTAATTACCATTTTAGGACCTTCACTTTAAAAGCCAAAGCTAAATAACACCTTTTTCTAATAGCATGCAACTTTTGCGTTTTACGCAATTTAGTCCTTTTTGCTTAATTAACTATCGAAACGATAAAATTTTTCAACGAAACTTTAATACCATCTTATTGCCACTTCGTTAATATTTATAAAAATATTTACGACTTGATTTATAGAAACGAGGTCCCGATACCTCATTTTCTAAATGCATTTGACCTCAGGGTCATACCACTTGAACTTAATAAATCGTTTATAAAATAAAAATCACAATATCAAAAAAAATTTTGAAATCAAAATTAACTCATAAATATTAAATATAATATTTACAAACCTACTCGTCGAATTTGGTGGCACCGAAACCACTATTCCGATTAACCCTAAAAACGGGCTGTTACATCTGGGACATGGCATCGACAATTCACCCTATTGTGTGAGGCTTATCGAATATCCATTTAGTATTCCAAAAGGATTCACGGGTTATTTTAAGGCTCATGATAATGATATAGAAGGATATAATCATGTTGTGAGTGGTACAAGTTCTTATCCGAACCCATGAGATATGAGTCTAGTTATGTTGCCCTGATGGTAAGAATGATACGAGTAAGTTCTAGCTATGAAAATGAGTCAGTTATGTTTATGATCATGTTGAAATGGTACATGTATGTACTAAAAAATTCATTAGCGATGCATATTGGACTTTTGGTAAGAATGTCAATGAGTAAGTCATACTTATGAAAATGGCTTTGTGACGACCTTGTAGATAGTAGGTCGATACCTATGGCGGGTAATTATGTCGTAAAATTGATTGATGATTATGTATGAGGATTTTAGGTAAAATTAAATTGGGACATGATATGTTTACCCCTTCACCTTGTGGCCTAATGAATATGGAAAGATAAATTGATTGGCATAAAAGCCTATTTAAAGATAATTATGAAGAGGTAAAATTAGCATTGAAACAGTTTTGGACAGCAGCAGTCCGAATTTAAAAATCCACCAAAAATTATGGAAATCAAATTAAGGCTGAATAAAATACAAAATTAAAGCTTATTGAGTCTAGTTTCATATAAAAGAAACGGTGTAAGCAAAAGAAGTCCATGTTATGAGATATTTGAATTGTTGTGAGATGGAGTCAGAATGATTTCGAAATCCCCTGTTCCGATTTGGGAAAATCATTAAAAATTGTACAAAAATAATCAAGGGTTATAATTTATATGCTTAGAATCATTTTTCAAAAGAGACAAAATGGAACATCATCTGAATCCCGTATGAGGAGATAATTAATTTTTAGTGAAGAGGGGTCGAAACTATCGGACAACAAAATAGGGGTGATTTTAAAGAATAAACTGTACTTATTGGCTGGATCAAAAATTCTGAAAATTTTATGGTAAGAAGATATGTGAGCCTAGTTTTAGGGAAAATTAGCAGAACTTAATTTGGAGTTTCGTAGCTTCAGATATAAATAATTTAATAGCTATGACTCGAGAAAACAACTTGACCTGAACATAAATAAAAGTACAAATATGGTTGTATTACCTAGAGAAGCAAGTTGATAAATTGCTTATTATTTTCATACGGTCTTACTAAGCTATAAAGCTTACTCCCTTCCTTTCCTTTTATTTAGTGTTGACAGGTTAGCTCGGGGTTGGAGATCGTCGGAGGCAGCATCACACTATCATGCCATCGCCTTTGAAGTGTTGACCCATATATGTTAAGCATTTTCGTGTGAGTGGCATGTATAGGGACTTAGTTTTTATGTTAGCCGTTATTATGATTAGCCAAAGGTATTGGCTTACATTGAGATACTTACATATGGCCATGAGTTGTGGCTCATAATGATTATGGGTTGTAAATCTATCTATCCATGCTAAGTTCTAGTGCTTGTGATGTGATTATGCTTGTAAGGCATGCATGATTGGTATTAAGACATTTGTGCATGATGAATGTTTTATGACCAAATCTAAATGGTCATGGCCATGAATTAATTGTGTAATATGGAAATAAAGATGTGAAGGATTAATGGTAACTTAAAGGCTTGGAAAATAGCCTAAGTGTTGGCCCCATGGGTTGAGACACGGTCTCGTGTCTCAATCGTGTGGGGGACATGGCCTTAGCACGCGGGCGTGTGGTTCAAATTATTCGCTGACATCATAGTCAGAGAGTTGCATGGCCTGAGGACACGGGTGTGTCCCTGTGTCCACATGGGCGTGTGACCTTGTGCCATGGAAAAATTTTCTAAGTTTTCCCAAAACTTTCTAAGGTTTTCGATTTAGTCCTTAACTACTTTCAATGCTTGTTTAGGGCTTCGTAGGCCCATGAATGGGACATTATGCATGTGTATGAAAAGTTTTGATACGAATGAAATTTTGTAGCCCAGTTTTTGCATGTTTGTGAACGATTAAGTCTGGTAATACCTCGTACTCTAATCTGGTGTCGGACACGGGTAAGGGATGTTACAAAAAGACCATGGATATTCGGTTGAACATGAAGAATTTAGGAAGAAGATGACAATTCCATGTTTTTGTTTTGTTTATTAAATATTTATTTACCATTTTAACCTTTAAAATTAATTAAAATTTCATCAAAACCACACTTGACCGTCCACTTATTTTATCTCATGTATAATTTCCTTTTTGGCTCATCCACATTTATTAATTAAGCTATTAAATCATCTAAACGCAATAATTACTAAGTTTTTCACTTTTTACAATTTAGTCCTTTTTCCTTAATTAGCTATCTAAAAGTTAAAATTTCTTAACCAAATTTTAATATGACTCTAATGACTCCGATAATATTCTATAAATAATATTTACGAATCGACACGATAGAAATTTTTTGTCCTGAAATAACTGTTCCGTCATCACTGAAAATCAGGCTGTTACATACTTAATCACAATAGCTATGGACACTTTAATGTTGACTACTCAACGACTTTTCTTTTCCCATGGTTATCAACCAACTGATCCGGTTCTAGATCTGAACATAATATTTCCATTCAATTAATAAATTCAAATACTTCAAAACACTTAAATTCACCTCTATAACTTATTATCAACATTTTACACTTTTACCCTAAAATTTTACCTTTTATTCAATTTAGTTTCTAAACCTGAAACTTTTACAATTACAACAATTAGGCCCAAAACTGAGCTAGCCGAATTTTTACTTATACATATACAAACCATGATTTTTGAAATTTCATAATAATTTCATGCTAAATTTATTATTTTATCAATTTAGTCCTTAAAAATAAAACTAACCAAGATCACTTTACAAAATAGTTCTATTTAACAACCAAGCTTATAAATATATCATTAGACCTTAAAAATATCACAAAGTCATCAATGAAATAATTCAAAATATTTAATAGTTTTACGAATTAGTCCCTATGTTTGCTAGATTAAACTACAACAAAAACATAAAAATAACTAAAAACGGACTCAAAACACATACCATGCAAGAGATTTGAAGCTTGACCAAAAGCTTCCTACTACAACAATAGAGAATTCAGTTTTTATGAGGAAGATGGTGAAAAAATGGCAATGTTTTTCTGTTCTTTTATTATAAATTAATTAACATTTTAATATAAAAGCAACATATATATATATTATTTTCGTTCACAGTCATCCATTATACAGTAATAATGTTTGTTTACTATTTAAAACCATCAACTTATGTTTTATAATCAATTAACCCTTTTAAATTAATAGTGATTGACTTTTGCTACTTTTACGATTTAGTCCTTTTTCTTTGATTAACTATCAAATCCCCAAAATTTCTAGACCAAATTTTAACTTACCTATATAACTACATAAATATTTAATAATAATATTTATGGCTCGGTTTATGAAAATGAGGTCTCGAAACCTCATTTTCTAAAATCACTTTACTTTAGGGACAACCACTTGAACTTAACTATTCGTTCAATTTGCAAAAAATATTAAACAAAAATATAATATAATATTATAATTGACTCGTAAATATTAAATAATAATATTTACGAATTCACTTGTTTCACTTGTTTGATTTGTGGTCCCGAAACTACTATTTTCGACACCATTGGAAAACAGGTTGTTATAGATACAGCCAGATTTGCAGCCATTTGTGAGCCTTCTTATTTTTGTGGGTAATATGTAGTTGCTGGAGGTGCTAGGAAAATTGTTAGATACTGTCATTTTAAAACCATTAATCTATATTGAATCATTATTTTGAAAACTTCGAATGTTGATCGGAAGCCTTGTTGGCATATCGTTATTTGTGATTTATAAATGTTGTTTAAGAAGCCACCAAAAACTATTTCTTGTATCTTTAAATATGGTGTGGTACCATTTTAAATATGTTTCCAAGTAAGCATAGCCTTAAACTAGTGGAATACCACTCTGATAACGGGGGTATCTGCCAAAATGGATAATGGTTTTAAAAAAGAAGAAGAATGTGTTTTTCTAATGGTCAATCTATAATGCTCCATTCCCAAATCAAACAATCGGGTGGGCATGGGATGTAACATATATTGAAAGAAACAGAAAGAGGAAAATGATTTGGGAGAGTTTAAAATTGAAAACTAAGAGAATTGGGTGATTTTAAGGGTGTTTTGGCTATTAAATAGACTAAAAGACACCGGGTCGCGATATTAAAACCAAGTCTCTTGCGATACCTGATAAGGGTGTCGCGGCATTAAGGGCATAGTGTTGTGACACTAGAAGTAAATTGTCTTTAGTGTCACAACTTCTACCTCTTGATGTAGTGACATCCTTGTACTTTTGAACAATTTTTTTTCTTTGCGTCTATTTTGCATGTCGTAACACTAACAGGTAAATGTCGTAACATTAAAAATGTTTTAGGCCCTGCCCTGAAACTACCAAAGGTGGCTTGACACCCTATGCTGGGAGTCACGACACCACTGTAACTTGCACACAAATATTAGTTTTTCAACTCCAAAATTCCTTTCTACACAAAAAATTCTATACTAGGTCTTAATCCTAAACATGAAATAAGTTTTAAAAATAAGAAAAAATAAATAAAGTCTCGTCTCCAATAATTTAATTATTTACACAATGTTCAAATGCCAATGGCACACAAAAAATATTATTACGGAAGCCCTTGGTAGCATTAAACCTAGATAATAAGACAACACACCCTTTAGTGTCGTCATCCTTCTCAATCATTTGGTCATCTATTTCGCTATAAGGACTACAATCTAAGTATTGAACTTCTTTAAAGTGTCCATTGTGCCCCCTAGGTATGGTTTCACCCTTTCCCCATTCACTAAGAATAGTTGATCGTCTTTCGTTGTGAGCTCAATAGCTTCATTGGCGAATACACGGTTGGAAGTGTATGGCCTAAATCATTGTGACCTTAGTTTCCAAGAAACAATATAAGGTAGAAGTTAAAAAATAACACTTGTTGACCCGACACAAAGTTTTTCCTTTTGATCATTGCATCATGGTGAAGTTTACTGACAAATCAAATTTGATGAAGATTAGAATCATATTAATTAGATCAAATTTTCAAGATCATATCAAAATTGATAAATCTACTTCAATTCTAAAGTACATCTGGGTATCTACCTCAACCTCCTTTAAAGGAGCTCTATTTGTTGAAAAAGCTTTGACTAAATGATAAGGTTTATTGGTTGAGTTCTTGGAAACTTTGATATCTCAAATTCGAGTATCACATTATATAAATGTATTTGTTCTTCTCCAAATTTATTTCGGTTATAGTTAATTAGTTTGAATGTAGTTTAGCTAGTGAGAGACTTAATTAGTTAAGTGCTTATAATGATTGAAAGTTTTGGTATACACAACGTTTTACTATAACAACTAAGTTCGTTATAAAACTGATAAGCTATGAGGTATGTTTTTTATTAAATTAATTCTTTATAACAACCTTTTTAGGGAAATTAGTTATAGCCCTAATTAAAATAAATTTTAGTTAAGATATCTATTCAATAAACTATTTAAAATTTACATATAGATTTATTAATCATATTTTATTAATGAAAATAATCTTTAATAAATGAAACCATATTAACAAATTTCATTAAAAATATTATTTAAAATTTATTAATTAATAATATTAATATGTATATAGTTTAAATTTTAAACTTAAAAAAATATTATTTAAATATCAAATGTTATAACATTCACCTTTCTATAATTGTCAAAATTAGGCTTTTTTTTTACTTTAATAATATAAAATAAACAAAAAAAATACCAAAATGGTATTCCACTCACATTATTTACCAAAATTGTATGTTGTGGGTAGTTGAGGGTGGTATAGAGGCGACACCAACCTTGTATTTTCAACCCCAATCATTAGCCTTCTGTTTAAGAAGAAAACAATATTTTAAGGGTTGAGGGTGGTGTAGAGGCGACATTGCTTCATACTGGTAAAAAATACAAGATACAGTGGGGATTTGGTGGTGCCTTCCTGATAGGCGGTACCGGTTGTGGGGTTTTGTAGGTTAAAAATAGTTTTAAGGTGTTGAAAAAAAAAAGGTGTACTTAGAAGGTTTAGCTTAGTTGAGAAATAGAAGAGAAATAAGAGGGTTTGAAAGGATAAAAAAAGGAGATAACGAAGTGTTTTAGGGTTTAGGTTAGGGGTTTCTAAATTCTTTACTTTTTAAAGGTAATTTTTTAATTATTTAATTTTTTAGTGTAGTGTTTATTGTTATTTTTTTTAATTGTTTTCTTTTTGTTTAAGGAGGAGAGGAAACAACATTTAAGTTGTTATTTCAAGGTAAAATTATTTTTGTAGTTATTTGTTAATATTTTTTTGCAATTAATTGTTTTTAGTACTAAATATTTATTTGATTTTGTAGTTTTATTTGGTTTGAAGGTGCACTTGTAAATATTTTTTGTGTGAAAAATTTAATATTTGTTTGGATTGTGGTATTGTGTTCTTTATCAGTTTGATTTGTAATTTCAACTATTTAATTTTTTGTGACAGTATTTTTTTTTTGAAATTGCATATTGAGAAATTTAATTATTTTTACAAATTTAGTATTAAAGAGGGATAATCAATTTTTCGCATGCGTTTATTTTGATAGAGTAATTTTGACAACAAAAATTGGATGTATATTTGAATGTCGCCAACAAATAGCTATGAGATTTAATAGAAATGCCTCAGTTGATGAAATGAAGGAAATGATTAGTGCAAAAATTGTTAAATGTTGTAGGAGGAGGATGTCTAAACTATTCTACAAATTTCTAGTTTTGTCAGATCTCATCAAATTCACCAAGATGGAACTTGTAGACGATGAAAACGTGGAGACAAAGATCACTTTTTATTATCAGAATCGGAGTTGTCAAACTGATCTGATTTAGTTGTTTGCTAAGTTAGCTAATGTGGAGTCAGCTGAAGATTTCACTTCATTAAATGAAGAATATCAAGTTCAAGATTCGTGTATGGTGGTTCCCATAGCTCTCATTGATAGGCGAGCAACTGTACTCGGGATCAACAATCTTAATGCTCCACCTACGTCTGAGAACTTTAACTCGGGTCCCCGTTTACAAATGCATCCATTGGTAATTGAGGTCGATGCGAATGGTGATGATAGATATGATAATAATGATCATTTTGATCATGGTGTTGAATATTTTAGTGATCTCGATCTAAACAAGGTCCCCAATGATATTGATGATAAATGTACGAATGACGATGGAAATGTTAACATGTCTTTAGTTGGGAACCCAAATCGAGGCATTGTGATACACAATGATCTCGAGGCACAAATTTCGAACATAAATCCCAATACGATACATGCATTCGAGTTCCAGAGTACCCCGATATAGTACCTACTCACCAGTTGGAGGCAGATTCTGGACGTAGGGATGTTTTGTGGCAAAAAAATTGCAATCAAGGACGAGTGCGTATTTGCCATTAAGTGGTACAGCATAAATTTGTCGGTTGATTATAAAGTTGTGTTTAAACCAACATTGTATATTGGGGAATGTTGGGGTTAGCAGAAGGCTGCAATTGGCGTGTACGAGCTGCGTTTATCCAAAATTTGCAAATGTAGGAGAGTTGAAAATTTGTTGGCTCTTACACATGCACTTTAATACATATGGCGCAAGATCACCGCAAACTTGATTCCAAAACTATCTACACATGCATTATGCCAATGGTGAAGCACATGCCAACCATTTCTGTTTCGGTATTGATTGTTGAAATGTAAGAACGATTCCAATACTGAGTGTCATACTGAAAAGCATAGATAGCTAAATAGATTGTCATGGAGTAGTTGTACGGAGATTGCGATGCATCGTACAATGAGTTACAGAGGAGGATAGTCGTTATGCGAGAGTATGTGTTAGAGACTATCATTGAGTTGGAGACATGACCTTATTACAAGTCAAACGACCAACTACAACTGGGAAGAAGAGTTTTCCACTGAATCTTTTGGACGTTTGATTCATATGTGCGGGCATTTCCCTACTGCAAGCCGATTGTGTAGCTTGATGGGACACGGCTATACGAAAAATATACACAGATCTTACTCATTTCAGTTGCTCAAGATGGGAATCGGAACTTGCTCTTGATAGCGTTTTCCATCATGGACAAAGAGAACATGGAATCATAAGAATTCTACCTAACGAACTTTCGAATGTATGTTGTTAGAAACGATAATATTTGCATCATAATTGATAAAAGGGAAGGGAATGATTGTCGCAATTAGGTTTTTTGGTGTTCCATGGAGATCCATTTATTGCATCCGACACATCACAGCAAACTTCCACAGAGACTACAAGAATGCAAACTGGCGAAAGCAAGTTGTGAAAATGGGTCAAATTTAGTTTCAACATATGTTTTAAATGTTCTTGACACTTCAACAAATTAATTCGAGATCTTAACTTATCTTTTCTTAATACATACACAATGTATGAGCTAGAGCCATACCTTTTGAGGCAAAGGATGACCAGACTTGAGGGTGACATGCAAGGTGAAACAAATACTCCTTTCCAATAGTGGTTGGGATCCATGGAGCCGTGACAATGAGCTCAAAGTTTCAATAACAAGGCTTGATATGGTCAAATGACTACCAACCTGGCAGAGACAGTTAACTCCGTGTTGAGGCGAACACAACATTTCGGTAATTAATTTCTAAGGTGGTCCATTGTAAATAATTATCAAAACACATAAATATAATACAATAAATAATACAATTAATAACATACAATAATATCATTATAAAAATACTAAACAATTTCGTCCACATTACATTTTTTACCATACTATATCAGTATATAATAAACTTATTAATAAATTCCAACTCAATGGTCTCATCTTTTACCTACATAAAAAATAAAAAATTATGTTAAAATAACAGAAACTATTAAAACAAAATAAACCTATTGGGGCGATATGTTGTTATTTGCATCTAATAACAAACAAACAAAAAACATGCCGATTAAAAAAATAAAATAGAAACATACTTGCACACTTTCTTTCAAACAATTTTCCTTTCCGACAAAAATAATACCTTACAAAAATTAATTTGAATCTCAATAAATCATAAACATTTCTAAAATAAATAAATAAAAAACAAAAAATTAATATTCATAACCTATAAATCACAATAAACACTAAACTAAACAAATAATTTATAATTACTAAAAAATACCTTTAAAAATAAATTACTTGACAGCTCCCTTCAAAACCCTAAAATAATAACTATTCTCTAATCCCTTTATTTTGTTTAAACCCTAAACAAAACTCTCTGTTTACTTCTCCTTTCTCTTCTCTACTTTCTGATCTAATCTATTCCCTAATGTTGCTTTCAAATCCTTTTCTTCCTCGTGTATCTTCTCTACTACTAAGTTGTTGTTTCATTTTTTTCTTTTTTAAACCCTCTTCTTTCTCTTCTATTTCTTTACTAATATAAGGCCTCTTCTATCTTCTATTATCTTCTTTTTTTTCTTTAAACTGTCTCTTTCCTCTATGCTTTAATTTCAACTCTCTTTTTTTAATCATCACAAGTTTTTTTCCCTACACCCTAAATTGTTTATAAACCTCTAAACTCTATTTCTCGATAAAACCTTCAATCAATGCTTAAACATGTGAAACCTTGAAATGTAATGACGGGTCTAATCAGACTGGTGCTACCTGTCAGGAAGACACCACCAAATCTCCACCATATCCCATATTTCTTACCTGTATAAAGCAATGCTGCCTCTACACCACCCACAACATACCATTTGATAAATAATGTGGTGGGATACCATTTTGATATTTTTATTTATTTATTTATTTTTGTATTATTAAAGTATAAAAAAGCCTCAAAATTAGATACAGAATTTACTGCAATGGTAACTTCAAGAAAAAAAAAACCGTCATTTTTTACGTTTCACTGGCATGTTAAAAAATTGACAACCTTTTTCTTCAAAAAAGAAAATACAACCTTTAAAAAAACTAAAAAAGAAAGCCGTTAACGGTTTAACGGCAATAATCAGCAAAAGTTGCAAGCTTGTTCTTTCTTTTCTCATATCTACCCATTTTTTTTACTTTCTCCTGTTCTTTTTCTTACATTTAATAATTTAACAGAATCTTCAATGAATACAAGAAGAAGAAGATATTAAAAAGAAAAAGTTAGCAAATTTTCACAGAATTTCAATCTAATTGTAGAAATGAGGACAGAGACCAAAGCCAATTTAGTTAAGATGAAGCCCAGTGGTCAACATGGTTCTTCAAAGGGAAAGTTTGATACAGCTATGAACAAGAGGAAGCTTGAAAGCTCCAGTAAACAGCCTGTTGGTGCAAAGCAAAAATCTGCAACTACAAAAGCAAACGTGCCCCATCTCTAAATTTTCGTTCTTAAATTAAAATTTTCTTCAGATTCGTAGGCTTTTTATTGATTATTTCTCAATTTGATGATTTGGGTTTCATTTTTTTCACTGAATTGTTAGTTCCTTAATCTGGTTCGCTTATCTGTGGTATATTTAATGATGGATTGATTGATCCTGATATGGGATGTCATATAATTTTGCTGGATTCCGGATTATGGCTTTGTTTTAGCAATGAATTTAATTAAACTGTGATTAATTGGGGGGATTTGGCAGTCTATCTCTATGTATTTTGGCTTTGGACATCTATATTTGTTAATAAGGTTCATGCAACGGCGCCGAGAGCCTCTTGAAGGTTCCTGAGTATCGGAAAAGAAGCTTTCGACATCATTGTGTGAACCTCCTGCCTCCTCCGTAACTCAAAACTTTGTATCAACAATATTTGCCTTTTTTTATTTTTTATTTTTGGATTTTGATTTTGAAGGTAAAATCGAAAACAAGTTCAAGTTCATCAAAAACAAGTACAACCACAAAAGCTAAAGTTAGGGAAAAGAAGGTTTATACTTTGCCTGGCCAGAAACATGATCCTCCCGAAGAGGTTGTCTTCATATAATCTCAATTTTTTTTTCATTTTGTCTACAACCATGTCTCTAGTGATTGATTTTACTTGATGTTTCCTTTCTTTTTTTCGGATAGAGGGAGCCGTTACGAATATTTTACGAGTCGTTGTTGAAACAGATACCAACAAGTGAAATGGCAGAATTTTGGTGAGCTTTCCTTCTAATAATGCTAATTTATAAGATAAATAATGCTAATTTATAAAGATAAAAGATCACAAGAAATGAAATTGGAACTTGTTTAACTGCTCAATTCTTAGATCATGGAGTTCAACTGGTTTCCTTTGCAGCATCTATTTGATGTTTTGCAAGCTGCTCAGTTCGACCTTAGGGCATCTTCGGTGGAAGTTCCTTTCTTTGTATGTGATGCTTCACTGTTTTTTGGCCATTATGACAATTACTGCCTAATGTGGTTTCATCGGTTTGATCCGAACGAAGACAACGATCCGCAGAAAGTGAACTTCACATCTCTTTTAAGTGCATAATTTTGTATTTGCTACCATGTTAAGGGTTTCCACTATGTTCCTGATATATATGTGCTTAACCAATGTTTTCTCAATGGTATTGGATGTCAATGTTCTGAAAATGGTCATATTTTCTTTGAAAGGGCCAATCTGTGCTTTGCTAAAATTGCCTTTTGGTGGTATACGATGAATTCCCAAGGAAGGAAAACATTGCATTGCTTTGGGAACTACAGAGCTTCTGGGCTCCAACCATTTTGATTTATAACAAAATTGGGGCATCATGAAAGTACTTGCCATAGCAAGGGTTTCTGTTTTCTAGGCAGGCTTGTTGGTATCCAAACAAAGATGTGTAATTTAAGCTTAATTGATAAACTGTATTGGTGCCATCGTTGCCTCCTTAAACGCTTTCGCATTTGTTGTCTGGTTGTGAAGATTATGAAATGACATGGTTCAATTGCAGGATGATGGAACATGGCTTGTTGTCCCCCGAAAAATCCAGAAAAGCATATGAAAAGAAGCAGAGAAGGCAGAAGCAGCTTCGGACCGGCACTCCGATTAAATCTTGGAAACCGAGTGGCAAACCCGAGAGTTCACAGAAGGAGCAGCTGGCCTCGAGGAATGGAGATGTAAAAGCCAAGAAAAGAATCAACAATGATATCGATGACGATGATGATGACGACGACTTCATTTTAAGTCCCAAGAGAAGGAAAGGGTAAGATGAAAGCTCCCCAATGTCTGTACTGTAGTAATTTTAGGAATGCTTTCATTTAATTTCCTTTTACAAGTAACTGCAAAAAAGCTGGTGTTGTGAAAAGAAAAAGCACAAAAAATAATTAAGTTATTCTTTATGTTTTCTAAGTTATGGATAATAAGAAAATTTCATGATCATATAGTGTGATTATTTCCACAAACATTGCTTATTAGCTAAGCAATTGCAGTGGAAACCAAAAATCATACGACACTAAACTTCGAAAATAGTATAAACTACTGGAAACTATCACAGTCCAAGTTCCCTATTCCATGCATTTCTTGTAATATATTTGTTGAGGATCATATCATGCTTGCTTTAAATTCACGCAGCAGTGGATAGAAATTGTATTTATGACAAGAAAAAACAAGCTCGAAGATCATCATGGCTGCATCATGGAGGTCGAGGATAGAAGCATCATCGAGTTACTTAAAGCCCCAATGGCAGGTAAGAGTGTACTGAGTAGAACTACATGAACTGAATATGAAAATTTTGGAGAAATGGTGATTATAATAGAAGAAAGATCATGATCAGGTCCCATGCTTGCCTTATGTATGATGAATGTATAGATCTCCATGTATAAGGCTGCACTAGTCTGCAATGCACATGAATACCATGTGAATTAACAGAATTTTTTTTAATTTTGTATTTTTTATATTAAGATTATCAAAGAGATGAATAGGTGACCTCAGTTATTCAGGTCCCACTTAGTAGCATAGAATTAATGAATACAATAGGCAGTACATGTGACAAGGTGAAGAAGCTGCATGGTCCAGATTGTTGGCATTGGTTTTCTTCTTCACGATGACCAGCCTCAACAGAAGGGTGAATGTCTGATCCCCTACTCATAGTAGCTGCCGTCAGTCACATTGCTGTGCACGTGTTGAGAGAGCCCTTATGATGAGGATATCTAAGGCCCTATGACTGATATCTAGGCTAGACGGTGGAGGTCTCACTCGCTACCTTCAGCCCTAACACACTTAGACCAACTGTTACTCCGCTCAACTTCACCCCAACCTCAAACACTTCCAATCACCGTTCCGGTCACAACCCTTTTCGTTAGAAGCTCTCAGCCATCACTATCCAAGACATCAACAAGTATGAAAATGAAGTATGCATCCATGCATGTATGTATGTATGTATGTATGTATGAGAAAAGGATAAATTATGGCAGACTAGGCAATGGAATGCTCTTTAAAGAAGAAAACTCATGGACAGCTAGGACTGCAAATATACCTGTGTTATGGACAAGGAAAAATATTTTGTCGTTTATTTGGATTATGGCCCAAATAGTAAATAGAGATGGTGCTGTTATTTCTTTTGATTATTGACTACTCTCCTTGGAATTGCTGCTACTTGGCAACCAATTTTGCCCCACTTCTTAAACTCTTCAGTTTCATGCCATCCATCCTTTTTTTTTTTTCGAAAAAAAAGGGAAAGATTTTATGGATTTGCACTTAACTAATTTGGGAAATTTTATAAATCTATTTGGTAAATTTTGCAGTTTCCTCAATTTGGTTTAATTACCTGACCACTACTTGTACTATAGATTAATTTTGACATAAAGAGGTAAACTAATAATACATGTTAAATGTATAATGAATGTTGTAAGAATCAAATTGGTGATTAAATGGGTCAGAAAATCTATTCTCGGTTCAATTGATTAAATCAACAATTACAATTTTTAAAAAGAAAAATAGAAAAATTATTAAAAACAAAAAAAAACTCAAAAATAGGAAAAATAAGAAAATAATAATAAAGATAAACATTCATTTTTATAATTCAAAACAATGAAGTTAAATATTTAAACTAAGGTTCAAATGATATTAAAAAAAAAAAGACATCATCATCATTAATTTTTAAAGGAACGCAGTAAAATGGTGTAATGTACGTGAGATCATTTATACATGTAGTGTACAAACCATATAATTTATTGGCATAATAAATTGAAATTTGACCTTTTTTGCAAACATAAAAAGACTGGATTGTACATAGAAACATGAGAATTGAATAGGCTATAGACATAGTAATAAAGGTTTCTACAAAAACTTTCAGACCTGTCTGTATCCGTAATATCCTTCATCGTTCACGCCCACCAAACCAAACATGAACAAACCACAAACTGGTTTTCCTCGACCTGTTTTTTTTTGCTAAAATATACCGAATGTACGTACACTGCTTAAAATTCTATCTTCTTACCAAAATATCAATGTCTGCCGTACAAGCAGGTAATTGAATTTTTTTAATCATTAATTAAATCTGTTTGCATGCAAAGTAGTTTTGATGGTAAAAGTAATATATAATTTCATTCACCTCCTACCCCAAGTTCTTAAATTCTAAACAATATAAGAAATAGCTTATGTGAACAATAAAAGATGTAAATTTGAACACACGTAATAATATAAAGATAAAAAGAAAATTACCCTTTCATTTATGGATTAATTGCATTACACGTCTCAAATTATGGGTTTTATTTTGAATGGGCTCTTAAATTTTAAAACATTAAATTGAACCCTCAAATTAAAATATTGTTTCAATCATGTCCTTTTTGTTAATTTAGCCATAAGTTTTAGTGCTCCAGTCATGTGAGGCTAATGAATATTGTTTAAAGATTCAATTAGAATATTTTAAAGTTTATCGGGTGCAATTAATCCATAATTAAAAGAATAAAACTGAAGTGGTCATGAATGCGAGAACCATGATAACTTATCAAAATGACCGGCAACTAAGTTAGGCTAGGCTAATGAAAGAACCTGGCTGACACAATACCTTAATTTAAGAATTTAATTGAAATATCTTAAATTTTGAATCTAATTTAGGGATGCATGCTGCAATTAACCCTTCAATTATTTTTTAACCAAAGGTTGCCAATGACTAAAATTTATAGTGGCCCTAGGGAAAATACAACATTATGGATCATCAATGTACTTTACAACTTAACAAATTGAAGTCATTCATGTTGATCTCTATATATCTATTTTTCATGCTTGTAATTTTATTTTTTTAAATATTTTTTATGTCTATTTTTAACTAGTTATCCACAATGTTATACATTCTCTTTCGAAATTAATTGATTTAGAAGCTTCTAAATTGAAATAATATAATAGACAAATAAAAATAATTTCATTTTTGTATATTAATTGCAATGGGTACATGTTAGGTGCCTCGTTTTGCTATTGGTAAACAAAGCAAAACTTGGTAGACGCAACAACTGGCCCTAGGTCCCTTACCTACATGCATTTCATCCGTGTATCTGATCTAGTACTTTCACTAGAGCTGTCTTTAGTACCCTGTAAACATTGACATGTGCTAATTCAATTAAAAATTGGTGGTTAGATTAATTCCTCTGGTGATATTAAATTTGATAAAGATTCAACTGCTTGTGAACATGTAAAATTTGAAAATCAAAATAAAAATCAGCTATTGAATCGGTGTATGAATTTTTTAATATTTTTATAAATTTTAACTATTTATTTAATTATTATTGAAACGATGATTGAATTAATCAAGCTGTTTGAACTGATGATCTAATTTATTCGATAATATACTTAAATTTTAAAATATTATTCTTTAATATATACATAAGTAAAATAGCTTAGTTGGCATCAATATCCTAGTATACATATGAGATTAATAATTTTTTTATTGATAAAAATATGGTGTCGATATTTGTGTTTTTGTAAAGTTTGAGATGTAGTGTATGTGGTTTTATAAGTTAAAAAGTAAATAATAGATGTTATGATATAATTTTTAACAACATTTAACATTTTTTCTGTGAAAATTTGTTTACTATAAGGTATAGTGATTTGCTTTTTGAAATGGGCATGATTGTATGAGTGTATTGAAGGTAAATTTGAGAAATAGTATTGTGTTAATGATTATTAGATTACAATTTTTAAATCTAAAAAATAGTTTTAGTGCAAAAATTAAATCTTAACTTCATTAATATTTAGGGGATGCGTACATAATTTATTAATTTTGAGTATTTGAATCTATTTAGAGTCAAAGTGAAAGTAATTTTTTTTTCTTCTACGTTATTTAAATTGACCACGTGAACATATTTTTTTAAAAATTGCCACATAATTCGAGAAATTAAATTGTAAATGTAAAAAGAATATAAGGAGTGGAAGCATAATAAAACCATTAGCATTGTCTGATAGTTTAGGTAGAGTAGAGGTGGTTATAAATGGTACAAAGATCATCAATCTGTTGAAGTAAAATCTAGAAATTAGAGTACTATGATCTTAGCGTCAACTTCACTTCGATTCCATCTATTCGATAATTTGTTTACACTATTTATGTAAAATTAACATTTTATCGTTTAATTTAAACTTAACTTAAATTTAATCTCTAAATATGTGGTCAATGATTCATATTTTATATTGGTCGAATTAAAGCTACATAAAAATAAATAAAAATCATGAAATTGAGAGAGAAAACGGTGACATACAATTTAATATTAATTGATGTTAAAGTTTTGGGTCCATGTTTATACCCAATCAACACAGCTCAATTGTGGAGGTACATTTTCAACTTCTCTTGAAAGTACACCCCTTTGGGGGAAAACAGAATGTAAAACAGTTAATATTAGGTACTTACCACGTTATTATAAAATCATATCATAAAATTCAATTATCCCTATTCATGTCTATTACTTTTCAATCAAAATTAATTAAATTAATAAGTAATTTAGTAATTAATTATGATAAGAATAAAGTTAGAGGTAAATTCGTATATTTACATAGATCCCAAAATTTTCATAATTCAACGTGATAAAATTTAATATGGCTGAAAATAGAAAAATCACTCTTGTCCATCTTTCTATTTCTTTTTATATATAAATTAAGTGGTAGCTTCAAGACAAGGGAATGAGTTGTAGACAGCTGAAACTCTCTCATTATCTCTTTACAAGTTAGATGAAGATTAAATTTGAAATTTTACAAGTTTTTACACAAAACTATAATGGGTTTGGATAATAATATTAAGCTTATTTTAAAGTATAAGCTAGTCTTAAAGAGCCCGAGTCTAATTTGGCTTGGCTCATTTGTTAATTTTGTGATATATTATATTATATATTAATTTACATTATATAAAAATTAAATTTATTATAATATATAATATTATAATGTAAACATTAAAGAGTATGTTAAATTATTTATGTTTAAATTTTAAAAAAATGAAAAAAATTATATCAATAATAATATAATGTTTAAGCAGATTGAGTTTTAATTCAATTGTCATTTACTTTATATTGTTTCTAAGTACCGGTTAAAGGATTATTTTATTAACTAGCACATTAGATTTTCTTTATATAGACTAGTATGGTTATCGGCCTAACGCTTCACCTTGGGTTGGTTATTTGTTTGTGTGAAATTATAGAGTAAAAATTTGAATGTTAAAATATGTTCGAAGTCCTTATACACTTCACGTGTATATATATATATTTAATCCCCTACTTTTAACTTTAAGAATATAGACCTATACTTTTTGGAATTAAAAATTTAGGTTTAATTGTTACCACTATTAAATTTTTTTTACAAAATTAGTGTGACATTTGAAACTTTTAAAAAATTTACTTGGTAGTCATGTAACAATAATGTTGAAAATATTTATTATGAGTTTTTTTTCTTAAAAACATCCCTTCGAAATTGTCTTGAAAAAATAATTTCTTTTCTATTAGATTAGTGTTTTTGAGAAAAAATGACAACAAATTTTGATTGAAATAGTTAACAATATTAATTATTTAGACTAATTAATAACATTCTGAAAGGAGAGGAATTAGGTTATGTAAAAAATTAAAGTATATAAATTAGATCTCAAGTTTCAACATTGTTTAGGGTGGAAATTGAAATTTAACCATTTTCTTATAATGTGAAGAAAGTGATGCAAACCTAAAAACAAAAATGAAAAACCAAATGTGTGTCTTTTAAGTATCTTAAAGTATTCAAATTTTATATAAGCATATGATGTTCTAATTGAAAAGTTAACCATATTAATTATTTAAATTAATTAATAATATTATATAATTACAACAACTAAGTTATATTAGAAAGGATAGATCACATAATAGAGATAACAAAACTAATATTTAATCAATTTTCTAAAATGTAAAATAAGACAATTTTTATATATATAAATATACAGATTTTTATGTATATGCAGTACATTCTATATAATTTTACACAGTCAGTTGATGACGTAATTAATCTTTTAAAAATATAAATAACTTCATAAATGTTTGACTACCTGGTTAAGGATTAATTATTTTCAAATTTTACTAAACTCAAATGAAAAAATCGTTAATTGGATGATTATTTTTGTAAATCACTTTAATATTTACTTTAATTCTTAATTCATCCATTTACTTTAATTTACCAAAAATTGATATCGTGAACTTGAATTACTTATTTATTACTTGTTGAAATATTTTTTTTATTAATTTCAGTTTATAAATTATTGAATTATTTAACAATTAGATTAGATTCTTAACATTCCTACTGAATTCGGACAAATTAAAGAACTAAGACTCCATTTTATTTTTGAGAATACTTTTATTTTTATTTTCTATTTTTAGAATTTTAAAATAAATTTCTATTTTCTAGTTATGAAGTCGTAAAAAAATGTTTTGGTAAATAGAAAAAGTTGTTTCCAATAATGAAAATATGAAAACATGTTTAGTACCTATTTTCCTATAATAAAAATATCAAAAATAAAATAAAAAAATTTACATTCATATATATTTGAATTACGGTAACGGATTTAATATTTAAGAACAGTCAAAAAAAGAATATATCTATTTTTTGCTTTATATGAATTTAAGATAGGGTCAATTCTTAGAAAAAAAATTGTTTTTAATTTTTTATTATTTAATTTTCACTTTTTTATTATTTATTTTCTAAAAATTATTTTTAAAATTTCAACTTATCGGAATAAAAACGAAATCCTTAAAATTTCAAAATTTCAAAATTTTATTGTATGTAAATGGTATTACAATTTACAAGAGATTTTTTAAAGTCATGTTTGAAATATACAAATTTAAGCTTTTACGAAATTGTTGTGAGGGATTGGATAACAATGTCTGCGGAGGATGTAATTTGTCGGAAGTCCATATTGAAGTTGATATAATTTGTCCAATCAAACAATATTATGTGTGAAACTAATTAATTATCCTCTTAATGACAGTGGCACTTGGCACTTCATTTGTGGTCACCCTTAGAATTTAATGAAGGGATGGTACATTTAGTTTATGCGTGGCAAATTTTAGTTAAACCTTTAATTTATATAAACTTCCTTCATGTTTTTCATGGAATGAAAAATTAGTCGAGTCCAAAGTGGTAAATTTGCCTATAACTCCCTTGGAATTTTATGAAATTAGAAATTGGTATAGTGATAAAAATTCTCTTCTACTCTCCCAATAATTTGTAATTTATTTATGTCACCTAAAACTATTTTTTTATCTTGGAGAAGTTAATTTGGTTCTTTAAATTTTAAGTTTGAATAATTTCAAGTTTAGATTATTTTGTTTTGGATTTAGTAATTGAATTTTTCACATCAGGTCATTTTAATTTACTTATTCTAGATATTTTGAGTTTATCTTATTTTTAGTTTGAATTATTTGAGTTCATGCCATTTTTAAAAAGGGTTAAAATTGTTGACTTTTGTATGATTTAAGCCAAAATTAAGAAATATAATTACAACCAAATTGTGATTTTTTAAAACAAAAATTGGAAAGCACCGGAAATCAAATTCTTAACAATTCCCATAGGAGAAGGGTTGGAGTGGAGGGTTCCATGCGGGGAAGGGACCCTCTTGATTTGTTAAAGAGAAGTCATTTTCAACATGTGGGGGCATCATCATTTAATTTAACAAAAATAATTAAAACTCACTATTTAAAATTAAATATACGATTCGAGCCACCGTTTCTTGGCTGCAAACAAGGTCGTAACTGGTGTTGGACCCAGAATGATGTAGTGTGAACTCATCTTTAATGGTGACCTAAGTGTTGGAAATCAACTTAACTACTACCAAACTATGCCCGATTTTGGAAGATGACACACCACAATTTTTGGGCCCCTACTAAAGATCTCTTTCTTTTCGAGTTTGATTTTTAATTAAATATGTATGTGTTTGTTGTAACATTAAAAGTTTCACAAGATGTTTGATGGTTTAGTAGGGCGGTTCATATCGCATATGATGAGAACAATTGTTAAATTTGAGAAATTGAAAGAATTTAGGTTTTTGATTATATTTTTTTTATCTCTCTTCTTTTGATGTTGAGGGTGTTTTTATAGAGGAAAGATGATCGGTTGTGAGTTCCACTCATTAAGTTCTCTCTTCTATGGATATTGTAATAAGGTTTTGGTCAGCAATGTAGGATATTATTGGTATCTATATGAACGAGGTGTTTGTTGGATGTAATGGATTAATAGTGTCATCAAGGACCCTTCTTAATATATCTTATAAGGATTGTATGAGCTCAGTAACTATGACATGATGCTTAGACCAGACTATGGCTCCAAATTTTGCTAAAAAAGCCATGTTGAGGTTGTGTGCCATCTTGTTGCCATGGTGGTTAAATGCTCTAAGGAGGGGTTCTAAGACTAACAATATTTTCTATATTATTATGTAAAGAGTTGGTTAAATTGGTATCATTCATCAATCGAGTTTCAACTTAATTAGTGAAGATCTACTCATTTATAAAATAACAAACAGTACTATGATGACATTTTTTCCATTTTATATTTTATGTAAACTATAGAAAATACACAAGATGAGATTTGAATGCAAGTGCGCTATGTTCTTCTTTGTTTTAACTTCATCATTTCAATCAAAGTGTCATTTATTTTTTGCATTAACTTTTTGAAATATATTTGTTATATAATTTTCGGGTTAATATATATTGTGCTCTTTAAACTTGGCTACTTGTATCTAGATGATACCTATTTTTTTTTTTACATAATTGGTACTCAAACTTAGATTCCATCACACACTATGGTACGAGTTAGAATTTGATTACGTGACACAGATAACTAATCATGCGACGACATGTAACAAGCTCAAAACATGATATGAGACAAGCAGTAATAAAAAATTTTAAAAAATAAATTTATAAAAAAAGTATAAAAAATATTTTGTTGGTAAAATTCTATATTTCCACAAATAATGTAAATTATAATAATTTTATTTATTTTAAATTTTCTTAAATTGATATCCTTTTCTTTCATTGAAAGCACTTTAAGCTTTATTCAGTGTAATGGTTCGCTTCTCAATGCCTTGACTCCATCGCCATTTTTTCCAAAATAGTATTTGACATTCATTTACTGTCGTTATCAAGAATGTTCATTGATCCTATTATCAATGCTTCGTAAAAGAATGTTCATATTTTTCTCCATTAATTCAAATATTTTAATATTTTTTAAACTTATCGTAACTAAGCTAATAAACGAACATGAACATATTTTCAAAATATAAATAACAATAATAATGAACCAACAAACAAGAGCAGAAGTCCAGTTACGTGGACGCTGGTTAAAATATAATTAGGACATAGCATTTATTCTTAAAATGGTGGATCGGACCCATTGAAGATATCAGAAGTTTGAGGCATCTCCATTTCTTCCAACCGGTGACCCCAATTAAACGCAGGCCTCAAGTTTTTTAAATACGAGTTGATATTATAAACACAGTTTACTTACCAAGAATCAATCATCAATGGCAAAAAATAAAAACTAAAAAATTATAATGTAATAAAAAATTATACAGCATGATCTGAGAGCACTGTAAACCCTAGATTGGCTACATCACAGCTTTCATACTTTTATATTATCAAATAGTTGCATATATATACATATACATATATCCTATATTCCTACCAATTGTTATAGGGACAAAGGGTGAAAAGGGTGATAAATGAACTGGGATAAAGTGATGATTGATTGAGGAAGAAGAAAAGGGTTAAATGAATAGTGAAGAAGGGGTGAAAGTGGTAAAGAGATATTTTATGTTAGAACCTTAAATAATATATCATTAAAAGAAACAATTATAAATTTTAGAAAAATTACTCTTCATAAACAGTAAAAGTTGAAAAAGGAGAAGAAAAAGAGGTTGAGTGGTTGTAGAGAAGAGAAGCCCCAATTGAGCCATCGGATATAGGTGGGGTGATGACCCATTTCTTATGTGGGTCATGTCTCTCTCTCTCAGTGCTTATAAGTGTTGTATGAGTTATTGGGAAATGATGGGAGCCAAAAGAAAAAAGGCTTTAGACCCTTTGTCTTTTTATCACGAAATAGCTAATACCATTATAGCAACTCTCTTTTAGGTCTTCTTCATTCAATAATATTACCTCAATAACATTTCTCTTTGCAGAGAATAAAAAAAGAAAAAAAGAAAAAAAGAAAAGAGTAAGAAAAAACAGGTACTTAAATGGCTGAGCTACAACATTCAGAGACAGAGAGCAGCTCCAATTCAATCTCATCGCCGCCGCTATCACCATCTAACTCAACCCCTAACTCAACTACTACGACCCCAAACCATAAACCCGAAACTTTCACTTCAGGTTCTACTAAAAAACCCAAGAGAATGAGGGACTCGAGCAAGCGCACCGTTTACCGGGGTGTCCGAATGCGAAACTGGGGCAAATGGGTGTCCGAAATTCGGGAGCCACGTAAGAAATCCCGCATTTGGCTGGGCACTTTCCCTACCCCAGAAATGGCAGCTCGTGCGCATGATGTAGCCGCTTTGAGCATCAAAGGCAACTCCGCCATCCTCAACTTCCCCGAACTGGCCGACTCGTTACCTCGGCCCGTCTCTTTAGCACCACGTGACGTCCAAGCCGCGGCAGCCAAAGCTGCCCAAATGGACAAATTCGACTCCCCATCGTCTTCTTCTTCTTCTTCTTCGACTTCTATGTCCACTTCCACATTATCATCTTCGTCATCGGTTTCCTCTTTGGTTTCTCACATGGAGTTGTCTTCTGGGCCAGACGAGTTAAGCGAGATAGTGGAGTTGCCGAGCCTCGGGACTAGTTACGATTCAGTCGAGTCGAAGAACGAGTTTGTTTTCATGGACTCAGTGGATGGGTGGTTGTACCCTCCGCCATTGCTTCAAAATATGGAAGATTGTGGGTATGTTTGTGATCAATTAGTAGTGCCAGAAAGCATTTTACAAAATGGTTTTGAACAAGGCTTGCTATGGGATTATTAGTTTCTTTTTTTTTTCCTTGTGTGTGTGTGGGGGAGTTTTTTTGGTTGTGATTTGTGACTGAGAGTGTGTATCTTTTTCTCTTTTCTGGTTTTAAGCCTTTATGCTTTTTCTTTGAAGGGCTAAACCTCTTTTGCTTTTCTTTTCTATCTCTGTTCATGCTGATATCAATGGATGAATCCCTGTACAGTGTTGTTGCAAAACACAAATTTGAAACCCAGTTCAACAATGAAAAATTCCATGCCTTATTTTCATGTAATCTTCCTTTAGAACTACAATTTGCAGCTTGCAAAAATAGAAAAAAAAAGAAATAATAATTAAAATGGAAAATGAGAAACTGTCACTAAAAGAAAGCTCTGAGGTATTCTCCTTCCTCTCCTTAATGAATGATGAATGCTGGGAGAGATGGCTTTTGGCAGATGGTGAAATACAGTGAGGAGTGAAAGTGACAATTATCCCCATTAAGGATAACAATATCTATCTACCCTTTTTCTAGTTTTCAACTTTCCATAAATAATACTCCATAATTTTTAATCCCCATGTCTCTCTCGATTTAAAATAAGTTTTGCTTATAAAAATTGATAAGATTGTTTTTTTCAAAGTATTTGAAACAAGATGCAACGGATGTCAGGAAATTTCTTCTGTTAGCATATTCTTTTGTTTTTATCAATTAATGGATATTAACAAAGGTTAATTACACTCAATATTTTTAAAATAGTCTAATTTAAATATTCAAAATATCATAATTGTATCAATTACATGCTTACGAAAACCTGGCTATTTGATGTTAAATGGCAGCTTCAATCTGATATAAAATATTTTTAAAATACGCAAATTAAATTATAAACACTGTTGTATCTATTACATCAATAATTTAAATTTAATGTGATAAAAAAATAGTCCTCTTAAATATTATTTACACTTTTTTAATATATTAAATATAAATTATTTATATAATAAAGACAATATATTTATAATATTATCGGTATATTTTAAATATATTCTACTTCATGTTGTAAGTGAATTTAACTTTTATACTAAAGAACCTAAAGTATAAAATTGGTTCACTAGAAACATAGACAAGCAGCTAGAGTTTCCCACATGCAAAAAGTCCACATCAAAAACAAAATCAAGCTGAGATCGTACAAAAAACAATTCATCTCTAACAACGCCTAACAAAGCTAATGAATCTGCAAATCCATAGTCTTCTCAAACAACATGTACTTTAAGGGATGAAGTTAAAAATTTATTTTTTGAGGAGGTAGAAGTAAATTATAAATGTTTGTAAATCAAAATAAAATTTAACTGTTATATTTATTTATATTCTTATAATTTTTAAAAAGACTCTAAAACAATTCTATCACTTGGGGAGAGGCTAAGATCATTGCCAGTCCCTCTAGCTTTGTGACCATGTACGTTCACAATAAACTATATCAACATCTGAATCTCATTAAAGACCCGTCATAGTTTCTATGGCCGAGAGTTCCTTTGATATCACCTTTGAAGTATATTATTATAACATTTTGAAACTTAAGTAGTTTAAGGATATTTTTTTTTTGCATTTAACCCTAATAATAATAATAATAATAATAATAATAATAATAATAATAATAATATCTTTGTTATTTTTAAACATTTAATTGTTAATAATGTATTTTTTGTGTTAAAAAAGGTTAAAATCCTATGACCTTAAGCGTTTAAGTTCGAGTCTTATTGTGTATAAATTATGTATAAGTTCTCCTTTACATTTATTTTGTTTCATTCGTTTATTTTGAGCAAGTAATGCAATTTAGTATTTATAGTATATTTATTTTGATTAATTAATTTGGGCTGAGTTAGTTATTCAATTAAATGCTAGTAATAATTTATTTTGATTGGAAACTCTTTGCACTCAAAGAAAAAAAAGTATTAAGGTCTGCTAGTTAAGGAATACTCAAAATTGATTTTCGATTATATATGTTCTGATTAATTAGTTATAGTTGAGTTAGGTATTCAATCCAGTACTTGTAATAAGTGATTTTTACAGGAAACTCTGATACTCAAAATTCAAGTTTGCTAGTTAAGGAATACTCAAATTTTATTTTCAATTATATATATTTTGATTACTTAGTTTAAATTGAATTAATTATTCAATTTAATGCTTATAATAATTTATTCTAATTGGAAACTCTTGATAATCAAAAGAAAGAAAATAGTATTTAGGTTTGCTAATTAGGAATACTCAGAATTATTTCCAATTATATATGTTCTAAAAGAAGAATTGGTTTTATTCTCCCCTCCATGCACTTTTTAACTTTAATGATATCCATGAAATTATTTTCTTTGACTATTATATATGTTACATTGATATGCCAAGGAAACAATGTGTATTTTATAAGAGTTGTGAGGGTTGTTTAGGGATTAAGCATGAGATTTGTCTCTCAATTGAAAATTTAAACATAAATTTTTTATTATTTTACACATAATTTAATTACCTTTTTAATAGAAAATTAGATAGGTAAAATTCTCTTCACTTTTTAATGAGACATTAATCATTTGAGAACATAACTTTTTTATTGATACCATGATCATTCCATATCAAAGTAATTCCAGGCCATCTTTTGGCATCTTTTTCATATTATAAGAATTGAACATTTGATTTCATAGTTATCTATTTATCACATGTAACACAATTAAAGTTAAAATCACAAATGTATCTAAACTCAAAATTTTAAACAACTTAATTTGCTTTTCATTAGTTTGGAGCTCTTTTGAAAATTTTTTAAGGAGCTGATTATGCAATGCAAGAGTAATGTTTGTAATGATCCGATTTTTGTCGGTGTTGGAAAAGTTGATTTCGAGGTCAAATTTTCTAAGTCAATCCAAACCAAGAATCTTGTTCAAGGAGTTTATGTGATTATATGAAATTATAAGGTCAAATTGCTAAATGATTAAAGTAGATAAGTTGTTAATTATAGTATAAGGACTAAACTGCAAGGTGACTAAACTAGTGAAATTTGATTAAGGAATTGAACAAGCCCTTATGTTATAATTGTACCAAGGTCTTAAGTGTTAGCCATTATTCACACGACGTTAGTGCATTGGAATGATCCTAACCATCCATCTCCATTAGTGGTAATAAGCTTAAATGTTGGCCATTAGATTAAGGATTAATTACTTCAATTAAGACAATTAATCGAATGAAACACTCTTAACCCGTCTCCGTTGTCGGATTAGGGTTACGGAGCATTACCGATCAATTCATAACAAATAATGACCTTTAGAAACATTTAGTCAATTTTAAATAAACTAATATTTATTCATGGTATAAACACAATTACAAACCTTAATCCGAGCTTATGAGGTCATAAAAATAGGTTGGGAATATCCAAGGACTAATTTTAAACAATTTAGAAAATTTAGGAAATATTAAGAAACAGAGGTCACACGACCGTCCAGCTAGGTTGTATAACTCTTTGAGATCGTGTGGTTTATCTTGCACCTAAAATTAAAATGACACACGACAGTGTAGGGTGGCCGTGTGTGGCACACGGCTGTGTAACATCCTGTGTCATAGTCCGTGTGCAACATTTTAACTCCTAAAACAAGCCAATTCAAGCACCATTTCTTGCACAATGGATACACCAAAACTAACCTATTTTTACATGGTTAAAACCCATTCAAAACTCCAAAGACAGGATAAATATTCATCCATCCTATGTTTAACCAATATGCCATCAAAATACACCTCAATTCACACATCAACCTTAATTCTATTAAACATTTCAAGATTATTCCTTACACCTGTATCATACAAACCAATCAACCTACCATTCAACTATGATTTAACTACTTTAAGAAAAATACATACACTAGTCCAACACCATGTGAGGATAGAATCGACCCACCCAACCCTACACATCAAGTATGGGGATATAATCAACCTATCCAACCTTACACACCAAAAGGTACCGTAAAACAGGACATAATAGATATATGCAGCATAGCTGCCAAATAACAGGCTAATCGCCTCTCAGATTTTCTTCTCTTCACAACAATCCCAACCCAATGCAATGCAACATACATACCATGACATGCTTATATGCAGATATCAGATCTTATCAAAATCATGGCAGAACGGATATACGGAGTCAGACAGATACACATGCTTATAATAACATGCTTTTGCACACAATTCAGTAATCAATTAGAGTATGGGGTCTAAGTAACGCTTACCGCCCCTACAATCAGGTCACAGTCGACTTAGGCAACCCGTGCAACCTTATAGAACATTTCAAAATAATTGAGCTCACACACCCGTGTGCCCTGCCCTTGTGGGCCCACACGGCCTAACTTGGCTTTGCCCGTGTGGATTACACAGCCTGGCCCAAAGTCCAACACGCCTGTGCGGCCTACACAGCCCAATTGGTCGAGCCCGTGCCTCACACACGGCCTCGCCAGCCTCACACGCCCGTGTCTGCTGTGCCCATGTGGCACGCGCACGGCCTGGTTAGTCAGTCACACGCCCATGTCTCGCGTTGCAGGCTACCACACGGGCAGACTACACGCCCGTGTGGTGTCAATAGGCCACTTTTTGGCTTTCACCGAAACTCATTTTCTACGCAATCGGAGTACACACTTGATTCGTTTTCGCTGCTAATCCAACCACGAGCACTCCAAAGCCTAAGATTGACAATACCAATCCCAAATCACTCACTTAAATTGACTTACATAAGAATGGACAAATCCCAAAACGTGAGGTCTACTTACCTTCGACGAAGAACGGTGTTTCCTCGTTGCTAAGAATTTGATTACTGATCTACCGAACCTTGATTAATCCCTAAATAGCAACCAAAATCCTTTTAAATAATCTGCAATCGAAATCTTGTAACTTAGTTTAAATTTTACTTACCGAATCGTCAGAACCACTAGCAAATGTCACAGCTAAATGGAAAAGAACGGAAAATCAAAGGAGAAGAAAAATGGAGAAGAAAAATAGAGAAGAAGGAAAAAGAAAGAAAAGAAAAGAATTTCGGCAGCAAGGGTTTGGAAGAGAAAGAAACGGCAGAGAAACTATTTTGTCAACCAGAAGAAAATAAGAAAACCCTAATTCTTTCCTAAAGCCCACAACTCAGAATTTTAATAAAACCCAACTCTTAATTGTAACTTGTAGCAAAAATAATCCCATCGCCACTGCAGGGAATCAAACCCCTGACCCTAAGCGTATTCCCTTGCCACTTAACCACTAGACCAGCAGACCCATTCTGTTAAGTTTTTACCCATAATTCATTATAAGCCCACTGACCCTAAGTCAGGCTTTATTCACTAATAATAAAAAAACTAAAAATAACTCAAAACATAGATTCAGACACTTCCAAGCCCAACACTTACAAAAGCCGAAACTACAGAAATTTGGGGCATTACAACTCTACCCCTTAAAGAAAATTCATTCTCGAATTTTACCTGATCAGAAAAGGTGAGGATACCGCTGACGCATCAAATCCTCTGGCTCCCAAGTACCCTCCTCAGTGCTATGATTCCGCCACAACACCTTCACCAAGGGAATAGATTTCCTACGCAGAATCTTAACGTCACGATCTAAAATCTGAACTGGCTCCTCCTCAAACGTCAGATCTAGTCTAACCTCAATCTCCTCTACAGGCACAATGTGAGTAGGATCGGAGTGATAGTGTCTCAACAACGATATGTGAAATACGTCATGTATACGATCCAACTCTAGAGGAAGCTCCAGCTGATATGTGATTGGTCCCACTCGCTTCAGAATTCGATACAACCCAATAAATCGAGGACTCAATTTGCCTTTACGACCGAACCTCAGAACCTTCTTTCATGGCGAGACCGTAAGAAAAACCATGTCTCCCACAGAATACTCGATGTCCTTTCTTTTCAAATCCGTATAGGACTTCTGTCTATCAGAAGCCGCTTTCAGTCGATCACGAATCACGTAGACCTTATCCTCAGTCTCTGATACTAACTTCGGACCCAGAATATGTCGCTCACCTAACTCAGTACAGTACAAAGGAGTACGACACTTACGACCATAAAGTGCCTCGTACGGTACCATCTGAATACTAGATTGATAGCTGTTATTGTAAGTGAACTCTGCCTGACACAACCCCTCAACATATCCTCCAATATCTGAATCACCCCCTCTGACTGACCATCTGTTTGACGATGAAAAGTAGTACTGAAATCTAGACAAGAACCCAAAACTTCATGAAGTTTCTGCCAAAAATGAGACGTAAAACGAGGATCCCTATCGAAGATGATCGAAACAGGAACCCCATGCAACCTCACTATCTCAAAAATGTAGAGCTCAGCCAGCTTTTGCAAGGAGAAGTCTATCCTAACAGGATGAAATGTGCACACTTGGTCAATCGATCCACGACGACCCACATAAAATCCTTCTTAGTGGGTGTGTTAGAAGCAACCCAATAACGAAGTCCATCGTTACTCGCTCCTATTTCCACATTGGTATCCTTACTGGCTGCAGCAAACCCGAAGGTAACTGATGCTCAGCCTTAACCTGCTGGCAAGTCAAACAATGAGCAACAAAGTCTGTCACCTCACTTTTCAACCCTGGCCACTAGTACAACTCTCGGAGATCCCTATACATTTTGTTGCCCCCAGGATACATAGCGTAAGGGATACTATGTGCCTCCCTCAGAATCGACAACCTCAAATCTTCATCATTAGGTACACAAATCCTATCTCGGAAATGCAACACCCCATCACTATCAATCCTAAAATCAGTGGTTGTTCCAACCTCAACCTGATGGAATCGCAACTCAAAAGACTTATCTCCCAACTGCTTATCATTAATCTGATCCAACCACGTTGGTTTAACCTGCAACTCAGCTAGAAGACTCTCATCGTCATAAAGACTCAGTCGAGCGAACATCGCCCGCAAGTCGGTCACCCTACAACTTAATGCATCCGTCACCAAATTGGCTTTATCCGAATGGTACTCGATAACGCAGTCATAATCCTTAAGTAGCTCCACCCAGGGATGCCGTCTAAGATTTAACTCCTTCTGAGTGAGGAGATACTTGAGGCTTTTGTGATCAGTGTAGATGATACACTTTTCACCGTACAAGTAATGCCTCCAGATCTTAAGAGTAATAACCACCGTTGCCAACTCCAAATCATGCGTCATATAATTAGCCTCGTGAGTCTTGAGTTGACGAGATGCATATGCGACCACTTTACCATCTTGTATCACGATGCAACCTAAACCCACATGTGACGCATCACTGTAAACCACGAAATCCTTGCTAGACTCAAGTTATATCAGAACTAGAGCTTGAGTCAAGACTGTCTTGAGCTTCTCAAAACTCTCCTGCTGAACGTCCTTCTAAAAAAAGGGAACTCCCTTACGCAGTAACTTAGTCAATGGCACTGCGATCAACGAGAACCCTTCTATGAAGCGTCGGTAATAACCTGCCAGTCCCAGAAAACTGCGAATCTCCAACACACTCTTCGACTGTTTCCAATCGAACACAGCCTCAACCTTATGAAGTTCCACTCTAATCCCCTCTGCAGAAACTAAATGTCCCAGAAATGTCACTTCTCGAAGCCAGAATTCACACTTACTAAACTTCGCATATAGCTGTTTCTCCCGAAGAATCTGCAGAACCATCCACAGATGCCTATCGTGCTCATCCTCCGTCCTACAGTATACCAAGATGCCATTGATGAACACTACCACAAACTGATCTAAGTAGGGCTGGAACACTCGATTCATCAGATCTATGAACGCCGCTGGTGTATTAGTCAACCCAAAAGGCATAACTAGGAACTCGTAATGTTCATACCGAGTCTTAAATGCCGTCTTATGCACATCGGCCTCCTTTACTCTCAACTGATGATATCCTGATCGCAGATCGATTTTAAAGAGCACGGAAGCCCCTCTGAACTGATTAAATAAATTATCTATCCTCGGAAGTGGGTATTTATTCTTATTTATCAACTTATTCAACTGATGATAGTCGATGCACATCCTCATCGTACAATCCTTCTTCTTTATGAACAAAACCGGTGCTCCCCGTGGAGACACACTAGGATCAATAAACCCACGATCTAACAGCTCCTAAATTTAAGCCTTCAGTTCTGGCAACTCCTTCGGTGCCATTCGATAAGGGGCGATTGATATCGGAGCTATACCGGGAATCAATTCTATGCCAAAGTCTACCTCACAACTCAGAGGCAATCCTAGTAATTCCTCTAGAAAAACATCTGGAAAATCTTTCACAGTATGGATGTCCTTAATCGAAGAGTCCACAGAATCAAAAACACTGATGTAGGCCAAGTATGCCTCACATCCTTTCCTAACCAGCTTCTCTGCTACCAATGCAGATACCACATTGCTCAGATAATTCTGTCGTTCTCCAATCACGACTACTTCATTATCTTTCTCGGTTCTCAGAACCACCCTCTTTTCAGCACAATCTAGACTTACACGATGCTTCACCAACCAGTCCATACCAAGAATTAAGTCGAATTCCCCAAATGGAAGTTCCATCAGATCAGCCAAAAATATTATCCCTTGGACTTCCAAAGAAACGTCCCTGAACAACTTACTAACCCTAATGGTCTGCCCCAACGGACTCACCACAGAAATATCACTAGAAGTACTTTCATGTGAAATCCCCAAGGTCTCAGACACAGAACATGCAACATAAGAATACGTAAAGCCTACATCTATCAGTGCGACATAAGGTACATTAAGAGTAAAAAACGTACCCGTGATGACGTCTGGAGCATCTCCATCTTCACGATGACGTGCGGCATGGACAAGTACAGGCTGCCTCGCCTCAGTCAGCCCAGCACCCCTGCCAGGTGCTCTTTGACCTTAACCCATACTGTTACCACCCCTAGCTTGTCCTCGGCCCCTAGGTTGCTGTTGTACTCTTCTCGACGGTTGCGCAGTCTCAACAACCAGAACTTGCACCTGATTAACCCTCAGTGGAAAATCTTTAACTCGATGCTCAGTCGATCCACACCTCAAACAAGCGCCAGTAGATCTCCAACACTCGCCTGGATATCATCTATTACATAGCTGATAGATCACCCCCAGCAAGTGCAACAGTAGGCCCAACTCTAACGGACCTGTCAGTCCTGACCTTTTTCTTAGGCCTCATCCCAGAACCAGTAGGCTCAGAATCCCTCTTAACTTTCACTTTCTCACGATTTTGGCACTCAGAGCGCTTCATCTCCTCGGCTATCTTGGCCTTTTCAACCAAGACTGAGAAATCTCGCTCTCTCTAAGGAGCTATCAGAACTCGCAAACTATCACGAAGACCATCCTCAAATCGAACACAGCGCTCATACTCATTCGTCACCATGCCCCTTACATAGTGACTCAGCCTAAGAAATTCAGCCTCATACTCGGCCACTGAACAGTCTCCCTGAGTGAGATTCAGAAACTTACGTCGCCTAGCATTAGTGTAGCTAGCTCCCACATACTTACTCTGATAGGTGGTCTTAAACAAATCCCAAGTCAACCTATCAGGCTGAGTACCCTCCTTAACGGTCAACCACCACTGGTATGCCTCATCGCGAAGCAAAGACACAGTCTCCTTGAGCTTCTACTCATCGGTAAAATCCAAAGCATCCATTATACACTCTACGGCCTCCATCTAATACTCGACAACACTCGGAGCAATTTCAGCAATGCCCTTAAATATCTCAGCCTGATTCGACCAGAGTCGTCCTGTAACCGACCCACGGCCTCTAGATCCAACATTAGCCCTAGCGACCCTCTCCAAAATTCATAGCATGGCCTGGGACAATGCGTCGTCCCTAGCTACACAGTATTCAGACTCAGCGCTAGCCTTAGTGACATGTGACACCGGCATCTCGCTAGTGTCCAAATTAGGGATCGTATCAGATGCGAAGGACTCAGCTCGAATCCCTTTACAGCCTCTACCTTGGCCTCTAGTACCCCGTCCATGAGTACCATGTGTGCTCATCATAATTATCGAATTAATCTGTATTTAGAAGTTTTATGCACATTATTTTACAGTTTTGATAATTATTAGCAGATATTTTATGCAAAATAGTATCAGAGTTTCAGAGTCAGTTATTGCGAGTAATAAGCTCACTACAATTTCAGTTTACACTACCTAAGTGTTTCAGTAAAGTACTACCTATAGTAGTCTCACAATACATACATAGTGTTTCAGAGAAATACAGACAATATTTTATTTTAAACATGCTTCATATAGTATATATTAGAGTTTAAAAGAACTTACAAGATCAGCGCCGGAGACTCGGTATACCACATATTTATTATCAAATATTTCAAATCGTTTCACAAATCATTTTCTTTAAACCCAATTTTGAAACCCAAAATTCATAGCCGAGTTTTGAACCCGGCTCTGTACCACTAAATGTAACACCCCAAACCCGGCCTAGACGTTATAGCCGAATCTGACGGCATCACATGAGAGTGTTTTTAGAAAATCTTAGCAAGTTAAAAATCGTTCAGTTCATTGTCGTTACTTAAGTCGTGAAATCTCCAAACCAATTATTAGGTGAACACATTTCATTATCGCAGAAGCTAAAATATCATTAATTCATTAATCAATAGCTTAATAGTTTAAAATCCTGAAATAAACTTAAAAATAGTTCAAGTTCAAAGAAATTTTAATCCCAAAAATAAATATTTAAAATAAAACAAACAAATAGAATGTTACTCAAAAATCCATAAATGTCCAATAGTGGTCACCATCGAGCCCTCCGTCACACTGATCCATCTACTGTTGAGGATTACCTGATAGACAAATAAAAAAAGAGTGTGTTTTCGCAAACTCAGTGTGTAAATCCACACAAACATCATGCATACAAACAGATAATAGAATACAGATAGTTCAGCCTTAGCCATACAAGTATCGCATGCATAACAAATCAGATATAAAAAAAACATGCTCACCAACCCTGCACACCATCTCCGACTAACCCAACACACCATGTGGGGATAAAATCGACCCACTCAACCCTACACACCAAGTATGGGGATATAATCAACCCATCCAACCCTACACACCAAAAGGTACCTTAAAACAGTACATAATAGATATATGTAGCGTAGCTACCAGATAATAGGCTAATCGCCTCTCAGATTTTCTTCTCTTCACAACAATCCCAATCCAATGCAAAGCAACATACATACCATGACATGCTTATATGCAAATATCAGATCTTATCAAAATCATGGTAGAACGGATATACGGAGTCAGACAGATACATATGCTTATAATAACATGCTTTTGCACATAATTCAATAATAAATCAGAGTATGGGGTCTAAGTAACGCTTACTGCCCCTACAATCAGGTCACAGTTGACTTAGGCAACCCGTGCAACCTTACAGAACATTTCAAATTAGTTGGGCTCACACACCTATGTGCTCTACCCGTGTGGCCCACACGACCCAACTTGGCTTTGTCCTTGTGGATCACACGGCCTGGCCGAAAGTCCTACATGCCCGTACGGCCTACACGGCCCTATTGGTTGAGCCCGTGCCTCTCACATAGCCTCGCCAGCCTCACATGCCCGTGCCTGTCGCACCCGTGTGGCGTACGTATGGCTAGCTAGTCAGTCACAGCCCGTGTCTCGAGTCACAGGCTACCATAGGGGCAGACCACACGCCCATGTGGCGTCAGCAGGCCACATTTCGACTTTCACCAAAACTCGTTTTCTACGAGATCGGAGTACACACCTGATTCGTTTTTGTTGCTAATCCAACCACGAGTACTCTAAAGCCTAAGATTGACAATACCGAGCCCAAATTAGTCACTTAAATCGACTTACATAAGAATGGACAAATCTCAAAACGCGAGATCTACTTAGCTTCAACATAGAACGGTGTTTACTCACTGCTAAGAATTCAATTAATGATCTACCAGACCTTGTTTAATCCCTAAACAACAACCAAAATCCTTTTAAATAATCTCTAACTAAAATGTCGTAACTTAGTTTAAACGTTACTTACCGAATCGTCAGAACCACTAGCAAATGTCACAGCTAAATGGAAGAGAACGGGAAATCGAAGGAGAAGAAAAATGGAAAAGAAGGAAAATAAAAGAAAAGAAAAGAATTTTGGCAGTAAGGGTTTGGAAGAGGAAGAAACGACAGAGAAACTATTTTTTCAACCAGAAGAAAATAAGAAAACCCTAATTTATCCCTAAAGCCCACAACTAAGAACTTTAATACAACCCAACTCTTAATTGCAACTTGCAGCAAAAATAATTCCATCGCCACTATAAGGAATTGAACCCCTAACCCTAAGCGTATTCCCTTGCCACCTAACCACTAGACCAGCAGGCCTATTCTGTTAAGTTTTTACCCATAATTCATTATAAGCCCAGTAACCTCAAGTCAGGCTTTATTCACTAATAAAAAAAATAAAAAGTAACTCGAAACACAGATTCAGACACTTCCAAGCCCAACACTTACAAAAGCCAAAACTACAGAAATTTGGGGCATTACATGGTCGGCCATAGAGATAAGAATGGTCAAAAAGTCAAAGATTAGGTAGATTTGGTGACTAAATTGGCTTTGAATAAAATAAAACAAAAAGAGAATTACATTATATTTTCTCTCATCTTCTTCTCACCGAAAATATCAACCATAAAAGGGTTTTGAAGCTTGAAAAATTTTAGCCACTTAATATCTCTAAAAGTAAGTGATTTTGATGGTTTTCTTGATGATTTTTTTTGTACTTTTAGAACCCTTGTAGCATGAGCTTTCAAATAAGGGGACTATTTTGCAAAATGGTTGAAAGCCTAGGGTTTTACCATGAAAGTGTTCATCTTGTTTTCTAAAATTTTATGGAGGAAAATGAGTCATAGTTGTGAAATAAACAACTTTTGTGAAGTAGTTTTCATGGTAACCCTAAGTAAGGACCATTTTGCATAATTTGTAAAGTAGTTGATAAATGTGTGAAATGATGAGAATCGTGGGCTACTCCTAGTATAAAAGTATTTGGCTAGGCTTGATTAATGAGAAAATGTGATAAAAATTGATTTTCAGGTCTAGGGGTAAAATGGCCATTTAGCCCAATTATGAATTGTTGAGTACCTAGATCGATAAAATGATTAAATTTGCAATTTTTTATCATTATAGATTAATAATTACAAAATTTGGGCCTAGACCAGGGAAAAACAAAACAAGTAGACTAAGCCGAACTAGTCATCTACATTTTGAATACCAAGGTAAGTTGTATGTAAATAATACAACTACATTGTTATTATGTGTTTGAATTAATATAGCATAAATTGCTTGTTTGTGGAAATGATTATGTATGATAAATATTGAGATAGTAGAACTCCCGTTTGAACCTTAGGAAATAAATCGGATATTCATGCCATGACATTCGAGTTATTTGTGTGCCAGTGTAAGACATGTCTGAGACATGCATCGACAACATTATGAGTGTCAAAACCATTTTTTAATTTTGGAAAAAAGGGCATCGACTTTAAAACAAAATATGGAGTCGCCACCAATCTTTTTCTTTTGTTTAGGTGTGATCAGATCACCTAATAAAATATTAATTTTGGCTTAAGAATTTCAAGAAACCGGGTTTGGAAGTCGACTACGTACGAGAAAGGATTAGCACCCTCGTAAAGCCCAAAATTGGCACCTAATTGATTGATTAATGTCCTAATGTCGAAAATTTGAAAAGATTTTAAGATACAATCCCATTAATGTCCTAATGTTTGAATATGCTTGAATTGGATGCTAAGACTCCCTTGTCCCGAAGGAATGAAATATCATATTCAGTACGTTAGGGTGCAATAATTCAGGCCCTCGATACCAAGATCATCTTATGATTTTCAAAATTCATGCATTGGAATTTTAAAAGGACATTTGGTTGTTTGGACAACGGAAAATCGAAACACAGCGGTTAGGGCACAATTTCTTGAATTTCCAAACACGAAACATTGCCTTGTTTTTTAATTTAAGAAAGCATGGACGAAATTTCGAAAGGATATTTAGTTATTCGGTCAAACGAAAAAATCGAAACCCAGCACGTTAGGGCACGATTTCTCGAATTTCCAAATACAAAATATTATCTTGTTTTGAGAAGTTTTTTTTTAAAAAGGAGCAATGATAAGAACGAATTTGAAATACATTTTATTCGGTTTGTTTGAAATAAAGAAAATGAAATGAATAATTTTAAGCAAATAAGTTGGCAATCTCAATTATAATACAATACATGGAAATGAAAAACATAATAACAAATATGGAAAACATACATGAATAACATATTATACAGATTATTGACAATACAAACATGTAAATCAAAACACACCCAATGATAATAATCTTACAACATACCCTATTTAACATTTCTAAATAAAGATTAAATAAAAAAATCTATAATGAAACAAAAGGCTTTTAAATAGTAATGAGTAATGTCAAAACATGTAATGTAAAGGAAGATAAACTTGAAATTGACAATGTAAAAAAAAAAACAATTTAAAAGCAAGTTATATGGATATGAACGAATAATACATGCAAAAAATTTCAAATAAATTATAAAATAAATAAAAATAAGAATAACTAGTACACAAAATATAAAGTTTAGCATATAACTGAATTTCAAAATAATTATTATAAGAAGAAATTTAAAATTAATGCTATACAAACAATTTAAAAAAAATTATAACTAAAAATATAACATAAATTATGCACATAAAAATAATAACGTATGCCCATATAAAAATTTTAAAACAAATAATGTACGTATTAGAAAGTTTTAACATAAATGAATTATATAAATACAACCATATAAAAAAATATTCGAAAAGTATATATGAATAATAATCTATATAATATGAAATCAATGATCATACAAAATAATTTGAAACAAGGTTTATTCATCAACAATTAATCATATACATAAAGTGAAACACTTAGTATAAATAATACATATATAAAAATAATAATGGATGAGAGTGTTAAAAAAACAAAATATATAGTAGATAGGATATTTAAAAGGAATAAGTTATATATATAAATAGATTTAAAAGAAAATATAAACATAAAACCACATCAAATTAATAATGTACATAGAATAAAACTAATTTTAATATAAACTATATATATTAATAATATATAAGAGTAGTTAAATTAAATATTATACAAAAATTTAAAACAATATGATAATAAAGAATGTCTTAAAATAATAACTATATAATTAAACAAATAAAAAAACAAATGTAGGTAAAATACCAAATTGAAATGACGTAAAAATGATTAAAGTAATTCAAAATATATGTTTAGATAATTTTTAAGAGAAATGAATTCTAAGTAAATTAAAAAATAAAAGAATTACATATTGAAATGAAAGAAAAACTTAATTGAAATAAAATCAAACTTAAAGGGATAATTAATAAATAAAATAAACCATTGAAACTAAAATATGGACTAAAATGCAATGCGCGTGAATGTAGGAGGGCTAAAAATATAAATGTTCCCAATCCCAAAACGCAGCGCCCAGGTGCGGACTAAATTGAAACAACGCGCAAATCCCAAGGGAAAAAATGAAAGAAATAGAATAGGGTTTAATTAAAAGGCGGCACAAATGGGAAGGACTAGCTGCGCAAATTACCCATTTAAGGCGAAAATGCGCGGATCCAACCTATGGATCAGGTCAACGAGTGGATTCACTTCCCTCTTAATGGTGCCGTTTTGGATTTAATGAAACCTTTATTATTTTTTTTAAAACCTTACAAATCCCTTTTTTCAAAGAAAACCCCAAAATTTCCTTGACCCTTTTTACTAGGGTTTCCTCTAATAAACATGCAGCAGTTGAACCACCACCGTATTCGGTGGTCGACAGTACACAAACAATGGCCCAAATTTTCTAATGGAGGAGAACTCCGTGTAACACCCCGAACCCGAGACCGACACCGGAGTCGGACACGAGATGTTAACAAACTTTGAAAAATTTTTTTTTTTTTTTTCAGACACTGCCCAGTCTGAGTACTAGTCGCTTCAAAAATCATATCTTGAGTTTCACAACTCAAAAATCAGTTTTGTGATTTTTCCCTGAAACTAGACTCATGTCCCCACCTATGTATTTTTTTCTAGAATTTTTGGTCGGGCCAATTAGTACAGTTTATTAGTCAAAGTCTCCCATGTTACAGGGGTCGACTACACTGACCTTTTCCCATTACAACTTGGATATCTCTCTGCACAGAGCTTCAATACTGATGCCGTTTGTTTCTATGGAAACTAGACTCAGAGAGGAATCCATACATATATGGTATGACCCCTAATTATCTCTGGTCAATTTATAGTGAATTTCCAAAGTCGGAACAGGGAATCCAGAAACTGTTCTGGCCCTGTTCCACAAGAACCCGAATATCTCTTACTGTACTGTTCCTATGATTGTTTCGTTACTTCCATATGAAAGTAGATTCATCAAGGTTCGATTACATAATTTATTCACTATTTAATTCCACTCCTACGAATTCTTGTGATTTTTCCAATCCACACCACTGCTGCTATCAGCTTCTGTTTTCAAAGTAAACCTTACCTAATTTGGGGTTTCATGGACCAACTAGGGCCTTGTCATACATAAGCCCACATATGATCATACTTAGCCATTCTAGTGGCTGGTCATTTGCTCAACACTTCCATTCCAACTATAGTTACATCATGAAACCATCTATACATTCATAAATACGCATGGTCTAATGCCATACTCCACTTCTACAAGCCATTTTCGCATGGCTGTACACTTATACATTTCATAAAGTACTCGAAAGACAACGATGGGTAGTCCTATACATGCCATATCAAAATTCAACCAAAATAGTACCCAAAAGAGCCTTTGATAGTGTGGGCGACTTCGACTTCAAGATCCCGAGTCCGATAGCTGGAGAACCAAAAATCTATAAAACAGAGGAGCAATGTAACAAGTAAGCAATTTATGCTTAGTAAGTTTGAGCAAGGAATTCCAGCATGCACAAATAATAGCACACATTTAGCTAAACGGAATATTTCATAATACGCAATTTACCGATATCAAACTTGCTTCACAACATTAACAACCCTTATGTACATACACAATAAACTAACTTGGCCGAAGGCCGGTAGCTCGTTTATCAACTGAGCGAACATTTATTTGTAAGGGCTCGATTAATATTTAACACATACGTAACATATCCCCATATTGGGATGTTTTTCGAGTATTCGCTGAAATTTTACAGCAAGCTCATTCATTACCAAATCACGTACCTTCGGGATTTAACCGGATATAGCTCCTCGTTCAAATGCCTTCGGGACATAGCCCGGTTTTAGTAACTCACACAATGCCTTCGGGACTTAACCCGGATTTAACAACTCGCACGAATGCCTTCGGGACTTAACCCGGATTTAACAACTCGCACGAATGCCTTCGGGACTTAACCCGGATTTAACAACTCGCACGAATGCCTTCGGGACTTAACCCGGATTTAGTATCTCGCACAAAGGCCTTCGGATCTTAGTCCGGATATATTCACTTAGCACAAAGCCTTCGGGACTTAGCCCGGACAGCATTCAATTAATCATGCACATCTAACAATAATTCATGGCACATTCATATTTCATTTTCGTTTAAGAAACTCAAACACAAGGCACATATTGTCCTTGTACATTCGGCTCAATAGCCACACATAGAGCATGATTTAATCACATCGAAATTTAAGCTCTCTTACTCAAGAACTTACCTCGGGTGTTGTCGAACGATCCCGCTAACTATTCGACCACTTTTTCCTTCCCTTTATCGGATTTATTTCCCCTTTGCTCTTGAGCTTAATCAAACAAATAAATTGATTTCATCATTTAGGCATCAAAAGATGAACACAAGGCACTTAGCCCATATTCATACATTAGACATTAAAGTCTCATACATGCAAAAATCATGCATCAACACAACATATTAGCTAATTTCTTTCCCCTTGGCCGAATATGCATGTCCATTTTTGGGGTCGATTTCAACACTTAATACACACATATACACACTAGTAAAGCATCCTCCCCCTTTTCATCGATTTAACACATGCATTGCTCATCAACATGCAAAGTTACATTCGGCCTTAGCACACATCTTGCTAGCCGATTCTTCTCCCTTTAGCAACCAATGCACATATGTGCTCACACAAAAATGCTAAAAAGGAGGTTCAAGAATCATCAAGCCATCATCACATGCATCATTAACAAGCTTCATATTTTGCATGCAATGGCATTAACACAACCCCCACCTAGGCCGAATCTTAACTCATCCTCATGCCTCATCACCACAACATCAAACACCAACCAAGAATGATGCATCCATGGTCAAGTGCCATTTCCATCACATAGCAAGATTTAGACCATGGGCTAGGTAGAACTCAAGCTAACAACTAAAACATGCATGCATCTCATGGAACATCATTAAACATACCTTGGCCTAGCTACATGCATGGCCGAATCTCTTCACCTTTCTTCTTCTTTCCTCCTTAAAATTTTTGGCCAAGGATGAACCAAAGGATGAGAAATTTTTTTTTTCTTTGTTTTTCTTTCTAATTTAGGCTAAAATGGAGGTGAGAAAGGATGAACACAAACTTTTCTCCTTTCTTCTCTTGAGCTCACGGCAATGGGGGGGGGGACAAACACTACACACACACATTTTTTTTTGTTTTCCATTTCTTTATTACCCATACTTCTTATTTTATTCTTCCACTAACAAAACATGTTTCATGACATGTTTTGCCCATCATTCTTTGTCATGGCCGGCCACTACTCATTAGGGGGGGAAATTTGACATGCAAGTCCCCCCCTTTGTCCACATCACTAATAGGTCCTCACACATTGACCTATCACATTTTTGAATTTTCTCACATAAGTCCTATTGACTAAATTCACATGAAATCAACCAAATTGAAGCTTGAAATTTTCACACATTCATAATTACATATTCTAGACAATAAGTATCACATTCAAACATTTCGGTGACTCGGTTTAGCGGTCCCGAAACCACTTCCCGACTAGGGTCAACTTTGGGCTGTCACAACTCTCCCCCACTTAAGAAATTTTCGTCCCCGAAAATCTTACCGGTAAATAGGTTTGGGTATCGTTCTTTCATCGAGATCTCGGTCTCCCAAGTAGCTTCCTCGATCCCGTGTTTGAGCCATAACACCTTTACTAGCGGAACTCTTTTGTTTCGCAACTCCTTCACTTCACGAGCTAGGATACGCATCGGTTCTTCTTCATAGCTCATGTCGACTTGAATTTCAACCTCTGATGGGCTAATTATATGCGATGGATCAGATCGATAGCGTCGAAGCATCGAAACATGAAAGACATCATGAATCTTTTCAAGCTTCGGGGGCAAAATCAATCTATACGCAACCGGACCAACTCGTTCGGAGATTTCGTACGGCCCAATGAATCTTGGGCTCAACTTGCCCTTACGGCCGAACCTGAGTATCTTTTTCCAAGGTGAAACCTTAAGGAACACTTTGTCTCCCACCTGATACTCGATGTCTTTTCGTTTCAAATCTGCGTACGACTTCTGACGATCCGTGGCTACCTTCAGACTTTCACGGATTACCTTTACTTTCTGCTCAGCATCTTTAATCAAATCAACTCCGAAAATTTTACTTTCACCGAGCTCGGTCCAAAACAATGGTGTACGGCATTTACGACCGTACAAAGCCTCGTAAGGTGTCATCTTAATACTTGATTGAAAACTATTGTTGTAAGCGAATTCAATCAAAGGTAAATACCGTTCCCATGAACTACTGAACTCGAGGATGCAACATCTCAACATATCCTCAAGTATCTGAATTATCCGCTCGGATTGACCATCGGTTTGGGGGTGAAAAGCAGTGCTAAAATGCAACTTGGTACCCAGAGCTTCTTGCAATTTCTTCCAAAATCGTGAGGTGAATCTCGGATCTCTATCCGACACGATAGAAACAGGTACCCCGTGTAATCTCACAATTTGATAAACGTACAATTCAGCTAGTTTATCCAATGAAAAATCCGTACGTACGGGGATGAAATGAGCCGACTTAGTCAGTCTATCAACAATAACCCATATCGCATCCTTCTTACTTGCTGACAAAGGCAGTCCGGACACAAAGTCCATTGTGACTCGATCCCATTTCCACTCGGGTATCATGATCGGCTGGAGTAATCCTGAAGACACTTGATGTTCCGCGTTCACTTGTTGACATATTAAACATCTCGAAACAAAGTCAGAGATGTCCCGTTTCATACCATGCCACCAAAATTGACGTTTCAAATCGTTGTACATTTTCGTACTCCCCGGGTGAATTGACATTCGGCTACAATGGGCTTCGTTCAGAATCATCGAAATGAGTTCCGAATTCCTTGGAACACACAAATGATTTCTGAACCTCAAACAATCATCATCATCAATTTGAAACTCTGATTCCTCGTTCGGAAAACACTTAGACCGTTTTGCAACCAATTCATCATCGACTTTCTGAGCTTCACGAATTTGGTGAGTCAATAATAGTTTAGCTTTTAATTCAGCTACTAACACACTGTCTGGTAAAACAGACAAATGCACGTTCATCGCTCGTAAAGCAAACAATGACTTCCGGCTTAAGGCGTCCGCAACCACGTTAGCCTTTCCCGGGTGGTAATCAATGACAAGCTCGTAATCTTTCAACAACTCAAGCCAACGTCTTTGTCGCAGATTCAAGTCTAGTTGAGTCATCAAATATTTGAGACTTTTGTGATCCGAAAATACATGGCACTTCTCACCAAACAGATAATGTCGCCATATTTTTAAAGCAAACACGATGGCAGCTAGTTCGAGATCATGGGTCGGATAATTCCTCTCGTGTGGCTTCAATTGTCTCGACGCATAGGCCACGACTCGACCTTCTTGCATCAATACGCAACCCAACCCAAGTAGGGATGCGTCACTATAGATGACAAACTCTTTACCTGATTCGGGTTGCACCAAAATTGGAGCTTCAGTCAAACGAGTTTTCAGTTGGTCGAAACTTTTCTGACATTTCTCCGTCCACTCGAACTTAACATCCTTTGAAGTAGCTTCGTCATTGGTGTGGCTATCATCGAGAAACCTTTCACAAATCGTCGGTAATAACCGGCGAGCCCCAAAAAGCTCCGAACTTCAGTAACATTTCTCGGAGGTTTCCAGTCCAGTATGGCTGAAATTTTGTTCGGGTCAATTCGAATACCCGACGCGGATACCACATGACCCAAGTAGCTAACCTCTCTTAACCAGAGCTCACACTTACTGAACTTAGCATATAACTGCTTATCCCGCAAAATTTGCAGCACTAGCCTCAGATGCTCAGCATGTTCGGTCTCATCTCTTGAATAGACCAAAATGTCATCAATGAACACAACTACGAACTGATCCGAATACGGTCTGAAGATCCGATTCATCAAATCCATAAATACCGCAGGGGCATTAGTGAGCCCAAACGGCATCACTAAGAATTCGTAGTGACCATATCTCGTTCTGAAGGCAGTTTTGGGAATATCTGGATCTTGAATTCGCAACTGATAATAGCCCGATCTCAAATCTATTTTTGAGAACACTGAGGCTCCCTTCAGTTGGTCGAACAAATCATCGATGCGCGGCAACGGATATTTGTTCTTTATCGTCACTTTATTCAGCTGACGATAGTCAATGCACAACCTCATGGTTCCGTCCTTCTTTTTCACGAACAATACTGGTGCACCCCAAGGTGAGAAACTTGGTCGAGCGAAACCTCTCTCCGTCAGTTCTTGCAACTGAGCTTTCAACTCCTTTAACTCGGTTGGTGCCATACGATACGGAGCTATCGAAATCGGCGTAGTCCCAGGTACAAGCTCAATACCAAACTCTACCTCCCGAACATGTGGTAAACCCGGTAATTCTTCCGGAAAAACATCCGGGTATTCACAAACCACCGGCACAGATTCGGGTTTCTTTTCTAATTCTTTGTCAACAAGCACATATGCAAGGTATGCTTCGCACCATTTTCTTACATATTTCTGTGCCAACATTGCTGATATTACAGCTGGCATCCCCTCCAAGTCCGCAGACTCAATTCGGACTACTTCGTTATTTGCGCACCTCAAATCAATAGTCTTGCTCTTGCAATTCACAATCGCATCATGCGCGGTCAACCAATCCAACCCAAGGATAACATCAAATTCATCAAACGGCAAAAGCATCAAGTCCGCTGGAAAACAGGAACCTCGAATTTTCCAGGGGACATTTCTTACACACTTTGTCGACAAGCACGTAACGACCCAAGGGATTTGACACCCGAATTACAAACTCAGTAGACTCAATAGGTAAAGTCTTACTGGATGCTAAGGTTTCACATATGTAAGAATGGGTAGAACCGGGGTCAATCAAAGCAATTACATTAGTATCAAAGAGGGTGAATGTACCGGTAATAACATCAGGCAAAGAAGCATCCTCGCGGGCACGTATAGCATAAGCTCTAGCAGGCGCACGGGCTTCGGATCTGGTTATATCATCTCTAGATCCTCTCTGACCACCACCAGCATTGCCCATATTTCCAGATGGTCTACCTCGAGCAGTGGTAGCACCCGGTCTCCCACTCTGATTTGCATTCTGTCCCGACAACCTCGGGCAATCTTTAATGAAGTGGTCCACTGATCCGCATTTGTAACAGGAGCGGTCAGGAAATCTACAACTCCCCGAATGCCATTTACCGCAATATCGGCATTTCGTCATGTCTCGACGTTCATTCCCAACACTGGCGACCGAAGTGCCACGTGTACCCACAGGGGGTCGATCACGATCTCGTCCAAAAAGGCCCGAAGTGCCTCTAAACTGGCCCGCATCATCTCGAAATCTCTTCGATGTCTGTTGAAGAGACCTTCCCGAGGATCTTTTACGAAACTCTCCAGTTCCCTCATCAACTCTTTGCTTTTCTTTTCTAAGCTCTTCGGCTTTACAAGCTCGTTCAACAAGTACCACGAACTCTCGTATTTCAAGAACGCCAACGAACATTTTTATATCTTCATTCAGCCCATCCTCGAAGCGTTTACACATAATAGCTTCGGACGAAACACATTCCCGAGCGTATTTGCTAAGTCTAACAAATTTTCGCTCGTAATCAGTAACCGACATGGAGCCTTGCTTAAGCTCAAGAAATTCCTTCCGTTTTTGATCAACAAATCTCTGATTGATATACTTTTTCCGAAACTCAGTTTGGAAAAACTCCCAAGTTACTTGCTCTCGGGGCACAATAGAAGTCAGAGTACTCCACCAATAGTAGGCAGAATCACGTAGCAAGGAGATAGCACACTTTAGACATTCATCGGGTGTACAAGATAGCTCATCGAGTACCCGGATAGTGTTGTCCAGCCAAAATTCAGCTTGCTCGGCATCATCGCTATCCATAGCCTTAAATTCAGTAGCCCCATGTTTTCGGATTCTGTCAACTGGGGGCTTATTTGACCTTATTTGGTCAGTTACCGGTGGTATTGTAGGTGCGGGGGTAGTATTTGTCGGGAATGGAGGTTGTGGAACAGCCATATTAGTTCGAATGTATTGGTTGAACCAATCATTCATCACGCTATAGAATGCTTGTCTAGCTTCATCATTCGGATTACTAGCATTAGGTTGAGAGTCTACCGGCACTGCCCCTTGCGCGGGAGCAGGCCCTACACTCTCAAGATCATCAGCTACCTCTCGGTCACGATCGGGATCCATTACTATAAACACATTTACAATTGTCAGAAGTCACCACACTATCAAGTAATCACATAAAATGGCATGTATAGCTAGACCCAACACATTACGGTAGTCCTAGAATCGACTAAACCGTAGCTCTGATACCAATAAAATGTAACACCCCGAACCCGAGACCGACACCGGAGTCGGACACGAGATGTTAACAAACTTTGAAAATTTTTTTTTTTTTTTTTCAGACACTGCCCAGTCTGAGTACTAGTCGCTTCAAAAATCATATCTTGAGTTTCACAACTCAAAAATCAGTTTTGTGATTTTTCCCTGAAACTAGACTCATGTCCCCACCTATGTATTTTTTTCTAGAATTTTTGGTCGGGCCAATTAGTACAGTTTATTAGTCAAAGTCTCCCATGTTACAGGGGTCGACTACACTGACCTTTTCCCATTACAACTTGGATATCTCTCTGCACAGAGCTTCAATACTGATGCCGTTTGTTTCTATGGAAACTAGACTCAGAGAGGAATCCATACATATATGGTATGACCCCTAATTATCTCTGGTCAATTTATAGTGAATTTCCAAAGTCGGAACAGGGAATCCAGAAACTGTTCTGGCCCTGTTCCACAAGAACCCGAATATCTCTTACTGTACTGTTCCTATGATTGTTTCGTTACTTCCATATGAAAGTAGATTCATCAAGGTTCGATTACATAATTTATTCACTATTTAATTCCACTCCTACGAATTCTTGTGATTTTTCCAATCCACACCACTGCTGCTATCAGCTTCTGTTTTCAAAGTAAACCTTACCTAATTTGGGGTTTCATGGACCAACTAGGGCCTTGTCATACATAAGCCCACATATGATCATACTTAGCCATTCTAGTGGCTGGTCATTTGCTCAACACTTCCATTCCAACTATAGTTACATCATGAAACCATCTATACATTCATAAATACGCATGGTCTAATGCCATACTCCACTTCTACAAGCCATTTTCGCATGGCTGTACACTTATACATTTCATAAAGTACTCGAAAGACAACGATGGGTAGTCCTATACATGCCATATCAAAATTCAACCAAAATAGTACCCAAAAGAGCCTTTGATAGTGTGGGCGACTTCGACTTCAAGATCCCGAGTCCGATAGCTGGAGAACCAAAAATCTATAAAACAGAGGAGCAATGTAACGAGTAAGCAATTTATGCTTAGTAAGTTTGAGCAAGGAATTCCAGCATGCACAAATAATAGCACACATTTAGCTAAACGGAATATTTCATAATACGCAATTTACCGATATCAAACTTGCTTCACAACATTAACAACCCTTATGTACATACACAATAAACTAACTTGGCCGAAGGCCGGTAGCTCGTTTATCAACTGAGCGAACATTTATTTGTAAGGGCTCGATTAATATTTAACACATACGTAACATATCCCCATATTGGGATGTTTTTCGAGTATTCGCTGAAATTTTACAGCAAGCTCATTCATTACCAAATCACGTACCTTCGGGATTTAACCGGATATAGCTCCTCGTTCAAATGCCTTCGGGACATAGCCCGGTTTTAGTAACTCACACAATGCCTTCGGGACTTAACCCGGATTTAACAACTCGCACGAATGCCTTCGGGACTTAACCCGGATTTAACAACTCGCACGAATGCCTTCGGGACTTAACCCGGATTTAACAACTCGCACGAATGCCTTCGGGACTTAACCCGGATTTAGTATCTCGCACAAAGGCCTTCGGATCTTAGTCCGGATATATTCACTTAGCACAAAGCCTTCGGGACTTAGCCCGGACAGCATTCAATTAATCATGCACATCTAACAATAATTCATGGCACATTCATATTTCATTTTCGTTTAAGAAACTCAAACACAAGGCACATATTGTCCTTGTACATTCGGCTCAATAGCCACACATAGAGCATGATTTAATCACATCGAAATTTAAGCTCTCTTACTCAAGAACTTACCTCGGGTGTTGTCGAACGATCCCGCTAACTATTCGACCACTTTTTCCTTCCCTTTATCGGATTTATTTCCCCTTTGCTCTTGAGCTTAATCAAACAAATAAATTGATTTCATCATTTAGGCATCAAAAGATGAACACAAGGCACTTAGCCCATATTCATACATTAGACATTAAAGTCTCATACATGCAAAAATCATGCATCAACACAACATATTAGCTAATTTCTTTCCCCTTGGCCGAATATGCATGTCCATTTTTGGGGTCGATTTCAACACTTAATACACACATATACACACTAGTAAAGCATCCTCCCCCTTTTCATCGATTTAACACATGCATTGCTCATCAACATGCAAAGTTACATTCGGCCTTAGCACACATCTTGCTAGCCGATTCTTCTCCCTTTAGCAACCAATGCACATATGTGCTCACACAAAAATGCTAAAAAGGAGGTTCAAGAATCATCAAGCCATCATCACATGCATCATTAACAAGCTTCATATTTTGCATGCAATGGCATTAACACAACCCCCACCTAGGCCGAATCTTAACTCATCCTCATGCCTCATCACCACAACATCAAACACCAACCAAGAATGATGCATCCATGGTCAAGTGCCATTTCCATCACATAGCAAGATTTAGACCATGGGCTAGGTAGAACTCAAGCTAACAACTAAAACATGCATGCATCTCATGGAACATCATTAAACATACCTTGGCCTAGCTACATGCATGGCCGAATCTCTTCACCTTTCTTCTTCTTTCCTCCTTAAAATTTTTGGCCAAGGATGAACCAAAGGATGAGAAATTTTTTTTTTCTTTGTTTTTCTTTCTAATTTAGGCTAAAATGGAGGTGAGAAAGGATGAACACAAACTTTTCTCCTTTCTTCTCTTGAGCTCACGGCAATGGGGGGGGGGACAAACACTACACACACACATTTTTTTTTGTTTTCCATTTCTTTATTACCCATACTTCTTATTTTATTCTTCCACTAACAAAACATGTTTCATGACATGTTTTGCCCATCATTCTTTGTCATGGCCGGCCACTACTCATTAGGGGGGGAAATTTGACATGCAAGTCCCCCCTTTGTCCACATCACTAATAGGTCCTCACACATTGACCTATCACATTTTTGAATTTTCTCACATAAGTCCTATTGACTAAATTCACATGAAATCAACCAAATTGAAGCTTGAAATTTTCACACATTCATAATTACATATTCTAGACAATAAGTATCACATTCAAACATTTCGGTGACTCGGTTTAGCGGTCCCGAAACCACTTCCCGACTAGGGTCAACTTTGGGCTGTCACACTCCGACTATGTTCACAGAGATTTGTTAAGCGTGCTCTCTCTACTTCTTTTCTCCTTTTATATTGAATTTTTTTTTCAAATCTTATGTTATTTTGTTTAAAAAATATAGAGCAAGATTCGTAGAATGAATGGGGTTTTAACACTATTCGACTCCTCGCCTGAACCTCCACATTTCTGAGGTGTTTGGGTTCTCATCGGTGTCGACTCAGGTAACCCCCTTTTATTTTTTCATGCTAAAAACTTCATGCAAACCAAAAAGGAAAAAAATAAATCGAAAAAAAAGAACTTGAGATCACCTTCTAAAATTTTTGGTTGCTTTTCTTGTAATCAGTATGTGTCCAATTTACACTGATTCTCTGGCCTTTTATAGCTGAAAAAAATAAAAATGAAATTACAACCACCATTTTTCCTCTATATTTTTCTGCTATTATTTTTACTGTTTGCTGTTATTTGCTGGTTATTTTTTGTAAATTGTTGCTGTTATTCGATTTCTTTTCGCAGCTTCAAATGACGTGGAGATGGTTGTATGGAGGAAACCAGGCACGGGCGCCGCAACACGGGGGAAGAGTTTTCCAGAAACCCAAATGTGTTAGGTTATTTGGGCTAGTCCTGAAATTGGGCCACTGGGTCTGTGCTAGGATTGGACTATTGAGTCCAAGTATTTAGGTTAAGGTTATTGGGCAAGCAGGTTTTTGGTTTCTATTCAGGTTTCGGGTTAAATTTGGTATTTAATTGGGCCAAAGTTGGGCTTGTTGTAATTGATGGACTTTGGACTAAAAAAATTTATTTTGGTTTTAATTTATTTTTGGTTTATTTATCACTTTTTTGCTCATTTTTGGGCTCGGGTAAAATGGGCTTATTATAGCTATCCCTCTTTGCTCATTTTCGTGTAACAGGAATAAAGCAAAGACTTTAAAAGGACCAATTTTACCCAGTCTTGCTGAATCTTGACTTATTGGCAGCTCTTTTCTTCAACTAGCCCTATTCTATCCCACTGCGTATTCAGGGGTATAAGAAATAGTGCTTTGATCTACTCCACTGGAACTTCAGGGAGAAGAGATTTGTATCTTCGATTTAGTCCAATGTAGTTTCAAGGAGGAGAGATTTGTAGCTTCAATCTACTCCACTGGAACTTAAAAGAGATAAGAATTGTCTTCAATCCGCTCCGCTGCTGTTTGAGGGAGATAAGGCTGATGGCTTCAATCTACTCCATTGCTAAAGTTCACCGTCTTCGATCTACTCCACTGCTACGTCAGGGAGATAAGATCTATAATTTTCAGTCTACTCCCTTGCTACCTAAGAAAGATAAGACTAGTGGCAAAAATCTGCTCCCCTGCTACCTTGGGAAGATAAGTTTCGCCATCTTCGATCTGCTCCACAACTGCTTAGGGAGATAAGATCTACAATCTTCAGTTTGCTCCCTTGCTACTACAGGAAGATGAGACTAGTGGCTAAAATTCGCTCCCCTGCTACCTCGGGAAGATAATATTTGCCATCTTCGATCTGCTACACTACTGCTTAGGGAGATAAAATCTACAATCTTTAGTCTCCTCCCTTGCTACCTCAGGAAGATGAGACTATAATCTTCAGCCTGTTTCCTTGCTACCTCAGAGAGATAAGGCTGGTGGCTAAAATCTGCTCCCCTACTACCTCAAGAAGATAAGATTCGCCATCTTCTATCTACTCCACTACTACTTAGGGAGATCAGATCTACAATCTTTAATCTGCTTCCTTGCTACCTCAGGAAGATGAGACTACAATCTTCAACCTGCTCTCTTGCTACCTCAGAGAGATAAGGCTGGTGGCTAAAATCTGCTCCCCTGCTACCTCAAGAAGATAAGATTTGCCATCTTCTATCTACTCCACTACTACTTAGGGAGATCAGATCTACAATCTTTAATCTGCTTCCTTGCTACCTCAGGAAGATGAGACTACAATCTTCAACCTACTCTCTTGCTACCTCAGAGAGATAAGGCTGGTGGCTAAAATCTGCTCCCTTGCTACCTCAGGTGTGGCAGCCCTAATTTGGCCCTAGTTGAAAAGTGGTTTCGGGACCACAAAACCGAGTCACAAAAATAATTAAACGTTATATTCTATGCTTATTATATGTGTAAGTGCATGTGTGAAAGTTTCATACTTTGATTTTGTCATTTGTATGTAAAATTTATTAAATAGGACTTATGTGAGAAATTTTAAAAATGTGATAGGTTAAATTGTAGTGGTCTATTAATGCATGAAAAAAAAAGGATGGACTTGCATGTCAAATTATCCATTTTAAGATAGTGGCCGACCGTGTTGTTTTTTAATATAAAATATATGTATTAACTATTAGTATTATGGCAACTAAATGGATTTATATTTTATAATAATGATAGTTAAAAATAGAAAAAAAAGGGTGAAGAAAACAAAGTGTTCATCTTTGTTCTTCTTAATCGATTTTAAAGAAAGAAAAAGGAGCAAAACCATTTGGTCATCTTAAGCTTGAAACAAGGTTAGTAATTCATGTTAGATTTTGAAATTTTAGCTTATTTTAAGTTAGTTACCAAGTTCCTTACTTAGCCCATGTCAAAATTTTGAATTTGGGTGATGATTTGAGCATTCAGCCATGGTAGATAACGAAGGGGGTTAGATTATTGTCCTTATGTTTTGATGGATAATTGTTGATGAGAGAAGTTTGAACTGGTTAAAATTTAAATTGCTAGTACTTATATGTGTAATAGACTAACTTGAACTTGATAAATAACTTGAACAAATGTTTTGTATTAAAATGTTAGAATGTGAGTAAATGCCGTTTGGGTGATATAAAAAAAATAAAGTAGATGTTTGAATGCCTAAAGGTTCGGCTTTATGCATTAATTTAATGGTATGATTTTGAATAATGTAAGTAATGGAATGTGAGTAATGTTTATGCATAGGTGAAATTATATATGTTCAGCCAACCTAGGTCTCTATGATATTGAAAATGGAAATTATCATGTTAATTGATGTACGGTAGTGGACTAAGTATTTATTTGTATCTTACATATATATGTTAGGATGATGATTGATAGGTGAGAATTAAGCTTAGTTACGAGGTATAAATATGTTAAAATAAATGTTGTATGTGGTTCGTGATTAGTTTTATTGACTAAACAATGTGTTTTGTTTCGTTAAGGGTAAGTATGACTTTGGCATATGAGTAAGTGTATATCATGTATGTATATGTATAGATTTGGTTGAATATAAACGGTAAATTTTATATCAAGCTTATATTAAGGATATAATTATAATAAACACATTTATCATGAATACATGAACCTTCAGTCATATAGATTTTTATGTATGTCTCTAAGTTAATATGAATTATGGTGTTTATATTAAGACATGCGCACTTGACCTTTCTATTTGTTTAATTTTGTATGTTACTATGTGTCTCGAATGTGTGCAAGGTGTTTACAATTGTGAGTGTTACTTACCCTGTTATGTGGCTAAATGGTTAAGTTGATTTTGGAATGTGTCTTAGTTGTGATAATTTCTCCACTTGAATTCGGTTTGGTGTGTGCAGGGTATGAGCTTAATAGGGTTTATATGTTGTGAATGAATGAAACTTTAGTTAAGCTGTTGTGTGATATGTGCTTTAAAATAAATGAATTATGCATGTGGTCTTGAGGGTGTGTATAAAGAAAATGTTAACTTGTTTGTATCTTAATGCCGAATGAAATATTTGGCCAAGGAATGGTTCAAATTGATGAAAATAAAAAGGTCAAAGATGACCTATAAAGTATTTTATTTTTTTTGTTTACTATGATCTATATATGTAAAAGTCGAATATGTATATATATTATATTTTGAAGTAATGCTTGAATAGTCAAATAATGATTAGTTTAAATTTTTTTTTGAATTAAGCTCAAGAGCATAGAGGGAAGTTGAGTAGCCGACCCGTAGTTGTTCGAAAAATACTCGAGGTAAGTTTTCAGTATTTAAACATAAGCTATTTATGAATGAATCATGATATGTCACAAGAAATTTGCCATACTTTTAGCATATATATATACTCATACTTGAAGCCGAATAGTATGCTTGAGATTTAAATAAGGAAATTTGTTATGATCATCTTGCTGTGAGATGTATTAATTAGATGGGAGATATGTAATGGTAGATTAAGAAGTAATAGTGTGATAGTTATCAAGTGATTATACGTGAATGTAGTTAAAGAGGAATAATGTGATTAGCTTATGTGAAATGCATAAATATAAGAAGTGTATATGTTATGAATTTGTGAAACTTGTATTCGAATTATTATTCAGGCCTATGGCTCAGCAAGATTTTAGCAGGTGGAATTGTTTCGGGCCATGAGCCTAGCAGGCATAATGCCGGTGAATGAGTTTCAGACTTAATGTCTAGCAGGCCTCGTGCCGGTGATAAATTCAGGTTTATACCTAGCAGGCCTCGTGCCGGTGATAACTTAAGGTTTATACCTAGCAGGCCTCGTGCCGGTGATAAATTTAGGTTTGTACCTAGCAGGCCTCGTACCGGTGTTAAGTTGGGGTTTATACCTAGCAGGCAAATTGCCAGTGAAACAATAAAAGTCTATGAATATGAGATTAAACTATACGATATCTAGATTCATTCGATAGATTAAATTGTCCAGGTACGTATAAATTGTTATACTTATGAAGAGATGTGAATTAAAGTATGAATTGAAATGAGAAGTATATGGAAGGTAGTTGTGTATATTTATATTTGGCCATCTTGAATTTAGTACATGGAAGTATATGTTATATACATATAATTATGATCACTGAAATTATAAGGTTGAATCGATGAGTTACTACGAGTCATTTAGAAGGTATGATTATGAAATTCGAACTCTGAAGAAATAATAAGTAGTTGAAATGGATTTTACGTGGCTATGTACTTTCGGTCAATTGGTATTATATTTTGAATATGATATACTGTGTATAAATAAGTTTTGTTGTTTAAGATACTTAAAACTTACTAAGATTAATGGCTTACTGTGAATGTTTTGTGTTGTCCTATTTTATAGATTTTGTTGAAAGCTACGAGCTCGGGGATTTCAAGTTCAAAATCATCTACACTATCGTCACTGTTTTGGTACTTTTGATAGTTTATATTTTGAGATATGGCATGTATAGGCTTAACTCTCATTAGTAAAGTAAGTTATATTTTGAAATTGTAAATATTTTAGGCATGCGAAAATGGCTTGCTAATTTTCTAAATATTAGTTTATGGTTCTATGGACTTATGTGTCAAATATCTTGAAATTTATTAGTTACTTTAACTTTGGTTAAATTTTATTCATGGTTGAATGATTAAAGAAACTATATTTTGTTATGCATGATTGATTATGAATGGCTAGTCTGATCTGTTTTTGTTTGGTAATACCTTATAAATCTATTCTGGCGACGGATAAGAGTATAGGGTGTTACATCAGGAAGATAAGATTCGTCATTTTTGATCTGCTCCAGTACTGCTTAGGAAGATAAGATCTACAATCTTTAGTCTGCTCCGTTACAACTTCAGGGAGATAAGACTTGCTTTGACCTACTCCACTGCAACTTCAGGGAGATAAGATGTACCATCTTCAGTCTACTTTCTTGCTACCTTAAGAAGATAAGGCTACAATCTTCAGCTTGCTCCCTTGCTACCTCAGGGAGATAAGGCTGGTGGCTAAAATCTGCTCCCCTGCTAGCTCGGGAAGATTCACCATTTTCAATCTGCCCCACTGCTATCTCAGAGAGATAGGATCTACAAACTTCAGTCTGCTTCCTTGCTGCCTCAGGAAGATAAGACTACAATCTTTAGGTTGCTCCCTTACTACCTCAGGGAGATAAGGCTGGTGGCTAAAATCTGCTCCCCTGCTACCTCGGAAAGATAAGAATCACCATTTTTTATCCGCCCCACTGTTGTCTCAGGGAGATAAGATCTACAATCTGCAGCCTGTTCCCTTGCTACCTCCGAGAGATAAGGCTAGTGGCTAAAATCTGCTCCCCTACTACCTCGGGAAGATAAGATTCGCCATCTTCGATCTGCTCCACTACTGTTTATGGAGACAAAATCTGAATTCACCGATACTACTACACTATCCTCTGGACATCCTGTAGACTCGGTTTTATATGTCTATGCTTATGCCAAATGATTAGGATGTTATGATCGAGATGAATCAAATGCTCATAACTAGATGTGTTATGAATGATATATGAATGGTTAAGGTATCATCGCTCGTTGTCCATCAGGGCATAATCACTGACGTATTACGCTACCATTTTGTTCGGCTAGTATTCTTGACAAAAACCCAAAGAAACAATCACATTCTACTCAGCAAGCTTGCCCCGCTGTAATTTCAGAGTTCCTTCCACTGTACCTTCTAGGACATAAAGTTTGTACCTCCCACTGTAACTTTAGAGGAATAACATTTGGTTTCTTCTATCCATCCTGTTGCAACTCAATGGTATAGGATTTGTATCATCTTCAATCAATTTGATCTGTTACACCATTCCCTGAGTGTAATGACAAGATGTATATGTCTGATATTTCTATGAATGCGGAGTATCATTTTATTTTCCCGAGAATGATCCCCTTTTACACTTGGGTTAACATTGCTTGTTATTTGTCGAGGTTGTATCATCGATGAAATGTCTTGTATTTTTGTTCAACCAATAAAAGGTCCAAAGAGATAATCATATTTCTCTAATATTTCCAACTCTTAGGCTTGGTGAGTTCTAAACAATAGTCCTGTTTCAGGTTCTTGTATTATTTAGAAGCTTCTAAAGTAATATGCGAAACTCCTTCTATGAAAGTATTATTAGTCCACTAATCGTTATTTCAAAGTAAAATGCTTGAAAAAGATAACAATGGACCGGAAGGAAATTAATTAGGAGTATAGCTTGAAGCAATCAAGGATAGCAAATGCAATTAAGAAGGAAATTTATTGGGACGTATCTTGAAAAGAATAAGGTAATCAAAGATAACAAATTTAAATTGGGTAAAATGGAAAACTAGGTAGCCCAGATATCACAGCTTGAGTTTCTCTAGGCCAACTTCTTGAGGACCATTTTGAGCTCAATCTGTGTTTAGGGGATCCGGAGTACTTTGTTGATGCCCCAAGACGTAGCATACTTCTTCATTGTTAATTCTAGGCATAGCAAGACTACTGTATGCCCCACTTTGATCCAAATTTGAGCCGCCCTTTCTTTGGTTTAAAGGCGCTCTTTGCGGGTTTCCGCCTTGGCCTCTCCTTCTTTTTTTTTGTCTCAAGGTGCCCTTTACGGGTTTTCACCTTGGCCTCTCCCCCTTTTAGGTAGAATACTCATTGATTGGATTTGCCATCCATCTCAGTCAATATCAATGCTCCTCTAGAACAGGCCTTCTTTACTACATAAAGTCCTTTTGTATAGGAAGGATCTTCTTTAATGACAAGCCCCTCTTGTAGAATTCTTTAGGATGAACCTCTTTGTCATAAGCCCGCATCATCTGACCGTGACAGATATATTTCAAATTCGACTGATCATATCAGGATTGGGTCCATTCTGCCTCATCCAACTTTAGTTCTGATAAGACTCGAAGAAAAGGAATCTCGAATTTAATGGACAAAATGCTTCCATTCCACAAACTAATGAGAAGGCGTTGCCCTGATGAAGGTTTTGGCTGACGTTCGATAGGCGTAGAGGGTAAATGGTAACTTCTTTATGCCAATCTTTACAAGTCCCGGTCTCCTTTCACTATGACCTTTTTTTATTGTTTTCATTCTTCTTTTTATTTTTATTTTTTTTATTTTTTATACTTTTGTTTTTCTTTTTGGCTGCCTTTGCTGCACCGTGATATGGTGTCTGATCTTTGAGCAAACTGCAAGCTTTTGACATTGTGCAGTTGTATTAGACATGATCCTTTCTGACATTCCTTGTTGACACCTAAATTTTTTGGTTGGTTTTTTTATTTTGTAATTTGATGACTATCGACTTTGTAACATTGGCATATGAAGCGACTTTCACCCTCTTCATGAAGTAATCGACGACTGCCAAGATGAATCGATGAGAGTGGCCCGATAACATCCATGACTCACATAGAGAAAGTCTGTGAAGAAATGAATGAGGCACATGAATTTTGTCCCCTAAATACAACCTATCTGATACAATTCTCTTCCATGGTGGATCAACAGTACTCGAACCTCATGATTAGCGTGGCTACCATGAAACCATTAACATGTGTCCTTCTGACACCCGTATAGACTTTTTTTAACGTCCACAGGTCTTAGTAACCCACGTATATCTTGACATGATTATGTGAAAACATCTTTGAATTCTTGGAATAACTCAATGACAATTCGCTTTGTCTTTGTGGTGACTTAGGCTCCAATATTTGCCTCTTGCATACAATGTCCACTGACCATTTGTAAAGTAGGATCTATTTTTCATCTTGTTCTACCATCCTTAACAAATCAGGAGATAAGTTACAATCTCTGTCATCTTCAAAGTCCTGAGATCCCCCTAAACACATATCTCACCCAAAAAAAGACTCTGAGCCAGTGACAACGTCGCTCATGTCATTGATATCTGGGGACCTGTTGTAGGTACGAAGGCAGATTCCAAAGAATAAATGATTCTAAGGATGATTATTTGTATGGTATGATCATGAATGAAGAATAAAAGCATATTTAAAAGACAATCCAAAGAACAAAAGAATATATAAAGAATGAAAGAATATTTGCTCAAAAAGATGCATTTTATTGAGATAAAGATTTTAATCACAAGCCTATTTCACAAAATTGCTTTTAGGCTTAAAGAAACAAGCATGTTTTGAATATTACTGTAGATCAGCTCTAAAAATACAGGGATCTCTTCTACAGTCCTATTGTTCAAAACACTCCCAAGTATGCAAGGGTTTGGAAACTTTTCTTCCCCGGTTCCCTCTTTGTATATGTCATTCAGATTCCCCGATATTCCTTCTAGGCTTTTGACTTGTTCAAGGCATCGCAACTCTTTTGTCCCCATTTTCAAACATCACATTTACTTCATTACAGAGCGATTAGGTTCTGAGGAATCTTAGAACTTTATAATTCCCATTTCAATGAACCTTTCAACCAAATTTTTAAATGTAGTACAGTTTTCGATTGAGTGTCCTGTTATCCCCGCATGGTACTCACATTGAGCATTCTCATTATACCATTTTGGGAATGGAGGTTGCATAGGTTCTGAGTAGAACAGAGACACCACATGCTCATAAAAAAGATTCTGATACAACTCCTTATATGACATCAGGATGGGTGTAAATAGGAGCCTTTCTATATTTGGCATCGAGTTGGATTCCTGCCTTGATGAGCCTTGATTGGTTACAGACCTTGGCTGGCCTATGTTGACCAATTTGGAAGGCATGCTCACGATGTTTACTTTATTTTCCTTGTTTCTCGGGGTTGACCTTTTAGGGCTTTTACCTGCATCTATTTTGTCGCTCCTTACCGCGATCTCGATTATTTCACCGGTCATTACTATGTCTGAGAAGCTTTAGTGGCGCTCCTTAACATATGAGTGATGAATGGAGCCTTTAAGGTATTGATGAATAGCATGGTGGTCTCTTTTTCTAGGAGAGGTGGCTGGACTTGTATGGCAACCTCCCTCTGTCTTTGAGCGTATTGTTGGAAGCTCTCATTTTTTTTCCATGTTCTATAAGGTGATCCTATCAGGAATTACATCCGTCACGTGACTATACTACTTCATGAAAGCTTGTGCTAGATCTTTCCACAAATTGATCTGGGCACGGCTCAATTGATTGTACCATTTGGATGCTGCCCCAACCAGACTTTCTTGGAAACAGTGTACCAATAATTGGTCATTATTGACATAGCCTGCCATTTGTCTGCAGAATATGGTGATGTGAGCTTTGGGATAGCTAGTCCCGTTATACTTTTTGAACTCTGGAGTTTTGAACTTAAGGGGAAGCACTAAGTCCAGAACCAAGCTCAAATCCTTAGCATCAATTCCACAGTGATAGTCAACACTTTCCATTTCTTTGAACTTTTCCTCTAACCACTTGCATCGGTGTTCCAATTTTTTTGAGAGCTCCACCCTTGTCCTTTCTATTTCTTCATCGAGATCGGGGACAACAGGATTGATTGAGTTATTCCTCGAATTAGAGCCTAAGCCAACTTGATAGTTAATTGGCATTGAAACACCAGCCTGAAATTGTTGGGGCTTGATTGTAATAGATGGCCTTCGTGTGCCTACTTCGGCTTACGTCTGAGCATTTATCAGGGTGAAACTATAGCGTAAAGAGGATCTTCAGTAACGGGTCGCCTTCGCATTTGCACTCGGGTTGCGTTTGAACATTTGTCGGGGTGAAACCAGAAGGGCAGAGAGGTTCTTCATTGTCATTCCTAGTATTGACTATAAGACCATTTCCTTTGACTAGCCCACTGGTCAGTAGTTGCATTAACTGGTCTATCATGTTTCTTTGTGATTCCAATATTTGGTCTCTCATATCTTACTGGATCTTAGCTAGTTGTTCTTGCATCTGTGCTTGCATTTGTTCTTGCATCTCTTTTTGCCTTGTTTCCAATCTTTCCAGTCTTTCATTCATTGCTTTAGTTTTTCTTCTTGTGCTATAAGGATGTGTACTTGGTAAGTTTTTTTCAGTTTCTAGCTTACTGAAATAATTTTTAATTAATTAGGATTTTTTGGTAGACTTTAATGCATATGATGTAATGTAATGTAGATGCATGAAATAAATGCAAAAAGAGACGTTGATTTTGGTTCAATTCTTGTTAGAACAACTTTTCTAGAAAACAAATCTTTTTACATAAAGCGGAAACATATACGGCCTTGACCTCATGCTCCAAGTGAAGAAATCTATCCCTTTCTTAAGGTTAAATCTCGTAAACTTCCAATTGATGCCTCAATTAGCTCCTTTTTGCTTGATCTGGGCCGCAGCCCATTGCTCACTTATCCCCACGATGCTCGTTAGCTTTTTTAAGGAAATTGACGGCTCTCGAATAATCTTTGTCGGCTTGAATCCCCGGCCAAAGAAAAAAAGTCGTGTATTTGTCCATTAACTATCAGTTTTCTCTCGTTGTGTTTACTTGGACCATATTCGGGTGGCCGTATTATAATCTGCGTTATCAAGAAATCCGTTTTCCATGAAAAAATCTCCATTTAGTAGCCGAACGTGAATCAACACTTCTTTTCTATGATGATGCAATATGATGCAATCATAAAAAAACAAAACAAAACATGTCAGTACAGAAGAAATAAATAACAAATAAAGCACCTATTTGGGTGACCACTAGATTTTGGGTACGGCTCTACCTAAAGGTAGACTTTTAGGGTTCACTATATATGGCTCGGTTTTAGAGAAAGGGTACCTGAACCATCAGATTCCTCAATCCTCACCCATTATAGGCTCATATGAATCGAGTTCAGTTCAGGGGAATACATTTCCCTATGGTAATGCGGAGATGAAAATCTTACGAAGACATAGGTGCGGATGTATCCCGGAAGCAGTCCATTAGCCAATGCGAAAGTGAAAACCTCACGAAGGCATAACTTCTCACTCCCACTTAAAAGGTGTAACTACAACAGTCATGTAATGCAATGCTAAAGTGTTCTATGGTAATCGAACCAAAACGAATGCAATAAAAGGATAGTAATTTTTCAAATCAGATTTTCAATTTTCAACAAAAGGACAAAAATTAACCAATTTGTGGCTCAACTCTCTAGTATCCCCAGTGGAGTCGCCTAGCTGTTGAAACCATTTTTTAATTTTGAAAAAAAGGGTATCGACTTTAAAACAAAATATGGAGTTGCCACCACTCTTTTTTGTTTAGGTGTGATCGATCACCTGATAAAATATTAACTTTGGCTTATGAAATTCAAGAAAACGGGTTCGAAAGTTGATTACGTACGAGGAAGGATTAACACCCTTGTAATGCCCAAAATTGGTACCTAGTTGATGGATTAATGTTCTAATGTCAATAATTTGAAAAGATTTTAAGATACAATGCCATTTAAAAATGTTTGAATATACTTGAATTGGATGCTAAGACTCCCTTGTCCCGAAGGAATGAAATATCATATCTAATAAGTTAAGGTACAATATTTCAAGCCCTCGATGCCAAGATCATCTTATGATTTCCAAAATTCATGCATTGAAATTTTAAAAGGATATTTGGTTATTTGGTCAACGGAAAATCGAAACCCAGCACGTTAGGACACGATTTCTTGAATTTCTAAATACGAAACATTGCCTTGTTTTTTAATTTAAGAAAGCATGGATGAAATTTCGAAAGGATATTTAGTTATTCGGTCAAATGAAAAAATCGAAACCTAGCATGTTAGGGCATAATTTCTCGAATTTCTAAATACAAAATATTACCTTGTTTTGAGAAGTTTTTTTTTTTAAAAACAAAGGAGCGATGATAAGAATGAATTTGAAATACATTTATTTGGTTTGTTTGAAATAAAGAAAATGAAATGAATAATTTTAAGCAAATAAGTTGGCAATCTCAGTTATAATACAATACATGGAAATGAAAAACAAAATAACAAATATGGAAAACATACATAAATAACATATTATACAGATTATTGACAATACAAACATGTAAATCAAAACACACCCAATGATAATAATCTTACAACATACCCTGTTTAACATTTCTAAAGAAAGATTAAATAAAAAAATCTATAATGAAACAAAAAGCTTTTAAATAGTAATGAGTAATGTTAAAACAAGTAATGTAAAGGAAGATAAACTTGAAATTGACAATGTAATAAAAAAACAATTTAAAACTAAGTTATATGTATATGAACAAATAATACATGCAAAAAATTGAAATAAATTATAAAATAAATAAAAATAAGAATAACTATTACATAAAATATAAAGTTTAACATATAACTGAATTTCAAAATAATTATTATAAGAAGAAATTTAAAATTAATGCTATACAAAACAATTTAAAACCAAAATTTATAACTAAAAATATAACATAAATTATGCACATAGAAATAATAATGTATGCCCATGTAAAAATTTTAAAACAAATAATGTACGTATTAGAAAGTTTTAACATAAATGAATTATATAAATACAACCATATAAAAATATTCGAAAAGTATAATATGAAATCAATGATCATACAAAATAATTTGAAACAAGGTTTATTCATCAACAATTAATCATATACATAAAATGAAACACTTAGTATAAATAATACATATATAAAAATAATAATGGATGAGAGTGTTAAAAAAACAAAATATATAGTAGATAGGATATTTAAAAGGAATAAGTTATATATATAAATAGATTTAAAAGAAAATATAAACATAAAACCACATCAAATTAATAATGTACATAGAATAAAACTAATTTTAATATAAACTATATATATTAATAATATATAAGGGTAGTTAAATTAAATATTATACAAAAATTTAAAACAATATGATAATAAAGAATGTCTTAAAATAATGACTATATAATTATTTAAATAAAAACAAATGCAGGTAAAATAACAAATTGAAATGAGGTAAAAATGATTAAAGTAATTCAAAATATATGTTTAGATAATTTTTAAAAGAAATGAATACTAAGTAAATTAAAAAATAAAAGAATTACATATTGAAATGAAAGAAAACTTTAATTGAAATAAAATCAAACTTAAAGGGATAATAAATAAATAAAATAAACCATTGAAACTAAAATAAGGACTAAAATGCAATACGCGTGAATGTACGAGGGCTAAAAATGTTTATGTTCCCAATCCCAAAACCCAGCACCCAGGTGCATACTAAATTGAAATAGCGCGCAAATCCCAGGGGAAAAATGAAAGAAATAGAATAGGGTTTAATTGAAAGGCAACACAAATGGGAAGGACTAGTCGCGCAAATTACCCATTGAAGGCCAAAATGCACGATCCAGCCTATGGATCGGGTCAACGCACGGATTCACTTCCCTCTTAATGGTGCCGTTTTGGATTCAATGAAATCTTTATTATTATTTTTTTAAAATCTTAAAAATCCCTTTTTCTAAACAAAACCCCAAAATTTCCTTAACCCTTTTTGCTAGGGTTTCCTCCAATAAACATGCAGCCGCCGAACCACCACCATATTCGGTGGCTAGCAGTGTACAAACAATGGCCCAAATTTTCCAACGGAGGAGAACTCCGACTATGTTCACAGAGATTTGGTAAACGTGCTCTCTCTCCTTCTTTTCTCCTTTTATATTTAAATAAAAAAGACTTCAAATCTTATGTTATTTTTTTAAAAAAATACAGAGCAAGATTTGTAGAACGAATGGGATTTCAACACCATTCGACTCCTCGCCCGAACCTTCACTTTTCCTAGGTATTTGGGTTCTCATTGGCTTCGACTCAGGTAACCCCCTTTTATTTTCTCATGCTAAAAACTTCATGCAAACCAAAAAGGAAAAAAAAAATCGAAAATAAAAGAACTTGAGATCACCTTCTAAAATTTTTGGTTGCTTTTCTTGTATTTAGTATGCGTCCCATTTACACTGATTCTCTGGCCTTTTATAGCCGAAAAAAATAAAATGAAATTACAACCACCATTTTTCCTCTATATTTTTCTACTATTATTTTTTGCTGTTTGCTGTTATTTGCAGGTTATTTGCTATACATTGTTGCTGTTATTTGATTTCTTCTTACAGCTTCAAATCACGTAGAGATGGTTGTATTGAGGAAACTAGGCACGCGTGCTGTAGCACGAGGGAAGAGTTTTACAGAAACCCAAATGTGCTGGGTTATTTGGGCTAGTCTTGAAATTGGGCCACTGGGTCTGTGCTAGGATTGGACTATTGAGTCCAAGTATTTAGGTTAAGGTTATTAGGCCAGTAGGTTTTGGGTTTCTATTCGGGTTTCGGGTAAATTTGGTATTTAATTGGGCCAAAGTTGGGCTTGTTGTAATTGATGGACTTTGGACTAAAAAAAAAGATTTTTATTTTGGTTTTAATTTATTTTTGGTTTATTTATCACTTTTTTACTCATTTATGGGCCCGGGCAAAATGGGCCTATTACAATGAGAGCCAGTGTAAGACCATGTCATGGACATGGCATCAACATTGAGACGAGAACTAGTGTATGACATGTTTGGGACATGCATCAGCCCTGAGTTGTAAGCCAGTGTAAGACATGTCTGGGACATGCATCGGCTACGAAATGTGTCAGTGTAAGACCATGTCTGGGACATGGCATCGGCACGGATATGTGAGAGCTAGTGTAAGACCATGTCTAGGACATGGCGTCAGCCTCAATTTCGATAGTCAGTGTAAGACCATGTTTGGGACGTGGCATCGACTTGATGGATGATCCAGTGTAAGACCATATCTGGGACATGGCATCAGCATTATACCCTATGTTTGAGGCTTAATGAATATTCGATTCATTCCCAATGGTTCAATAGTGAGAGGTACAGTTTAAGTTAAACGAGAAAAGTATAACCATGTTGTGACTGGTACAGGTACCTATTTGAAATGTGTGAGATGTGAGCTCATTATATGCTATGTGAATTGAATTGGATAGTGATGAATAAGTTGTGCTTATGCCTACTTTTGTATTATGAGCATGATGATGAATGGTAAAGTTGTTGTTATATCTATTAGTATGCAACTTACTAAGCTTTATGCTTACCTTATTTCCTTTCCATCTTCTTATAGTGTCGCCAAAGTAGCTCGAGGATCATTGCCTACATCGGAGAAGCCAGTCACACTATCATCCGAAGCACTTGGTATAGTTAAATCTTTTATTTTGATTATGGCATGTATAGGACCCTGACTTTTGAGTCTTGTGTCATTATTAATTGGCCAAATGTGTTGGCTTACTTTAGCATTTGATTCATTTTGTATAAGGCTACGAAAAATGGCTAATATTGAAATTTTATATATGAATGCAAGATAGTCTTTCATGAATGTGAAATTGTTGGCATGGTTGAATATAAGAAATGTATATAGGCCTTAGCTATGGTTGTTTGGTTGAGAAATCATATTAAGTTAGACTTTGATAGGTTGGTTGGCATTAGATGGTGTTTCAGGGTGGCAAAAGGCTTGGTAGATAGCCCGTATATTATCCACACGGGTAGACACACGAGCGTGTGCCTAGGCTGTGTGTGAGACAAGGTCAGCCCTATGGGTGTGTTGCTTGGTTGTGTGTCTCCTGCACGTAAAATTTGCAATTCAGTATGCATGGTAGTAAACACACGGGCAGAGACACGGCTTTGTGTCTCAGCAGTGTGGAGGATAAGACCTCTAGACATTGGCATGTGCCTTGGCCGTGTGCCCCTTATTGGATGCTTACGTCAAAAATAGAATGTCAAGGTTTTTAGACACGGGAAAGGACACGGGTATGTCAAGGCCGTGTGAGGGACACAAGCTATAGATATGGGCATGTGTCAGTCCGTGTGAAAACCCCTATAGGTTCAAATTTAGAATTTAATTCACACGGGCATGGTACACGGGTGTGTCCCTAGATGCTTAGGTCATGTGTGTCACACTGGCCATTAGCACGGCCGTGTTATAATGACCACACGGGCGTGTTGCCCTTTCATAGTGGCGTGTGTCCTATTTCGAGAGTTATTTTTTAAAGTTAATTAAAGGACCTGAGTTGGTCCGGAATGGTTTCCAATGAATGTTTAGAGCCTCGTAGGCCTATATTAAGGAGTTTAGACAAGTTTCAAAAAAGTTTTTAATTTAATCGAGTCTTAATGACATCAAAATGATAGTATGCATGTGATTAAGTATAGTAATGCCTCATATCTCATCCCAGTGTAGGGCTCGAGTGTTGGGTGTTACATTTAATGGTATCAGAGCTATAGTTTAGTCAGTTCTAAGACTAACCTAGTGTAAGTACGAGTCTAGCTATACATGCCATAATTGTATATTGATAGTGTGATGACTCCAGATGAGATAAATTGTGTTTTTATATATAGTAAATGGATCCTGACGTAGCTACGACGGATGACATGGAAAGTAATACGCCGGCCCCCGCTGAAGGGACCACGCCAGTAGATAGTGGGCCCATGATAATGAGTCAGGGCGAAAGGGCTAGAGAGGCTTACCTTCATATGATGGACGCTTGGTACTCAGAGTTTGTTCGTACGAATCCGAACACTCCACGTCCCCCACCTCTTCTGGTTTCTCAGTATTCCCCTGTAGCTCCACAAGGAGTGGATATGGTTAGGAGAGAGAAACCCTCAGTAGATAAAATATAAAAGTAAGAGGTCGTGGAATTTCGGGCTAATATTAATAATGACCCGGAGAGAGAGCAGAGTTTTGGTTGGAGAATACTATTAGGGTATTTGATGAGCTATCGTGTACGCTTGAGGAGTGCGTGAAGTGCGTAGTGTCACTCCTACGAGATTCAGCCTACCAATGGTGGAATACTCTCGTATCTGTTGTACCGAGTGAGAGGATAACTTGGGAATTCTTCCAGAAAGAGTTTCAGAAGAAGTACATTAGCCAAAGGTTTATAGACCAGAAATGGAAAGAATTTTTAGAGTTGAAGCAAGGGTGTAAGATGATAACAGAGTACGAGCGTGAGTTTGTGAGACTCAGCAAATATACAGGGGAGTGCGTATCTACAGAAGCTATCATGTGTATGAGGTTTGAAGATGGTCTGAACGAAGATATCCGTCTATTAATTAGCATCTTAGAATTGAGAGAATTTGTGGTGCTCGTGGAGAGAGCATGATAGGCTGAGGAATTGGCCAAAGAGAAGAGAAAAGCTGACATCGAGTCTCGAGACTCAAGGAAAAGATAGATAAGGAAATCGTATCCGTCCTCATCTAAGAAATTGAGGGAATTCACTACCGATCAAATGCTTCAGTGGAGTTCTTAGGTAGAAAGAAGAATAACCAGTACATGACTTCTAAACCCAAACCACTTCCATTGCAAGTATTGGTAGTGCTCGGCCAAATAGGCCAGAGTGTTCGTAGTGTGGCAGGCATCATTTCGGTGACTGCCGAGGAATGAAAGAGGTTGCTTCAAATGTGGATCTCTAGATCACTTCATCTGAAACTCCCCCGATTTAGATGAGAAAGAGAAAAAGCAGGATGAGAGAGTGAGTAATGCTCCTTCGAGGGGTAGACCACAAAAGAACCCGGGCAATGGGGCTAGCAGAAGAGGTGCTCCTAGAGATACAACTGTGGGGTCCGAGTGTCGAGTGCCTGCAAGGACTTATGCCATTCGCGATCGTGAAGAGGTATCTTCACCAGATGTGATTACGGGTACTTTTTCTCTTCATGATATTCTATTGTTGCTTTAATTAATCCGGGGTCTACCTATTCTTATGTCTGTATGAAATTATTACCTAGTATGAATATGTTAGTTGAACCTACTGAATTTGTAGAAAAAGTGTCTAACCCATTGGCAAGCATGTGTTAGTTGACCAAGTATGTAGAAATTGTCTCTTAAAAATTAAGGGTCGTAGTTTTCTGGCTAACCTCATGTTGTTGCCATGTGATGAATTTGATGTGATCCTTGGAATGGATTGGTTAACTTCTCATAGTGTTGTAGTGGACTGTGTAAGAAAATCTATTACGTTGAAATGTGAAGTTGAGAATGTTCTTCGGGTTGAACCAGCTGAATTAGATGACTCACCTGTAGTAATATCGTCCATGACTGCGGAAAGATATTTGAGAAAAGGGTATGAGTCCTACCTTGCATTTGTGTTGAATACCCAAACGTCTGAAGTGAAAATTGAGACAGTGCCGATGGGATGTGAATATCTGGATGTGTTTCTGGACGAGTTGCTAGGATTGCCTCCAACTAGAGAAGTTGAGTTTGGTATCGAGCTGGTCCCTGGTATGACACCTATCTCGACTGCTCTGTATAGGATGGCTCCGACAGAATTAAAAGAGTTAAAAGTACAGTTGCAAGAACTAACTGATAAGGGTTTTGCAAGACCGAGTTTATCCCCGTGGGGTGCTCCAGTAATTTTTGTAAAGAAGAAAGACAGGTCGATGAGGTTATGTATAGATTACAGACAGCTGAACAAGGTGACTGTAAAGAACAAGTATCCCTTGCAAAGAATCGATGATCTATTCGATTAGTTGAAGGGAGCCACTGTGTTTTCTAAGATAGAATTAAGGTCAGGCTACTACCAGTTAAGGGTTAAGGAGCAAGATGTACCGAAAGCTACTTTTCGGATGAGGTATGGCCACTATGAGTTCCTCGTCATGCCCTTTGGCTTAACAAATGCCCTAACGATTTTTATGGAACTAATGAACTGTATTTTCCGATTGTACTTAGATAAGTTCTTAGTTGTCTTTATTGATGACATATTGATTTATTCGAGTGATGAGAGTGAGCACGCGGAGCATTTGAGAATGGTTTTACAAACCTTGAAAGATATGCAGTTATACACCAAGTTCAGTAAGAGTTGTCTTTATTGGTGGCATTTTGATTTATTCGAGTGATGAGAGTGAGCTTGCGGAGCATTTGAGAATGGTTTTACAAACCTTGAGAGATATGCAGTTATACGCCAAGTTCAGTAAGAGCAAATTTTGGCTTAAAGAGGTCGGATTCCTAGGACGCATTGTGTCAGGTGTTGGGATTAGAGTAGACCCATGTAGGATCTCGGCTATTGTTGAGTGGAAAGTGCCGAGGAATGTGTCAGAGGTTTAAAGCTTTTTGGGTTTAGCTAGGTACTAAAAAATATTTTTGAATGAATTTTCCATGATAGCTACTCTGATGACAAGGTTGTTACAAAAGTATGTCAAGTTCAAATGGACAGAAAAGTGCCAATAGAGTTTTGAGAAACTAAAGACCTTGTTGACCGAAGCCCCAATTCTAGTACAACTGGAACCGAGAAAAGAGTTTGTGGTGTATAGTGATGCATCCTTGAATGGGTTAGGGTGCGTACACATGCAAGAAGGCCAAGTGATAGCCTACGCCTCGAGACAGCTAAAACCACACAAGAAAAACTACCCGACGTATGATTTGTATGGTGAGAGATGCCGAGTCTTTATTGACCATAAGAGTCTAAAGTATTTGATGACTCAAAATGAGCTAAATTTACGGCAATGACAGTGGTTGGAGTTGATAAAGGATTATCAATTGATTATCGACTATCATCCGGGAAAGGCGAACATGGTCACCGATACATTAAGTAGAAAAATATTTATTTGCTTTGAGAGCAATGAATGCCCAATTGGCCTTGTTAGAGGATGTTTCGGTTCTAGCAGAGTTAAAGGCTAGACTGATGTTTCTCCAAGAAATTTGTGAAGCTCAGAATAACGACGGTGAATTGCAAGTTAGGATAACTCAATGTGAGTCGGGTGTTGAATCAGATTTTTAAATTAGTATCGATGGATGCTTGATGTTCCAAGATGGAGTTTGTGTACCCAAGGGTAATGAGCTTATGTAGAGGATTTTATGAGAGGCATATAGTAGTTGCTTATCTATCCATCCGGGTAGTATAAAAATGTATAACGACTTGAAGAAAATGTACTGGTGGTCCGGGATGAAAAGAGACATTTCTGAGTTTGTTTCTAAGTGTCTAGTTTGTCAACAAGTGAAGCTTGAACACCAAGTACCCTCAAGTTTACTTCAACCTGTGATGGTTCCTGATTGGAAGTGGGACCGAGTAACAATGGATTTTGTGTCAGGGTTGCGTTTGACACCAAGGAAAAAAGGATTCAGTTTGGGTAGTTGTTGATAGACTTACTAAGTCGGCACATTTTATACTAGTGTGTACTGACTATTCCCTTGAAAAATTGGCCGATCTATATGTTTTTGAGATCGTGAGACTTCATGGAGTGCCCTTGTCGATTATTTCAGATAGAGATCCGAGGTTTGCCTTGCGGTTTTGGAAAAAGTTGCAAGACATTGGGAACGAAACTGAATTTTAGCATGGCTTTTCACTAGCAAATCGATGGTTAGTTAGAAAGAGTGATTCAGATCTTAGAAGACATGTTGCGGTGTTGTGTTATCGAATTCCAAGGCCGTTGGGAAAATATCTACCACTAGGCAAATTTGCCTACAACAATAGTTATCAGTCAAGTCTGAAAATGGCGCCTTATGAGGCTTTGTATGGGCGTAAGTGTCGAACACCCTTGTATTGGACTGAGCTAAGAGAGAATCATATACACGGGGTTGACTTAGTTAAAGAGACCGAAAAGAAAGTTAAGGTGATTCGCGACTATTTGATGGCCGCTTCGGATAGACAGAAATCCTACGCTGATTTGAAATGAAAAGAGATCGAGTTTTAAGTCGGGGATAAAGTGTTTTTGAAAGTATCCCCGTGGAAGAAGGTTCTCTGATTCAGAAGGAAAGGCAAATTAAGTCCACAGTTTATTGGACCTTATGAGGTGACTAAAAGAATTGGATCGGTAGCATACCGATTAGTGTTGCCATCAGAATTAGAAAAGATACACAATGTATTCCATGTGTCTATGTTACGCCACTATCGTTCGGACCCCTCGCATCTGATCTCACCGACAGAGGTCGAGATTAGCTCAGACATGAGTTATGGCGAGGAACCGGTTAAGATTTTGGCTCGGGAAGTAAAACAATTGAGGAATAAGAGTATTGCACTTGTTAAAGTATTATGGCATAGACATGGAGTTGAAGAAGCCACATGGGAACCCGAGAAGACCATGAGAGACCAATACTCGAATCTATTCATCGGTAAGATTTTCGGGGACAAAAATCCCTAAGGGGGAGAATTGTAACAGCTCGATTTTGGGCCCAGTCAGAACAGTGGTTTCAAGACCACTGATCCAAGGTTGGGGAAATTATTTTTAATATTATTTTATCTGTTGTGGCATGATTATATGAGAGTATGAAAATTTTGGGGAATTAATTTTAGCGATTTAATGCTTAATTGTGAAAAAAGACTAAATCGCATAAAGTGCAAAAGTCCTATTTTGATATCTAAGGGTGTCAAATAGCTAGATAACTAAAATTGGGGGTCTTTAAAGAGCAATTAGACCCCTAATACATGGGCTGGACGGCCATAGAGACAAGAATGGTCAAAAAGTCAAAGATTAGGTAGATTTGGTGACTAAATTGGCTTTGAATTAAAAAAACAAAGAGAGAATTATATCATATTTTCTCTCATCTTCTTCCTATCGAAAATATAAGCCATAAGAGGGTTTTGAAGCTTGAAAAATTTCAGCCACTTAATATCTCTACAAGTAAGTGATTTTGATGGTTTTCTTGATGATTTTTTTTGTACTTTTAGAACCTTTGTAGCATGAGCTTTCAAATAAGGGGACTATTTTGCAAAATGGTTGAAAGTCTAGGGTTTTTCCATGAGAGTTTTCATGTTGTTTTCTGATATTTTATGGAGGAAAATGAATTATAGTTGTGAAATAAACAACTTTTGTGAAGTAGTTTTCATGGAAACCCTAACTAATGACCATTTTGCATAAGTTGTAAAATAATTGATAAATGTGTGAAATAATGAGAATTGTGGGCTGCTCCTAGTATAAAAAGTATTTGGCTAGGCTTGATTAATGAGAAAATGTGATAAAAATCGATTTTTGAGTCTAGGGGTAAAATGGTCATTTTGTCCAATTATGAATTGTTGAGTACCTAGATCGATAAAATGATTAAATTCATGAATTTTTATCATTATAGATCAAGAATTACAAAATTCAGGCCTAGACCGGGGAAAAGCAAAACAAGTGGACTAAGCCGAACTAGTCGTCTACATTTTGAGTATCAAGGTAAGTTGTTTGTAAATAATACAACTACATTGTTATTATATGTGTTTGAATTGATATAAAATAAATGCTTGTTTGTGGAAATGATTATATATCATGAATATTGAGATAGTAGAACTCCCATTTGAACCTTAGGAAATAAATTGGATATTCATGCCATGACATTCGGGTTATTTGTGTGCCAGTGTAAGACATATCTGGGACATGCATCGGCCAGATTATGAGAGCTAGTGTAAGAACATGTCTAGGACATGACATCGACATTGAGACGAGAGCTAGTGTAAGACATGTCTGGGACATGCATCGGCCTCGAGATGTAAGCTAGTGTAAGACATGTCTGGGGCATGCATCGGCTACGAGATGTGTCAGGGTAGGACCATGTCTAGGACATGGCATCGGGACGTATAGAGGTGCCAGAGTAAGACCATGTCTGGGACATGGCATCAGCATTATACCCTATGTTTGAGAATTAATGAATATCCGATACATTCCCAATAGTTCAATGGTGAGAGTTACAGTTTAAGTTAAACAAGAAAAGTATAACCATGTTGTGAGTGGTACAGGTACCTATTTGAAATGTATGAGATGTGAGCTCAATATATGCTATGTGAATTGAATTGGATAGTGATGAGTAAGTTGTGCTTATGCCTACTTATTTATTATGAGCATGATGATGAATGGTAAAGTTGTTGTTATATCTATTTACATGCAACTTACTAAGCTTTATGCTTACCCTATTTCCTTTTCATTTTCTTCTAGTGTCGCCAAAGTAGCTAGAGGATCATTGCCTACGTCGGAGAAGCCAGTCACACTATCATCCGAAGCACTTGGTATAGTTAAATCTTTTATTTTGATTATGGCATGTATAGGACCCTGACTTTTGAGTCTTGTGTCATTGTTAATTGGTCAAATGTGTTGGCTTACTTTAGCATTGGACTCATTTTGTATAAGGCCACAGAAAATGGCTAATATTGAAAGTTTATATATGAATGCAAGATAGTCTTTCATGAATGTGAAATTGTTGGCATGGTTGAATATAAGAAATGTATATAGGCCTTAGTTGTGGTTGTTTGGTTGAGAAATCATATTAAGTTAGACTTTGATATGTTGGTTGGCATTAGATGGTGTTTCAGAGTGGCAAAAGGCTTCGTAGATAGGCTTATATTGTCCACACGGGTAGACACACGGGCATGTGTCTAGGCTATGTGTGACACACGGTTAGCCCCATAGGTGTGTTGCTTGGTCGTGTGTCCCTTTCACGTAAAATTAGCAATTCAGTATGCATAGTAGTAAACACATAGACAGAGACACGGCCGTGTGTCTCAACCATGTGGAGGACGCGGCCTCTTGGCACGGGCTTGTGCCTTGGTCGTGTACCCCTTTTTGGATGCTGACGTCAGAAACAGAATGTGAAGGTTTTTAGACATGGTCTTGGACATGGACGTGCAAGGCCGTGTGAGGGAAACAGGCCATAGACACGGGCATGTTTCAGGTCGTGTGAAAACCCTTGTTGGTTTGAATTTAGAATTTAATTCACATGAGCATGGGACATGGGCGTGTCCCTAGATGCTTAGGCCGTGTGTGTCACACGGGCCATTAGCACAACTGTTTTATAATGACCACGCAAGTGTGTTGCCCTTTTATAGGGGTGTGTGCCCTGTTTCAAGAGTTATTTTTCAAAAGTTAGTTAAAGGACTCGGGTTGGTCCCGAATGGTTTCCAATGGATGAATGGGGCCTCGTAGGCCCATATTAAGGAGTTTAAACAAGATTTGAAAAAGTTTTTAATTTGACCGAGTATCAATGACATCAAAATGATAGTATGCATATGATTAAGTGTAGTAACGCCTCGTATCCAATCCCGGCGTAGGGCTCGGGTGTGGGGTGTTACATAGTGTGCAACACATACATAAACAGAAATTCAAATTCAATCTCAAGGTAGAATAGATACAGATCTAAATCTTTTTCAGAATCGAAATTATAACAGAATCATATAGATACAGATATGCATAATCCTACCCCCATCCTCTACACACCAACTTCGACTATCCTAACACACCTGCAGGGTATAAAACACCCGCCCAGCCCTACACACTACATAGTGTTCATATGACACTTTTCAGAATAGTTGCAGCATTGCTGCCAGTGTATTGGCAAGATATTGCCTTACATAGAATAGTTTTTCCTCTTAATACATAACCCGCCACTTTGCCAGATATAGACAAAGCATTAGATAAATCAAAATAATAGATACTAGAATGTATATCACATGCATGCTCGTATAATGAATTCTAACATGCTCAAACATAGTAGAACAGATCATACATATCATTTTACACAATACATATGTAGATGTTATTTACATCATTGCCAATCTAATAGAGTGACAATTTTCATGCTTTAAGGTTTGTACCACACATAACAACCCTGTGGAAAGCCCATAGTTGATTGAGATGACATGTACAGCTTTAGGGAGAAATTCTAAAATCTGGGCCCACATGCCCGTGTGGCCCACACGTCCAAAATGGCCTAGCTTGTGTGGCTTACATGGGCCACACACGCCTGTTTGACCTATATGGCCTGTCAAATGGCCAGCCAGACGGCCGTGTGGAATCGAGATGCCCCAATTTCGACTTTCACCTATCGCCATTTTTTAACTTTTTTGTTACACACATGGCCCGATTTCGATGCTAAAACTCCCACAAGTTTTCCAGTACCTAAGAACAACCATTAGTTCACCAAATTAGTCACTTAAATCAATACCAAATTCGACCTGAAAAATGTTACAATTATCCCAACAAGACCAATTCACTTAACAACTCCCCAACTCAATAGGAAGCTCTTACCGTTGAACGAATAGTGGTACACAACTCCTAACTTGTCAGTAGATCGTCTGTCTCGCGAACCCCACCTAAAAGCCAATCAATAAATTACACTTTATCCACCATGTCTTAACAAAAATGAAAATTTAAGAAGAACCATTCCATAATCCTCAAAAAGGGAGACGAACTTACCAATCATGTAGAAATCTTAACAATTGAACACCCCCTACAGAGTTGAATATCAAGAATTAAAGAAAGCAATGCACTACAGACCAAATGCTTCAAGTGAAAAATTTGCCAATTCTTCTAAAAACTCATGTGAAGAATGGAAAAGAAAAAAGATAAAAAATAGGACTACGGGAAACAAAAAGCAATGTGAGGGAAAAAGGGAGGGGTTTTGGATTTATCAGATTTATTTAATTATTCTTTTAAAATAAAACAAATAACATAAATAAAATTAAAATCTAACCCTAACCAACCACTAACCCACTACCCCCTAACTCCTCTCTCCATCCAACCACCTCTTAGAGTTTGACTCAAACACTACATCAGAAGCCACAATTAACAAAAACTATAGAACGACTTCACCAAGACTCGAACTGACGAACCACACCTTACACCGAACACCTCTACCACCAAACCAAGAACTCAACTATGATAGAATTCAACAATTCCAACCTAAGATTATAGGGGCATTACAGGCTAAACACTCAGTGCCCAAGCGTGTTATTTGACGGATTAGCTTATTTGAGCATTTTGGCGTGTTTTGGGTGGATAACCTAGTATCTGTATCTATTCATATTAGTTTATCAAGTTGAATCGTGATTGTTAAAAGATAAAGAGACTAGTAACTGGTGTATTGTGATAAAATCTTGGTGAATGACTTGAAAATGTGTTTGTGGTTATTAATTTCGTAATTTGACTTGGTATTGAATCTACTTGTATAATTGAAAGGTTATATGGATTGTATGTGATGAGCTCTCCTTTTGATATGGCCGTGGTGATAGGTTAAATGTTAGTTAATTAAAATTTGATAATAAGGTATGTTATATCATTTTCAACCTGTGAACTTACCAAGCTCAATTGAAGCTTACCTTGTTTTATTTTCCTGTTTCCCATAGTTATCATTTTGCGGAACTCAACATTCAGGTCAACTTGAAGATCATACTATCTAGCCAACTTTTGGTAGACTTTGAAAACATTTTATTTCTATCATGTGGAATGTAATAGGAGTAATTTGTATATATATAAGTGTTTTGTAAAAATAAGTATGTTTTGTAAATGCACCAAGTATGTGTGCTTGTGGTTAATTGATGTGTTGTTCATGGCTTGCAATACCTTGAATGTGAATACTGAATTTCGTATGTGGTAGAGTCGTATAGGTAATTTGTATGTTAAGTTATGTTTCATAAGGAGATGGTTGGAAATATGTGTTTTTGTTGATGATTATAGTATGAAACCTTGATAGTTGGTTTTGGTTATTTTAGTAGAAAAAGTAAGTTTATGATTGTGGCCAAATGGTATGTTAATAGGTTGGCATTATGACCAACTTAGCAATGTTAGAAATTGATATTTGGATGGCATGTTAGGAAGATATATTGCTTGGTTCTTGATTGGTAGGAAATGAAGTTAAATCTTAGCATTGAATATTGTTTGTGATGATGCCTTATGGCATATTGGTTAGAACTAGGGAAATGATATGTTTTAGTATGCTTTTGGTGTATTTTGAATAGGTTTATTGAATGGTTAAGGACATGCTTGTGGCTTAAGTAAACAATTGATTGTGTTACTTGATTTATGAGACACATTTTGGCACACATGGGCTAACACACGACCGTGTGCTTTGTATGGACAGGGTGATTTTGACTAGACACGGTATCAGTCTCTCACACGGCCCGACTACACAATCGTGTAAATGTTTGTAAAATTATACATTTAGGTCCACACGGTCTCAATTTGTTACTCGGCCTGGAGACACAGTCGTGTGACCCCGTTATACACGATTTTAGTTTGTGACATGGTTTAAATACATGGCCATGTTGTCTAGCTCTACACGACCTCACCTTGTCACACGGTCTGGCCACACGTTCGTGTGACCTTGTTTTATAATTTTTCCCTACTTTTTGTTAAGTTTTTAATTAAGTCCCTATTTGTTTTCGATTCAGTTTAAGAGCTTTTTTAAGCTCGATTTAAGTTTGAAATTGTATGACAATTGTAACATGCATAACCCGTATCCGTCGCCGTAATGGGGTTGTGAGGCTACCGAACGAGACACAACTTCCGAACATTCGTGGATACACATAGGAATTAATCATTTTATTTACCAAACCAAACCAAAACATTACAGGTTACACATAAATCAATAAACATACCACCATAAATCATTATCAACTGGCCGAATATAAGCATAGGAATTAAACAACTCATTACTCATTATTCAAGACCAAATATACATGCAACCTTATTATAAGTTTTGAATAAACCAAACTTATTTATTTGCTATTCCATTAATACACACAAAAACATCAAATAGCATATACTTAATAATTAAAGCACAATTAACGAAGCCACATACTAAACTTGCATCAAACCATCTTGTTTAATAAAAACATAGTTACTATTCATATGGTCAATTTCTAAAGCTTTAACAATTTTCCACTTTCAACTTTATTTAATCATTTTACATGCCTAAACATTTCAAAGAACTAAACCAGTATATCAAACATAGTTTGCTTTTCACATCAACACATCATAAATATATATATGCATAATACATAGCAACAATTTGTCTAACATTTAAATATACCAAAACCGAAACTAAACATACTAATATTACTTATTATGTAATGTAACAAATGTCATATTCAAAACTAATTCAATGATCACATATTCGGTTAAGTAAATAAATATACATATAACTAAAATTTATGTCATGTCAAACATATTACAAATACATCTCAACTAATGTATAAATATTAAACCAATACATATACCTATATATATAAGTGTCGAATCATGTTTGAATTACTAATATGGTTCATATCAATTTCTTCTCTATACCAATACAGAATTCACTAAAATACCACATCATAAATCCATACTTTTACAAGCTTATCGAACCAATTTCACTATATTCACTTATATACAAGTCATAACCGAATCACCCAAAACCAAAAACCAAGCATAACCACGATTGGATTCAAACTCAAATGCCAAATTTCAGTCAACTTACATCTTTTACCTATATTTAATATCATAGCCGTATTTATTGATTAATCATATATATATTATTAGCAACTTCACATAATCTATATATCATATCCGAATTTACCTTGATATTAAATCACAAAACGAAGCATAATCTAAACATTGAAACCAAATATATTCATAATTTGATCAAGACATAAAATCCAACACAACAAAATAATAATAAGCCATTTTCGCATGGCATATTATATACACAACTTCAAATATATTCAAAAAGTAGTATAGTTTATACATGCCATAGGTTCAAAATTTAGCTTTTAAAAGTATCAACAATTAGATGATAGTGTGACAGACTTCGTTGACGATCCCCGAGCCCGTAACTAATCTCCAAAATCTATAAAACAAAGGCAAACAACACACACAATAAGCTAACATAGTTTAGTAAGTTATAAGCAAATAACAACTCAATGACATTTATAATTCAATACAACATAATCAAATTATGCTATTATGTTCATTTACAATTTCAAACTTGCAATTACATTTAAAACATATACTTTATCTTGGTCGAATATACATATATGTATTATCAAAGTATCATTCAATTCCAAAGCCATAATATCATATATATAACTGAATATATATAACCTCATATGTATTTACTCACAAATCAAACTTTAATATCAAATACTTACACATAACATGTGGCCAAATATACTACACTAATACACATATGTATACATTAGCATCATGTGTAATTTGCATCACATATCAAATAACCAACTTACCTTATTTTCAAATAGGTAATCAACTATCACATACCTAATCACTTTAGCTCGATTTACACATTCGATCACAACTTATTATTGCCCGTTGAACCGTTTGGAATTTAATAGGATACTCGGATAATCACATATATCGTACAATGCCAACATTCCAGACGTGGACTTACATGTAATCACATATCGATGCCACTGTCCCAAATAAGGTCTTACTCGTAAACACATATTAATGCCAACGTCTCAGACGTGGTTTTACACGTAATCACATATCGATGCCAATGTCCCAGACGTGGTATTACATGAGAACACATATAAAAAATCCTATGTCATGACATATGTATCATAGCTATTCCTAAGGTTAGCACGGGGGTTTCGGACGTCGTAATTCAATCAAATAGAATTCATAAACATATCTCCCAAGCATATTCATACTCGTCTACCACATATATATTTTCACATAGTTCATTTCAGCATATAAAACTCATATTTATTTAAAATTAACAACATTTATTTGCTTATAAACTTGCCTCGGACAACGATAATTGGAACGAGATGACTATTCAACAACTTTGGTTCTTGATCTAAACATATTCAAATTAAACTCATTCAAACATAATTTCATTCAATTTAGTCCAAAAACAAATAAATAAGCAAATTACCAGTCTTCCCCTAACATTTTACACTTTTACAATTTAGTCCAAATTGCACAAAACACAAAACATGCAAAATTAGCACACACAATGCTTAGGCTGAATCTTCCTTATGCTCATACAAGTCCATAAATTTCATTTATTTCAAATTTTATTCCCTCAATTTATTATTTTTTCAATTTAGCCCTAATTTCTCAAATTCATCAAAAATTCCAATACAAAAATATTAATCCAAAACATATCTTCCATAAATCATCAACTAACATCACAAAGCTCAATTATTCATCAATTTCATAACTCAAAATATTCATCAAAATCAGAAATTCGAGCATGGGCTTTGTACATTACACTGCAACGATCTCAAAAACGTATAAATTATCAAAAATCGAGCTAGTTACATACCTTAATCAAGCTTCAACAATGGCCAAAACTTTGAAAACCTTATTCTTTCTATTTTCTTTTAACATTCGGTTATGGAAAATAAAAGATAAATGCAGGATACTTTATTATATGTTTTATTATAATAACATCTTTTCAATTTTACATATTTAACCTTTAATCTAAAATATAAAACCATTATAATTCATGCCTTAAACCGTCCATCACTTTAACTATGGTAATATTGCATTATAAATACCTCAAATTAAAAAGACAACAATATTTCGGCCCTTTCACATTTAACCATCAAATTTTTATTTTACGTGATTAAGCTCTTTTTATTAAATCGGCACTCAAACGACAAAATTAAAAAACAAAAATTTCACAGATATAAATTCACACATAATAAATATAGAAAATAATTTTAAAATATTTTTTGACTCGGATTCGTGGTCCCGAAACCGCCATTTCGAATAAGGTCTAAGTCGAGCTGTTACAATAATCATGTTTGTTGGAATGTTTAAAATGTTAAGATTTATTGGAATTTTGAATTAAATTCACATGTTCTTATTTTATTAATTACTGTCACATCTCGTAATTCGATTCTGATGATGAAGACAGGTGTTACAAATTAATCTTGAAACCATGAAATATCTAGTTTTAAAGCTTAGTTTATGTGAGAAACATGCTAGAATTGAAGTGGGTAATATTGTGGCAGAGTTTAATTAAGTGTTATTAAAGGAAGACAATAATGAGTTCTTAGGGACCTATGTGTAAGAGATGAGAACGTTGGGGGTTGAATGCCATGAATTGATAGTTTGAGGTCCTTAGAGTATAGTTACGGGGTTAGTTTTTGATTCGATCGAGGGAGTTGAAAAATACGAGAATTTTGGAAAATAGGGTTAAAGGAATCTAAGTGAATATGTCCGTAACATGTTCTAATTAGAAGTTATATATGCTTGATGATAAGAAACTAACATTTTTCTTATATCGAAATTATCATACGTAGTTAAAGACGACATCAAAACCTTGAAGGCGAAAGGGAAAGAGAAGGCGACCAACAAACAACTAACTCAGTTTGTGCTAACTTAATATGTTTTCATTACATGACTTTCTTGAGTGTCAAGTCTGTACTATAAATGGTAAGTGTCAATCTTAAAGTATCCTTAGTGATCAATACAAGTGAATGAGCTTTATGCCTTGTTGAGTTGGAAATTGATTATTATGTTGCTACATTGGTTATGTGAAATTATATTATACCACAAGGAAATTGTAATTTTATCATGATAAATGTTGAAATGATATATATGTGTATACATGTACATAGGTAAGAAAGTGATAGAATACTTGGTATGAATTACAATGTTATTGTGATAACACTTGAACTGAGATGTATATTTATGATAATTGATAAGAAAATTACCTTATTATGATATCAGAAAGAGTACATGTATAGTTGACATGCCTTAGGATTTATTTGTTTATTGGTGGAAACATGCATATCAGTTTGGCAATTGAGTGTCTATTGTTCTGGCACTTAAATAAATATAATTTTGGCACTTTGGTATGCATTATATTGTGGATTGTTAGCGGAAACAGATGCATTAATACTCAACCAACACTTATGTGCACATCGTGGAGTGTTAGGTGATTAATTTATGTATTCATCCTTTATTTCGTATTAAGTTAATAGAGGCTAATTATAAATTTGATATGTGATTTAATAATGATCTTGATATTAAGTCCTAGTGCAAACATTAAATGTAATTATATGAGAATGAGAAAAGAAATTGTATTATGATATGAAATTTAAAAATGAGAAATGATCTAGTGACTTTTGATTCATGAATATGAAATAAATATATATATCCATATGAAAATTATAAATTAAGATGACTAATGTGATATGGAACAAGAAGCTAAGAAAGATCATTGATAGAGATGATTAATGCCTCAAAGAAACATGATATAATGTGATCAAATAATATAGGAGATATTAAATTAGATTTGATGCATAATATTGATTATTGTTAACATACTTCATTCTTTAATACTTTTTTATTTTGATTTTAAATTATGTTATGAGCATTGAGCTCCTAATGCTTAGTGTGCAGATTTATTTGTTCCATGTGCAAGTGATAGATGGGAACCGTTAGTTCATGATACTTCAACAGGATTTGAGGTCATCAACTTAGCTCAACCTAAGTTGTATAGCTCTTTGGTACTTATTTATTATTTTTGTGTGTACCTAATCTATTTGGTTTGGTTGGTGTCATTTGTGCTAATTTTGATGTTTCCTTTGATGAATTTGGATGCTTGGTTAGTAAAGATATATGCATGCTTAGAGTACTAGGTTAAGTACTTATCCATGGTAAGGTGATTGTGTTGGGTGTCATATTATCGAAGGTTTGTGTGTTTTCATATAGGTCAATTATATGTTAAATTATTTTGTACCATATTGGTTTTAGTTAGTGATATGTCGTAAATTGACATGGTAAATTAGGCCATTTTCTCAATTAATGAGCTTGTTTTCGAATGACATTTAGAGTCATTCTATATGTTTTTGCATTAATGTTAAGATTTGGATTAGATGTTGTTTTAGAATAGGTTTTTGTACTTTTTTGAATATTTACATGAATACCTTCAATAATGGACTTAAATGGTGTGAAAATAGCATTGTAGGTTTTAATGGAGTAATGAAATAAGAAGAACTCAAGTCGTATAGAAAATTAAGGCAAAGAGTAGGTTGTCACAACCACAATCTTATTGACTTGCCAATGATTCTTTCCTCAACTAGCCTTTTTTGTGACCATAGAAAGAGGAAGTCACGACCACACATATACATAGTTTGGTACGAAGCTTGCCTCATCATCCATGGTTGCGACCAAAAATGGTCTTGTCACAACCATAAAGTTATTGAATTTTACAAGGAGTTAAGCATCTGGAGACATTGTTGTGACAACAACCAACTGGATGGAACAAATCTTGGGAACTAGAGGCCTCATGGTTGTGACCATGAGACTGGTGTGGTTGTGAGAATGCCCTCGTAACTACAAGATCTGGAGTGGTTGCCAAGGGAAACTAAATGGAATTTTCACTTGAATTAGGTTTTAAATGCCTTGATCTAATGTTTAAATGAAGGGCATTAATGTAAATGAACTCCTAATAGGATTTTTGTATAAAGACCTTAAATTTAAACAATTGAAAAAAAGAGGAGAATAAATAGCTGATAGGATTTTTTTATTAGAATTTAGCTAAGTGTTTTCAGATTTCATTCACTCTGCACAATTACTTTTATTTTGTAATTTTCCTTTTAATTTCTCTTTGTAAAAATTTCTATTTTGAAATTTAGTCTTTAATTCTCTCAATCCTTACATCAATTGGTTGTTATTACTTATAGGCATCAAAGAGGAAGTGTAGATCAACTGTAGTTGGGCTTTTCAAACAGAAATCTCTCATTATTAATAAGCATTTCTAAACCTTTTTAATTTTCTTTTTATTTACTCCTATTGACTTGATTACTTGTTATATGATTTGTGCCCTTTGTTCATTTTGGTGCATTGCTTTATTAAATTAATAGTGTTAATAGCTTGAGATCGACAACCTCGAGTGAATATCGAGATAAGTTAGGCTAAGAGAACACCCTATAGAGTAAGCATCAATTTAGCTACGCTTGAATGAATGATACAAAGAGAGGAGCTCATTTGGTGCTTCAATTAGTCATTTGAGACCAAGAGGTGAAACCTATTATGAGAAGAACCATGCACTTAAGTTACTTAGGTTTAAATCTGTCATTAGTTATAGATAACCAATCACTATTTTATTTCCATTTGTGATACGTTGACTCCATTAGCTTTAGAAGTCTTAGTGTTTTTAATGTTACAATCAATCTTTTTAATGATGTGCAACAATAATTCGAGAATCTTGTAAACTAATAGCCTTTTGTTAGCATAGAAAACATTTAGTTCCAAAGTCAAACATACATCTCCCTTAGGTTCAATCCTCGAAATACTTTGTGTTCCATTCTAAACAAAATTATATTACAACTTGACATTATATACTTACAGTTAAATCAATTTAAATTGTTGTATATTTTGATTATTTTTGGCACAATTAATGATCCATTTGGCATGCTTTTAAGGTGATAGAGCAAGTGATGTCACGACCTCAGAACCCCAACATCACAACTTCACTTATTTGATGTCGTGACCTTTCTAGACAACTAATGACAATGAGGCTTCCCCTGTTCCAACATTGCAACAACACTCACTACTCAAACACAAGTTTTTGAAACTTTTCCAAAGGTTCATGAGTGCTTTTGTGGGCATGACTTGAACCTGGATATGTCTAATTTTTTTTTTATTTTTAAAAACCATGAAACTCATTTATTTCCAATGAATTTATAAATGTTTGAAAGTTTGATTCTTAGCTTATAATAATGAAAAAATGTTATATAAGTTGTTTTGGAAACAATTATGACATCTTGCATTCGGTTTTGATGATTGGGTCAGGTATGGAGTGCTACAATGTCTTCCACTGAAATTGCAACTAGAGGAGCATCTAGAGCAGAGCTTTCAATATAGTTAGATTTATCTTGTTTTTTTTATTAACTAGAGTTAGCAATATTCACATTATACTTCCATTTCTTAGAATATTTAATCTCAAACTTGGTGGCTTCGTTGACATCATCTTCAATGAAAATATCTTTTTTCTCCATCATAAATTCAAAGATCAAATAGGAAAAAGCCATTTTTGTACACAAAGTAGTGGTCTCTACGTAGCTAACTAATTGATTAAAATTAATAGTTATAAGATCAAATGATACCATGATTCCTATCTTGCGAAGTAATTCTCCCATAGATTTGCTAAATGACATAGTTTGTATGGCTTCATAGGTTATGCTTGACTCAATAATATTGAAACCTTATCCTTTTAGCTAGCTGCTTCTAAGACCATTACTAAAAACATTTGTCATCTCCTCATAATTCACTTCGTAGGACATGTTGAATCCTGTAACTTTCAAAAATAAAAAATAGTAGGATCAAAATCAAAGTAATGTGCTCAAACAAAAGCCTTTATGCAAAACTTAGATATTTTATCCTTAATAATTTTTTTTTCAAATTTTAGCAAAATTCAAGAATCATAGCCTTGACATAAGGCTTTTTAAAAGCAGTTGTGAATTAGATATTCTAATGCTAGACGGTGATATCAATTCCTTGTTCATGAAATACCTTTTCTTAAATGTTCTTTTCGTTGATAAACCATTTTTCTCTATGAATTTCATTCTCTTTTTGCAATTGTCATTGAGAAGCTTTTTCTTTTTTTGGTTTTGGAGAATAATCAATTTAAAAGTTTGTAGCTCCAATCTTCTTCAATTTTTTATTTTAATCCTTGGTAGTGAGAGGCATGTTGGGTCTTTTCATTCTTTTCAAAATACCTTGAGGAGCAATAGAAGATAATGAAATATCATAATCTAAAATGGTAGCTTTCTTTACTAATTTTTTTAGTTGAAGCATTAATTGCCTTGTTACTCATTTAGTTGCAACTAAAATGATGAAAACATCTGATTCTTTCTGAAGAACTATTGGTCTAGTTGCCTTGATTTTGGGAACTTGCCCTTCTTGAACACTAATTTTTAGTTCACCTTCAGGGGATTTTTTAATTTTAGGATTACCCTCTAATTATTAAATAGGATTTGTTATCAATTATTTAATAATGTTATCAGTTACTTAAGAAGTCTATCTATTTCTATAAGATTCTTTTGAAACTTAGTTTGATCTTTCAAAGAATTAAGAGCTCTAGGTTTAATTTCTTATTCTTTAATATAAAAAAGTTTATTGTAAAACCCCTGACCCGTATCCTTCGTCAAAACAAGGTTTCAAAGCATTATCGAAACTTTCAAAACATTTTACAAATAATTTATGTAAATTACTATTCATTAATCAAGATCATTCAAAACGTCCCTTGATTGGACCTTCGAGGCCCAATACGAGCATTAGAATCGAGTCAGGACTTAATTAGGAACTTTAAGAATTTTTCGTGAAATTTCAAAATTTTCCAAGGTGTAGGGATCACATGCCCATGTGGTCCAAGGGACATGCCCATGCTACAGGCTGTGTTCGACCCCGTGTAATTTTTTGACTTGTGCAAACGACCAAGCCACACGCCCGTGTGCTCGGCTGTGTGGTTAATTAATTCAATTTGAAATTAGGTGCAGGTTTCACACGGCCAAGACACACGCCCGTGTTCTAGGCCGTGTAGAACACACGGCTGAGACACATGCCCGTGTCTCTACCCATGTGCTCAATTCTGAGCATTCTGTTTCTCAAAATTAAGGTACAAGGGACACACGACCTAACCACATGCCCATGTTACCAACTGTGTGTCACACACGGTCTAGACACACGCCCATGTGTCTGCCTGTGTGGACAACATGAAGCCATTTCTAGCTTCATTTCTCACCCAAAATTTCACCCAAGACCTGCACTTGAAGCAAACATCCAATACCAATCATTGCAAGCATTCAAATTAAGCAAATCCATCATTCATCAAGCAAACTTACCTTGGATTAACTTAGGCATTAACATCATTTGATCACCCATACTTAATATATCACATATGAACATATCATAATAACCTACTTAATCATACCAAAATAAGCCATTATTAACCATTCTAATGGTTAGGTTACAAAACATCATTTTCATGCCACTAATGGCCAAGTTGTCCTATACATGCCATTATACCAAAATGATTTTACTAAGTATACCCAAAATAAGCTAGATGATAGTGTGATGATGCTCCAATGATCTCCAACCTTTGTGAGCTTCCAAGCACTATAAAATAGGGGAAAATAAAATGGAGTAAGCATTACATGCTTATAAGTTCGTATAACAGAAACTAAACTTACCAATCCCATTTATTAAATCTAAGCACACAATATCATGTTTACCATCCATTAGCAATATCACCTAAACACATGCATTCAATCAAACATGTTAGTCACAAAAAATCCTCATAACAATCAAGTAAACATAGATGAGCTTATCATGCAATATTTCTTTTCAAGTCATTATCATTTCATCTCATAATTCTCACACCATTTCAAGAGTTTTATGTCCGTTGAATCATTGAAATTCTGATGGATACTCAAGTAGTACACTCTTGGTGTACGATTCAATAACTCGTCAATTCTTTTTCAAGAGTACCCATTAGGGCACTTAATTGAGGAATACGCTCTCGAGCCACATATCATATAATAGGATTACCAGTCCAGGCTAAACCATAATTGTAACGTATACTCGAGAGGTATTATATCAGGATTACCCATCTGAGCTAAATCCTTTTTATAACAAGGTCAATAGGATTACTCATTTGAGCTAAATCCCATCTGCAACAAATGCAGGACCTTATTCGTTTCGGGAAAGTGCATATATTCATTGAAATTAAATATTCAATCGGGACTTAACCTTTATTTACCATTTCAAGCATGTATTTAATTTTTCATTATAGCATTCAAATAATGTACATCAATATAAGTCACATTCCATACAAAAACAACATTCAATTAAACATATTTACATGCCCGATTAAGTTACACGAACTTACCTCGACACTTGTTCACGTATAAAATCTACTAATCCAAAACCTTTTTTTTTTCTCGATCTAACCTCGAATTTGTGTTGTCCAAATCTATATAAATAGCTTTAATTATCAATTTCACATATTTCATATTTATTTGGACTCAATTTACGTCCTAGGCAAAATTACTATTTTACCCCTTAACTTTTCCATAAATTCTAATTTCGTCCCTAGGCTCGAAAAATGAAACTTGTGCAATTTACTCCCTATTCCAAGCCTAACCAAAATCCCATTACAAAATTTACAGCACATGTATTCATAAAAATTTAGAATTTTTCTTCAATTTCACAAGTTTACATTTTAGTCCCTAAATCATGTTTTCATCAAAAAATCACTTTGTAAAAGTTGTTTATCTATCAACAACCTTTCATTTTCTACCATAAATTTCTAATTTTCAACGTATACATCCATGACCCAATTTCTATACTTTGATAACTTTTCAAATTAATCCTCCAAATAGATAGTTTAAGCTATCTCGGTTTCAAATTCGATATACTTGCTACCACAATTTACAATCACATCATGCACAGCTAACCAATCCATGCCAAGTATTACATCAAAATCATCGAATGGCAATAACATAAGGTTAGTCGGAAAACAATGACCCTGAATCATCAAGGGACAATTCTTATGGACTTTATCAACTAGGACTGACTTGCCTAGAGGGTTTGACACCTTAATCACAAATTCCGTAAGTTCTATAGACATGTTCATGCTAGAAACCAATTTCATGCAAATGTACGAATAGGTTGACCTTGGATCAATTAAGGCAATGACACGAGTATTATAGATAGAAAATATACCCGTGATAACATTGGGAGTAAAAGCTTCTTATCGAACGAGTATTGCATAAGTTCTTGCCGGGGCTCGAGCCTCTAATTTTGTAGTAGCATCTTTAGCAACAGTTCGACTGCCACTTGTACAACTGGGATGTCTCGGGGGTTTACCTGGAGAAATAGGAGCATTCGAATGAGAGGCTAATTCAACCTCTTTATTAGCTCGCTCCGGGTAGTCTCTAAGAAAATGGTTAAGAAACCCACATCTAAAACACGCACCGCTCTTCATTCGGCCACTCTCCGAAGTGGAATTTGTTACAGCTTTTACACTTCGACTTTCGATCATATACGCTTCCCACACTAGTTACCATAGGGGAAGGAGACTTCGGGTTATGTTGTTTGGAGCTTCTTACTATACTCGAATATCCTACTAACGAAGTGGAGTGCTCTTGTTGACTTCTCGATTTCTTTGTAGAGAAGGAGTGTGCTCTGCTACTAAACCTCTTACTCGAAAATCGAGCTTCTCTCTTAGCCTGCTTTCTTTGATTATTTAGCTCTTCAGCCTTCTTGGCCCGATTAGCTAATGCGGTAAATTTTCGTATCTCAAGGATCCCAATCAGCAATTTAATTTCCTCATTCAAGCCTTCCTCGAAGCGTATACACATTTCTATCTCTGATTGGACCCACTCCGTTGCATACTGACCTAACCTTACAAATTCCATGTCGTACTCTACCACAGTCTTATTTCCTTGTTTGAGTTCCAGGAACTCCTTTTGCTTCGAGTCTAATAACCTTTGACTGATGTATTTCTTTTAAACTCAATTTAGAATAACTCTCATGTAATGTCTTCCTTTGGTACCACTAAGAATATCGTCTTCCACTAGTGGTATGCAGTATCTTTCAGAAGAGATACAACACACTTCAAGCACTCCTCGGGTGTACATGACAATTCATCCAAAACTCGTACAATATTCTCGAGCCAAAACTCAGCTCGTTCAATATCATCCTCGACCTTAGCCCTAAAGTATTCAGCCCCGTATTTCCTAAGTTTATCCACTAGGGCCTTACCAATTCTCACTAGTTCAACAACCCTTGGTATTTCATTAGGTCGGTTAGCAGATAGAGGTGGACATGGTATTTTAGGGCAGTTTCTCAGGTATTCCCTGAACCACACATCCATCATATCGAAAAAGGCTACTCTCACCTCTTCCTGGCCTTCAAACATAGGCAATCTACTATTACTAGAAACAACTCGCTGTACGGAAGCTGGAGCATGGCTCTTGGCTCCCTCGGACTCATCTTGGGCTTGATTGGAAGACATTTACTATATACAAATACAATTAAAAAGTTAGGAGATGTCACACTATCAAAATTTGTATAATGACATGTATAGTTAAACTCGTTACATGCTACATTAGTCCGAGAATCGACTAAACTGTAGCTCTGATACCATTAAATGTAACACCCTTACCCGTACCCGAGACCGGGACAAAGTTCTAGGCTTTTCCGGACACATACTCAGACATTTTGGAAAGATGAGTTATAAAATTTCATTTCCAAATTCAAACCAATTGGACAAAATCATAGTCCCTATTATGGGCCTACGAGGCCCAAACTGTGCATTATTAGCAGTTAGGGACTAAACCGAAAACTATAGAAAATTTTAATAAAATGCCTAGGGTTATGCCTCACATGCCTGTGCCCCTCACCCGTGTTGAATTATTTGATTTATTTTCCATTTCGAGCCTACAAGGGTTTTTACACGGCCAAGCACACGCCTGTGTCCCTCACATGGCCTAGACATGCCCGTGTCATCGCTCGTGTACAAAAACCCAGACATTCTATTTATGATGTCATCACTCATTTGGGGGCACATGGCCCAAGCACACGGTCGTGTGCTAGGCCGTGTCCTCCACACGGTTGAGACACACAGCCGTGTCTCTGCCCATGTGTTTACTACCATGCAAATTGACCTATAATTCCAGGTGCAGGGGACACACGACCAAGCAACATGCCCATGAGGGCTGATCGTATGTCACACACGGCCTAGACACATGCTCTTGTGTTTACCCCTGTTGACCTTTTTAGGGCTATTTTCCAAGCCTTTGGTCACCCTCTAACATCCATACATACCATTATGGTCTTTGGACATTTAACAAGGTATAGTTATACCTTTAAACTTTCTTGGCTAAGGGCATACATGTTACTACATGTCTCATTTTAAACTATGATCATAATACCCTCTTTGTTTTAGGGTTACTCTTTCAATAATTACATTTTATAACTCATGACCTTTATCACCTAAACCATTCCCAATTGTTTTGGCCATCATTCTCATGTGCATTCATGGCATAACACATTTGGTATTCGCAAGAAACATTTACAAATAACCATGCACATTTAGTAGGTTTATAACCTACATCAAAATGAGCCATACCTCATGGCCATATACAAAATGGTGTAAGCATATCATTCAAGCCCTTACATTGACTAGCCAAATGACACATATAACAAAATAACCAAAAATCCTATACGTGCCATTATAACGAAATAAAAGTTTCTATATACCAAAATAAGACAAGTTGATAGTCTTGGAAAAGCTCCGACAGTTTTCCAACCTTCAAGAGTCCTCGAGCTCTGAAAAATAAGGGAAAGAAAAGAGGGGTAAGTATTTACATGCTTAGTAAGTCCATGTAACTGGAAAGTAAATTTACCGGTTAATTAGCATACAACCATATTAGGCAATAATTCTAACAAGTATGAAATAGTTTCCCTATCACATGAACTCAATCATCAAGTTAGTCTCATATCAATACATCATGTCATTAGTTTTAGCAGAGCTCATCAATTCAATATTTCCATTCTCTACTTCTCATGTTCATCCCATTGAATTCCTAGGAAATCTTGATGGATAGCCCAATTACTGTCAAGTCATACAAGTGTCATCTCCAGTACGCACTCCCGCGAACCTTACATCTTACGGCGGGATTACTAGTGCAGGCTAAATACCCCGTAGCATTAACTCATAGAGCATTGTCAGGATTACCAGTCTAGGCTAAATCCCTTTTAACGACAATTGCTCTCATGAGCTTGGATCTGAATTGCCAGTCCAAGCTGAATTCAGTCCTCAATTGGATTACCCATCTGAGCTAAATCCTTATTGCACCCATATTCTTTGAAAGGCTCGATCACTCAAGGAATACCCGTCCGGGCTAGATCCTTTTTATATTGAGATCAGCGGATTACCCGTTTGGGCTAAATCCTTCTCTACAACACATGCAGGATCTCAAGTCATGTAAGCCATAATTTAACCATCAGATTTCCCCTTTTTATTTCAACCGGGACATTTATCATCTTTTCAATTACACTAGCACGTCCAATGGATTATCATGTAGTGAATATCTAATTATCATACATTCAAGAACATGCATTTTTAATTATATTAAGAGTTTACTTTGGGTTACACGAACTTACCTAGTAGTCGTTTCGGATTCGTGTCTCGGTTATTCTGAAACCTTTCGTTTTCCGTGGTTGACCTCTGAAATTGTTTCCTCAGGGTCTATATCAATATATTTAGACTATTAATACATTACATTTTTCATTTTAGAATTAAAACTCACCCCGGGCAACATGACCATTTTGCCCCTAAACTTTCACAATATTTACAATTTAGTCCTAAGGTTCGTATAATGAAATGCATGTAAATCCTTGGCTACCCAAGCCTAGCCGAATGTTATTCAAACTTATAGCAGCCCATGTTTTTCCTTCATTCTATATTTTTCTACCCATTTTCACAACTTTTACAATTTAGTCCTTTAAGTCATTTCCATGAAAAACCACTTAGTAAAATTTGTTTACCATCCTTTAAACTCTCATATTCCTTCATAAATCATCAAAAAAAAACATCTCATGCATGGGTAATTTTCTAAACATGAACCCTAGCATGAGATATTGGTAGAAATAGAAAGAGCATGCTACGAGGATCTCAAAAATACCAAGAACATTAAAAATAGGGCTAGGATTGACTTACTATCAAGCTTGAAATGTTGGAAAACTCTAGCTATGGAGACCCTTAGAATTTTGACAGCATGGAGAAGAAAATGAGCTGATTTTAGCTTGATTTTTCACTTTTTATTTAGTTTATTACCAAATGACCAAAATGCCCTTCCTTACGAAACTTCCAAAATTTTCCATGCATGCCCATTTTTGTCCAAAAAACTTAAAAATTGGGTAAATTACTATTTAAGGGCCTCTAATTAATATTCCAAAGCAATTTCATACAAATTTCTTCTAGAACCCAAGTTTTGCGATTTATTCGAATTGGTCCCTAATGTCCAATTGGACACCTTGCACACAAAATTTCTTCAAGAAACTTTAACACATGTTTATTCTCATATCCTAGACCTCATAATGATCATAAAATAATTATCTTAACATCAAATTTGTGGTCCCAAAGCCACTATTTTGACAATGCCCTAATTTGGGATGTTACATTTAGAGTTTGAAGGCAACTGGGAAAAATATTTATCGTTAGTTGAGTTTGCATATAATAATAGTTTTCAATCGAGCATAAATATGGCACCGTATGAAGCTTTATATGATCGTAAATGCCAAAATCCATTGTATTGGACCAAACTTATTGAGAAATAGATTCACGGGGTTGATTTGATCAGAGAGATTGAAAAGAGAGTGAAAGTAATTCGCAATAGTTTGAAAGCAGCTTCAGATCCACAAAAATGGTATACGAATTTGAAACGTAAAGATACTGAATTTCAAATCAAAGACAGAGTGTTTTTGAAAGTATCGCCGTGGAAGAAGATTCTTCAATTTGGTCACAAAGAAAAGTTGAATCCGCGATTTATTGGACCGTACGAGATTATTGAGTGAATTGGGCCAGTAGCTTATCGACTTGAGTTATAGTCAGAGTAAGAAAAGATCCATAACATATTTCATTATCCATGATAAGACGGTATAGAATAGATCTGTCACATATAATTTATCCGGCAGAGATTGAAATTCAGCCCAATATGTCTTATAGTGAAGAACCGATCAAAATTTTGGCTCGAGAGATTAAAGAGTTAAGAAACAAAAACATAGCTTTAGTGAAAGTTCTTTAGCAACGTCATGGTATTATAAAGGCTACGTGGGAGTCCAAGGAAAACAATATCCTAACCTATTTTCTGGTAAGATTTTCGAGGACAAAAATTCTTAGGGGGAGAGTTGTAACAACCAGTTTTTTTAGTCAAATCAGAACAGTGGTTTTAAAACCACAAATCTGAGGTCAAAATATTTATTTTATTATTATTTTAATGTCTACAGCATGTTAGTAGTGTCGTATAAAAAATTCACTAAGAAACAAAAAGTACTAAATCACATAAAGTGGAAAAGTTAAGTTCTATAAGAAAAAGGTGTCAAATTGCTATGAATTTTAAATATGAGTAGCCTTAAATGGTAATTAGACCATTAGTATTATTAGTGGACAAAGATGGAAATCATTTAAGTGATTTTCAAAGGTTTAATTAAAGGTTATTTAAGTAATTTAATATATAAACAGAGTAAAATAAGTAAAACAAAACAAATTTTCTTGTTCATCTTCTTCTAGCCAAAAATTCAGGGAGGAAAGCACACTGTTTTTAATCTTTAACATTCGACCATCTCTGTTTGCTTGCATGTGATTATTTTTCCTCTCGTTTTTAATGATTTCTATGTTTTTGAAGTAATTGTAGCTTAATTTAGCTAGCCTAGGGACTAATTTGCAAAACTGTTAAAAGTCTAGGGTTTTACCATTGATGAATGTGTATGTATTTTGATGTTTGATGGTAGAAAATAAATAGTTGTTGTTAGATAAACGACATTTGTTAAGTGATTTTGAATGAAATTTCAAATTTGGGTTTTACCATTGATGAATGTGTATGTATTTTGATGTTTGATGGTAGAAAATAAATAGTTGTTGTTAGATAAACGACATTTGTTAAGTGATTTTGAATGAAATTTCAAATTAGGGATTAAATTGAGAAATGTGATAAATTACGTAGTAAAAGTGTGAAATAATGAAAATATGGCTGCTATGAGTATAGGTGAAATTCGGCTAGCATGGGTGTGGACTCAATTGAGCTAGGGACTAAATTGTAAAGATGTTATAATATATGTAATGCCCCCAAAATCTAAGTATTTATGTTTGTATGTTAATGTGTATCTATTTCAGTGGTTAAGTGTTCTGGGAAGTGTCTGATAAGTCTTGGGTTCAAGCCTTAACTTGTACAAAAATTTTGTTTCTTGCTTGAATAAAACCTGTCGCTAGTCAGTAGTCTTCTTAAATAAATATGAGTATTTTATGACATAAAGAGCCAGTTGGTCTAGGGGGTAAGTGGCGTGTTACCTATATCTGAGGACTGAGGTTCGAATCCTGGTGGAGGTAGTACAGTGTTTTATTTTGCTGCAAGTATCGTGGACGTGTCCTAGGTTGACCGAAACTGAGTAATTGAGGAGTGTGGGGAGTTGTGGCTGAATTTTAAGAGCTTGTTGGAAGGGATTTCGGCTATTAAGGGATATGGATAGGAGGGATATGGTTGAGCGATTTTAGGAGCGATTTACTAGAGGGGTTTGAGGAGAAAAGTTAGGGAAATTTGAAGTGTGGGAGAGTTGTGCCGAAATGGTATGCTAAGGCACTCAGAATTCAGCCTTGGTAGGATTATTGTCCATTTCGGCTATTGTGAACATTTCGGGTTCTATTTCTTTTGTTCTCTGGAGGCCGAATAATGCTAGGAAGAATAGGTAATACCTTTTATTATTGCTGATTTCGAATTTACACTCCTCTCTTTAGCCGAATGCTCTCCTTCCCTCTCCCTCAATTCTTTTGTGTCTATCAAACCTCCTCTTTTGCATTGTATTGTTTGACCGTACTCTCACTTTGTTTCCCTCTTAACATATTCGGTTTTGACAAAGGGCTCTCTTGTTTTCTTATTCTTTTTGTGACCTTACTTGACCTATTACTCCATCTTCATCCCTCCCTCTCTATTCTTGTTTTCGGTTTAGACAGTGTTCTTTGATCGTTTGGGTTAGGGCGCACGGTTCTTTTTTCTCTCTCTCTCTCTCTCTCCATATTGTTTTGTCGGTCGAATATGGGTAGGTAAGCTGCTGTCTTACTTCTTTTCCCCTTTTGGGTTTTCACTTTGCTGAGCACCATCTCTTTATTTTTTCTCTTCTTATCGATTACCCCCTCTATTTATATTTCAGATCAATCCTTCTCTTTTGTTCTTTACCGGATTTGTTCTTTCTCCTGTACTCTAATCCTGAATCCCGTTGGTTCGGTAAGTCTTTTGGTAAGGAGGGGAAAAGTATGTTTCAATCATTTTTAAGAGAAGTTGTCATTTATTATGTAGTAAGTTCTAACATTCGGTTATGTCGACTTGTGTTTGGGTAGCAACAAATCGTATCGAACTTGGTTTACCTGCAGAGCTATAGGCTATATCGGTTGAAGCAATGGAAGTAAGTAATAGTAATGGTTTAGTTGAGGACTGTTTTTGTATTATCAGTGCTAAGCATGACTAATTTTGGTCATGGATTTGTCTTATGCTGTAGGTGATTATTTCAAGAGCATTATGTACCAAGAATACTATAAGGTGGGTAAAAACACTGCCCTAATCGTAAATCGGCAAAAGTAGAAATAAGTTACCGTCAATGCTACACAAGCGTGTGCTTGTTCGTGTGGTAATCTGAAAGCATAAACATGGCGTTTGATCGTAGAGGCTACCATGAGCAATTTAATAGGCTTAGGCTGTTTTGGGCCAAAATGGGTCATGTGGGCCCAACGGGCATGTGGGCCCTACACTGGTAAACCATGCAGACGTGTGGAGAATATTGGGCCAAGCTGTGTAGTTTACACAGCCATGACCATTTTTGGGCTATTTGGGCCAGACGAACGTGTGGGCCCACATGGGCTCACATTAAGGGCCTTGGGCCCATTTTCGCTGTTTTCCTGTTAAGGTTGTACGAGTCACTCGAGATGACTGTGGTCCTACCATTGGGTTGGTAAGTATACCTAGACCCCAATTTGATGAAATGACTGTTATGCCCCTATGTGGTAAAATGACTAATATGCCCCTATGATATGTATGACTATGGTCGAGCGTGCCATCATATATATATATTCTATACATGTATGATTTTCTGACATGACACATGACCTATTGCATGGGGATGAGTTTATTATGATTGGAGGAAGTGTACTGTACTGGCAGCTCTGCTGCAAATACTATTTAGCGCCGTAACCAGTGCTATTTTAGAGTGTAGGGATGGGTGGGTTGATTTTATCCCCACATGGAGTGTTGGGCTGGATGGAGTGAAGTGTAGAGGCTGGTTGGGTAGGGTTTCTGATTGCATATATGTACTGTTACTGTCATTGAATTGGGCTAAGGCCCACACTGATACTGTTACTACAATGGGTTAAGGCCCTAACTGAAACTGAACTGTTATTGATACGGGCTTAGGCCCAGACTTTACTTGCTTACTGCATGATTGACTGTTTGTTTGTTAAGGGATTACACATTGAGTTTTCGTAAACTCACCCTTTTGTTTATCTGCGTAGGTAATCCCTAATCTTAGACGGATCAGTGCTGCAAGGGACTCGGAGGTGGCTACATAGTCGTACTTGCTTCCAAATTTAACTTTTAATTTATAAGTAATTCAATTCAAGTATTTGTTTATGTAATAAGGCCTCTTTAAATTTTTAACTTTTACTTTGGGGTTTTATTTTGATTCATATTTGTTAATAGTAGGACGCGGGTTTTCAAAAAGATAAACGTTTTTCAAAACACCACGTTTATGCAATATATTTTAAAAGCTTTTGCACAAACAATTTTTTAAGTAATAACAAATTAATATGATTAACATTTTGCTAAACGACTTGAGTTTTAACAATGAACGAGACATCCTAAATCTTGATTAAGATCACAAAGAGATTTAATATAAAACGGTTTTTTTTCGATGATATTATATTTTGTGAAAAGCACTTCAATGTGACATCGTCGGATTCAGACATAACGTCGGGGTCGGGTTTGGGGTGTTACAATATAAGGGGTAAAAGTGTAAATTTGCTAAAATATGTATTTTGGGCTGAATTTAATAGAATGTAATGTAAATGGATTGAATTTGATTATTTAGATCAAGTTAAGCCTCGTACGGAAATAGATCGAGGGAAAGATAAAGTTTTGGACTAGTTGATCCTATTACCTCATTTTTGTGATAGAGATAAGTTCGTATGTTAATAAGTATTAATGTAATTGTGTTTTGAATGCTTTATTATTTCTTATTGATGAATACGACTTCATGGAAATATTCGACAAGATTTGGCTGCGTGTGAAATCCTGGTTGAACCTTAGGAATAGATAGGATACAAATGACATGTCATTAGGGGTTATTGGGTTTTGTTTGTTGGTCTGTATGTTCTACCAGTGGCTGAGTTTTTCGACATGTGTTGCGGTTAATCATCAGCTTGTGTGAGCAGCACCGTGTAGCTACGTCTTGACCGTCAGCTTGTGTGAGCAGACCCGATGATAGTTTGAAAGTGAGCATTATATGATTTTTGAGATTTAGATGGTTTAGACCATGTTTTGGCACTTGGTGTGCGAGATTCCTGAGTATCCGATATTATTCAAAATGGTTCAACTAGTATATTGATGGTATGAAAGGGTAAGAGATTGATACCTATCAGTGCAGGTATGTACATATACCATACAAGCATTGAATCCATGAAATTTGTGAGTTTCATGACTTAATATGTGGATGAATATATGTTAGCTTTGAAATTAAGTTGAGTTGTAGAATATCATGTTCAGATTACTTAAATTGTGAATATATGGTAAGTTATACTTAATAGCCATACGAGTTTACTAAGCTTAATAGCTTTTGCTTGGATTAGGAGTCGTCAGAGATCTCACCACACTATCCAACTGTTGTTTTAGTATTTTTGAATTTGTGTACTTGGTTACATGGCATTTATAGGTGCTGTGGTTAATATGGTCTATCTATTTGTAATGTTTTTAGCAAATTGACTTGGCTTGTAAATGATGTATGTTTTTGGTTATGTGTTTAGCCATGTGATTTGGCTTATTTTGGTAAACTTGGTTATGTATATATGTGTAAATAGCCTTTGATAATTTGGTTTATAATTTGGTATTTTGAGTACAAAATGATGGAATTTGAGAATGTAGTATGCATGTTGATTTAGGCACAAAGTCTAATAGGTGAGTTTGATCATTTAGGTGATTCTTGGATGTGAAATTGGTATGAATTTGAATGTCTAGTTGGGATGTTTATGAGAATTTTGGTTGTTCGTACTGTAGTATATGATTTTGCCTTGAAGTTGATTGGATATAAGTGCACATTTATGCATTAGTTGTTCGTGCATTGTTGAACCTAGGTTGACAACATTTTTTTTCTGGGTGAGAAATGTGGCTTGAAACATAGCCTATTTTTGTCCACATAGGCAGAGACACAAGTGTTTGTCTCAGCCATGTGTCCCATGGTACTTATTTAGAAACCAAGTCAGTAGCTCCACATGGCCTAACACAGAGGCGTGTGACTTGACCGTGTGGCATAAGTTAGCATACCCTCCAGTTTTCACACGGCATAGCACACGGCCTGGCACACAGGTATGTGAGGCCATTTCGAACGGTACATGGACGTGTGGTTGGCTGTGTGACCCAAGTCAGGGAGTTACACGGGGTAGGGCACGAGTTGGGTCTCGGCCATGTGTTTCCATTTCGAATATCCACACGGCCTGTGACGCGGGCGTGTCTTTGGCCGTGTGAGACACAAGGTCGGGCCATACGGACGTGTGTCCCTTATTCTTTGAAAATTTTCTATATTTTCTCAAAATATTCTTGAGTTCTCGGTTTAGTCCCGAACCGTTTCTAATATTTGTTTTAGCCTTGAGGGCTTATATTTGGGACTAAATGATTATATTTGAATGATATTTGTTTGGATACGAAAATTGTATGATTATTTAATTGATAAGTTCGGTAATGCTCTGAAACCTTCTTTCGATGACGAATACAGGTTAGGGGTGTTACATTCTGTCTGGTAGCTTTACTGCATATGAATGATGGATGGACTCTTATAGTCCTAATTGGTGTGATTGGTGGGATAGACATGGTGTGTAGTGGATGGGGGTAGGGTTTGTTATGATATGATATATGTTCTGAAAATTCTGTATGTGGGCCAAGTCACACACTGGGCTTCTAGCTCACTCGTTTGTTTTGTTTCATTTTCAGGTGACCCTCAAGCTTAGGATTGGATTGCGATTCTGGAGCTCAGTTTGCACATTTTGGTTTAAGTATGTTTTGGACTAAATTATGGACTTTACGAAATTTTGGATTTATATTTGTTGAGGATGTTATTATTGGTTTTAACATTCATTTCGCAAATGTACTATTTAAAAATTTGTATTTTTCATCTAAGACAACGTAATTGATGGAAATTCTATGGTTACAAAAGATAGGAATTTTTAAAGTATTTTTCCATTGCGAGGTTTTTAAAATTAAATACGATGTTTTACAACTCAATTGTTTAAGCATATGACATTGTTTTAATCAAATTTATAAAGCTAGATTTTCAACGAGGTGTTCTCATACGATCTTTTGAATACTTATGTTTTTGAAAAATTTAATAACTTTATTTTTTTGGTTATAAAACTAATTTTTCATGTAAATTAATCGTCAATATTTTTAATTAAGGATGTAACCCTCATAATCCGCCTATAATGTCTAGGCCGAGTTTGTGGTGTTACATGTACTCCATTTGAAGTCTTTAAAGATGTTGAGATTTTCCTTTGGATTTCAAATTATTGACTTAAAGAAGAATTAGTAAATTGTTTTACTAAATGTTTTACATCGCCTAGTAACACCCAAGATCCGAACTCGGTAAATCGGATCGGGTTGAGGGTGTTACAATATGGCTATAATTCAAATCAAATTATATAAGAAATAATTAAAATGCATACAATTTCAATGTTTATTTTATTAATCAATACAAGTGTAACTTATAACCAAATCTTGTTCAACACATATTTATATATATTCATACATAATTAACTAGTGAATCAATAGTTAAAATAAATTATCAAATACTCATATCAGTATCACAATGCTAAACCGAGTTGTGTAATTATTTAATTTATCATTAGGTTAGTGAGCCAAGAGTGGTCACGTCTTGTTTTTGGGATAAATGTTGTAGGAATTATGTCAAGTGAATTAATTTGATTTAGTGGTTAAGTGTTTGGTTTTGCTTTAGGTCTTGTGTTCAGTTCCCTTCCTTTTGGAAATTTTCTATTAATTTTTTAACCTATATTTGACTTGGCTCGTAAGGGTTATCTTTTATTCTTGTTAGTTTGTTGACAAGAATGATTCTATTTGTTCAGTGGTAAAGCTTTAGCTTACCCATTGGTCTCGTGTTCAAATCCTATGGTGTGCAAAAGAGAAATTATTTTTGCTTTGATGATCTCAAGAGAGGAGTTTGAGGGAGTAGAGAGATAATCTCCTAATTTTTCTTCCTAAAATACTCTATCACAATTTTCTCTCCCCATTTCCCTCATTCTGTCATCCCTATTCTTTCTCCACTTCTGTCATGCACATTTTCTGTTGTTTTGTTATACTGAATGCGAGGACAAATCCATTTTGTCATTTTTCCTTTTCTCTGCTACTTCCCTCTTACTTTTGATTACATTCTTGCTATTCTAAGTGTTGTTAATCCTAGTGTTCTTTTGCTTGCCCCTTGCACTTGTGCCATATCGTTGCTGTCGATTTATCGTTTGGTAAGTTTTATGTATTCCATTTAGGAATTTCATTTTGGTGTTTTCTCCTAGGGTCAAAGATGATTTTGATTAATTAGTCAATAGGGTGGTCTAATTATTTTGTGTTTCTGCTAGAAGGAGTTTCTAAGTCAAGCATTTTGTTGCTAAATTGAGTTAGGAGTAGTTGCATCTTTGGGCAAGTATCTGACTGCCTTGTAGAGGCTGATTTTCGATGTTAGGCTCAAATGTTTATCACTTGTGGCCTAGTAAATTGATTGGATTTTGGTGTATCTATGCTAATTAGTACGTTTTGGACGTTGGTTTTAGGGTCTAGAAGTGTGTTGTATCATCGCTTTCCAAAATCAACCAAGTGTGTGAGTCGATCTCGTAAAAACAACGAACGGCATAAAGCTAAAAAACCCATTGTTGATGCTACACGGCCATGTACCAGACTATGTGAGCAACACGGTCGTGTAGGCCACACGGGCTGGGCTAGTTAGGCTGTGTGGGGCACATTGCTTATGGGCCCATTTTTAGTAAAATTTAATTAGGGTCATGTTTTGAAGTGCAGTTCAAGGTCAGTGATTTTATAGGTTTTATTAAGTGATATGTATGATGTCTATTAAATGAAAATTGTTGTTCTGATATGGTTGCATTATTTCTAAAGGTATGTCGCCTTATAAAATTTGGTTCTAATATGTAAAAATTTGAGTATTATTAGCGTGTTTCTGATTAGCTAAGTATGTTTATTTATTTATGAGTTATGTTTTGTTTCAATTCTCATGGCATGTGACATTGTGGGTATTCTGATTAAAGTTATTTGTAATTATTGAAATCTAACATATTTGTTCTGCAAAGCATGAAATCTTATGCCTACCGAATTCTATTAAATATACGATTTCATGTTCAACATGCTTACTGTTCTGATTATGTATTTGCATTCCATATCACATTGCATGGTGTTGGGATAATATGATGAGGAAGTTCTGTCACATTGCTTGACAACAATTATAGTGGCTTGACCACACATAACTGTTATGGTAGCTTGACTGCAGGATAGTGGCTTGACCACATATATTTGATCTGGCAGTTTAACTGCAACTCCAGTGGCATTGTCCATATTTATCTATTTGTGTGCTTTTGGATGGACGAGTTCTAGGGATCTCTATTTGGTGTGTAGTGGAGTTGGGTAAGTTCACTAAAAAATATGCATTATGTTTTTCGAAAATATTGTAGTTACATAATCATGCATGTCTAACGAATTGTAACGTGTTTACGCAAGTGTATGTAGTCGTTCAAGTAATAAGTAAGTAAAAATGAGTTATCATCTTTACAAGGACTACATAACCTTAAACAATTAATTTCAAATTATAATTAACAATTTGATGTAAAAAAAACTCAATAAATTTGGATAGTGATGATTAGATTAATGAAATGGAAGAGTGATCCTTAATGCAATTTATAAACTAAATGCAATTTACCTAAATGTATGAATGAAGACTTTAGCAACAAAAATAATCAAACTTAAATGAGCTAGGATCATTATATTAATCAAATCAACTTACTTTCATCATGCTTAAATTTTTGAAATTACTTCCATGGCAACTCAATCTCTTATGGGTTTGGAAACAACATTAAGTCCTCTTGGATCTTTTACTTAGTTAAATATGCATGTTACTGATCATATTAGACTAAGGATTTCTTAGCATTTATGCAAGGTCACAAGGACATTTACGTTTGCAATAGTTTAATTACATAAATCTAAAAACCATACAAGATAATAGAGCTAAGTAAAGATATTATAAGCCTTAACTTAGTCAGTTTTAATGATCTAAATTAAGCATTGCACTTTTCAATTATGCGTCTACTAGCCATTGTCTGGTTAGGATCACCCATCTAATCTGAGTGCACCCAATCACCTATGAATGAAATGCATCATGATATTATTTGAAAACAAAATCGACTGAGGCACAAAACATTTTAATATGAATTAAATAAATCTCATTAACTTAATATAATTATCCCAGCAAATAGGATTTAAAACTTCATAGTTGATGTCAAAAGCATATAACTCAAAGCAAACACGTTATACTAGATAATCAAAAGGAAAGAGTAGAGTCAGTTCAGTAGCCTTTTGGATCTATTCTGACTGATGTGCTCAACTCTGCTCAGTTCAACAGCCTTTAGGATCTATTCTGACTGAAATGCTCCTCCATTTTGATTGAAGCTTCTTTTGCTAAAGAGTTCTTTTGACAAAGCTTTTGAGGCTAAAGAAGGGAGAGGGGACGGATGGCTATGCATGGGAAAAAAGGGAAAAAGAATTGAGAGAAAACTAGAGTGAATGAGAGAGTAATGTTGAGAAATGAGGGATGATGGAAAAATGAGGAATGCCAAGGTAATTATAGGTGAAGGTAAATGTTTGAGTTTACTAAAAATAGGTTTAAATTTCCTTCCTTCCCTTTCTCATGTAGACAGCCATGCTTCAATGAAAAAGGATGACTAAGTGCTCTTAATTTGAATTCGAATTCTAAGCTATAAATAGCTATAGAGTGGACGGTTTCAACAGGGAAGTTGTTGGGCTGAATTTTGATTATTTTCCAACTACTAGGACCTTCAATTAAATATCCCAAAACACATTTTGGGTAGCCAACATCAAGTTCTGAATTTGCACTTTTAATTCTCCTTGTTGGATGGTTTTTTAAGTCCAATAACTTAACAGGCATGTCCATTTTTTATCTCCTTCTTTACTGGATTAAATAGTCAACCACATGCCCAAAATTGCATGGTTTTTTTGTCCACATGGATAATTTGTGCATAACCATCTTTTATTTATTTAAATCATGTCTCCAATAGACCTCCTACATAGTGAAAAGTACATACATTAATAAAGTAGCATGAATTAATACAAAATATGCATGAAAATCATGTAATTAAGCATAATTTCACATACTTTTCCAAATTCATGTAATTAAACATAATAATTAAGTAAAAAGGTGGTAAAAACATATAGAAAAAGCCTATATAATTTCAAATTTACAACATGCACAATTTTTCCCATTTGAATTTGATGAGATTCGCTGCAATGTTTTGATCTATTTATTATGTTATTTATGTTTCTATTTGAGTTAAGTTACACACTGAGCTTTACAGCTCACCCCTTTCCATTTCACCATATCAGATAATCGATAGAATTAGGAATAGGCGACGTTTGGGAACTCAAATTGGTTTTCTCGCATAAAATAGTTTGAATTATTAATAGTGAAAGGTTTCTGCATGATTTCCATCAATTAAAATAAATGCTTGGTTTTTCAAAGTTAAACAAGTTAAAGATTTTTTTACATTGCAAATTGAAAATGAGTTTAACGAAAGTTTCAGAATATGCTCAATCGGCAAAATTGTACGGTTTATTATTGAAGTCACAGTTTTTTATTATTGAAGTCACAGTTTTCAGGTTATCAACTCCGAAATTACCGCTGCAAAACTAAGTATCAAATTAAGAGTTTTTTAGTAAAATAAATAAGTTCTGCATTTGACTTTCTAAAGATAAAACATATAAGAGTATTGCCAATAATAATATTTTCAGATCACACAATTTCCAAAGCTAGCTTTTAGCTTGGGTTTTCAAACGGGAAGCGTAATACCTTAAGATCTAGCCTTAATGACTAGGCCAGGTGTAGGGTGATACATAATTTGTAACATGTAATCATGTTTCATTATATTACAACATCAAAATATTCATTCCTTCACTTATCAAATCAGCTCTTTCATTATTATTCAACTTGCAATTTGTTTTTAATACTTACTATTGATACCAAATGTCGTATATAAATGTCTGCATTTCAAACTTACAACGTTTAATCATTTCCAAATATCATTATCACATTCATGCACAATTCAACACTTCTAAAATATAATATATTATCATCACAATTAAGCTAATATGTTTCCTCTCATTTTAACATTTCAATCATTTCTGAACCTAATAGCTCTTCCCAACTTATTTGCCCCTAAGGTTCGTTTATGGTTCTTTTGCATATTTTTACATATCTCAATTCAATATCAATTCTTTACTTATAAAATTTAACTAATTTAAATCTTTATAGCCGTATTAACATGTCACGGGCTTAGAATGGACACACAGATCCAACCAACACACTAATATGGTTCGATCAGTCACAATAAACTATTAATTCATTTTATAACTGTTCTATGATTTCCCTCTTCCCCCTCTCCATTCTACATCCAATATCTACATGTATTTATATAAAAAACATCTATGGCCTTTGGTAAGGCATGCTTATATGTAACATTAATTATTCTTTTACTATTTACACATATACCTTTAACAAAACTATCTTTTTGAATAAAGATTACTAAATTATTTATATATTGGCCTACAAAATTCAAAATCAAGATTTGCTTTTTGTTTTGGAAACTATATTCAATGAACTTTTTACCATAAAAATTTTGGAATTTCTACTTAATCCAATTAATACGGTTTTTTTAAAACTTTCCCTATTTTGTTGCTAGGCAGCTCCGGCCCTTCTTCACTTGAAAATAAACTTATTAAGTTTTTAGGCATATAAATTTCATCTCGTAAACATTTTTTTATAATGATTTTTAAAAGTTAAAATAGGGGAACCCAAAATAATTTTGAACTTGTGTAATAAAAATTAGTAAATATCATAATCTAAAATTTCATTGCTTACACTATTGCATTTATGCAAAACTAGACTCAATAGTATTTAATTTCATGTTTGATTCATCCTCTAATTTGATTTTTACAATTTTTAGTGAATTTTCAAGGTTTTACTACCACTGTTGTCCATAAAGTGTTTAGTTAAATAATGTAGTCATAAAACAACTAAAAATTCTATAAAGGCAAGTGCACCTATCAATTAATAGTAGAGCTATGGTGAGCACATATATCGTGCCCACGAAGACTAAAAGTACTAGTAAATATTGTCTTTCTATTGTTTAACCGAAAAATTGGAGAGGTTGACTAAAACTAAAATTAACTAACTTAATTAACTAAAGAAACGACAAAGAACAAATTAGGAAAACAAACAATTAACAACTAGGAGGCGAAACAATACCCAGGAAAGAATTCACCTAGATTTCATCTCTCATTATCAATCTGAATCAAACAATTTCTTCACTTAGCATCTTGATCCATAGAAATCCCTAAATTATGCTAATATCTCTTTCGAGAGTAAGAAAAACTAACTCTAGGTTGATTAATTGAAATTTCTTTCTAATTAAAACCCTGTTATCACATTAAATCGATCTATGGATCGCCCTATTAGATTTGACTCTAATTTGGTAGATTTATTTCATCCTATTTCTAGGATTGCATATAACTCCACTCAATTATGCTAGATCTATTCGTAAATAGGGTCTATTCCTCCTCTGAGCCACATCAAACATGGATTAATAATCTAGAAATATTTAACCAAGAATGAAGCACAGATAATTGAGAACAAGATCAAAGTATGTATTGCGTAAAATAGAAATCAAAAGACAAAATCCATCCTAAGGTTCATCTCCTTTAAGTATTTAGAAAGTTAGTTCATAGTATAACCATAAGAAATAAAGAAACTCATAATAAACTTCAAAGAAATAAAAAGGAGATCTTCAATCTTAATGGAAATCTGCTTCAGAACTAGCTACAATGTTATTTTTCAAGTTGTTTTCTTGAGTATTATATGAGGCTTACTCCCTCTTCTTATATTTGGTATACATAGGTCTTAGAATGCCTGAAAAACTTAAAAAAATACGTTTTTTTGTGTTTTTGGAGTGCAGTTTGCGATTTCTACATGGTCTAACACATGGCCGTGTGGTAGCCCCTATGGCTTACACGACTATGTGTCCAGCCCATGTGGGAGGGTCCAGCCCATGTGGCTGCTGAAACTTGCTCCGATTTTCCAATTTTCGCTCCTTTTGCTCCCAAATGCTCTTCTAAGTATAAAAACATGAATTTAAAGAATTATGAGCATAAAATCACTATTTTAAATCAAATAATCATCAAAAAACGCATTAAGAAAGAGACAAAAAGATGTTACTCTTGGCATTTATCATGAAACATTTTTCTCTTCCATGATTAGATTAAGTTAGTTCTTCTCATTTCATTATACAAAATAATACATTCCAACCAAATTCAATGTCAACTCATATAATCACTGAGGTACACAAATTTTTATTGTTTTTAATTTAGTTCTCTAGTTTCATAATCAATCTTAAACATAACATGCTAAACTCAAATAATCATTTTCAATTCACCTCAATATCGTAATTTGCAAAATAAAATAAATATATAACAAATATAATTATTCAAATTATAAAAATACAAACATAACATGAATTTGCTTAATAATTTCCATATGAATTTACTTGGAAAAAACAACAACAAATGAAACATAAAGATGAATCTGCAATTTTCGCCTTTTTACAATTATCTTTCATTGGTTTAAATCTCGATATGCAAAGCCCGAAGACCTTCAAAACAAAACAATGGCTTCTTTTTGTTCTTCCTCTTATAATCGGTGTGGACCGTAGAAAGTAAAAGATGTGACTTTTAGTTTAATGTTTTAATGTTTATTATATTCTTTAAATATTATATTTATAATTTTATTTTATCAAATCCTCCAACTGCCCGTCCACTAATATATAAAATGGCTTATTTTCCATTTTGTACCATGGTTTAGCTACTACTTTATTCCTTTAGCAATTACAAATTTATAGCAATTAACTTTTGACACCTTTTTGATTTAGTGTTTGTACATTAATTAGTCTCTAATTTGACAAAATTGCCTATCCAGAATTCAATTCATCTAATAATAACTCTATAAATATTTAATAAAAATATTTACAGACTCAATTTACGAAAATGAGGTCTCGATACTTCATTCTCCAACACCATTGAGTTTAAAGTCTTTACACCTGTACTTGAGTTTAACTATTCAATTAACAAACTTAAAGGTCCCAACTTTAATTAACTTCATACTGACCTAAAAAATATTAAATAATAATATTTACAAATACACTCATCAAAAATAGAATTTCGAAATCGTCATTTTTGACACCACTAAAAATCAAACTATTACAAAATATCTCATCTTTTCCTTTACTATATACATTAATGATTTAATAAAATAAAAATTACACTTACCAACCGTCCACCATCATTAAAAACCACCAAATAAGTAAGAAAAATGGTTTAATAACCATTGCATTCCTCAAGCCTTTTATAAATTAGAATTCTATAATATTTAAATTTTTTATGTTTTAGTCTCTAAACCTTAATTAATAACTAATTCAACCAAACTACTGATCTGAAATTCAATTCTCTTATAGAATAACTCTGTAAATATTTAATAATATTATTTATGGGCTCAATTTATCAAAATAGAGTCTCAAAGCCATATTTTTCTGACACCATTGACTTTCGAGTTGTTACAAGTTTTGTAAGCTCATATAAACCTTGAACTAGATTATATGGTCTGATATAATAATATAATGGTCATTTTAGTAGATAAACTGTGTTGAATCAATAGAAATCATGTTGCATTTGTTTGTTGTTGCTCCGGTAGTGGATGTGACATATTATAGCTTGGACTTGACAATCGGGTCGAGTAAGGAGTGTTACAGTGATACCAATTATGAAGAGCATAAGAAAAAATTCTTACAATGCATACTTCAATAAATGAGAAAAACATATGAGAAAATAAGGTTCATTTAATTCAACAAGTATACTAATCATTGGAACGATGGAAATGTGCAAGTGGACACAATTACAACAAGTAATAAAGTGACAAGTAAATGTCGAGTTATCGTATCCACAGGGACTGCGAAAAGAATTATTTATGAATGCTATTTAAAACACTTTGCTGAAGAAAAATATTTTGTTTGAAGAGGATGATTAAAAACTAAGATTTTAAACTAAGTAAACTAAAGATATAAATCTCAAATGCACGTTTTCAAAATATGATTTAATCAAGATGACATAATTGTGTAGATTTAATTACATTTCTTTAACTTAGAATTATTAAACTCATGCTTATGCTATTACGAATAAATTCATGGCAACTCGGTAATTTGATAACTTATGAACATACTTACTTACACAAATCCATTCTCCTCTTAACATATCCTTATGTTAATTCAAACAATTAAATAGATTTTAATAAGCAAACATGTTATGGCACATACATACTCATTAAATTAAACTAATCTCTTGTATATCCCTACGTCAATTCAAACAATTAATTAAATCTAATAAGCACATAAAAGACTATGTGAGGTAACAAGGTATCCTTACTTTGAAACAGTTTAATCACAATAATCTTGCAAGTTATGCAAGGCAAGTGTATCGCCAGTAGATTGCTAATTTAACCTTCAACTACCTTAGAAGAATAAACATGCACTGATTAAGTATTGTGTCCATTAATTACAATTTCAATCCGTTTAAATAATTAATTCATTAGCTACTTCACAATTGTAATGCAAGAATAACTTAGGCATGGTTTTACTTAATCAAGCATTTTACCGAGGCCTATAACAGCATAAACACAATTTTAATAATTTAAGCAGATGAAATGCAATCAAACCAACACGAATTAAATTCAAGCTAAATTGATTAAATTCACCATTCCAACAACATAAATATTCATAGATATGTTCATCATAACAACAACAAAAATTAAAAAGATAGGGAACAAGAATCAAATCTGGTGTTTTTCCGAGGCTTTGACAAAGTTGCTCTGTTCTTCATCCTTTGTTGTCCTTGTCGATCAAGGTTGCTTTGAACACTCAATTGTTGCTCCAAAATGTCTGAAGAAGAACCCTTTTCCAAGGGGAGAAATCGGCACAAGAGCAAGGGACTTGAAATGGGAAAATGAGAGGAGAAAGTGAGAGAGGAGAGAAGATGTGTGAATAAATTGAGGTGTGCCTTGAATGATCAGCCAAGAGGGGTTTTTATAGCTGAATGTCGCAGCTAAAATTTTCTGAAAATAGCAGCCAAAGAGCCACCACTTGGTCGGCCATCTATGTGGCAAAGTTGATGGCTTCAACTTTGATAAATATGGCTTGGGGCAAATCCATAAAGCCGCCAATTGTGGAAGGGCTTGAATGCAACTTTGACAAGTCTTCAAGGGATTCTTTGCAAGCTTAATTAATCATCTAATAAGCTGATTTGGGTTAGCATATGGACGGTTTTGGGATGCCCAATTCTTGGCCAGTTCAGTTCAATCAGTTCAGTTCAACTGGACCACTTTTTTTCCATAATTAATTAATAATAATTAATTTAGTCCAAATTAAATTGGGTATAAATTAAAATTAATTATATTATGAATTAATACACATAATTGGACCGTCTTAGGCTGGAAATTAATTCACCTCGGTACTTCAAATTGCATCTCAGTTTTGTGCTTCTAGCAGTGTCTGTAGAGCATTTTTCGCCCTTTGTGCAAATCTGTCGAAAATAACCAAAATTTATCAAAAATAGTTATAAAATTAACTAAATTTCAACATGTTCATATTTTAAGTGCGCTTTAATTATTTTATAAAAATTAATTATTTTTCAACAAGAATTTAACCGAATTCAACCGAATTCGCATGAATTTAAGTTAAAAAGGGTATGAAAAATTGTGTAAATATTTGTGTTTCCACACCCCCAAACTTAATTCATTGCTCGTCCTGAGTAATGCACAAATTTTGAAAAGAATTTCTCGGAAACACCTTTGAAAAATTCTTTCATAACAAAATTTTTCTCAAAATTATGAATTTAATATACTTATGCTCAAAGACAAGAAATTTGATAGTTAAGCTACTTACGTATACATATCGTTCAAATAAATCTCAACAACTATTGTGATAACAAAAAATAGATTAAATGCTTCCTAATAAAGTCATGTTAAACCTTACTAATGTAAATTTATTCCCCTTATTCAAGATTAAGCTGCAATCATTAAGTTTAACTTATGTCTTCATATGTTGTACGTAGCAATTTCTCTCCAGTAATGTAGGTAGCATTGGAACTTTTGAATCAATAGGTCTTTAACAAGGTTGTAACGTGGCTGGGCTTAAGGGTAGGTAAAAGATAGATAGATTTAGGCTTTTAAACCCTAGACTCAGCTTGCATCGGACCTTCGAAATAATTACTTTCAATACATCAATTTTCCTCACTTTAACATGCTCTTTTGTACATCTTATTTTAAGAACTCATGCGCTTTTTTTTTTTTAAATTCAAGCATTTTGCTGAATGTACTACAATTTTAGAGCATTCGATACTTCTTTTCAACTCCCCCAAACTTATTTTTAAAAAAATACTTCGAGTAGTACTGAGTCTAGTGTTTGGGACAATTTTAAGATAGTTAAGAGAGAAGTGATGGCTAAATTCGCAAGGGTTAAAATAAAATTATGCTATATAATCTCAAAGTTGGGTTTCAAAGGATAAAAATTTCATCATGGTTGGCTTGAAAGGCTCAAATGGTCCAAACAAAAGTTGCCTGAATCATTTTCAATGTTCCATGCTTCCTAGGATTTTGCCTCGAGAAACTACTAAGTCAATTCTAAAGACTTAAACTTTTATGCACCCTTAACTTTCATAAGGAAGTAAAAATTTATAGTACGATTTGCATGCTTTATTAAAAATACATTCATATCATTATTAAGCTAAAATAATAATTTATTGAAATAATAGAATGTTATTTATACTGAAGTTTAGCATACTTAAAAAAATTCAAATTATTGAACAAAATATATCCTAATCATAATTAAAAGAAAATTTTATTCTGAGTGGAAATAATTCAAATTCAATTTTTCGATCCCCCCTACTTAAGATGAACAATGTCCTCATTGTGTAAAGTGAATAGATACTATACAGTAGGTAGAATTCTAGAAAAGAAGAGGTGAGTCAAATTGACAGCTTAAGTACCATGCTCTCTCTAGATCCAATCCTGGACATGTATATACCTATTGCCACATTTTATACTTAGCGACTTGTTCAAATTTTATTTATAATTTTCCTCCCTATTATGCGAAAATAAAATTTTCTAATTAAACCTAGTCCTAAAATGACCTAAGAACAGAAATAAAATAAGGTCAAGATCACCCCTTTTATTTATTTGCAGACCTTTCAGAATTTGACTTATCTTTTGTTCCATTATTATTGCCTTTGCATGAATCTCTTCGCTCCTTCTTCGATAATGGACTCCATGGTTCAAATATAAAATCTGGAAATTCAGGCTAAAAAATAAATGGTTCATTGTAAATTTTCTTAAGAGCACTTTGCATCGAGTCATCCCTTATTTTTGAGTATCTCCAAGTAGCTTGTTGCTGCCATTGCATATGTTGTATTATGTCCATCAACTTTGACAGCTCAACTCAAAGATCTAGGTTAGGTGGTTGAGCTCTGAACATTGAGGTTTCGTCATCAGGTTCAACTTCTGGCTCCAGTTATTCCATCTTATTAAGGACTTCAGCTTATTGCATTGGTTCGATCTCTGTGGGATATTCTTCCTCTTCTTCGGGATCCTCACTTTCTTCAATTCGTTACTATAGAATAGAATCTCCAGCTATTCAGTAGAGGTCCCAATCTATGATTGTGCCCTGGCTATAGCCTGTCTTCTTTACGTTTGCAAGAATTTAGCTTTCAAGCACAAAATTTTTATCGTAAAGGGAAAGTAGGTTGGGTCAGAATGTCTAACGGCACAATTTCGTATCTCTCTCAGGATGATTTTTCCCACATCAATGGTCTAACGCCAAAAACTTAATGATCGTTTTATGGTTCACTAAACTAGATTACGATCATGATAAAGGTAAGCACACCTATCAAATGGTAGTATAGCTTTGATGAATCCAGAATATCGTATCTATAAGGACTAAAAGTACCAGTATTAACTATCTTTCTATTATTTAGCCTAGAATAAAAGAGATTTGTTTTAATCTAAATTTAACTAAACTAATTAACTAATGAACGTGACAAAGAGTAAAGAAAATAATGAATAAACCAATGATAAAGAAAATACCCAAGGAAGAATCCACCTAGACTTCACTTATTATCCTGACTCTGAATTAAACGATTTATTCACTTGTCTTGATCCGTAGAAACCCCTAAATTATGTTAATATCTCTTTCGAGACTAAGAACAAATGACTCTAGGTTGATTAATTGAAATACAAAAAAGCCAAATAAACTTCGAGAAAAATTTGAATGGAGATCTTCAATCTTGAAGTAGATCTGCTTCTTAGATGATTCCAATAGCTTCCTACGAGTAATTTCTACTTTATGCTCTGCGTGTCTACTTAGGTCTTCTTCTAGTATGTATTTATAGACTTTTGAATGCTCAGAAACCCTAAAAATTAGCTTTTTCTGCGTGTTTGGGAAACAGGCAGAGATATCGACACGGGCTGGCGCATGGGCGTGTGGCCTACCTGTGTGGATCACATGGCCGTGTGTGTAACACCCAAAACCTGGCCCGGACGTTATGTTAGAACTCGGCGTGTCACATTGACGTGTTTTAGCAAAAACCATGTTTTCATTGAAAACCCTTCTTAAATAAAAGAACATCTTAAAAATAAACACCTTTCAATCACTTGTTTGAAACATAAGATTTGATGAAAACATGTCACTTAAAAATTTAGTTACGAAAATGTAGAAAACATACTATAATTTAAGAAAGCCATGTTCAAATTCTCGTAATTATAATAAAAATAATATTAATAATTCGAGTAATAATAACATAATGAAAACCTTATTACAATCTGATCTGAACACACTTAAAAAGAACTAAAAACTTAAATGCTTAAAAAAAACTAAGTCTGAATTATCTTGCTAGCCGACCACCCAAAGTCTCTCCAAACATCGAACCTTCTGCTGAGCATCACCTGAAAATAAAATAAAAGAGGGGGTGAGCTTTCGCAAACTCAGTGTGTACAACCTTCGATAAAAAACAAGCATTCAAAGAGAAATCATCAAACATGCAATGCAATCCCATCCAAATTATCCATCCGCTACACACCAGCTCCATCCCCCATCACACCATGTCGGGATATAGATATTGACCCACCTAGCCCACACACCAATGGTACCTCGGTTGCAGAACTACCTTCATTTACATATTGGGCTTTAAAAGCCGTCGGTGGATCCACTATTGTTAGGCAATCATGCGATCCTCATATACTTCCTCCGTTCCATAGTTCCCACCCCATATGAAACCTAAGGAGAACATCATATGTATGCATGTCACAACCATAAAACTTACATTCAACACCTAGGGGTATTTTGGCCATTTTTGCCCTTAGGGGCATTTCGATAATTTTCTCTTAATTATGTTTTTCACTTACCTTGACCCGTTAACAAGTCCCGCGAGCTGAGATGAACGAATACTATGCACCAAGTAGGATTCTAGAGAAGAGGGGGTGGGTCATTAAGACCGCTTAAGTACCAAGCTCTCCCTAGATCCAATCCTAGACATGCATATACCTGTTGCCACACCTTAACCCTTTGACTTGTCCACGGTCGTAATATATTAATTAAGTCTTATGTAGTTATCATATACTAGGCTTAAAAACCCTTACAATGCCTAAACAAATTCACATACCTATATCTGGCCCATTAAGCCCAATCATATTCATATAGCCTCTTTAGGCCCAAATCACTTATATATGGCCCATTAGGCCCAGTCACATTCATATTTATGCTCACATACAAATTCCTATCACATAGCATCAATATTCAGTTTTTGCCTATTATGGGCCCAACAGCCCATCAGGCCCATTTAGCCCATTCTGGCCCGTATGGCCAAATCACAACCCAAGTCCACGGAATCGCCCGTGGGTCTCAGGCAACCTATTGGTATCCTCCTTACAAGTGTTCGTGCACTCGCAAGACTATCGTAGCCAAACTTTCGGCTTTTTGACATTTCAGCTTTTCGGTATTTCGGCATTTTGGCTTCTGCCAATTGATAGTGTGTGTGTAGTGTATGTACACACCTGGTAGGCAAGTGTGCTACGATTTACTTAGCCCAAATCTACAATCGATATCACTTAAATATTAATCACACATACTTATCGAATACTTTACCAAAAGCCAGAATCTCACATTAACCTTACCTTGCGCGATAAGCATAACAGCCCCTTCACTAACCACGATGAATTCCTAGATCTGCACCAATCGTAACTATTAAAACCAGAATAATGGGTGACTCGTATCCAACACAAGCCCCCTTACCTTACTATGGCTATTCGGCCAACCTTAGCCAATGGATGAGGAATACTTACTAAAACCGCAACACCTAAGGTGCAATTGGCAATGAGCTAAGATCCGGGATCCGATACTAATTCCCTACCAAAGTTGATTAGAAAGAGTGAGGGACAATATGCGATACTTAGCAAAAAAACTGATTGGAAGAACAATACTTACACTAGATTTGACCGAAGTAGAAGGAGTAGTGATTGCACCAAGGGTATTCGGCCAAAGAGGTTTGACCCTTTACAATTTTGTATGGCAAAAGAGGGTTATTCGGATCCAAGGAAAAAGAGAAAAAAGTCAGCAATGAGGTAGAGGAAGAATAGAATTCGGTACAAGGACGAAGAAAAAGAAAAGAAAGGCAGAGGGTTTTCGGTTTTTAGAGAAAAGAGTTTTTGGTAACAGGGTGAAGGAAATTCGGCATTAGCTTTATACCCTAGCATTCAGCACCTATTTATAAGCCTTATAGCCGAATTTTCTCATGCCCAATTCCCCATTCGGCTCCATCACTTCTCCCTTCTCATCTCTTCATTTTTCTCCCTGATAACCCCTTGATCCTTTCCTTAATTTTCTCCTCTGAACACTCCCATTGGAGTCCATCTTCACGCCACTTCCATCCTTCTAGAAGGCCAAAATTAAACTTCTAAAAAACAATAAACTAGGATTCGAACCTTGGACCTCCTTGCTAGCTATTAACGCCACCTCCCAACACTCTAAGTGGCGTCACTAAGCCACTCTTCTACAAGGCTTTTTAATGCTATTTTCCCCTATCTTTATCTAAAACCCAACTACTTGCCAACCCTGATTCTTTTAATAATTAAATTATAATTTCTTATACCCCTTAATTCAAACTCAAACCTTGACCAAGACCTACCTTTGCGTAATTAACACTTAACCGGAATTATTAAGCACAAAAAGAAAAGAATTCAAAATTTTGGGATTTTTGGATTTTTGGATTTTTGGGCATTACAACTCTATCCCCTAAAAGAAATTTCGTCCTCGAAATTTTACTTGATTCAAACAGTTGAGGATATTGACATCACATCGCTTCCTCCGGTTCCCAAGTAGCCTCCTCTGCTTTGTGATTCTGCCAAAGCACTTTGACTAATGGAACGAACTTCCTTCTCATCTCTTTGACATCTCGACCAATTATTTGTATGGGCTCTTCCTCGATAGTTAAGTTTGGCCTGACCTTGATTTCTTCAAATGCCACGACATGTGAAAGATTTGAGCGATACCGCCTCAGCATGGAAACATGAAACACGTCGTGGATTTGGCTTAGTTCAGGAGGTAACTCCAGCTGGTAAGCGACTGGCCCAATCCGCCTTACAACCTAATATGGCTTAATGAACCTTGGGCTTAGCTTCCCTTTCGTCCAAACCTTAATACCTTTTTCCAAGGAGAGACCTTAAGGAAAACTAAGTCCTCTACTGCAAACTCTATTTGTTGACGCTTAAGGTCAGCATACGACTTCTGCCTATTCGAGGCCTCCTTCAACTGATCTTGAATCAATTTCACCTTATCCTCAGTATCGGCTACTAACTCAGGGCCCAAAACTCTTCGTTCGCCCAACTCTGTCCAACATGTTGGAGTTCGACACCTACGCCCAAACAGTGTTTCATATGGAGCCATCCCAATGGTTGCTTGATAGCTGTTATTGTACGCGAATTCGGCTAACAGTAAATAGTCCTCCCAACTACCTTGGAACTCAATCACACATCCCCTTAACTTATCTTCCAATACTTGAATCACCCTTTTCAACTGTCCATCAGTTTGAGGGTGGAAAGCCATACTGAAGTTCAACCTAGCACCCAGCGCTTCATGCAGCTTCTCCAAAATCGTGAAGTCAAACGTGGGTCCCTATCAGATATTATGGATACTGGCACTCCATGCAATATTACAATCTCCGCCACATATAGCCTAGCCAGCCTTTACAACGAGTAGTTGGTACGAACCAGTACAAAATGGGCAGACTTGGTTTACCGATCCACTATGACCCATATCGAGTCTTTCTTAGTAGGCGTTAAGGGTAGCCCACTAACAAAGTCCAGAGTGATCCTCTCCCACTTCCAGAGTGGAATCTTCACTGGCTGAAGCCATCCTGAAGGCAGCAGATGTTCCGCCTTCACCTTTTGACAAACCAAACACTTACTTACAAACTCCTTAACCTCGCGCTTAAGTCCAGGCCACCAATAAAGCTCACGTAAATTCTGATACATCTTGTTTCCACCAGGATGCATAGCATAGAGACCGCTATGTGCTTCCTGCAGAATGGACTGCCTTAGATCATCGTCCTTGGGTATACACATTCTCCCACAGAAACACAATACTTCTTCACTATTTATCCCAAAGTCCGATGTCTCCCCACTCTCCACTTGTCTGAAACGAGCACCTAAGGTCTCATCCATTAATTGCTTACTCCTTATCTGTTCGACCCACATCGGCTTTACTTGAAGCTCCACTAATAAACTACCATCATCCAGCAAGCTTAAACAAGCGAGCATAGCTTTCAAGTCTGACTTAACCCTATGACTCAATGCGTCGGCTACCACATTAGCTTTGCCAGGTGGTATTCTATCGAGCAATTATAATCCTTCAATAATTCCGCCCACCTACGTTGCCTAAGGTTTAGCTCCTTTTAGGTAAGGAGGTGCTTCAAACTCTTGTGGTCCGAATAAATTATGTACTTCTCCCCGTATAAGTAATGCCTCCATATTTTAAGCGCGAACACCACCACAGCTAGCACCAAATCATGGGTTGGGTAATTCACCTCATGATTCTTAAGTTTTCGCGACGCATATGCAACGACTTTTCCTTCTTGCATCAATACGCATCCCAAGCCCACATGCGACGCATCACTATAAACCGTAAACTCCTTCCCAGGCATTGGCTGAATCAACACAGGGGCCTCAGTTAAAACCTTCTTGAGCTTTCCAAAACTCTCTTGCTGCTTGTCCGTCCAAACAAACGGTACCCCCTTCCTCAACAACTTAGTTAAGGGTGCAACAATTATAGAAAAACCCTCAACAAACCACCTATAGTATCCTGCCAAGCCCAGAAAACTTCAGATTTTCGATACTGACTTGGGTGTTTTCCAGTCTAACACCGCTTCAATTTTTCAAGGATCCACCTTAATCCCCTCGGTTGACACCACATGTCCTAGAAAAGTAACCTCCCTTAGCCAAAATTCACACTTACTGAATTTGGTGTACAGCTGCTTCTCCCTCAAAGTCTGCAACACAATCCTTAAGTGTGCATCATGCTCCTCCTCATCTTTTGAGTACACCAGAATGTCATCTATAAAGACTACCACGAACCGATCTAAGTAGGGTTGGAAAACTCGGTTCATGAGATCCATGAAAGTGGCAGGTGCGTTCGTTAGCTCGAATGGCATCATCAAGAACTCTTAGTGCCCATAACGAGTTTTGAAAGCTATCTTATGAACATCCGCCTCCTTCACCCTCAATTGGTGATATCCCAAATGCAAATCAATCTTTGAGAAAACGAAGCTCCCCTAAACTGGTCAAAACATCATCAATTTTTAGTAGAGGACGCTTGTTTTTAACAGTTAACTTGTTTAATTGTCGATAGTCGATGCACATTCGCAAAGTTCCATCCTTCTTATTCACGAATAACACCGGTGCTCCCCATGGAGACACACTTGGTCGGATGAATCCTCGATCCAACAATTCCTAAATCTGTGCCTTAAGTTCTACTAACTCCTTTGGTGCCATCCGATAAGGAGCGATGGACACTAGAGTCGTACCAGGTAACAGCTCGATTCCAAATTCTACTTCTTTGCTAAGTGGCAACCCAGGCAGCTCCTCGGGAAAGATATCAGGAAATTTCTTAACCGATCTCAACTCCTTAACAGTAGGGCTCTTAGCCTCCGTATTAGTAATATAAGCCAAAAAGGCTTCACATCCCTTTCAGACTGACTTTTCAACCTTCAACGCCGAAATCACATTCGACATGTAGTTTCGGCATTCACCAATTACCACCACCTCCTTATCCTCTACCGTTTTTAACACCATTTGCTTTGTAGTGCAATCCAAGGTGCCTCGGTGCTTCACCATCCAATCCATACCTAATATTAAGTCGAACTCGCTAAACGGAAGCTTAATCAAGTCCGCTAAAAAGGTAACTCCTTGGACTACTAAGGGTACCTCCCTAAACAACTTATTCACTCCTACTGAATACCCTAACGGACTTATCACAGTCATCTCATTCCCAATAATCTCAAACATATCACCCAAAGACTCAGTCTTATTGCATGCAACATATGAATGCGTCAATCCAATATCAATCAAGGATGTGTAAGGTAACTTATATATAAGGAACATACCCGTTATCACATCTGGGGCATCCCCGTCCTCTCGGTGACAAGCAGCATAATCCAAACCTGGCTGTCTCGCCTCAGCATGGCCTGCATTTTCGCCTGGTGCTCCACATCCTCGTCTATTGCAGTTACCGCCCTTAGCCTGTCCACGACCCCTTGGCGGAAGCTGTCCACCCTTTGGTCGCTGAGCACCAGCTTGGCCCACTACTGGCTCTCGACCTAGCGTTTGAGGGCAATCCTTGATCCTATACTCCATAGACCCACAAGCAAAACAAGCCCCGTCCTCTTCCAACACTAGCCTCTATGGCTTCTTCTACAATTAGCACAAGGTGGCACCCCTAGATTAGTAGCAGGGGGCCCTGCTCTAACTGGCCCATTATTTCTAGCCCTAGCCCTAGGCCTCTATCCAACACCCGGAGTCTCAGCATCCCTTTTATTCCTACCCCTTTCTTTTTCCCGATTTAAACGCTCAGTGTGCTTAACCTCCTCCGCTATCTTTGCTTTTTCCACCAACTCTGAGAAAACTTGTTCCCTTTGTAGAGCTATCAGTACCTTGAGGCTATCTCTAAGTCCTTCCTCAAACCTAACACAACGCTCATACTCCGTTGCCACCATTACTCTTGCATACCTACTAAGGTTTAGAAACTCCGCCTCACACTCTGCCACCGATTTGTTCCCTTGGGTCAAATTCAGGAACTCCTTCCTCCTAGCATCCACATAGCTTGCACCCACATACTTCCCTTGGAATGCAGCTTTGAAAAACTCCCAAGTGACTCGCTTCGGTTGGGTACCCTCTTTCATAGTCAACCACCACTGGTAGGCTTCTTCCCTAACCAGTGACACTGCTCCTTTCAACTTTTGCTCAGGTAGTCCAGGTCCTTCATTATCCTTTCAGTGGCCTCCAACCAATATTCCGCCATATTAGGAGCCACACTAGCCATGCCCTTAAAGATCTCGGCCCCGTTCGAACGAAGTCGCTCAAGAATGGGCCCCTAATTTTTGCTGCCATTATTGGGCCCAGCGACCCTTTCCAAAATTCTCAGTATTGCCTACGACAATGCATCTTCTCCCGTGGCCCGATCATACAGTCCATTCCCAGCTACAGGTGAGGCTGGAGACTCTTCTACTCCAACATTGGGCACATGGCCCGATGCCGACGATTCAGCCCTAAAACTTTCGCGGCCTCGACCACGGCCTCTTGCACCTCTTCTAGCACTTATCATCGATTCGCATATTATCTGAATTAGAAATTTTATGAAGTCCTAGTTAGTTTTATAATTACACTGATGTCTTATGAAAGTAATTAAAGAGAAGATTGTTTTTGAAAATCCTCTACAGTTCCAAGATCCTACGGGATTTAGTTCCACTCTAACAAAATCATCTAAAGAAGCCATCTAACTATCTACTGTATAATAATTCAAACAAGTTTAAGAATAGAAAACTTACTTGGTTCGACGTCAGAGACTCGGTGTGCCGTTCAGCAAGACTTCCCTTTTTCCAAAACGTTCTGGTTCAATCAAAAATATTTTTTAAAAAAAAATACAAAAAGAAACCAAGTAATAAGGCCTGATTCACAGCCTGAGATTTGCAACCTGGGCTCTGATACCACTAAATGTAACACCCCAAACCTGACCCAGACGTTATGACATTGAAGTGTTTTAGCGAAAACTGTATTTTCATTGAAAACCATTCTTAAATAAAAGAACATCTTAAAAATAAACACCTTCTAATCACTAGTTTGAAACATAATATTTGATGAAAACATGTCACTTAAAAATTTAGTTGCAGAAACGTAGAAAATATACTATAATTTAAGAAAACCATGTTCAACTTCTCGTAATTACAATAAAAAGAAAAATAATAATTTGAGTAATAATAACATTAAGAAAACCTTATTACAATTTGATTTGAACACACATAAAAAGAAATAAAAACTTAAATGCTTAAAAAAAACCAAGTCCGAATTATCTTGCTAGCTGGCCACCCAGAGTCCCTCTAAATATCGAACCTTCTTTTGAGCATCACCTGAAAATAAAATAAAAGAGGGGGTGAGTTTCCGCAAACTCAGTGTGTACAACCCTCGATGAAAAACAAGCATTCAAATAGAAATCATCAGACATGCAATGCAATCCCATCCAAATTATCCATCCGCTACACACCAGCTTCGTGCCCCATCACACCATGTGGGGATATAGATATCAACCCACTCAGCCCACACACAATGGTAGCCCAATTGCAGAACTACCTTCATTTACATATTGGGCTTTAAAAGCCATCGGTGGATCCACGGTTGTGAGGCAACCATGCGATCTTCATATACTTCCTCTGTTCCATAGTTCCCACCCCATATGAAACCTAAGGAGAACATCATATGTATGCATGTCACATCCATAAAACTTACATTCAACACCTAGGGGTATTTTGGTCATTTTTGCTCTTAGGGGCATTTTGGTAATTTTCCCTTAGTTATGGTTTTCAATTACCTTGAGCCGTTAACAAGTCCCATGAGATAAGATGAACGAATACTATACGTTAGGTAGGATTCCAGAGAAGAGGGGGTGGGTCATCAAGACCGTTTAAGTACCAAGCTTTCCCTAGATCCAATCCTAGACATGCATATACCCGTTGCCACACCTTAAACCTTTGACTTCTCCACGGTCGGAGTATATTAATTAAGTCTTATTTAGTTATCATATGTTAGGCCCAAAACCCCTTACAACGCCCAAACAAATTCACATACCTGTATCTGGCCCATTAAGCCTAACCATATTCATTTGGCCTCTTTAGGCCCAAATCACCTATATGTGGCCCATTAGGCCCAGTCACATTCATATTCATGCTCACATACAAATTCCTATCACATAGCATCAATATTCAGTTTTTTCCTATTATGAGCCCAACAACCTATCAGGCCCATTTAGCCTATTCTGGCCCGTATGGCCAAATCACAACCCAAGTCCACGGAATCGCCCGTGGGTCTCAGGCAACCTATTGGTCTCCTCCTTACGAGTGTTCGCGCACTCGTAAGACTACCATAGCTAAACTTTTGGTTTTTCTGCATTTTGACTTTTCGGCATTTCGGCATTTCAACTTTTACCGATTCATATTGGTAGGCGTGCTATGATTTCCTTAGCCCAAATCCACAATCGATATCACTTAAATATTAATCTCACATACTGATCGAATACTTTTCCAAAAGTCAGAATATCACATTAACCTTACCTTGCGCGATAAGTATAACAACCCCTTCACTAACCACGATCAACTCCTAGATCTACACCAATCGTAACTATTGAAACCAAAATAATAGGTGACTCGTACCCAACACAAGCCCCCTTACCTTACTATGGCTATTCGACCAACCTTAGCCAATGGATGAGGTATACTTACCAAAACCGCAACACCTAAGGAATTCGGCAATGAGCTAAGATCCGGGATCCGATACTAATTCCCTACCAAAGTTGATTAGAAAGAGTGAGGGACAATATTCGATACTTAGCAAAGAAACTGATTGGAAGAACAATACTTACAGTAGATTTGACCGAAGTAGAAGGACTAGTGATTGCACCAAGGGTATTCGGCCAAACAGGTTCAACCCTTTACAATTTTGTATGGCAAAAGAGGGTTATTCGGCTCCAAGGAAAAAGAAAGAAAAGTTAGCAATGAGCTAGAGAAAGAATATAATTCGGCACAAGGAAGAAGAAAAAGAAAAGAAAGGCAGAGGGTTTTCGGCTTTTAGAGAAAAGAGTTTCTGGTAACTGGGTGAAGGAAATTTGGCATTAGGTTCATACCCTAGCATTCGGCACCTATTTATAAGCCTCATAGCCGAATTTTCCCATGCCCAATTCTCCATTCGGCTCCATCACTTCTCCCTTCTCATCTCATCACTTTTCTCCTTGATAACCCCTTGATCCTTTCCTTAATTTTCTCCTCTGAACACTCCCCTTGGAGTCCATCTTCACGCCACTTCCATCCTTCTAGAAGGCCAAAATTAAACTTCTAAGAAACACTAAACTAGGATTCAAACCTTGGACCTCCCTGCTAGCTATTAACGCCACTTCCCTACACTCTAAATGGTGTCAGTAACCCACTCTTCTACAAGGCTTTTTGATGCTATTTTTTCTTATCTTTATTTAAATGCCCAACTACTTGCCAACTCAGATTCTTTTAATTATTAAATTATAATTTCTTCTACCCCTTAATTCGAACTCAAAACTTGACCAAGACCTACCTTTGCGTAATTAACACTTAACTGGAATTATTAAGCACAAAAAGAAAAAAAAATCAAAATTTTTGGATTTTTGGATTTCGAGATTTTTGGGGCGTTACAGTGTGGCCTACCTATGTGGATCCTGAAAGCTTCAATTTTGGCCCCTTTTTCACTACTTTTGCTCTCAAATGCTCTCCTAATAATAGAAACATGAATTTAAGGGATTAGGAGCATCAAATTCACTAATTTACGTCATTAATCATCCATAAACGCATTAAGAATGAGATTAAAATATGTTACATTTATGGTTTATCAAATATCCCCACACTTAAGCATTTGCTTGTCCTCAAGTAAAATCCTCAACTTACAATTAAAATTAATATTTCTCAACTTATAATTCTTATCAATAATGTTTCAAAATACTTCACAAATAATCAAGCATTGAAAATTCAACTAAAAGAGCCCTAAAGATTCAAACAATCCAAGTCACACATTTTTTTAAGACATGAAAGCATAGGTATCTCCCCTTATCTAAGTACTATCCTTTTATTCAAAATCGACAAGATTTTACATCCTCACTAAAGATTCAGTCAAATCACTCAAAGTGTTTAAGGTTAAAAAATTAAGCACTCAAAAGTCAATTATGAAAAGTCATTATCATAGGCTTGCATGAAAATCAAATCTCCACCGCTATAGAATGATATGATACAAAAATAAAAAGGTCTTTAAAGGGTTGTAACGGGGCTTTGATTAAAGGTATGGATAAAGGCTAAAAAAGAAGGTTAGAATCGATATCGAATTGATAAATTACCTAACTAGAAAAATAAACTAATACTGAATAATTACATCAATCAAAATTATTATAACACGAGCTTCTTCTCAGAATATGAAATTAACTACTTAAGCTCAAAAACATAAAACTAGTAATAATTAAACATAAAGGTATTTTTTTCACTTTTTTTTTCATTTTTTGAGAACAATAGATAATAAGAGAAAATTTAACAACTGAAACAAAAGAACATAGATAAACAACTAACCAAATCAAATCTCGACAAAAAGGCAGTCAATAAAACGAGAAACAATTCTCAATGAATAAAAAAAAAGGTTATGGGTTAATATTAAAGGGTAAATCAGGAAACGATTTGTTAGGCTTAAAGGGGGTACACTAAGGGTTAATTATGAAGGTATTCTTATAAGATAAGTGGGTTAAAACCTAGGTGCCTTTATCATCTCAGTATATCAAATCAAATATGTGGTCTCGGTATGTATAATCGAAGCAAGTTTTAGATTAACCAATCAGTATTGACACACTCATAACCAATAATGGAGTGAGCAACAAAAGTGTATGCTCTAAAGGCTCAAAATCTCACAAAATTATGGTTTTTGATGTTAATCTTACAAATCTCAAACTTCAAGGTAATACTTCAATTTAGGGACACAACCTAAAATTTTTTTATTCTGAAAATACACTTATCTTGCTTGATTCTCTAGTGTCTTAAAGTTTAAGCAATCAATACACAATTACCTATGAATTTAATCTAAAACACATCAATGATAATCATAAATTAATAAGAATTTATTCTAATAGTAATGTGAGAAAATTACTTAAACACAAGACATAATTCAGGGATTTTCTAATAATTCTATAGATAACCTCCCCACACTTAAGATGTACATTGTCCTCAATGTACAAACATATATAATCACAGTATAAACAGAATATCATAAGAGAGGGAGAAAACTGAAACTGCCTTGAATATTGGATGAAATCTTCATAATAGTGAAAAGTGAAATTGTGACACCCCTCACCCGTATCCAACGCTAAGATAGGGTTCGTGGTGCTACCTGACTTAAACTCAATCAACTGTATAAAACTGGACCGTGAAATTTCAAACAATTTAAAAACTTCTCTTTTTACAAGCAAACTGTCTCATATACGGGTTTACGAGGCGCAAAACATAGATCTGGGGTGGTTTGAAACCCAACCGATACCAAATGAGAAACTTAGAAAATTTCATACATCAAGACTCCACACGCCTGTGTGGATATAGAATGCACGGCCGTGTGCTAGGGACACGCCCATGTCCAGAACCCGTGTCAGGAAACCTAGGCATTCTGCCAAATTTACACGACCCTAGCGCACACCCGAGCCCTATAACTGTGTCCTTCACACGGCTGAGACACATGGCCGTGTCTCTTGCCCGTGTACCACCAGCATGGGCACATAGACGTGTGGCCTGCTCGTGTACTAAAATTACTTTAAAATTTTAAGTACAGGGGACGCACGACCATGACACACACCCATGGGTGTGAGCCGTGTGTCACACATGGCCTAGACACACGCCCGTGTGTCTTACCTGTGTGGACAAACTAGGCTATTTCCCAAGCCATTTTGTCACTTATTTTGCACAACCTACACAAGATCATGTCAATATACAAATTTCATCACAATGGACACCAATTTATCCATAGAAAGAACGTTATATGCATTTATCAAAATAAATAATAGTCATTATTCTAGACTTAATACAAAATGAAGGGCTTTTGACTTGGGCCAAAATACATGAATGATTCTCTTAATACAACATCCTAGTCTAGCCCTATACATGCCACCTACGAAAATATAAATCAAACTATACCGAGTGTTGTGGCTGATAGTGTGATCGATATCTGTGACTTTAAGGGTTCCTTAAGCTAGCTTGGCGACACTGAAAGAAGAGGGAAGGAAAGGGGGTAAGCATAAAGCTTAGTAAGTTGCATATAAATAAATTTACAACAACAATCTCACCATTTGCCATCATGCTTATAGCTCAAAGGTAAACATAACTTAACTTACTCATTATCGTCTACTCGAGTCTCATTTTCTAAGTTAAGCTTGTTACTCATGCTTATCATATAGGTACCTGTAACACACACAACATGATCACCCTTTCTTTATCAAAATTGAACTATAACTTTCACTATTGAATCGTTTGGAATACTACTGGATATTCTATGAACCTTCAATATGGGATATATTGCCGATGCCATGTCCTAGACATGGTCTTACACTGGCTCTCATATATGCGTGTTGATGCATGTCCCAAACATTCTTACATTGGCACAAATCTTAGCCGATGCGTGTCCCAAACACGTCTTACACTAGCTATCTCTGTCAAGGCCGATGCATGTCCCAGACATGTCTTACTCTGGCACTCATCTCTGTGCCGATGCCATGTCCCAGACATGGTCTTACACTGGCACTCACAATATGGCTGATGCATGTCCTAGACATGTCTTACACTAGCCCTCGTCTAGATGCCGATGCCATGTCCCAAACATGATCTTACACTGGCTCTCATAATGTAGCCGAAGCATGTCCCAGACATGTCTTGCACTGGTGCATGAATCACCCAATGTCTTGGCACAAATATCCCGTTCATATCCTAAGGTTTCAACGGGATATTTCTATTATCTCAAATATTACAAGGAATTCTTAATTTATAACTTAACAACTCATACATTATCAATTAAATGACAATATGAATACAAATATTAACAGTGTGGTTGTATCATTTACATACAACTTACCTCAGATTACAAAAAGTACTTGACTAGACGGCTTAATCGGATTGCTTGGCTTTGCCCCAGTTTAGGCTCAGTTTTGGAAAATCTTGATCTATAATAACAATATGCATCCATTTAGTCACTAAACACAATTAGGCATTCGTAAAATCAGAACTTTGGTAAAATGACCATTTTACCCCTAGGCCTTGGCAAAATGACCATTTTACCCCTATGCCCGAAAATTGATTTTTATCAAATTTATTTGTACTTAAAGCCTAGTTAAACTCTTTTTTCTACTATAGCAATCCAAAATTCTCACTATTTTACACACTAAGCACTCATTTTGTAACTTATACAAAATAGTCCTTTTAGGTGTTTTCATGCTAACTCCTTTCACAAAAGTTGTTTATAACACAACTAGGACTCATATTCTTCCATAAAAACTCAGAAAACATCACAAATCCTTTCATGGCAACTCCCTAAACTTTCAATCATTATGCAAAATAGACCCCTCATTTGAAAGCCCATGAAACAAGCATACTAAAAATGCAAAATTCATCAAGAAAATCATCAAGATCACTTACATTATGAGAGGAATAAGTTGCTGTAAGTTTTCAGCTTTCAAAACTCCATTTTAGCTGATATTTACGGTGGAGAAAGAAGATGAAGAAGAAGGAAATGATAGCTAGGCTCTTAGGCATTATTTTATCACCAAATCATGACATCATCCACCTAATACTTTGACTATTCGTTTAAAATCTATCACATGGCCGGCCAACACTATTAAAAGGGTGTAATTTCCATTTAAAAGCCTTAAATTTTGATTCTCTATCTATTTAACACATTTGGGTACTAAAATGTAACTTTTACCTTTTATGCGATTTAGTCCTTTTTCGCAATCGGGCTTGAAAACATTAAAATTAACTCACCAAATTTTTCATGCACTAATAATATCGTACTATAACCTCATAAAATAAATAAATAAATAAATAAATTTTCTATCTTCTGATACATGGTGCCGAGACCACTATTCTGACTAGGCCTTAAATTGGGTTGTTACAGGAATTGCAGTCAAATTTAAATGTAACTTATGATTCCGAGCAAACTAACACGAAAGTAAACACAAATAATAAAGAAAATTAAGGGGTTATAACTTGATTAGAAACAACCATAAATCTTTCAAAAGATAATAATGAAAATAAGTTGAAGAGAAAATAAAAATAAAAATAAAACAACTAAAACAAAATTAAAGAGAAAGATAAAAAATAAAAATAAAAATAATAAAATAATAATAATAAACTCAATGATATCAATGAACTTAAAAGGTAATTGTAATGATAATAGTAAAAAAACAGAAGAAAAAAGAAAAAAAATAGAAATAGCAAAATAAAAATAATAAAAGTATATAAAAATTAAAATATGTAAAAAATTAAAAATATAAGTATAAGAATAATTAATTAATTAATTAGTAAAATAAAAATAAATAATCTAACAATTAAAAATAAATAAAATAAAATAAAATTGGGGAGATTAACCCAGTTTTCACATGGTCCTGCATATGCCCGTGTGTCCAAGCCGTGTGGGTCACATGGCCATGTCGCCAGGCCGTGTGTGTTTTCTTTCGCTTCTCCCACGCCCATGTGAGATCCCATACACCCGTGTGGCCAGGCTGTGTGCTCCACACACCCGTGTGGCCAGGCCGTGTAACTCCCTGACTTTGAAAAAAATTAGCTCTAGGTTTCACACGGCTTAGAACACGCCCATATGTCTAGGCCGTGTAGGTCACATGGCCATGTCGTCAGGCCGTGTGTGTTTTCTTTCGCTTCTCCCACACCCCCATGTTGCCAGGCCGTGTGCTCCACACACCCGTGTGCCCAGGCCATGTGGGTCAAAAACATAATTTTTTTTTAGATTTCAAAAATTAATTAATTTTTTTAAAAAAATCATGAAATAATGTTAAGAAAATTAGCAGTGTTAACACTCGGGTTGCCTTCTGAGAAGTGCTTATTTAGAGTCTAAGCTCGACTTACCTCTCATTGACATGGTCACGGTGGATCACGAAGCTAAGACTCCTCTTTCTCACTATCAATTCCTCTGTTTAAATAAGGTTTAAGTCGTCGAGTACTATTTACCTTAAAAGTGCTAAAATGAGAATGAGTAACTCGACTGTACCGTATGGAAAGACATTAAGTATCGTAAAAGGAGTTGCGCTGTTTGTGTTGAGCTCTGTAGTGATAATTCGAGGGTACTTTTCATCTAACAAGACTTGGTCCCCAACCTTGAATTGATTGGTTCTATCATTAAACTCGACATGGTGTTGCTTCTGCTCCTCCTTGCCATAAGTCCGCATTCATCTAGTTCATCTATATGTAACATTAGTTTTTCATGGGTGGTTTTATTGTTAGTGCATGAACTAGAACGTGGCTCATTTATGCTTCTCAGAAGTGTTTTATGCAAAAGGGATTGAACCACATGACTAGTCTTATTAACTGGATTTACAAAGTTATCTTCATTAATTGATATCTCATTCGAATCATGAGCCTGAAGAGTAATCATTTTGTCACCTGCACGAAGTGTGAGTCTACCCGTACCAACATTAATAATAGTTCTAGCAGTTGGTAAAAGGGGCCGTCCTAAAGTCAATTGTACGTCACTATCCTCATCTATGTTTAGAACAACAAAATCAAGTAGGAAAATGAATTTATCAATTTTGACGAGTACGTCTTCAACAATACCCCTAGGAAATCTAATTGTTCTATCTCCCAATTGAATGCTCATCCTAGTTTGTTTGGGTTTCCCAAGACCTAGTTGCTTAAACATTTTGTAGGGCATGACATTAATACTAGCCCCTAAATCAGCCAAAGAATTATTAACACTTAAACTACCAATTAAACAAGAAATAGTAAAACTCCCTGAATCTTTCAATTTGTTGGGTAGTTTATTCTACAAAATGGCTGAGCACATTGCATTTAGCTCCAGGTGCGATGAATCATCTAACTTCCACTTATTTACTAAAAGCTCATTTAAAAATTTAATAGGATTTGGCATCTGTGAAAGAGCTTCAATAAACGATAAGTTAATATGTAATTTTTTTAACAGTTTAAGGAATTTACTAAATTGTTCATTTGTGTGGTATTTCCTTGTCGCACTTGGATACGGCACATGAGGCTTATATTCCTTAATGACCAGTTTTTGCTCATTGTGGCTCACCTCAACCTTACCTTTACCTACCACATCTTTTTATCTCAATTTTGGTTCATCTTTAACTAACCCTTCTTCATCTCGAACAGTAATCACATAAAGTTGCTCCCGTGGGTTAGTTTCGATATTACTCGGTAAGCTACATTGTGGTCATTCCGAAACCATCTTGGTAAGTTGACCAATTTGATTTTCGAGCCCTTGAATTGACGCTTGCTAATTTTTTAGTATGGTTTCGGTGTTTTGGAAGTGAGTTTCTAACACCGAGATGAATTTCGTTAGCATCTCCTCAAGGTTTGGCTTCTTTTCCTGCTGATAAGGTGGTTGCTGAAAACCTAGAGAGGGTTGAGATTTTTGATGTCCTTGACCACCCCACGAGAAATTGAGATGGTTCCTCCAACCTGCATTATAAGTGTTACTCTATGGATTATTCTGAGGTCTAGAATTATTACCCATAAGTAGATCTGTTTGTTCTCTGTGCTAGGGTTGTAGGATGAATATTCTATGTTGTTCATTCCTCCTTCATTTGCTTCACATTGCATCATTGGATGTACCTGCGTAGAAATACATAAACCATCAATCTTTTTATTTAAAAGCTCTACATGGTTTGCTAACATGGTGACCGCGTTGAGGTTGAAAACACCAGTTGTTTTATTAGGCTTTGTCCTCATGACTTGCCACTGATAGTTATTCAATGACATCTCCTCTATGAACTCAGAAGCCTCCTCAGATGTTTTATTATTTATAGTACCACTGGCAGCTGCATCGAACATCTACCTAGTTGAGGGGTTCAACCCATTATGAAAAGTTTGAACCTGTAACCATAGAGGTAACCCATGGTGAGGGCACCTTCTCAATAAATCCTTATACCTCTTCCATGCATCATAGAAAGTCTCTAAATCCATTTTTACAAAAGAAAAGATATCATTCCTCAATTTGGCTGTCTTAGCCGGTGGAAAGTACTTCAACAAAAGCTTCTCGGTCATTTGATCCCATGTAGTGATAGAACCTTGTGGTAGGGAGTTCAACCACTGCTTAGCCTTATTTCTCAACGAGAAGGGGAATAACTATAGGCAAATGGTTTCGTTAGAAATGCCATTTATCTTGAAAGTATCACAGAGCTCTAAGAAATTGGCCAAATGATTATTTAGGTCTTTATCCTGCAAACCATCAAACTGAACAAACTGTTGAATCATTTGTATAGTGTTAGGTTTCAATTCAAAATGATTTGCAACAATGACAGATCTAATAAAACTCGATTCAACCCCAGTGAGAGTGGGCTTAGCATAATCCTACATGGCATGAGGAGTAGGATTCTGATTTACAGGATTAGCGGCAACCACAAGAGGTAGCGGATTATTCTGATTTTTAGCCATCTCCTCGGTAATATTGGTATCGTCCTCGTGCTCTTCTTCTATATACTGTAGACTCTACCTTATTTCTCTATGATTTCTACGAGCTATGATTTCAATTTCACTGTAAAAAAGTAGAGGTCCTAATGAGTTTTTTCTAGTCATAAACTACAAGAAACTGCCAGAACCAAACAAAAGAAAAAAAATTAGTAATTAAAAATGAAACTAAAACAAAAATAAAATGAAATAAAATAAAAATGTTTAAATTAATAAAAATCAAGCATTCTTAATATCTTAGTCCTCAGAAATAGCGCCAAAAACTTGATGATCGTTTTATGAATAACTAAACTAGACTACGATCACGACTAAGACAAGCGCACCTTCGAATAATAGTATAGCTATGGTGAGTCCAGAATATCGTATCCACAAAGTGTAAAAGTACTAGTATTAACTATCTTTCTATTATTTAGCCTAAAATAAAAGGGATTTATTTGAATCTAAAAATTAACTAAACTAATTAACTAATGAACGCGACAGAGAGTGAAGAAAATAATCGAATAAACCAAAGATAAAGACAATACCCAAGGAAGAATCCACCTAGACTGCACTTATTATTCTGATTCTGAATCAAACGATTTATTCACTTGTCTTGATCCGTAGAAATCCCTAAATTATGTTAATATCTCTTTCGAGACTAAGAACAATTAACTCTAGGTTGATTAATTGAAATCTCTTTCTAATTAAAACTCCTATTGTCGCATTAACCCGATCTATGGATTCCCTTATTAGATTTGACTCTAATTCGGTAAATTTATATCACCCTTTTTCTAGGGTTGCATGCAACTCCGCTTAATTATGATAGACCTACTCCTAAACAGGGACTTTTGCTTCATCAAATAAGTACATCAACTTGAATTAATATCTTGAAAAAATTAAAACAAGAATTAAGAACACATAATTAAGAATAAGAACAAGTATTTATCATTAAATTCAGAACATTAAATAATAAGATCTGTCTTAGGTTTCATCTTCCCTAGGTATCTAGGGAATTTAGTTCATAATGTAAAAAGAAGACATCTCAAATTTAGAAAAACAACAAGATATAAAATACCCAAATAAACTTCGAGAGAAATTTGAATGGAGATCTTCAATCTTGAAGTGGATCTGCTTCTAAGATGATTCCAATGGCTTCCTTCGAGTAATTTCTACTTTCTGCTCTACGTGTCCCCTTAGTTCTTCTTCTAGCATGTATTTATAGACTTTCGAATGCTCAGAAACCCTAAAAATTAGCTTTTTCCTCGTGTTTGGGAAACAAGGAGCGATATCGACATGGGCTGGCACATGAGCTTGTGGCCTGCCCGTGTGGATTACATGGCCGTGTGCCCTGCCCGTGTGGATCCTGAAAACTCTGATTTTGACCCATTTTCACTCCTTTTTCTCCCAAATGCTCTCGTAAGTATAGAAACATGAATTTAATGGATTAGGAGGATTAAATTCACTAATTTACATCATTAATCATCCATAAATGCATTAAGAATGAGATTAAAATATGTTACATTTATGGTTTATCAAAGATCGAGTATAATAAGACCATTCGCTCTAATGAAATTGTAGTCCCATATGAGCTAGGCATAAGGCTGAAATGGATGAAATAGAACCATACCTTTGCAAGTGGTGTCAGATATTCTCTTCGACAAGTGTGGATTCCTTGCTTTGACACAATCCACTTAGAACCTGGAACTGTAAGTTCCTCAAGAATTTCTTGCAATTTTTCAGGCTTTATATTGCTCATCAAGGAAGAATAATCATCATTTTCAAAATCAGGCAATTCAAAGAACTCATTAATAGCATTTGAAGTTATTGGTACCTTGATTCCGCGAACTGGAACTTCCGTTAACTCGCTTGAGGTTAAATTCGCATAGAACTCGCGAACTAGTTCCTCATCCACACTAGGTCTCTTCTTACAAAACAATTCCCAATTAAGGGCTTCAGCAACTTGACGAATATGTGCCGTAAAGTCAATATAGTTGCTTTCTTTCAATGTAAAGCCTTTCTCACGATGTATCTGTTTATTTTTGAAGATACTCTCATATCTTGCTTTGGCTTCTTCACAATGAAACTTGTTTTGTGTTTTATCAATTTGGGCGCAGCACGAGTTCTCTTGCTAGGCATGATTAACCTGAACATAAGATGGAAACAAATATTTTCTCAAAAAATTTAAATAATAAAAAATATTAATGAGTCAATAAATTGAAAAATTAAATAATTGAATAAAATTAAAATTTAGGAGAAAAAATTGTCTTACCACCATTTTTAGAAAATTAAGAACTCCTAAAAATAATTAATAAACAAAAGAGGTCAATTTCAGGTAGGTTGGAGGGTTTATCGGCTAAAAATAAGGTGTTGGTGGTGTGCTGTGCAAATGGGCTTGCGGCGATGAGGCTTGGCATGGGCAGTTATGCGGGTTGTAGGCCACAAAACCAAGTACGCAACAACTTGGGCGCGTGAGAGCTAGGGCTGGAGAGAGTGCGAGGTGCGCGGATCCTTGCAAGCTGGCCTGTCGAATGGCACCAAGGAGCAGCTGCTGGGCGCATGGAGGAAGTAGGTGTGCCCGGGGTAAGCTGCTGGCCAATTGGTTGGATGCTATTGTGGCTAGGGGCTTGCGGCATTTAGGGGGTTTGGTGCTTTGGGATTTTGAGTGATGAATGTTGAAGAATGTGGTATTTATAATGAAGGGAATAGGGCTTAAAGTAGAATTTTTAGAACAATTAAATTATTCTAAGTTCTAATCCTAAATAAAGTTAACAACAATTAATAATTAATAAAATACATATTAAATTATTAATGCTATTAATTTATTTAAAAATAAAATAAAATAAACTAATCCTAATTCTATGCTAAATTGATAAAAATTAATATATAAATTATAATAGATATAATTATATATTAAAGATTATCATCTTATTATTAAAAAAAATTGTCAAATAAAATATGATTAAATTAAAACTAATCCTAATTCTATATAGAGTTGATAATAATTAATATATATTATAATGGATATAATTATATATTAATAATTATCATTTTTTTATTAAACTAAAAACATTTATTGTAGAAGCCTTTTGAAAATATTTACAAAAAGAGGCATCTAATTTTTATTATTTACAAAAAGATCAACCAAATTTTAAAAATAATTCAATTAAGTCCCTAGACTTAAAGAAAATTTGAAATTGAGTTGTAATTTAAAACTTGGATCAAAATTGACCCATGAAAGATTGGGGGGTCATAAGCGGTACCGCTTAAGTTCTAATCTCCGAGACAGAATTTATTTAAACATACTAATCTCGAAAATATACCCTAAATCATTTATTAAAGAGGAAAATAAGAAAATTCAAACATCTGATAAAATGAAGGAAATTTGATTCCGTTTAGTCTTATGTCCCCAATAATGTTCCAGACGCTAAGCATTAACTTGAAAATTACCTCCCTTACCTTGGAGTTCAACAACTCCGTATAGATAGATGCGATGAATCATAAATGGACTGGACCCACGTGATTTTTGTTTACCTGGAAAGAACCTTAATCTGGAATTAAATAACAAGACTTGCTGACCTGCTTCAAATTCTTGAACTCGAATGTGCTTTCATGCCATTTATTAAGTCTCTCCTTGAGTAATTTTGCATTTTCGTACGAGAATATTTGGAATTCCTCTAGCTAATTGAGTTGGAACATCTGTTTCTCTTTAGCAAGCTTTAAATCCAAGTTGAGTCTAGTAAGCTTTGTGCTCTAACTCCAGAGGAAGATGGCAAGCTTTTCCAAAGACCAACCTGTAGGGTGACATCCCTAAAGGTGTCTTGTATGCTATTCTGTAAGCCCATAAACCATCATCCAATCTTTTGGACCAATCTCGTCGGTTCGGGCAAACTACCTTCTCAAGTATGCCTTTGATCTCTTTGTTCGCTAGTTCAGCTTCCCCATTCGTCTACGGATGGTAAACTATAGCGACCTTGTGTTTCACTTTATGTTTATCTAATAATGATTTCAACCACTTGTTCATAAAATGGGACCCTTCATCGCTGATAATAGCTCTTGGGGTTCCAAACCTTGTGAACATGTGTTTCTGGCAAAACTTAATTACAACCTTAGCATCATTTGTCGGATAAGCTTTAGCCTCGACCCACTTAGACACATAGTCTACTGCTACTAATATGTATTTGTGACCAAAAGATGGCGAAAAAGGACCAAGAAAGTCAATACCCCATACATCAAACAATTCTACCTCAATGATATTTGTTCGAGGCATCTCATTTCTGTTGGCGACATTTCCAACATTTTGACATCGATCACAACTCTTTACATAAGCATGTGCGTCCTTGAACAGTGTTGGCCAAAAGAATCCGGCTTGCAATACTTTGGTACGAGTACCTCCGAAGTGTCCCCCACTTGGAGCTGAGTGACAATGGTATAAAATCTTTTGTATTTCATTTTCTTCCACACATCTCCTGATCATTTGATCTGCACACTTTTTAAACAAATATGGCTCTTCCCAGAAATAGTACTTCACATTGTGAAGAAACATTTTCCTTTAATGATATGTCTTATCAATCGGCATCAAACCACAAGCTAAATAGTTAGCAATATCAGCAAACCAAGGGGTATTATGGACATGATTTACCTTCAGTATGTGTTCATCCGGAAACGTCTCTTGATTTGGTATAAGAGGAGAGTTTCCTTCTTGTGGCTCCAATCTGGACAAGTGATTTGCTACTTTATTTTCCTCTTCCTTTCGATCTTGAATTTCTAGTTCGAACTCTTGAAGTAGAATTACCTATCGAATCAACCTCAGCTTAGCGTCTTTCTTAGAAAGTAAGTACTTAATTGCCGAGTGGTCTGTATAGACAGTCACTTTGGTACCTACAAGATAAGATCGAAACTTGTCAAAAGCAAACACAATAGCAAGTAACTTTTTTTCTGTTACCGTATAATTCAGTTGAGCTCCTGTCAGAGTTTGACTTGTGTAGTAGATGGGATGAAAAACTTAGTTCCTTCGCTGGCCCATGAAAGCTCCTATCGTGAAGTCACTTGTGTCACACATCAATTCAATTGGAAAATCTCGGTCTGGTGTGATGATTATGGGTGCCGAAACTAATCAACTCTTTAAATCATTGAAAGCTCTTAAGCACTCTTCATCAAATTTGAACGTCATGTCCTTCTCCAATAATTTGCATAAGGGTTTAGCAATTTTGGAGAAGTCTTTGATGAATCTTCGATAGAAACCGGCGTGGCCCAAAAAGCTCCTAACACCTTTTACAGATGTTAGAGGTGGGAGTTTCTTAATAACATCTATCTTTGCTTTATCAACCTTTATTCCCTGTCTTGTTATCCGATGCCCTAGAACAATCCTTTCTCGTACCATGAAATGGCACTTTTCCCAGTTGAGTACTAGGCTTGTTTCTTCGCATCGCCTTAGTACCTTCGTTAGATTGGCTAAGCAATCATCATAAGTATCTCCAAATACTGAAAAATCATCCATAAAAACTTCCAAATACTTATCAACCATGTCAGTAAAAATATACATCATACATCTTTCAAATGTAGCAGGTGCATTACATAAACCAAATGGCATGCGTCTAAATGCAAATGTACCATACGAGCAGGTAAATGTTCTCTTGTGTTGGTCTTTTGGTGCTACTGTAATCTTATTATACTCGAAGTATCCATCGAGAAAAAAGTAATAGTCTCGCCCTATGAGTCTATCCACCATCTGGTCTAAAACGGCAAAGGAAAGTGATCTTTCCTAGTCGCCTTGTTCAGCTTCCAGTAATCGATGTAAATTCTCCATCCCATAACCGTTCTAGTCAGTATCAACTTGTTATTCTCGTTTCAATGACCATGATACCTCCTTTCTTTGGCATGCACTGGACCGGACTTACCCATGAACTGTCTGAGATGGGGTAGATTATACCCGCATCTGACCACTTAATGATTTCTTTCTTTACTATGTCCTTCATGACGGGGTTTAGTCTTCGTTGTCCATCAATCGCCCTTTTTTTTCCATTTTCACGAATAATCTTGTGCATGCATACAGATGGACTTATATCATGAATATCAGCTATGGTCCATCCGATAGCCTTCTTGAATTGTTTCAACACCAGGATGAGTTTCTTTTCTTACTCACTAGTTAATTCTGCTGAAACAATCACAGGCAGAGTAGAAGCGTTACTGAAATAAACATATTTTAAATGTGAAGGTAGTACCTTGAGTTCTAATTTAAGTAGTTCCTCGATTGACGCTTTTGGTTGGGAATAATCCCTATTCTCTAATTCCAAAGATTCAAAATGGGATTGCGGATTAAATCCATTTTGATTAGCTTTTAACAACGCTAAATATTCATACTCCTCTTCATCATTTGGAGGATTTGATGTCAAAATCTGTTCCAATGGATCCTCAACATAGTTAAGCTCCTTCTCCACTATTAAATCCTCTAAATCGGACACTGCAAAACAATCATCAATTGTGTCAGGAAATAGCATAGACTTAAAAAATTAAATGTTACCTGATCATCCTGAACACACATAGTAAGCACACCCTTCTGCACATCAACAAAGGTCCTTCCGGTTGCTAAGAACAGTCTTCCTAAGATAATTGGCACTTCTTTGTCTGTTTCAAAGTCTAGGATAACAAAATCAGCAGGGAAGATAAATTTATCTACACGTACCAATACATCTTTGATTTTTCCTTCTGGATGTGCTAAAGATCGATCTGCTAATTGAAATGTAACCGTAGTTGGTCTAACTTCACCTATCCCCAACTTCCTAAATATTGACATAGGCATCAAGTTAATACTCACACTTAAGTCACATAATGCCTTACCACAATATGTTGCTCTAATGTTGCAGGGTATGGTAAAACATCCAGGATCCTTCAACTTTGGGGGTAATTTGTCTTGAAGATATGCACTGCATTCCTTCATAAGAGCTACTGTCTCAAATTCTTTGAGTCTTTATTTTTTAGACAGGATATCCTTCATGAATTTGACGTAGTTCGGCATCTGCTCAAGTGCTTCAACCAATGGGATGTGGATATGAAGTTGCTTGAGTACGTCTAGGAACTTTTTGAATTGAATCTCCTCCTTCTGCTTTTGAAGTCTTTGAGGGTAGGGTGGTGGTGGTTTCTTTACTAGAACTGGTTGATTCATCTTCTGTGGCAATTCTGCATCTAACAAATTTGTTAATTGATCAGAATTAGCTGGTTCTGAAATTTTCTTATTGGGTTTTACAGATTCTGGTTCTTGTGAACTGGAATTTCAACAATCGGTTGAACTTCCTCTGAATCTTGAACGTCAACTTTCTCCTTTTTAGCTTTGATGGTGTTGGGCTCTACTGTCTTTCTACTCCTCAATGTCAACGCTTTACAATGCTCCTTCCTCAGATTCTTTGGATTCTTCGTATCACTAGGTAAAACACCTGGTGGTCGGTTCCTGAGTTCAGTAGCAAGCTAGCCCACTTGATTCTCCAAATTCCTTAGAGTTGGGTCATTTTTTGCCATGTATGCCTTTAATAAATTCTCTAAGCTATTGGATGATTCAGCCTGAACTGGTTTCTAAACTTGTTGGGGAAAACTAGGTGGCTGGGTTGGTCTAGGCTGGGCATAAGTGTTACTGGTTCCAGCCCCTTGGTTACTATAGGAAAAATTGGGGTGATTTCACCACGATGAGTTATAAAAATTGGATTGCAGTCCTTGCCTTCCTCAATTTTGGTTTTGGTTACCTATGTAGTACATGGATTCTGGGTTTGATAGACATTCTTCAAAAAAATGTCCTTCCCTACAATAGACAAAGGCAATATTTTCAAATTGGTTAGGTGGCTGTGCTGTAAAAATATTAGACCCATTAGTAGTAAGATTTTTAAGCATTAAGGACATTGATGATACCTGAGATGCAAGTGAAGTAAGAGCATCTACTTCATCTATTCTGGTGACTCGTCTTCCTGACGCTGCTCGATTGGTTGGCCATTGGTTATTGTTGCTAGCAATCCTCTCAATGATTTCATAAGCCTCATTATAAGACTTAGAAAGGAGAGCACCATTAGCAGGAGCATCCACTACCATTCTCGTGTGAGCATTGAGACCATTATAAAATGTCTCAAGTTGGATGCAATTTGGGATTCCATGATGAGGGAAATTTTGTAATAACTCTTTGTATCTTTCCCATGCCTCATACAAGGACTCATCATCCATTTGTTGGAAGGTAGTGATCTAGTTCCTCAACTTAGCATTCATGCTAGGCGGGAAATACTTCATAAGGAATCTTTCTGCTAACTCTTGCCATGTGGAAATTAAGTTCGGTGGCAACGAGTTGAACCAGGCTTGAGCTTTGTCCTTCAGCGAATACGGGAACAGCTTCAATCGTAATGCATATTCGGGTACTCCGACTAACTTGAAAGAGTCCCTCACCTCCATAAATAGTCTTAAGTGTAGGTAAGGATCTTCGGTAGGCATTCCACTGAATTGGCCCACTGTCTGAAGCATCTGGAACATGACTGGCTTCAGTTCGAACTGTTGTGCCTCAATTTCGGGTCTTCTAATACTCGGATTAAGATCATTAAATATTGGCAGGGCATATTGTCGTAAAGCTCTATCCCTATCATCAGCAATAAGGAAAGGATTTTGAGAAGGGTTTGCTCCATTTCCTTGGATCAGAATTTTGAAGTTCATCTATTCGGTGCTCCTCTAATTTGCTTGTCTTCTTTCGCTGTCAAAAAGTTCTCTCTATCTCAGGGTCTACAGGGAGTAGGTCAATAATTCTGTCAATACTCATAAACACTTGAATAATCACAAAAAATTAATTAAGTTTAAAAATTTAAACAGAAAATTAAACTAAAATGCAAAACTAACAAATTCACAAATAATGACTTTTTAAAACAGTCCCCAGCAACGGCGCCAAAAACTTGGAATGATAGAAATGTGCAAGTGTACACAATCGAAACAAGTAATAAAGTGACAAGTAAATGTCGAGTTATCGTACCCACAAGGACTGTGAAAAGAATTATGAACGAATGCTATTTAAAACACTTTGGTGAAGAAAAATATTTTGTTTGGAGAGGGTGATTAAAAACTAACATTTTAAACTAAGTAACTAAAGAAATAAATCTCAAATGCATGATTTCAAAATATGATTTAATCAAGATGACATAATTGTGTTGATTTAATTACATTTCTTTAACTTAAAATTATTAAACTCATGCTTATGCTGTTACGAATAAATTCATGACAACTCGATAATTTGCTAACTTATGAACATACTTACACAAATCCATTCACCTCTTAAAATATCCCTATGTTAATTCAAACGATTAAACAAATTTTAATAAGCAAACATGTTATGGCACATACATACTCATTAAATTAAACTAATCTCTTGCATATCCCTATGTCAATTCAAACGATTAATTAAATCTAATAAGCACATAAAAGACTATGTAAGGTAACAAGGTATCCTTACCTTGAAACAGTTTAATCACAATAATCTTGCAAGTTATGCAAGGCAAGTGTATCGCCAGATACATTGCTAATTTAACCTTCAGCTACCTTAGAAGAATAAACATGCACTGATTAAGTATTGTGTCCATTAATTACAATTTCAATCCATTTAAATAATTAATTCATTAGCTACCTCACAATTGTAATGCAAGAATAACTTAGGCATGATTTTACTTAATCAAGCATTTTACCGAGGCCTATAACAGCATAAACACAATTTTAATAATTTAAGCAGATGAAATGCAATCAAACCAACACGAATTAAATTCAAGCTAAACTAATTAAATTAACCATTCCAACAACATAAATATTCATAGATATGTTCATCATAACAACAACAAAAATTAAAGAGATAGGGAACAAGAATCAAATCTGTTGTTTTACCAAGGCTTTGACAAAGTTGCTCCGTTCTTCGGTCTTTGTTGTCCTTGCCGATCAAGGCTTCTATGAACACTCAATTGCTGCTCTAAAATGGCTGAAGAAGAGAATAGATGTGATTGAATTGAGGTATGCCTTGAATGATCAGCTAAGGCATGCTTTTATAGCTGAATGTGATAGATAAAATTTTCTAAAAATAGCAGCCAAAGAGCCACCCCTTGGCCGTCCATCTATGTGGCAAAGTTGATGGCTTCAACTTTGCTAAATATGGCTTAGGGCAAATCCATAAAGCCACCGGCCTGAATGCAACTTTGACAAGTCTTCAAGGGCTTCTTTGCAAGCTTAATTAATCAGATAATAAGCTGATTTGGGTAAGCATTTGGGCAGTTTTGGGCTACCCAATCCTTGGCCAGTTCAGTTCAATCGGTTCGGTTCAACTAGACCAGTTTTTTCATAATTAATTAATAATAATTTATTTAGCCCAAATTAAATCGGGTATAAATTAAAATTAATTATATTATGAATTAATGCACATAATTGGACCGTCTTAGGATGGAAATTAATTCACCTTGATGCTTTAAATTGCTTTTCGGTTTTGTGCTTCTGGCAGTTCTGCCGAGCCATTTTACGCCCTTTGTGCAAATCTGTCGAAAATAACCAAAATTTATCAAAATAATTATAAAATTAACTAACTTTCAGCATGTTCATATTTTAAGTTTGCTTTAATTATTTTATAAAAATTAATTATTTTTCGACAAGAATTTAACCGAATTCACATGAATTTAAGTTAAAAAGGGTATGAAAAAGTGTGTAAATTTTTGTATTTCCAATCATCAAATACTATCATCGTGCTTAAATGACAATTCTATAAAGCAAGATAAGCAAATGATGGATACTAATGTGAGTGTGATGTGAGGGAGGTGATTATGACATATTAGTACAAATCATATCTATCAAAGGATATGTCAAGTAATAGCAAGATACCAATAATGACTCCTAAATCCTAAATTCTAAGTTTAATCTAATCCTAAGTGTAGTTTTAAAAACTATCTATAAAGGTTAATTCTAAGACTAATTCTAAGCCTAATCATATTGCTAAAGCATGTTCAAGTACCTTATACATAACTTAAGGTAATGGGGTAATCAGAGCTTAAGTGAAGAGTTTAAGACTTTAATACTTTGTAAAATGACCTTCAAAGGTTCAAAACAAGATAAAAGCATTTTTGATCATCTTGAACATTTTCAACAAAGTTTATGTCCTTAATTACAAGAAGTTAAAAATATTTATATATTTAAGTCTTACACTATATATATGGATCAAACAAAGCTTAACTTTCAATTTTAAAAATCATTTATGCTTTGAAAGTTGCCATTAAGGAAGTCAAAAACTTGATGAACATAATTTTAATCAACTTGAACATTTTGAACAACTTTTAAACAATGAAACTAATTTGTTTAAGTGATAAAATGACCTGACTAACAAGGAAATCTAAAAATCAAATTGTGAAAGCATGTCCTTAAATTTGGACTCAAAATGGACAATTATGCTAAAATATCATTTCAAGGCTCTTTAAACTATTTAGTGAAGTCTTATAACATATTTAATGTGTGTTTAAATTATTTACATGTCCATAAATTATTAAAAAAATTGATCATTTAAGCTTCAAGAGTCCTACAAACTTGCACTCAAAATATTAAAACTCAAATTATTGCAAGTTTGCCATATTTCTTTGTCTTTGCAAGCTCAAAACTAAATTCTCAAAATGTTGCAATTATTTTCTCAAAACCCATTTTCTTAAAATATTTTCACAATTTTAAAACCTTATTTTTCAAAAATGATTTTTTTTAAAAAAATTAACATGAAAATCATTGAGCTTTGTTCTCTCTTCCTAGGATGTGCACATAAAAACAACATATTCTAACTAGTATGTATCCTAAGAATGTATTTAAACATGATTTCATCAATATCAACAAATGATAGTAAGGCAATAACACAAGATAAAATTTAAAGCATAAAGAGTGCCTATCATTCTTTATGTGTCAAGAGCAGCCAAATTGTTGTCCTTTACTCATCAATGCTATATAACACTCCTAAAAGAGACTCTTACTTGGATTTTGGTACCCACATTGCTTTGCATCCTTGCACATTAGTTAGTAAGTCTCTTATTCCCTTAGTAACCCATACTTACCTTATTTTATATTTAGTCATTTTCTTAATAGGACAAGTATGTGTAGTATGATCATGAAAATTAAAATTTTCACACTTTGCCATATTTGAAAAAGAGTTCTCCAAAATGATTTAATGTTTTAAGCTCTCAAATTTTATTTTCAACTCAAAATTTCCTTTTTCAAACAATTCAACTTTCTTTTAGGAAGCCTCAAAATTCATTTCGAATTTTTTCATCTATTTTTATTTTCAAAAGAAAATCATTTTTAAATTTGAATTTTGAAACCAATTTTTTATTTTGAATTTATGGACTCAAATTCCAATACTAGCTTACTAAAGGCATCTTGTAATTCATCAAAGTAAATTTCAAGAATTAGAAGATACCTCTTATTTTTTAAGAGCCATGAAACACATCGCTTTTGGATTTTAGGGGTGGCTTTCACTTGATTGCTTATATTCGCTTTCATCGTCTCTAGTCAAATTTTCTTTCTCATAAGGCTTCTTAGTCTCATTTTCTTCCTTCTTATCTCCATAGATTTCCTCAATTTTATCATGTATGTCTTTGAAACTTCCATGTAAGGAAAATTCTTAAATACTTCTTCACTCATAGCACAAAGGAGTGTGTGCATAACCTTGAAGTTGGATTGAGCATTTCCTTGTCATTTTTATCCCAACGTTCTTCCTCTTAGGTACCTCCAAGGGACCTCTTGCAATGATCCTCCAAGCATCATAATCAAATGCTTGAACAAAGAATTTCATCTTAACTTTGCATTGGGAGTGGTTGACGCTATTAAGCAGCGGATGACACATGATGGAATGACCTTCATCCATAACTGTTGAACTAGACTCAATAACTATCTAACCCTGATATTTTTTGCTTTGAATCGCTTCTCTCGGTGGTGAAGCCTTTGATGGAAAACTAGCTCTAATACCAATTATTGGGCTCAAAAATACCAAAAGAGGGTGAATTTGTATTTTAAAAGTTTCTTCAAACTTTTCTAAATCATAAGAGAAGAAAAGATTGGACAAGTTAATTTATAGTGGTTTGACCCTAATTGTTTACCTTTATTACCTTGATATACCTCAACTAAGGATTTCCCAATTCACTATACTTCAATTATTAGGTTTCAAGGAAAAGGTGTAACCTTTACAATCTCTATCATTTTCACAAGGCTAAGATAGAACCTTCCTCTAGTTTTTATGGCTTAACTAAAACCCTCTAACTTTTGTGACTCAACTAGAAACCTTTTAGAATCTAATCAGGTTTTATGCCTCAAAAACCTTAATTATGCTCTTTACAACAAATAGAAGATAAGCAAACTAATAACAAACCTCTAATAGGTGTGTGTTTGCAAATTGAAGCTCTAAATACAAAGATTTGAAAGTGAGAAAAGATATTAAAATAAGCTCTCAATGAATATGTATAAGAGAAAATGAAGAAAATAAAGAATTGAAGGCTTTTCACTTGATTTCTAGGATGTTCATCTCGTATTGTAACATCCCGAATTAGGGTCTAGTAAGAATAGTGGTTTTGAGACCACAAATTTGAAGTAAAAATAATTATTTTATGATTTTTATGAGGTCTATGATATGATTGCATGCTTGTTTGAAAATTTCATGAAGAAATTTTATTGATAAAGTGTCCAATTTGACATTTAGGACTAAATTGAAAAAGTTGCAAAATGTGAGTTCTAGAAGCTTTAAGCATGAAATTGCCATGGATTATTAATTAGAGGTCCTTAAATAGAAATTTTCCCAATTTCTATTTTTATGGACAAAAATGGGCATGGGTAGGTAAAATTTCAAAGAAAGGCCTTAAGGGCATTTTTGTCATTTGGTTAATAAAAGAATAAAAAGGGAAAATAAGTCAAAAATTGTGTCCATCTTCCTCCCCTATTGTCGAAATTTCTAAGGAGCCATAGCTAGGGTTTTGTTCATCCTTTCAAGCTAAATAGTAAGTGCATCCTAGCCCCATTTTTAATGTTCTTTGTATTTTTGAAGTTGTCATCAACCGATCTAGCTATTTCTACCATTTATTTGAGCTAGAGTTCATGTTCAAAAATCTACCCATGTGTGACATCCATGTATCTTGATGTTTCATGGTAGATTATGAAAGTTTGATGTGTGTTTAACATCTTTTGCTAAGTGATTTTTGATGGAAATGCGTAAGAATGACTTATTTGTAAAAGATGTAAAATGTGTAGTAAAAATCTGATTTTGATGAAAAATGTGGGCTGATATGAGCATGTGTGTGGGTCAACTAGGCTTGAGTAATAAAGAAAATGAGTACATTTCATTTTACAAGCCTAAAGACTAATTTTTAAATATGTAAAAGTTTAAGGGTAAAAAGGTAATTTTGTCAAAGTATGAGTTATAGACTGAATTGAATAATATGTGTATTAAATAAGCTAAATTTGGTATTATAGAGTAAGAAAAAAGAGAACGAACCTTGATTGTGGGAAAAACAAGGTGTACGATGATTAGATCCATTTTTACCATTTTTGTACCAAAGTAAGTTCATATGTAAATAATGCAATGTTGTATCATGTTTTAATACTTTATTAATGTATGAATTTCTACATTTAATTGTTATAATAAGCATATGAATGATATTATGGTCAATGAGAATGACATTGTGAATGAGTTCGACGAAGATGTGACATCGAGAAAATCCCGTTTGAACCTTAGGAATAGATTAGGATACGAGTGACGTGTCATTAGGAACTATGTGATTATGAGCTCATGAGATTATGTGATGTATGTAATATGGTCCGGGTGCTGGTCTTGTATGTCTATCGGTGGTTAGATAGCCCGGCAAGTGTTGCGGGTACCTGTCAGCTTGTATGAGTAGCCCATGTAGTTACATCCTGACTGTCAGCTTGTATGAGTAGGCTTGTGATTAGCTCGAGAGCGAAGAATGTGTGATATGTGACATAAGGTAGCATGTGGCTACGTATGAAGCACTATGTGCAAGCTTTTCGTGTATCCGATAGTATTCCAAGTGTTCAACGGGTAAATGAATGGGTCATTCGACAAGTAAGTCAATGATGAGGAATTATGAGAATATGTTACTAGTTGGTACAGGTATGTACGAAAAACTCATATGAATGAGCTTGGTATGTGATAAACTTTTGGTAAAATTGAAAATGAATAAGTTATGCCTATGAAACTATGATGACATATATGTAAATTATGTTATGTTAATTATGTAATATTCATGATTATATTGCTATTTAGAATAAGAACCGACTAAATCATAGCTCTGATACCATTAAATGTAACACCTCTTACCCCTATCTGGAGCCGGGATAGGGTTTGAGGTGTTACCGGACTTAAACATTCATAAACATGAAAAATCAGGTCACAAAATTTTGCCCAAAATTAAAACTTTTCAAACATATGTAAATCGTCCCTTATACAGGCCTTCGAGGCCTAAAACATACATCGAGGTGGTTCGGGACTAAACCGAGAACTTTAGAAAGTTCTGGGAAAACATAGAGAAATTTTCATGAAACAGGGTCACACGCCCGTGAGTCTCCAACACACCTGTGTCCTCAGGCCATGTAACTCTCTATTTATGACATTAGAAAAGAAAATTTAACCACACGGCCAAGCCACACGCCCATGTGCTAGGCCGTGTCCTCCACACGGTTGAGACACATGGCCGTGTCTCTGCCCGTGTGGCTTGCACTTAAGCTATTTGCCAAGCCCTTTTATTACCATTAATACTTCACATACTTAAATACATTATAGACACATATAATGTAGCATCAAATAAGTGATTAAACATCCTCTATTAAGACTCAATTGTACTATTCTTATGTCATTATACATGTGTTTTACTTACTCATTTTATACCAAGTCTAAACACACGAAATTCATAATCAATTGAACACGTCATATTGATTATTACTTATACATTTATACCATTCTTGCCTAAGTCATTCCACACCAATTTCATGTTCAAGCAGTATTAACTTTGCCATATCACACTTTTATGACAAATTTTGTAACTTTTACAAAACGGTCTTTTTTGACAATTTCACCGAAAATCACTTAGTAAAAGTCGTTTATTTAACACCCAACATTCATTTTCTACCATTAGACATCAAAACACATGCATGTCATCCATGGGTAAATTTTTAAACACAAACCCTAGCTCAAAATAATGGCGGAAATAGCTAAATCGAGTTATCGAGAGTTCAAAAATGTAAAGAACATTAAAAACGGGACTCGTGATCACTTACAAATGAGCTTGGAAGCTTGAACCAAACCCTAGCCATGGCTTCCATGAAAATTTCGGCTGAATGGGGAAGAAGATGGACAATTTTGGCTTATTTTCTCTTTTTAATTCATTTATTTAGAAAATGACTAAAATGCCCTTAATGACTTTCTTTAAAATTTTACCTAACCATGTCTATTTTTGTCCAAATTTTAGAACTTGGTCAAATTAATCTTTAAGGACCTCTAATTTATAATTCAATTCAATTTCATGCTTAAAGCTTCTAGAACTCAAGTTTTACAATTTATTCAATTTAGTCCTTAAAGTCCAATCAGCACCTTAGATATAATTTTTTTTCATGAAATTTTTACACAAGCATATAAACATGTCATGGGCCTTATAATAATCATAAAATAATTATTTCAAATTCAGATTTATGGTTTCAAAACCATTGTTCTGACTAGGCCCTAATTTGGGATGTTACAATGTGTCTTAAGTCGTGTGTGACACACGATCTGTCCCATGGGCATGTGATCCGGCCATGTGTCCCCTGCACCCTAATTAGGTAAAACAGAATGCCCAGTAGTAAACATACGGGCAGAACACGACCGTGTGTTTCAACTGCGTGAAGGACACGGCCTCAAGACATGGGCATGTGCCCTAGCCGTATGAAGTCTTCACCTAAGTTTTGGAATTTACTTCGCCACACGGCTTAAGCACATGGGCGAGTGACTTGGCCATGTGACCCTATTTTGTTGATGACATCATAAACAAAGAGTTACACAGGTTGAGGACATGGGTGTGTCCCAAGCCACACAGGCATGTAACCCTCTAAAATAAAAAAATTTTCTTAGTGTTGTATAAGTTCCGAAAGTTCTCGTTTAGTCCCAAACTACACCCAATGTATGTTTTGGGTCTCATGGGCCCATATAAAGGACGATATGTATGTTAATGAACAATTTTAATTTGGGAAAAATTTTATGGCCTAGTTTTGTATGAATGTTTATGTTTGAGTCCGGTAACGCCTCGAATCCTGTCCCGATGGTGGATACCGGTAAGGGGTGTTACACTTATAGCTTGAAATGTTCTTTATGTGTATACATAACAAGGGGAAAATTTGTGACCCTTTATAATCATTTGGGATAGTTTTTAGCCATTGTAAGCATTGCAAACAAACTTGTATCGATACAACTCAAAAGTTGCATGGGTAGAAGTGGTCTTGTATAGGTAGAAGTTTACTTGTATTGGTAGAATTCCCCTTGAGTATTGGTAGAAGTTTGGAGGAATGTTTGGGGCACTCTCTGACTTGCTTCTATCAGTAGAACTTCCTCCAAGTATTGATACAACTTCCTAGACTTACGAGTTTAAAACTCTTAAAAACATTTTGGATTGACTAGAAAACATTTAAAGAAATCCAAACATGTTTTTGATATGCTTTGAAAATGTTTTAAAAAATTTTAATAATTATTTTCACCAAATGAATTAGGAAATATAAATAAAAATTTATATTAACTATTGTTATATTAAAATATTAGGAAATCAAAACTAATAAAACTATACTCTGTACCCCTATCCCTTCCAACTTTACCCAACCAAGGCTAGCTTTATCCCTCCACCTCACCAAAGGCTCCACATATTCCTTATGCTCCTCTAAGGGCTCCTATGAACAAGTGACAAAGAACTAGTACTTGCAATAACCCAAGGAGTTGTCGAAGGTATGACCTGCTCTATGTCATCCCTCGTAGCAATATAAGTTGTTTGCTTCTTTGTGCACCACACAATATGAGGACACAACCCAAACTCCAAAAAGAAGTGCCACAGCTTGAGTTTTAGTCCCAAAAGTATTCGAGCAATACACTTACTGCTACCTAAAGGCTGTGCATCAGTTTAATGAGGACCCCTCTCATTATTGTGAAACCCTCAGACTCATACCCATTAAACTATATTTGTACACTTTTTTATGCTTATTATCCTTGGAACATTTAAAAGACTATCTCTTTGTAGAGTAGTGAAATGAATCCTCCTAAACTCATCCACTAGTTTTCACTGGGCCACGCATAAACCATAAGGAGAAAAGGACCAAGTGATCAGGAAAGGAGACTCTGAAAGAAACCTATACTCTACCAAGACTTACTTCTCTTGATCTAAACCAAGGTTATTGGCTTTCCCAAACATCAAGTGGGTAACTTCCTTTCCTATCTATTATGGAAGCTAACCAGTTCAAGAAATTCAGTTTGATCTAGGATGGATAGGTAGAAGAGGTTTTGAAACACCTCAAGAAAAGGAATCGTATCCCCTCTCACAACACAGAATCAGAAAACTAATTAAAATCCACTAAGAAGCACTTGAATGTTGCCTAAGTGGCACCCCATAAAATTTCAACACCTTTTTCACAAACTCATTAGCTGGTAAATAAATCATGCTTCTAAGGCGTATAGAGGCCAGTAAAACCCTGACTTCCATTTGTCATGCTTTGACTTGTCAGATAAAGTGCCCTAAGTGTAGTATTTTCATCTAAGTACACTTGTAATTTTTCAAAAAGATTGGTTAATAAAATTATTCATGAATTACATTAGTGCTTTGTATATTTTCTTCACATGGTTTTTGCACGCAACACAAAATGGATGTAAATGTTGCTCATTGACTGTCTAATGTTTAGCAAATACTAAGTGGTATTACGTGGTCTGGTCGTAATATAGAAAGATAGCTTATACTCGTAAATGAACCTAAACATGTCATTAGTCTAATCCAAAATGAGCAAACCAATTGAAATACTAATATTTCATCTATCAAGTACAATTGGGGAGATGTTTTTCCTTAGACATCGAAGTGGATGAATCCTAGAAGATAGTGTAACACCCCAAACCCGGCCTAGACGTTACGACCGAATCTGGTGTGTTGCATCAAAGCGTCATTCAAAAAGTGAGTTGTCAGTAAAAGTTTATTTCTAAAAGTAAAACCATTTGTATGGGGTTAGCAAATCATCTCGTCACATACGTTTGCTCAAAATATTTGCCTTTGGGATATTAATTCAACTTAAATCACGGAAGCTCTTTTGAAAACTTTGTTGTTTACAGTTCGTGTTCTTTAGAAAACCGTGAATAGTTTGAAAACTTGAGTTTTCCTAGACTAGCAGTTTAATATAAGAAATCAAAAGCCCATTCAAAGTTAAAACCCCCCCAAATGGCCTTATTACATAACTAAAACCCAAATATGAAAGCTTAAATAAATTGAGTTATTAACAACCAATCTGCGGACGTGTAGCCACCACTGAGTCCCTCACGACTCCAAATCGTCTAAGGCGAGGGATTACCTGCACAATTAAAAGAATGGTGGGTTTACGAAAACTCAGTGTGTAATCCCCTATCGGTCAACAGTAACAGTGCATACAGTAATGGTCTGGGCCTGAGCCCTATTCATTAACAGTACAATCTGGGCCTAAGCCCTATGCAGTAACAGTGTGAGCCTATGCCCAAAACAGTATAATCACAATACAGGTAGGCAACCCAACCCAATCCATCCTGCTCACCACCCGTACAAACCAACTCACCATGTGGGGATTAAATCGATCTACCCAGACAACTCACCAATATCGTAGCATAGCTGCTAATAGTAACGTAACAAAGCTACTAATAGCGGTAAACATGGCGTAGCCACTAATATCAGAATACGTGGCAAAGCCACCATAGTAGTACTTCATCCAAATCAGAATCCCAACCCCAATGCAGTATGTCATGTCATAATATTTCGTGTATGCAAGGTTTCATACTTAGACACGGTCATGCATATATCATACACTCATCAATTAACCTACCTCTAATGTATAACAGTCATTTCCACCCATTAGGGGTAGAATAGTAATTTTTACCCTTCAGGGGTATTTTGGTCATTTTACCCTCTAGGGTCTCTGTACAGATAATTGACCTCTCAGAAGGTCTACAGTCGCCTCAAGCAACTTAAGTAACCTAAACAGACCTAACGGTGTAAATGGGCCTAAGACCTATTATTCGGCCCAAGTGGGCCCACACGCTCGTGTGGCCCACTTAGCCCAAATTTAGCCACGGCTATGTGACCTACATAGCCCAGTCCAAATTTTATCACTTATCGTGGATTTAATCTGTGTGGGGCCCATGAGCCTGTTAGGCCCTCCTGGCCCATTTCGGCCCAACGAAGCCTTTAACGGCCTATGCCATGCACATGACATGACAAGCCCAACTACTTCCCACCTATCAATTAGATTTACACAAGCGAGCCCTCGGGGGCCATTTTGCCCATCGAGGCCCATCGAGGCCCAATACACAAGAACACTCGTGGCGGCCTCTACAGTCTATCACCCATGGTTTGTGGGCTCAATTTACCCCACGAGCAATCGCACGCTCGTGAGGCCTCAAATGCCCAAGTTTTGGCTTTTGCCGATTTCTAACAAAGAAGGGCGTGAATACACACCTGTTTATGAGAACACGCCGAAGTCCACGATCACTAACTTTGCCAAATCCTGCATTGAGTCTTAATCACTTCCCCCCTCACCAACTCATCTGGTTCGCTCTATTTAAAGCTAGCTTCTCACCAATGCTCATGTTAGCTTCCCGATATGGGATTACTTTCAACCATTAGGAAAATTCTTTATTTTTCTTTTTTTATGACCACTTCAACCACAAAGTTCCAGTCCAACTCCACCTTCTACACAACTCAAACAGCAAAATAAATACTCCATTGCACATCCCAGGGATTGAACCTTTGACCTCACAGTTACACAACACGCCACCTTGCCACTCCACCACAGGCTTTTTCTGTGTCATAAAATATCGTCAATTAATTATAAGGTCTATAGGCCAAAGTCCAGGTTCCTTTAAAAGAAAAACAAAAATAAATTGCAAGAGCCAAGACTTGAACCCAGGTTCCCTTGCAACCTTAATGACGCCACAACCACTAGACCACATGCTTCCTTGTGTCATTTACTTAACACAATAATTTAAAAGGCCATTATCCAAGCATCCAGGGTTTTATTCACTTAAAACCAAAATTTTTGCTAAAGTCCAGGTTTGAACCCAAGATTTCTCAGACACTTCACAGAGCACTTAACAACTGAAGTAGATACACAGTTGTGTCATTTCTTTGCACAATTAACTACTTATATACAACCTCCCTACGGACCTATACTCAAGCCCAATACTTCTAGGCCCAAATTCGGTGCGTTATAGATAGAGACATAGATGTACTGATTGGACTGATAGTACACCGGACAAGACCCAATTAGAATAGATCCTAAATTTGTTTATAGATTTATTCACTCATGATGTTCATAGTGTGGCATATATAAATCCTAAGTGGATGATGGACTATGTTGGAATGATTTGTAGACTTTGATGTAAGTAAAAGCTTGAGTTCAAAAAGATAAGGAACTGAAAGCTGGTGCGTTAGGTGTACGACTTGTATAGTATGTAGTGTCATTTACAAAAGTGGAATTCATAGTCTGAGGCATGGGTAAATGATATCCTCTCATTGGTATTACATGGTTGATGAAAGGTAAACGTGGCCACGGATCATTCGTCTTTGTGATGAGTGACTTGATTAGTATATGATAGTAATTGATTTTTCATGAAAGAAGATGTAATGATTACCATGAGATAAAATAAGATCATATTGGAATAACAGATATTATCCTAAAGAGATCAAGGATATACTATGATGGTAACACACTTATGACAAGGTCATTGGACCAGCATTGAATAGTTGCTTTCATAATGGTATGTTGTTAGGGAGAGCTTAGTCACGATACTATAGTAGAATGACTTATAATTAATAGGTGAAAAGCGAAAACGTAATTATAAATTATTTGAGCCCTAATTACATATGTTGAATCGGTCCCTCTGCTAGCTTGTTGAAACAAGAAATGAATTGCTTGTTTGAATAGAAATGAATGAAATGGATAGGAAAAGAGAAATGAAAACATTCAAGAATGATTATAGTTTTTTACGAAATGGAAAAATGAAATCATTTGGAAATGAATATAGGTTTCCAAAATGGAATTGGAAATGATTCATTTCCAACTCTATTGGATTACTTAAAAATGATTAGAAGAATGAATTTATGTTTTTGTTTTGAAACCCAGAAATGAAAATAGACCATTCTGCCATAATGAACATGTTGAGTTGTGAAATATTAAACATATTTTCTCAAAATTTTACTAAGGGTAAAATCATCAAAATTTTACTGGGGGTAAAATAGGGATGAGAAAATTGTTTAACATAGAATATTTAAGTTTATTTTTGGGAAATAGAAAAATCGAATCGGGTTGGATCACATTCCATGGTACTAGGTTAAAAGACCTATGAAGTACTCATAATTGGACCCAATATGAGAGAGGCCCAAAACCCCTCATATAACATTACATGGTACTGGAATACTAGGATGTTCTGCCCACCCCACTCGTACTCTAAGTAGAAACTTGTTTTCCTATTTGAAATAAACGTTGCAACTCAACAAGGGTTCTACCTTCTCTTCTTATAAATAGATGGCACCAGTAGTACATAAAACAGAATTTGGAGAGACTGTTACTTTGTCAAAAAATAGAGAGAATTTATTCTCAACTATTAAATATATTTTTCCAGCATAACAGTTCTATCAGATTCTATTAAAAAAGAGAGAATTTTCGTTTTCACCCTAAATAAAAAAGAGAAACTTTTTCTAGTTCTGTTTTTCAATTCAATGGGTTCGGGTCCACACTCAAAGCAGTTTATGGTACCAAAATAGGGGAGAAGATCATTTGGTTGAAAGCCAAAAAACATGAAGGATTTGCTTATCTAAAAAACATTTACAATTTTCGTTAAGGTTTATTGGTGTAAATATCATAAACTGGGTCAGTTTTCAAAATTTTAATTTTCCGCCATGCGAGAAAACCGTTTTAAAACCGATTTTTTCCAACACGACTCATTAATGGTGCGCAACTCATTTGCACCACCAGGAATGCTAAACTTGAATTCATAGTTGTTTCTTTGTATCCCTTTACATAGTAGTTATCTCTACAACTTATTAATCCTAGTGATGCACTAAGTCATACCTCCAACACTAGGAACCCTCATAGGCTGGATGCTTTTCCATTTCTTCTTCTTATTTTATCGGTCATCATCACCAGCAATACCCAACACATGAATTTCCCTAACCATTCTCAGTTTGTGGCACCCCAAACCCAGACAGGATGGTACGACATGAATTTTGAATGTCACATTAAACACCGAAGTGACTCTCCATTAAAACATCCCGAAACACACCAACGAACCATGCACACCATACATTTGCAACATAAATCATATTAAAATAATCCTAATTCCATTTTCTAAATACATCATAAAAAACACAGCACAATAGTTTCAAGTTAAAGCCATTTGTGAAAAGAAAAACTATTAGCTCGCAACAACCTGGCGAGCACAACTCACGATTGGCCCCATAAACCCCTTAGACTGGCGAACCTAATGGTTAGCGAACTCCCTATTAACTGGCAAACCTATCCCAAATCCCTACTAGCAAGCTTCTAAGTAGTGGAATCACATGGTTTTTGGTGAACCTACTTTAAGTTGGCAAACCCCTCACTTGGCAAACTATAAATGTGGCAAAGTCCTAACCCTATTGTGACTCCTTTAATACTAGCAAGACCCCAACTCTTGCACTACTCCTAAATGGGTTCGTAGGTTTTATTAAACATGTTATGACCTTCATCTTATGCATATTAAGTCATCAATTTACTTTATCATACAAGAGGCACAAAGGTGTACCTTAATTCCTAGCGATCACCTCAATTGCATAAATACGTTAGTGCAACAGTTTAACAGTCATTTAAGCATTCATCAAGTAGCATCGTCTAATCAATTAGCACTCAAACAAATAATTATGAAGTCTACAATCCAAAATTAAATAGTCTGTTTACAACCTGTAAAAAATTATTTATATGTCTAAGTCTAAATCTAATCTTGTAGGATAGTCACACATTGCCTTCCACTTTAGGGTTTGAAAATGCGTCACATACTCAAAAGGATTTGCCTTAAGATGGATTACCAGGTTGTCACTCTTCACCACTAGTCCCACGAGCTACTTATCTATAAAGTATATGTGAAGAGTGTGTGAGCTTATTGAAGCTCAATGATTGCCCAAAAATATAACACATATAAACACATCAATCATTCTAGCAATTAAGCATGTTATAACAAACCACATATTATACATTATTCAAACACATTATGGTGATATATTGGCAATTTGCGAATGTGAAACATAAACATAATATGTACACATTGGATAAGAGGATCTCCAAAACACTCTAATTGACTCAAAGAGTCGTACGCTATCTTCGATAAGTGAAGCATGAATGCCTACACTCTCCAAAACACTCCATGCAATCTACGATGAATGGATCTGTGCTCCACATTCCCTTATCTCTCCATTGTTATCTCCAGGCCACAATACCCTAACACATAGTACAAAGGGTGAGTACTCACAATCCTATGGCATGCCAATGATATCCAACGGCTTCAAGTGTTCAAAATGACAACATATCATTTTTAACATATTCACAGTACATATAATCTAGGGCTTGCACATAACAACAGAGCTCGCAAAATATAGTTTACAATAACACAATTCACTTTGGCAGAGCTTGCAATAGTGCAGGGCTCACATTACTCTTAGCATCACAATAACATATGGGTTCAAACAAGTATATGGGCTCATATATTATAGGGGCACACATATATATAAGCTCACTTACAACATGTGATAGGGTTCACATATTATAGGGTTCATAGATACATACAAGCTCGTACATGTATATAGGCTCGTATGCAACTAGAAATACATTACAAACACATGATATCAGGGTTTACAAGTCCCAAGTAAGGATCACATAAGAATATAGCAGAGCTCACATATCGCACTTAAGGGTTCCCATGCCTACCTGGCTTCTCTTAGCACACGAACTCGTGTTTAAGTGTGATATGCCAAAACACTCACTTGCAATTCACAGTTCTTGCCAAGCATATACCATCTTCTTACCCTTGCCCTTGTATGTGGATACAACTTCACATTGAGAGGCTTCGCATAATACGTGAAAACATCATGATTACTAACATTTAAAACAAGATAACCGCCTAACAATCGAACTATAGCTCGCTCCTTCACTAAACTGGCTAGCTCACCTCGCCTTACCTTAAATCCTCTAATTACTCCATTTTAGCTCAATTGAATCCTCAATTTTCACTTCCTAATAGATCTAACGCCTAAATACAGATCTAGGTTGTTAATTTTATAAAATTTCAATAATTAACATTTTTCGGGAAATCACATTCATCTTCATCCGCATAAAGTAAAAATTAGTCAATTCATACATTTTAAAATGGGTTGAAAATTGTTTTAAAATCATCCATTAGCCCTCAATTACGAGATTCACCATTTTTAAGCAAAATAAAATTTTAAAACCATAAATCTTTAACTTCTTCATTTAGATCTATAAAAATCTGAATTGAAAGCACCTAATAAGAATTTAGTACATAAGAAAACAATAGATTTACCTCTAATTCGAAGATATCTATGAAATTGAATTAATTTAAACAAAAAAGATGAAAGTGTTATTAGAAAATTGAAGAAGAAAGAGTGGATTTATTTCAAAATTGAGAAGGAAAAAGATGTTTGGATACTAGGAAAATCAAGAGGATGAAAGGAATTTCAGATAAAAATCTTAATTTTCAGATCTAACAAACTTTTGAAATGGTTTAAGATGTTGAGGGAAGGGACGGTAAGTGGTCTTATTTAGCCAACCAAATTTTAAATTTGGGCTATTTACCCCCAAGCCCCCTCCTATTTCCTTCCTTATTCTAATGGCTCCTAATTCACTTAAATCTATTAATTTACACATTAGACCCTTATTTTAACTACTATTCCAATTTAGTCCTCACTAATATATATCTTTTTAACCCAATTATTTCTATTATTATTACATAATTAATTATTTTATTTTATTAATTTCTAACTTCTACAAAACTAAACCCATTATCTCACTCAAGCCCATGGTTAAATTACTTGATTCTATAGACCAGGTTTTGGGGTGTGACGCTATTTACACAACACACTAAAAATACTATTGACACAAGAAAACTTACCAAATATTAGAAAAGTTTTTAAATTTTATGCAAAACGAAGCAAACCTTTACTCTAAAAGAAGAGAAAATAGATGCAGCTAATAAAAACTTCCAAAGAAACAAGGAGAAATTTTGCTCAAAAACTCCTTTGCTCTGAAAAATATGAAAAAAATAAAAGAACCAAAGACTTTATAGGTGTTATAGGCTCCAGGAAGATTCTAGAACACACTCCATTAATGATCAATAGGAACTAGACATCTATCATAACCAAACAACACAACACTACAAAAAGGCTAGGAATACTTTCCTAGAATGTGTGTTGTAACTAAAGGTGCTCATCGGGCGGGCTGAGCTGGATTCGGGTCAGGCGTATATAAGGTATTTAGACCACTTTTTCCCAAAAAATGGGGTTACTTTTTTTCCCAAGACTGACTCGATTTAAGAAAAGTAAACTCGAGCTTGACCTCGCCTGCCCATATTTGATTTTTTTAGATTGATTTTTATTTAAAATTAAATTTTTAAAAAACATATAATACACTAAATGCACTAAAAAAGGCTAAAATAAAAGTTTTCTAACACATTAAAATTTTTTATATTAAAAAAAACTACCATGAATATAATAAATATTTTATTGTATTAAAATATAAATTTTAAAATTTTATATTTTCGGTTGGGTTATCTAGTTAGGTAAGTTTTTTTAGGCCTTAGACAATAGGTTTAATTGGTATTGGGTTAGTTATTTAATATAAATATAAATATATAATTATTATTTAACATATATAATTAATATAATATTATTTTATAGCATAATATTTGGGTCGAGCTGGGCTTGGGCAAAAAAAATGTGCCTTAAATTTTACCCAAACCCATTTTTTGCACCTTATATTTTTTTTTCCACACATTCCCATTTTTCAATGGGCCTTTGAACCTAGATGGGTGGCCCGACCAATGAGCAAGTTTACTTGTAATCCACAGACATAAATGCAAGTGCATGCATGCACAAAAAGAAGAGCAACATGGTCCACACGTGTTCTTCACGTACAAAATATTTAACGATTCAACTTCGAAATATATCACAACCCTTCGCTCTAAAGGAAACGTGGTAAGGCCTCCAAGAAGATCACTTAATAACCTCCATCTTGACAGAGGGCAATTGTTATACCACTATAGCACGAATAGACTCATTAGATCCTCACTCATTGCTATCACTTTTTAAATCCACTTCTTGCAACAAACTTCTCAACATAATTCCTAACCATTCAACTGCACAAGGGGCCACTTTATAACTGCCATTTATGACACCAACCACGTCCCATCCAAGATGATTGACAACATGTCCAATTGCCACCCTACCTATCCTTCTTCGATCTACCATGGCAAAGTAGCTGACTTATCGACTCGTAAGCACTTATGGAGGATTAACAGATGGCATCTGTGGATCTAAGCTTAGGATATATAAACCCTTTGTTCCCACATAGATAGGGGACCTTCTCTCGGGGATCCCTAGTATTTTCTCTCTCATTCACTACTGCACCACCTAAACTCACCATCTACAATGACTTTCAACCTTGACCTTTGCAAGGTGAATTATCGAAACCTCTGCCTTGTTGGATCCTAGCATCAACAAATGATGAATCCATTCAAAAGGCAGTTTTCAAGTCCATATTAAACTTCACATTTGATTAACTTGCAAAAGAAAAGAGTAATTGAATTGCCTCAAAATGAGATATAAAGGCTAAGGTTTCATCAAGTCTACCTTTTCCACCTATGTGTAGACATGAGCTACAAGTCTGGCTTTGGTCCTTGTAATGTTTTCATGCTTGCCTGTTTTGTTTTTGAATATCCATTTAGTTCTAATTATATTCCATCCTTTAAGATAGGGACTAGTTTTCACATGTCATATTCTTCTTGCATTTTTTGAATCTTGTGATCATCTTTGAGTACTTCTTCTAAATTATTAGGTTCAATAAAATATGTATAATAAGCTAACCTAAAAATGTCTCAATAATTTGGTTTATGCTTGTTCTTGGTTCTTTGCTATCAATTCTGCTAATTAGATTATCTAAAGGGTGATTTTTATGTACTTAATGTAGCAATTGTTTCTTAATCAGTTGAAACTTTTTTAATAACTAGTGGGGCTACTTCATCATCAGAAAACTCTTTGACTGAATTGCTTGTTGTTTTTTTCTGAATGATCACATTGAATACCCAAGAAAGAAACCCTATTAAATATGTGATTCATGCTTCCCTTTATATTCTATGTTTCAAGTAATGTAACAAGGACTTTTAAACATATAAAATGTTGTATTGTTGGCTTCTTTCCATTCCATATCTTGTAGGGGGCTTTTTTAGTATTTCGCCTTAATATAAAAAGATAGATAGTGTAGTATGGTGTCTTTCTAACACCCCTAAACCTGGCTTAGACATTTTGGTCGAATCTGGCAATGTCACATGGAAAGTGTTTAAAAACGAGTTGTCAAATGAAACAATTCCAGTTATTACCTTTTTATTTAGTCTAGAAAAAAATGTGTACCAATTGGTTTGCCTTAAACACCTCTTTTATGTGCGAGCTTTTTAAAACCATAGAATTTAAGAAAAAATTGATACCATCTCTAAAAAACCTTAGTTTTTTTAGGACAAACTTAGTTTTTATCATGCTTGTCAAAAATAAATCATCGATAGTTTAAAAGCCAATTTAAACCAAAAGTCCAAGTCAAAAAATTACATCATAAACCTCAAATAAATAACCAAATTAGAAAAGCAGTAGAAATCGATCCAAGATTTTTACGTGTGGCCACTGTCGAGTCCTCCACTGCACCATCCCTCAAGTCTGGGGATTATGTACACAGGTTAAACAGAAAAGGAGTGAGTTTTCACAAACTCAGTGTGTAATACCCACAAAAATCACACATACAGAATACACATCAGGTGTCATAAATAAATGGTCTGGGGCCAGAGCCCTTTTCAGAATCAGTTAGCCCACGAGATAAAGAATCAGATACAACTTAGGGCCTTAGCCCATGTCAAATACAGTATGCAGACAGAATATCAAAACCCTACTCGCCAGCCTCTACACACCATCTCCATCCAACCCTACACACTATGTGGGGATAAAATCGACCCATCCATCCCTACACACCATACTGTACCGAAATGGGGCACATAATCAGATAATTGCAGCTGAGCTGCCAGATAACAAGCTTAAAAGCTTTTCAAAAAACTTCCTCTATATAACATAATCCCAACCCCGATGCAATCAACATACAAAAATGACATGCTAATATGTAATTTATCATATCATACATTTACTTTAGATATCGCAGATCATGCTTGTTACAAAAACCAGACAGTCAGGATGCTCAATGAGGGGTTTAAGGAGCGCTTACTGACCCTACAGTAGGTCCACAGTCGACCTGGGCAACCCGTGCAACCTTACAGATCATTTCAGAAATATGGGCTCACACGCCCATGTGGCCCACACGGCCCAAATTGGCCTTGGGCGTGTGGATCACATGGCCTAGCCCAAAATTCCACATGCCCGTGTGGTTCACCCGTATGGGCCTACAAGCCTGTGTGGCGCACACGGCCCAACAGATTGAGCCCATGTGTGCACACGGCCCTACTTGCCCATCATACAGTCGTGTCACCTGCGTACAGCCTGGCTCGTCAATCACACGGCCCTTTATTTCCACACGTCCTATTATTGCCACACGGCCTACCACACTGGTGACCACATGCTCGTATGGTGTCGACAGTTTCATTTTTCAACTTTCGCTGATTTTCTATGTTTCGGGTACACACATTGTAACGATTTTGCTGCAAAGCCACTTCCAAGGCCCGAAAACCTAATAAAGAATCATACAACACCGATTTAGTAGTCTTATTAACAAATTTTTGACAATAGCTCAACAACCGTAACTCGACTTACCGCAGATGAAACCCTCCGTTGACACTGTGAAAAAAAGAAATACGAGATTCACTGCTCAGAGCCCCCTCCTATGCCAATAATTGAAGATGAACATTACTAATCAATTGATAAGGATTCCATGATAGAAACGGAGGGAGAGAACTTACCGAACTAGCACGAATGCTAATCTGTGTTGCAAAAACAAAGGGAACAAATGGATTAGGAAAAACGAAGAAGAAGAAGAGGAGAACTCAAAGAAATTTCGGCAAGGGGGAAAGGAAAAAGAATAGATGGCAGAATTTGGAAAATAAAAGCCAAAATTCAAAAATGGGAAAAAGTGAAATAAAAAGTTTGATAACTCCCTACTAATTCACATCCTAGCCATCCACTCTCAATTTTTCAGTATAATCAAAACTCTCCCATTCAAACGAACCAAAAATATAAAATACCCACTTGCTAATGCAGAGATTAGAACACAGGACCCCCAACACTCCAGCACTCCACTTAGCCACCAGACTAGCAGGCCCATTGTGATATAAACTTATCAATAATTAAACATAAGCTTATTGAGCAAGATTAAGGCTTTATTTAGAAAAACCCCAAAATTCAACTCAAGTAAGACTTGAACTTGGGACCTCTTACACACACCTAGAACTGTTAACCACTGAAGCAAATACACAGTTGTGTCACAGTCTAACAGAACATAAATAAGCAAGTTTTAGGGCGTTACAACTCTGCCCCCTAAAATAAATTTTTGGCCTTGAAATTCACCTGATCAGAAAAGGTAAGGATATTACTGACACATCAAATCCTCCGACTCCCACGTGGACTCCTCAGTGCTATGATTCTACCATAGCACCTTCACTAAGGGGATAGACTTCCTTCACAGAACCTTAACATCGTGGTCTAAAATCTAAACTGGCTCCTCTTCAAACGTCAAATCTGGTCTAACCCCAATGTCCTCCACTAGAACAATATACATGGGATCAAAGAAGTAGCACCTCAACATCGAGACGTGGAACACATCATGAATGTGATCTAACTCTGGAGGTAGCTCCAACTGATATGCGACTGGTCCCACTAGTTGAAAAATTCAATACGGCCTAATAAATCGAGGGCTCAGCTTGCCCCTGCAACCGAACCTCAGAACCTTTTTCCATGGCGAGACCTTGAGAAAGAAGTGTAACATCCTAAAATTTGGGCCTAGTCGAAATAGTGGTTTCGGGACCACAAATCCAATGTGAAAATATTTATTTATGATTATTATGAGGCCTAGAATATGAAATTAAGCATGTGATAAAATTGCATGAAAAATTCTTAGTGTAGGGTGTCCAATTAGAAATTAGGGACCAAATTGAATAAATTGAAAAACTTGGATTCTAGAATTAATTTGCATGAAATTGCTTTAGATTATTAATTAGAAGGTCTTAAAGAGTAATTTTCCCAATTTTTAAGTTTTTGGACAAAAATGGGCATGCATGGAAAATTTTAGATGTTTAGTAAGGAAGGGCATTTTGGTCATTTGGTAATAAAATAAATAAAAAGGGAAAAAGAAGGCCAAAATCAGCCATTCTTCTCCCTCTTGCTTCCGAAATTCCAAGGGACACCATAGCTAAGGTTTCTTCACTTACCAAGCTCAATAGTAAGTGACTCTTAGCCCCGTTTTTAATGTTCTTTGTATTTTTGAGATCCTTGTAACATGTTCTCTCCATTTCTACCCATATTTTAAGCTAGGGTTCATGTATGAAAAATGACCCATGTGTGACATGTTTGTTCTTTGATGAATTATGGGGGAATATGAAAGTTAGATGTGTGTTAAACATATTTTCTTAAGTGATTTTCATGAAAACCCCTTAAAAGACCTTTTTGCAAAAGGTATAAAATATGTGGTAGAAATGAAAAATAGAGGAAAATGTGGGCTAGTATGATTTTATAATAAATTTGGCTAGGCTTGGGTAACCAAGGAATTACATGTATTTCATTTTACGAGCCCAGGGACTCAGTTGTAAAATTTTGAAATGTTAGGGGCAAAATGGTCATTTTACCTGAGGGTGAATTTTAGGTCCGAAATAAATAGCATGAGGTATTAGTAATTTATTTTTACTGAGATAGATCCCGAGGAACTGATTTCGGAGATCGATCGTGGAAAATGAAAGGTTTCGAAATAACTGAAATACGAAACCTATGCAATTACCAGGTAAGTTCGTGTAACTCGAATGTAAACTATCTTTAAATACATTAAAGATGTATGTACATGCATGAATTATAATAGTAATATTTATTGTATGACAACTCATGAAATATTAATGTTATGAGGAAATGTCCCTGTTGAATAAAAGGGATGTCTGATGAATTACTCTAAAAGAAAATAATGGTATAAAGGAGCTAGCTTGGACAGGTGATCCTATAGTGATCTAGCATCTTGAAGAATATTTTTTGTTTTGACGGATTTAGCCCGAACGGGTAATCCGAATAGGATCTAAATTTAGCTTGGACTGGTAATTCAAACCTGAACTCATAGCAATATATGTCATTGTAGGGAATTTAACCTGGACTGGTAATCCCAACATTACTCTGTGAGTTACGTTGTGGGGGATTTAGCCTGGACTTGTAATCCCGAAATAAAAGTGAGGTTCACGGGAGTGCTTATTTAAGGATCACTTGCATGATTTGATGGCAGACGAGATATCCATCAAGATTCCAAAAAATTCGACGGGATAAATGCTAAATGGAAATAAACATGCTTGAATTAATGAGCTCATCTATGAAGGATGTTACATTGTACTGGCATGAGACTAACTTGATGGTTGAGTACATGTGATAGGAAATTTTACTACGAATGTTTGGCAAGAATGTCTTATATGATTGCATGCTAAATAATCGGTAAGTTTTCTTTCCTGTTATCCGAACTTACTAAGCATGTTAATGCTTGCCTCCTCTCCTTTCCCTATTTTACAAAGCTTGTGGACTCGAGAAGGTTGGAAGACGATTGGAGCATTGTCAACACTATCAACTTGTTTTGCTTTGGTATATAGATACTTTATTTTGTTTTAATGGCGTGTATATATTTTGGTTATTTTGTGGTATGTGTCATTGGTTGGTCTATGTAAAGGCTTAAATATTAAACTTATTCTTTTTGTATATGGCCAAAAGACATCGCTCATTTTGATGTAGGCTATGACCTACTAATTGTGGTTGTTTGTGGTTAAATGTTCTTGTAATGATTAAATGTGGTATATTATAAATAGACATATGAAATGTGGCCAAATCGTTTGGGATGGTTAGGTCCTAATTAGCAATGAGTTATAACAATGAGCCAAGTCTAAAAGTGTTTTTGAATGAGATGGAAACCCTAAATACAAAGAGGATAAATTAGCATGTACATTACCGATGAGATGAGGTTAACATGCAATAGACCATTTACGGTAGAACTAGGACATATTTAGGCCATGTTAAACATCATTGAGGTTCTCGAATATAAGTGGTTATTGAGGGTGACCATTGGCTTAGATTTGTAACCTTTAAAAGTGTAACAGTCCGGTTTAGACCCTAGTCAGAATAGTGGTTTCAGGACCACATATCCGAGTCAAAAAATATTTAAATATTATTTTCTATGTTTATGATATGTGAATGTGCATGTGTGAAAGTTTCGTATGAAAATTTTATCATTTGTGTGCTTAATTTAATAAAAGGACCTAATCGCGTAAATTATAAAAATTGCTTGCTGTATGTTAAAAGTGCTTATTTGATTTGGCTTTATAATTGTGAGGTCCTTATGTGGTTATTTGATCATTGGAATAATGGATGGACACAAATGCCCATTATTAGTGGAATTTTAATGTTATGAAATAAGGTTAATTTAGTAAGTGTGTAAATTAGTTTAAAATTTAAGAAACAAAAGACAAAATTTGATTCATTCATCTTAATGGCCACCGAAATTGAAGAATAAAATTAGGGTTTGAAGCATAAAAACATTCGGCACTTTGAAGATCAATTAGGTATGTGGATTTTGATCGTTTTTGATAATTTCTACGTTTTTTGTAATCATTGCTTCGAATACTATCAAGCCCATGTCTCAATTTCTAATTTTGTTGATGATTTTGAAATGTGTCATTGATGAAACTATGATTTTTGTGAATTTAGTTGTTGATAAATGGAAAATTTGTGTTGGGTTAACATGTTTTGTCTTTGGATTTTTAATGATTTTGAATAAAATGGGCCAAATTGTGAAATTTGTAAATTGAGGGACTAAAATATGAAATAAATGAAATGTGTGGACTAGTATGAGTACTAGGAGAATTCGATTAGGCATGAGTATATGCAAATTATGTGTATTTTGTGATTTTGTGAATTAGGGACTAAATTGTCAAAATGTGAAAATGTGAGGGCTAATTTGTAAAATGCCTTAAATGTGTGTATTTGGATTGATTTGAATGATTTGGTGAATAAAAGAGTTCAAATTTAATTTATATAGATCAAGAAAAGAGGAATTCAGAATTAGATCGAGTAAAGTCGAAAGTCGTAGAGTAGCCGGTTTTGTCTATCCGAATCTGCATGAGGTAAGTTAGTATGCTATAAGAGCATTATTTCTTTATATATAATGCTTAAGAACGATTAAATTGTGTTTGTGGTTACTAGATTGGTGGTTACAAGTATGTCAATTTTTAAAATGGCACTTAGTGTGCAAGTTATTGAGGATGGTACTTAGTGTGTAAAACATCCAGAAATGCCTCTTAGTGAGCAAATTATCAAGGATGGCACTTAGTGTGCAAGACATCCAGGATGGCACTTAGTGTGCGATACGTTCATGAAGACACTGAATATGCGAAACTTCAAATAGAATACTTTGGTTGAAAGGCATTGTTTGTGCAATAGCGAACTTCAGGTATGTACAAGTTGAAAGAAGTGAGTGGGTGAAAGGTTTGTTAGAAATCTTGGAAGATGTGTGTGTTATTATGAACTATTAATGTTTAAGTATATAGATGAGTTATTATCATACTAGCTTACTAAGCTTTGAAAGCTTACTTTGTGTGTTTATTATCTATTTTATAGATATCGAAGCTACCGGGAGCTCAGGGATCGTCGAGGATCATCACCACACTATCGAATCATATTTTGGTACCTTTTTAAAGTGTAAATATTGAAGTATGACATGTATAGGCTAAGAATACTTTGGTTATGTTTTGAAATGTGTATACATCTAGCCATAAGATTTGGCTTGATTATGGATATGTATATGAATGAGTTTGGGGTATGAATTAAATGTTTGAACTTATGGTTGGAAATGCTATATGGTATGTTTGGAATGACCAAAAGAAATGGTCAATGTTGATAAGCTTGGGTAAGTTTTAATCATGAGGTTGAATGATGTATTGAAACATATGCCTTAGTATGATTTTAGTTTAGATTGGTTATGAATTGGTTGATGAATTGAGATTGGAATGGTTGTTAGTATTATGGCATGATTGGTGTATGGTTTGGGTTAGAAATTGGCAGAAATTGTTGTGAAAATTTTCTTGATTTGGTGCTTGTAGGATTGACCCAATTTGAGGTGGCAAATTGGCTATTCAAATGGCCTATTTTTGTCTACATGGGTAGAGATATGGGCTTGTGTCTCAGTCGTGTGTGACACACAGACATGTTGCACAGCCGTGTATCCCCTAGGGTACCTTACAATTGTAAGTCAGGCTCAATCACGGCCAAGGCACACGGGCGTTTGGCTAGCAGTATGGCCCAAGTCAGTTTCGACCACGGCCAAGGTACACGAGCGTGTCTTGTGGCCATGTGTGCAAGTCAGTATGTATGCCCTGTTTTGACACGGCTTAGACACATAGGTGTGACTAATGTCGTGTAAGGCACATGGCCTATTCACACGGGCATGTGACCTGTACTTGTTTGAAAAATGTTTAAGTTTTGGAAAAATTTTGTATGTGTTCGGTTTAGTCCTGACTCTTTTCTAATGCATGTTTATGGTCTTGAAGACCTATATAAGGGACTTCATATTGATGTTTAATCTCTAATGCTTTCATGCTTATGAAATGTATGTTAATTGTTCTGTTTTGTCTGGTAATGCCTCTAACCCTAGTCCAGTGATGGACACGGGTTACGGATGTTATAAAAAGGGTCCACATGGATAGAAACACGGGTGTATGTCTAGGCCATGTGTGACACACGGTTAGCCCCACGGGCGTGTGGTATGGCCGTGTGTCCCCTGCACCTAAAATTTTTAAGTCAGAATGCTTGGTAGTAAACACACGGGTAGAGACACGGCTGTGTGTCTAAACCGTGTGGAGGACATGGCCTAGCACACGGGCGTGTGTCTTGGCCGTGTCTCCCTAAATGCATGATGACATCATAAACAAAATGCTCAATTTTTGGGCACGGGCGACAACACAGGCGTGTTTAGGCCGTGTAAAGGACACGGGCCAGGGGCACGGGCATGTGCTCGACCATGTGAAAACCCCTCTAGGTTCGAAATGAGAAATAAATTCAATTAATTCCATAAGGGTAAGGGACACGGGCGTGTCCTAAAGCACACGAGCACAAGCAATGCCTCCACACGGACCTAGGAAATTTTCCCAAAACTTTCTTAAGTTCTCGGTTTAGTCCCAGACCATTCTTAATGTATGTTTTGGACCTCGTAGGTCCATAATAGGGACATTATGAATATGTTTGATTGTTTTAATTTGGATCAAAATTTTATAGCTTAAAATTTTCCGAAAATGTCATGTTCATGCACAGTAATGCCCTTTACCTTGTCCCAGTCTTGGGTATGGGTAAGGGATGTTACAATTAGTGGTATTAGATTTACAGTTTATTCAGTTCTAGGACTAACGTTACATATGTCAAGTATATCTATACATGCCATTATACAGGTTATGATATTGTGACTTCTCCTAACATTTTTAATTGTATTTGAATATAGTAAATGTCTTCCAATCAAGCTCAAGATAAGTCTGAGGGAGCCGAGATCCATGCTCCAGATTTCATTCAACAAGCTACTGCTAGTATTAGTAGAAGACCTATGTCTAAAGGCCGAGAAAAGGCAAAAGAGGCCTTCTTTGAGATGATGGATGAATGGTTTGGGAATTATTTGAGAAACCACCACAATATACCACGACCTCCTCCACCCCCTGCTCAACCTGAAGGAGAAGTGCCACAAGGTGTGGTACCTATGATAATTGGTAAGGCTCCTATGGAAAAACTTAGGAAGTATGGAGCTGAAGAGTTTAAGGCCACAATTGATGACAATCCGGAACGAGCTGAATTTTGGCTTGAGAATACCATGAGAGTTCTCAACGAACTGTCATGTACTTTTGAGGAATGTTTGAAATGTGTGATATCACTATTGAAGGACACTTCATACCATTGGTGGAAGACCGTATCCTCAGTAGCACCGAGAGAGAGTATCACATGGGAATTCTTCCAAGCAGAAATTAGGAAGAAGTATATCAGCCAAAGGTTCTTGGACTAGAGCGGAAAGAGTTCTTGGAACTCAAATAAGGAAACAGAACCGTGTCAGAATATGAAAGAGACTAAGTAAGTATGCAAGTGAGTGGGTCCAATCGGAGGCAAAAATCTGTAAGCGCTTTTAAGAAGGTCTAAATGAAGAAATCAAACTGTTAATTGGGATTCTTAAAATAAGGGAGTTGGCTACGTTAGCCGATCGAGCCAATAAGGCTGAGAAACTGAATAATGAAAGAAAATGAGCAAAGAGAGAAGCTAGAGCTTCGAGTAAGAGATTTAGCGGCAGAACGCACTCCTTTTCCACGAAGAAATCAAAGAGTCAACAAGAACGCTCCACTGCATCAGTGGGATATTTGGGCAAGACAAGAAGCTCTAAATGACACAACCCAAAGTCTTCCTCCCCTAAGGTAACTAGTGTGGGGAGTGTAGACGATTAAAAGCCGAGATGTAAAGCTGCAACAAGTTTCATTTCGGGGAATGCTAAATGAAGAGTGGGGCATGTTTTGGATGTGGTTCCCTTGACCACTTCCTTAAAGATTGCCCGAAATGAGCTGATAAAGAGATGGATTTAGCCCCAAAGTCTAATGTTCCTGATAAACCGTAATTTATACATATTTTTACCCCATGTTTAACGTATTTTATGGATGATTTCCTATTAGAATTGGTGAATTCGATACTCCTAATGCTTTAATTTCATGTTTAATACTTAGGAGAGCATAGGAGAGCAAAAGGAACGAGAAACGGGCCAAAAAGGGAAAAAATGGGATAAAGTAGGAAATTAACACGGCCTGGAATTCCTCATACGGGCAGCCCACACGGCTGTGTCAATCTGGCAGAATTGAAGCACAGCTCACACGGGTGGAACACATGCCTGTGCCATTCTAACAGGCTCGAACACGGCCTGAAATAATCAAACACGAGCGTCTCACACGGACGTGTCCCTGCCGAGCCCAAGTTGAGTCAAATTCAGAAAAGGCCACTTTTGAGGGCTCATAGGCATTCCAAAGCCTATAAATACACCCTAGAAGAGGAGAAAATGGGACGCACAAAGTAGGGAGTAAGGAATTACTCCAACGAAGCTGATTGATTCATCTTAGAAAGCGGATTCATCATCAAGACTGAAGATCTCTCCTCAATTCCCCTTCAGGAGTTTTGGGTTTTCTTTATGTTTTGTATTCTTTATTATTGTGAGATGTTTTCTTATTTAATTATGAACTAAATTCCCTAAATACCTAAGGGGAATGAAACATAAGACGAATCTTGTTATTATTTTCTGAATTGTATGATAAATATTTAACTTGTTCTTAATTATGTGTTCTTAATTCTTGTTTTGATATTCCAGGATACTGATTCAATATAAGCTCTTATTCAGGGGAGGAATAGACCCTGTCTAAGAGTATATTTGTCATAATTAAGTGGAGCTGATTGCACGCCTAGACATAGGGTGACAAGATTTTGCCGGATTAGGGTGAAACCTAATAAGGGGATCCATAGATCGAGTTAATGCAACCCTAGGGTGTTAATTAGAGAAAAGTCTCAATTATTCAGTCTAGGGATTAGATGTTATTAGTCTTGAATAGGGATAATAACATAACATAGGGATCTCTACGGAACAAGTTAAATGAATAAATCGTCCGATTCGGAGCCAAAATAACAAGTACAGTCTAGGTGGATTTTTCCTTAGGTATTATCTTAATTCAATCGATTTTCCCAAAAGCAATTCCCCGATTCTATTCTCTGTGAGTTCTTAGTTTAGATAATTAGTTAGTTAAAACAAAACCCTCATTATTCTTAGGCTAAATAATAAAAAGACAGCCATTACTAGTACTTTTAGTTCCTTTGGGTTCGACAATCCGGTCTTGCTAAAAATATACTATTGTTCAATAGGTACACTTGCCTACATCGCGATAATAGTTAGTTTCAAGATCGATTAATTATAAATTTTTAAAACCTATCACAAAATCACGCGATCAAGTTTTTGGCGCCGTTGTCGGGGAACTAAAATATTAGGAACACTCAATTTTTATTACTTTAGCCATTTATTTTTCTTGCAATCAAATTTTATTGTTAATTTTATTCTAATTTACTATTTTTATTTTTCTTTTTCTTTCTTCTGGCAGGTTTTTTATAGTTTATGACTAGAAGAAACCCGCCAGGACCGCTACTTTTTGACGAAGAAATCGATCGTACAGTTTACAGAAACCAAAGAGAAATAAGGCGAAGCTTAAGATACATAGAGAACGAGCAATAAGATGATACTTAACCCCCAACCAAAGAGATGGACGAAAACCAAGGTAATCAGCTACCTCCTACGATTGCGGTTAATCAAAATCCTACTCCACGCACTATGTATGATTATGCTAAACCTTCTTTAACAGGAACTGAATCAAGCATAGTTAGAACTGGTGTAGCTGCAAATACTTTGAACTGCAACCTAACACAATTCAAATGATACAACAGTTTGTTCAGTTTGATGGTTTGCAGGATGCAGATCACAATGCTCACTTAGCAAACTTTTTGGAACTATACGATACATTTAAAATCAATGGCGTTTCTGGTGATGCCAGACGTCTTCGGTTGTTTCCCTTTTCATTGAGGAACAAAGCTAAACAGTGGTTGAACTCGTTACCACGAGGGTCAATTACTACTTGGGAACAAATGACCAAAAAAGTTTTACTAAAATATTTTCCGCCGGCTAAAACGGCTAAATTACGTAATGATATCTCTTCTTTTGTGCAGATGGATTTAGAAACACTCTACGATGCATGGGAGAGATACAAGGACCTTTTGAGAAGGTGCTCTCACCATGGGTTATCGCTTTGGCTCCAGGTTCAAACATTCAATAACGACCTGAATCATTTGACTCGGCAAATGGTTGATGCAGCTGTTGGCGGAACCATCAATAATAGAACACCTGAAGATGCTTATGAGTTCATAGAGGAAATGTCACTGAATAACTATCAGTGGCAAGTCATAAGGACAAAGCCAACGAAAATAGCCGGTGTTTATAACGTCGATTCAGTCACCATGCTCTCTAATCAGATAGAACTCTTGAATAAAAAAATTGATGGTTTTCTTAGTTCTTTACAGGTTCACCCAGTAATGCAGTGCGAAGCAAGTGGACGTGGAACAAACCATTTGGAATACCAACCTTATGGCCACAACATGGATAACGAGCAATTAAATTATATGGGTAATAATCCTCGACCTCAAAACAATCTATATAGTAACACTTATAATGCAGATTGGAGGAACCAACCCAATTTCTCATGGAAAGGCCAAGAAAATCAGTGACCACCTCTAGGCTACCAACCGCCACTTTATCAACAGGAAAAGAAGCTGAACCTTGAAGAGATGCTCACAAAGTTTAAATCGGTGTCAGAAACCCATTTTTAGAATACTGAGACAGCACTTAAAAGTACACAAACATCAATCCAATGGCTCAAAACTCAGATAGGCCAATTGACCAAATTGATTTTAGAAAGACCACTAGGAAGTTTACTTAGTAACACCAGATCAAAAGAGCATGTAAAAGCAGTTACACTAAGAAGTGGGAAAGTGTTAGCAGAATCTGAAAAGAAGCTCGCACAAGAAGCCGTGGTACGAAATGGGGGAAGAAAAACCCGAAAATAGTAACAAACTAGTGTCGGAGGAATATAAACCACCAGTTCCGTACCCAACAAAATTGAAAAAAGATCGCATTGATGCACAATTCAGTAAGTTTCTTGAACTTTTTAAGCAATTGCATATCAACTTACCTTTTGTTGAAGCCATCTCGCAGATGCCTACATATGCAAAATTTTTGAAGGAGCTTCTAACAAATAAAAGGAAGTTTGAGGACTTATCTACAGTGGAACTCAATGAGGAGTGCTCAGCCATACTCCAAAACAAGCTGCCAACCAAACTGAAAGATCCAGGAAGTTTTACTATCCCTTGCTTAATTGGTAGTCTGAATGTTGAAAAAGCACTAGTTGATTTAGGCGCTAGTATTAATTTGATGCCATATAAAATGTTCAAACAACATGGTCTTAGGGAACCAAAACCTACTAGGATGAGTATTCAATTAGCCAATAGATCTGTTAAATATCCTAGGGGTATTATAGAAGACGTACTTGTAAAAGTAGATAAATTCATATTCCCTGTTGATTTTTTTGTGCTTGACATGGATGAAGATGTGGAATTACCCTTAATTTTAGGGTGCCCATTTTTAGCCACTGCTAGGGCTGTAATCAATGTGGGTGACGGTAACTTGGTACTTAGAGTAGGCGACGAGGAGATTATCTTTAAAATTTATGATGCTATGAGGTTCTCTAGGGAACAGGATGATTCATGTTATTTTATTGACTCTGTTGATCATATTACTCAAGACTCTTTTCAGAAAATTGTACAGAAGGAGACGACGGAACCGTATCCAGCTCAAGGAGAGGAGACAGATGAGGAACCTAATGACCATTTGTGAAGACAAGTAGAATATGAGGGCATTAAGATAAACGATGAACTTAAGCAAAAACTCTCTATTGAGGAGCCTCCCAAACTGGAACTTAAACAATTACCAAACCACTTGGAATACGCATTCCTTGGAAATAATTCTACATTACCAGTTATTATTGCTTCTAACTTGCAACCCAAGGAGAAAGAGGAATTAATCCAAGTATTAAAAGAACATAAAAAGGCCTTAGCTTGGAAAATTTCTGACATTAAAGGAATCAGCCGTTCTTTTTGTACCCACAAAATTTTGATGGAAGATGAATACAAACCATGTATACAAGCTCAAAGACGACTGACCCCCAACATGAAAGAAGTTTTTAAAGCTGAGGTAATTAAACTTCTAGATGCTGGCATTATTTATCCTATTTCTGACAGTTCTTGGGTAAGTCCAGTGCAGGTTGTCCCTAAGAAAGGAGGCATGACGGTTGTGACCAATGAGAAGAATGAATTAATCCCAACAAGGACAGTCACAGGATGGAGAGTTTGCATTGACTACAGAAAACTGAATGATGCCACAACAAAAGATCAGTTCCCTTGCCATTCATTGACCAAATGTTGGAAAGATTATCCGGGCATATGTAGTATTCCTTTCTAGACGGACTCTCTGGTTATTTTCAGATCCCAATAGCTCCTGAAGATCAAGAAAAAATGACATTCATATGCCCATATGGTACGTTTGCTTATCGTAGAATGCCTTTTGGATTATGTAATGCTCCTGCCACTTTTCAACGTTGTATGATGGCCATCTTTCACGAACTCGTGGAAGATATCATGGAAGTATTTATGGATGATTTCTCAGTATTCGATAACTCTTTCTATCTCTGCCTTAAAAATTTAAAACAAGTTTTAATAAGATGTGAGGAAACAAACCTTATCCTTAACTGGGAGAAATGTCACTTCATGGTTCAAGAAGTTATTGTATTAGGGCATAAAATTTCCAGTAAAGGGATTGAAGTGGACAAATCTAAAATAGAAACAATCGAAAAATTACCCCCTCCTAGTTCGATTAAGGCTATTAGAAGCTTTTTAGGACATACTGGTTTTTATAGAAGATTTATTAAGGATTTTTCTAAAATAGCTAAGCCTTTGACTAAATTGCTAGAAAAAGATATACCTTTTAATTTCAATCAGGAATGTTTAGAAGCATTTAATACTTTAAAGGATAAATTAATTAATGCTCCAATCATAATTGCACCTGACTGGAACTTACCATTTGAATTAATGTGTGATGCAAGTGATTTTGCAGTAGGTGCAGTATTGGGACAGCGAAGAGACAAGCATTTTCAACCTATCTATTATGCTAGCAAAACTTTGACAATTGCACAAGAGAATTATACTACTACGGAAAAAGAATTGCTAGCTGTGGTTTTTGCATTTGATAAATTTCGATCATATCTCATATTGTCTAAAGTTGTTGTTTACACTGACCATTCCGCCCTTTGCTACCTTTTAACTAAAACTGATGCAAAACCTCGACTCATTCGATGGATTCTCCTATTGCAGGAATTTGAGTTGGAAATTCAGGATAAGAAAGAAGCTGAAAATCTCGCGGCTGATCATCTGTCTAGACTTGAGAACTCCAATACCAAAGAACTAGATGAAGTTGAAATAAATGATTCGTTTCCTAAAGAACAAATGAAGTTGAAATAAATGATTTGTTTCCTGAAGAACAATTTTTCACTATAACTGACTCTGAGGTACATTGGTTTGCAGACATCACGAATTTTTTAGTCGCTAACATTATCCCAAAAGGGCTAACACACCAGCAAAAGAAGCGATTCTTAAATGATGTGAAAAGCTACTTTTGGGACGACCCCTTTCTTTTTTGCAGATGTGCAGATCAAGTCATTAGAAGATGCGTTACAAGATCAGAAACATCAAAAATACTAGAACATTGCCACTCAGGGCCAACTAGAGGACACTATAGTGGAAATAAGACCGCACATAAAATCCTTGAATCAGGTTTTTACTGGCCTTCATTATTCAAAGACGCTAACAGGTACGTTACTTCCTGTGACAAATGCCGACGGACAGGTAACATATCTAAACGTGATGAAATGCCACAAAACTATATGCTTTCATGTGAAATATTTAACGTTTGGGGTATCAATTTCATGGGCCCATTCCTCAGTTCATTTGGGAATAAATACATATTAGTAGCAGTTGATTATATGTCCAAATGGGTGGAAGCCCAAGCTCTACCTACTAATGATGCTAGAGTGGTAGTACATTTCCTTAAGAATCTTCTTGAGATTCGGAACGCCTAGAGCAATTATCAGTGATAGGGGCACTCATTTTTGTAATACCCAATTTGAAAAAACTCTTAGGAAATATGGAGTTCATCATAGAACAGCCACCCCATACCATCCTCAAACTAATGGACAAGTTGAAGTGGCAAATCGAGAAATCAAACGGATCCTTGAAAAAACAGTAGAATCAAACAGAAAAGAGTGGGCAATTAAAGTAGATGATGCCTTATGGGCTTACAGAACTGCTTTTAAGACCCCCATAGGGACATCACCGTACAGACTTATTAATGGAAAAAGTTGTCACCTACTATTTGAACTAGAGCATAAAGCTTTTTGGGCTATTAAATTTTTAAACCTTGATCCCAAACTTGCAGGAAAAACCAGGTTGATGTAGCTAAACAAACTTGATGAGTGCCGAGCCAATGCATACGAAAACTCACGCCTATACAAGGAAGCAACAAATCGGTGCCATGACAGTCGTTTAAAGCAACAAAAATAATTTGAAGTTGGAGATCTTGTCCCCCATTACAACTTAAGACTCAAATTGTTTCCTGGGAAACTTAAATCACGATGGTCAGGACCTTTCGTAATTCAATCTGTTCTGCTATATGGAACAGTAGAGGTAAGTCACCCATCACACGATACTTTCAAAGTAAATGGACATCTCTCAAACTTTATAACAATGAGAATTTTAAAGACGATGGAGAGGAGTTACAACTTCGCACACCGTCCTGAATAAACCAACAAGGTAACAGTCGAGCTTAGACTATAAACAAATGCTTCTTGGGAGGCAACCCGAGTACTAACGATTTTAAATTATTTAAATTTCAATTTTTAAACATTTAGGTCACTAACAGAGTCTTTGAAGCATAGGTTACCAACTCCACGCTGCCGTGCTTAAGGCCGTGTGACCAAAATGGACAGAAACACGACCGTGCGATACGGCCGTGCGAAAACAGGGTAAAAATTATCTTTCCCAACACGAGATGCGATAAGTGGCCATGGGCATGCGACCTAGCCGTGGTCAAATCTGCCAAATGCGCACGGGCGTGCGACACGCCCGTGTCTACCACCCGTGGACAACACTGATAAAAGAACACAGGCATGTGTAGAGCTACACAACCGTGGGAGAAGCGAACCACATAATACACGGTCGTGTAACATGATCATATAGCCACTCGGCCTAGACACACAGGCGTGCTCGAAGGCCGTGTGACGATATCTCACTTTGAGACAAACACGGGCTGGACACGAACCACGCGGGAGTATGAACTGGCCGTGCCACTTGAGAAAAAATTAGATTATCTATCTTCTTTTATTTTTCTTTCATTAATTTTTTTAAGATTCTTTTATTTTTTCAACACGGATTATCTTTATGATTACTACCAAATTATTTCTCCAATTCTCCTTTTGTTCTTCAGAATCATGTTTGTCCTCCAGCTTTATTTCCAACAACTCGCTCCGCTAATCTAGGAATTTCATCCATTTTCATACAGGAAGTTTCACTTCTCTCCCTATCTTATTTTTATATTCTAATATCTATCATTTTACATTGAGGGCAATGTACATCTTAAGTGTGGGGGGGGGGGCATTCATTTCATTATGAGAAAAATCCCTAAATGATTACCTTGTTCTCTTGAAAAGCTCTCATATCATATTTAGGATAAATTTTAATTGATTTATGATTTTGATTGATATATCTTGAATTAAAACCTAGGCATTTATGCATTGATTGTTTAAACTTTAAGACATTAGAGAATCAAGCATGATAAGTTGATTTTTAAGAATTTAAAATTATAGGTTGTTTCCCCAAGTCTAAGTATTACTTTAAATTGGAATTCACGAGTCTAAACATCAAAAAGCCATAATTTTTGTGAGATTATTGAGCCTTTTAAGCATCAATTAATTCTTTCATGCTCACTTTTATTATTGCTTTGAGTGCGTCAATATCGAACTGTTATTCTAGAACTTGCCTGATTATGCATGTCAAGACCACACTATTTGATTTGATATGTCAAGATGATAGGGGCACTTAGGATTAATCCACTCATGCCATGAAAAGCCTACCTCCACAATTAACCCCTAGTAAACCCCCTTGCGCCTAACAAGCCATTTCTTGTATTAACCTCAATGTTAACCCTTAACCCATTATTGTTGAAATCCCCTAAATTAATTTGATCCTTATTTTTGTTGAGATTTAAGTTGAGTAAATTACTTAGCTATGTCTTGTTTGTAATAAGTTAGTTTATGTTATTTAACTTGTTCAAAAAAAACTATGTATATACATTAGTAATTCCATTTTCTAAGAAGAAGCTCTGTTGTACGCAAGTAATGATTAACTCTTTTTTCTAGTTAGGCAAGTTTTCAATTCAATCTCGATTCTAACCCTTTCTTTCAACTTGTGACCACACCCCCTAACCAAGCCTCACTACAACCTTCTAAAGACCTTTTGATTGATGTATCATCTTAAATTATAGTGGTGGAGATTTGACTTTCATGCAAGCCTATGGTAATGAATTTTCATTATTAACTATTGAGTGCTTCATTTATTGTCCTTAAACACCTCGAGTGATTTGAGTGAATCTTTAGTGAGGATGTGAAACTCTGCGATATTCTGAATCAAAGGTAATTACTCAGATGAGGGGAGACACCAATGTCTGCATATTAAATACTCAACTTGGAATGTTTGAAACTTTTATGTTCTTTTAGTTGAATTCTCAATGTATGATTACCTATGGATTATTTTGAGATATTATCAATAGAAATTATAAGTTGAGAAGAATTTATTTTGATTATGAGTTGAGGATTTTGCTCGAGGACAAGTAAATGCGTAAGTGAAGGGGTATTTGATAAACCGTAATTTATACATATTTTTACCCCATGTTTAACGCATTTTATGGATGATTTCCTATTAGAATTGGTGAATTTGATGCTCCTAATGCTTTAATTTCATGTTTTATACTTAGGAGAGCATAGGAGAGCGAAAGGAACAACAAACGGCCAAAAAAACAGAGAAAATGGGCCAAAGCACGAAATCAACACGGCCTGAACTTCCTCACACAGGCAGCCCACACAGCCGTGTCAATCTGGCAGAATCGAAGCACGATTCACACGAGTGGAACACACGCCCGTGCCATTCTAACAGGCTCGAACACAGCCCTAAAATAATCGTACACGGGCGTGTCACTCTGGTGTGTCCCTGTCGAGACCAAGTTGAGTCAAATTCTGAAAAGGCCACTTTTGAGGGCTCATAGGCATTCCAAAGCCTATAAACACACCCCTAGAAGAGGAGAAAATGGGACACACAGAGTAGGGAGTAAGGAATTACTCCAAGGAAGCCGATTGATTCATCTTAGAAGGCGGATTCATCATCAAGACTGAAGATCTCTCCTCAATTCCCCTTCAAGAGTTTTGGGCTTTCTTTATGTTTTGTATTCTCTATTATTCTGATATGTTTTCTTATTTAGTTATGAACTAAATTCCCTAAATACCTAAGGGGAATGAAACCTAAGACGAATCTTGTTATTATTTTCTGAATTGTATGATAAATATTTAACTTGTTCTTAATTATGTGTTCTTAATTTTTATTTTGATATCCTAGGATACTGATTCAAGATAAGCTCTTATTCAGGGGTGGAATAGACCCTGTTTAAGAGTACATTTGTCATAATTAAGTGGAGTTGATTGCGCCCCTAGACATAGGGTGACAAGATTTTGTCGGATTAGGGTGAAACCTAATAAGGGGATCCATAGATTGAGTTAATGCAACCCTAGGGTGTTAATTAGAGAAAGGTCTTAATTATTTAGTCTAGGGATTAGACGTTATTAGTCTTGAATAGGGATAATAACATAACTTATGGATCTCTACGGAACAAGTTAAATGAATAAATCGTCCGATTCGGATCCAGAATAACAAGTACAGTCTAGGTGGATTTTTCCTTAGGTATTGTCTTAATTCAATCGATTTTCCCAAAAGCAATTCCCCAATTCTATTCTCTGTGAGTTCTTAGTTTAGATAATTAGTTAGTTAAAACAAAACCCTCATTATTTTTAGGATAAATAAAAAAAAAGACAATCATTACTAGTACTTTTAGTTCTGTAGGTTCGACAATCCGGTCTTGCTAAAACAGTACTACTGTTTGATAGGTACACTTGCCTACATCGCAATAATAGTTAGTTTCAAGAACGATTAATTATAAATTTTTAAAACCTATCATGAAATCACGCGATCGGTTCCTAATCCTCTAGGTAGACCACCATGACATCCTAGAAGTGCAAGTGGTAGTCGAACTATTTCCAAGGATATGCTGTAAAATCAGAGGCTCGAGCCTCAGCAAGGACTTATGCGATATGTGCTAGAGAGGAAGCTTCAACTCCCAATGTCATTATGGGTACATTTTCTCTCCATAATACTCATGTTATTGCCTTAATTGATCTGGAATCGACCCATTCCTACATATGTATGAAATTAGTGTCTAACATGAACATGTTTGGGGAATCAATGGAATTTTTAATTAAGGTGTTGAACCCTCTAGGCAAGTTGATATTAGTAGATAAAGTTTGTAAGAATTGTCCTTTGACAATTCAAGGACATGGTTTTCTGGCAAATCTCATGCTTTTTCCATTTGACAAATTTGTTGTAATACTTGGTATGGATTGGTTGACCGTCCATGATGTGATAGTAAATTACGGTAGAAAGTACATGAAATTAAAATGTTCAGATGGTGACATTCTACGGGTTGATTAAAATGAGTTGAATGCACTGCCGGCTGTGATTACTTCAATGATGGCTCAAAGGTATATGAGGAAAGGATATGAAGCTTACCTTGTGTTCATATTGAATACTAATAATCTGAATTGAAGATTGAGTTGGTACCGATAGTCTGTGAATATTCGGACATGTTCCTAGAAGAGCTACCAGGGTTACCTCCTGTTAGAGAGGTGGAATTCGATATTGAGCTAGTACCGAGAACAATGCCTATTTGTATTGCTCCATACAAAATGGCCCCTACAGAGTTTAAGGAGTTAAAATGATAGTTGCAAGAATTGACTGACAAAGGTTTTGCAAGACTGAGCTCTTCACCTTGGGGTGCTCCCATTTTATTAGTGAAAAAGAAAGATGGATCGATGAGGTTGTGCATAGACTACCAGCAACTCAATAAGGTGACTATTAAGAATAAGTATCCCTTGCCTAGGCTTGTTCGATCAGCTGAGGAAAGCCACCGTATTTTCAAATATAGATTTGAGATTCGGCTACTACCAGTTACGAGTTAAGGAGGCAGATGTGCCTAAGATTGCCTTCAAGATGAGGTATGGTCACTACAAGTTCCTCGTCATGCCTTTTAGTCTAACAAACGCCCCATTTGCGTTTATGGATTTAATGAATCATGTATTCTGACCGTACTTGGACAAGTTTGTAGTAGTATTCATAGATGATATTTTGATCTATTCCCGGAATGAACCCAAACATGCAACATTTGAGGATTGTTTTACAGACTTTACAAGATAGGCAACTCTATGCTAAGTTTATCAAGAGCAAGTTTTGGCTTTAAGAAGTTAGATTTCTCAGTCATATTGTGTCAGGTGATGGCATCCGAGTTGATATGAATAAAATTCCTATTATTGTCAATTGGAAGCCGCCAAAGAACATAATAGAGGCTAGAAGCTTTTTGGGCTTAGCTAGTTATTACCGACGTTTTATGAAGGGATTTTTGATGATTGCAACTCCCTTGTCGAGGTTACTGCAAATAGATGTTACGTTTGTGTGGTCAGAAAAATGTCAGCAAAGTTTTGATGAATTCAAGACATTACTGACAGAAGCTCCAGTTTTGGTACAACCCGAATCGGGAAAAGAATTTGTGATTTACAGTGATGTGTCCTTAAATGGACTGGGTTGTGTGCTTATGCAAGAGGGCAAAGTGATAGCTTATATCTCGAGGCAACTGAAATCATACGAGAAAAATTATCTGACTCATGACTTGGAGCTTGCTACTATTGTATTTGCCTTAAAAATTTGGAGACACCATTTGTATGGTGAAGTTTGCCGTGTATTCATCGATCACAAGAGTCTGAAGTACTTGATGACTCAAAAGGAATTGAATCTGAGACAGCGAAGGTGGCTAGAGTTGATTAAGGATTATGAGCTTGTGATCGATTACCATCCCGGTAAGGCGAATGTAGTCACCAACGTGTTGAGCAGAAAGTCCTTGTTTGCTCTGAGGGCTATGAACACACGTTTGGTGTTATTTGATGATGGTTCAGTTTTAGCAGAGTTGAGAGCCAGATCGACATTTCTCCAAGAGGTTTGTGCAGCTCAGATTAATGATAGTGACTTGCAAGTCAAAAGGGCACAATGTGAAACAGGAATTAAATCAGACTTTTGGATTGATTCTAACGGTGTTTAATGTTTCGAGATAGGGTCTGTGTACCCAAAGATGATGAGCTTATTCGAAAAATTTTGCAAGAGGCACATGATAGTCGTCTATCAATTTATCTAAGAAGTACCAAGATGTACAATGATTTAAAGATTGAATTTGTGTCGAAATGCTTGATATGTCAGCAGGTCAAAGCTGAACACCAAGTGCCTTTAGGTTTATTATAGCCTGTAAGGGTTCCCAGATGGAAATGGGACAGGATCACCATGGACTTCGTGACTAGACTACTGTTAAACCCGAAAAAGAAAGATGCTGTTTGGGTTGTAGTGGATAGGCTAATGAAGTCGGGTCATTTTATTCTTATAAGGGCAGATTACTCTCTTGATAGATTAGCTGACTTATACATATCCGAGATTGTAAGATTACACGGGGCACCATTGTTGATCATTTTAGATAAAGACCCGAGATTCACTTCAAGATTTTAGAAGAAACTATAATAAGCCTTGGGTACAAAGTTGAGTTTTAGTACGGCGTTCCACCCACAAACCGATGTCCAGTCTAAGCAGACGATTCAGACCCTTGAGGATATGTTACGGTGCTGTGTACTTGAATTTCAGGGAAGCTAGAAAAAATATTTACCATTGGTAGAGTTCGCCTAAAACAACAGTTTCCAGACGAGTTTAAAGATGGCACATTATGAGGCATTATATGGCCGAAAGTGCCGGACTCTATTATATTGGATGGAACTCAAAGAACACCAGATTCACGGGGTTGATTTAATCAAAGAAACTGAAGAAAAGGTTAAGTGATCCATAATTGTTTGAAAATAGTATCGGATAGGCAAAAGGCATATGCCAATTTGAAAAGGAAAGAGATTGAGTTTCAAGTTAGAGATAAAGTATTCTTGAAAGTGTCTCCCTAGAAAATGGTTTTGATATTTGGCTGAAAAGGCAAATTGAGCCCGCGGTTTATTGGACCATATGAGATTACTAAACGAGTTTGGCCTTTAGCCTGCCGATTAGCCTTGCCATTCGAAATGGAAAAGATTCATTATATATTTCATGTGTCCATGTTACGGAGATTTAGGTCGAAACCCTCACATGTGATTTCGTCAACGGAAGTTGAGATTAGACCGGACATGACCTATAGTGAAGAACCGGTCAAAATTTTGGCTTGAGAAGTCAAACAATTAAGGAACAAGAATATAGCCTTGGTAAAAGTCCTACTGGCACCGACACGGAGTGGAAGAAGCCACATGAAATCCTGAAGATCAATATCTGGACCTGTTTACTGGTCAGACTTTCGAGGACGAAAGTCCCTAAGGGGTAGAAATGTAACATCCCAAAATTTGGGCCTAGTCGGAACAGTGGTTTCAAGACCATAAATCTGATGTCAAAATATTTATTTTATGATTATTATGAGGCATAGAATATGAAAGTAAGCATGTGATAAAGTTTCATGAAGAAATTCTTAGTGTAGGACGTCTAATTGAAAATTAGGGACCAAATTGAATAAATTGCAAAACTTGGATTCTAGAAGCAATTTGCATGAAATTGCTTTATATTATTAATTAGAAGGTCTGAAAGAGTAATTCACCCAATTTCTAAGTTTTTGGACAAAAATGAGAATGCATGAAAAATTTTAGAAGTTTAGTTAGGAAGGGCATTTTGGTCATTTGGTAATAAAACCAATAAAAAGGGAAAAAGAAGAAAAAAATCAGCCATTCTTCTCCCTCTTGCTGTCGAAATTCCAAGGAACACCATAGTAATTTATTTTTACTGATATAGACCCTGAGAAATTGATTTCGGAGATCGATCGTGGAAAATGAAAGGTTTCGAAATAACCGAAATACGAAACCTAAGCAATTACCAGGTAAGTTCGTGTAACTCGAATGTAAAATATCTTTAAATACATTAAAGATGTATGTACATGCATGAATTATAATAGTAATATTTATTGTATGATAACTCATGAAATATTAACGTTATGAGGAAATGTCCCTGTTGAATAAAAGGGATGTCTGATGGATTACTCAAAAAGGAAATAATGGTATAAAGGATCTAGCACGGACGGGTGATCCTACAGTGATCTAGCATCCCGAAGAATATGTGTGCTTTGATGGATTTAGCCTAGATGGGTAATCCGAATAGGATCTGAATTTATCCTGGACTAGTAATTCAGACCTAAACTCATAGGAGTATATGCCATTGTAGGGGATTTTGCCTGGACTGGTAATCCCGCCATAAAATGGGGGTTCACGGGAGTGCGTATTTAGGAATCACTTGCATGATTTGATGGTAGACGATATATCCATCGAGATTCCAAGAAATTCAACGGGATTAAAATGTTAAATGGAAATAAACATGCTTGAATTAATGATGTAACACCCCAAATGTGGGCCTAGAAGTATTGGGCCTTGAGTGGGGGTCCGTAAGGAGGTTGTATACAGGTATTTAATTGTGCAATGAAATGAAACAATTAAATGTTTGCTTTAGTGGTTAATGGCTTTGAGAAGTGTTGGAGAAATCTTGGGTTCAAACTTGGGCTTTAGCAAAAATTTTGGTATTAAGAGAAAAAAACCTGGATGCTTGGATGAGGGCCTTTTAAATTATTGTGTTAAATAAATGACACAAGGAGCAATACGGTCTAGTGGAAGTGGCGTAATTAAGGTTGCAAGGGAGCCTGGGTTCAAGTCTTGGCTCTTGCAATTTATTCTGTTTTTTTTAAGGGAACCTGGACTTTGGCCTTTATACCTTATAATTAATTGGGGATAAAATATGACACAAAAAGAGCCTGTGGTGAAGTGGCAAGGTGGCGTCATAGAGTTGGCAAGGAGGTCCAGGGTTCGAAACTCATGGCTCTCAAAGAGCATTTATTTTGCTAACAGGAGGCGGCAAGAGTTGGTGTTGAATTTAAACTTTGATGTTGGAAGGATCGCACATCGGGAAGCTAACATAAGAGTGGATGCGAAGCTGGCTTTAAATAGAGAGAACCATGAGGAGAGTAGAGGTACCTTTCTTGGCTGATCCCTTTCGCTGTATAGCGTGCTCGTTTGGGTTGGGCGTCGGCTAAGAGTGCTCGGAGCGTAGATTAACTCCAGTTTCCTATCAGGTGTGTATTTCTCACTACTCTAGCTGTAGGATGGCTACATCAGGCCGCGATGGACCGAAAGGGGCCATGTGGGCCCAATGAGCCTACGAGCCCAATTGTATATGTTGTTTGATTGTGTAGTAAATATTGGACTAGGCTAGGTGAATCTCATATCTGTGGCTAGATTTGGGCTAAAAGGGCCACACGAGCGTGTGGGCCCATTTAGGCCTAGAATGAGCTTTAGGCCCATTCGTATTGTTATCTCTATTTAGAATACTTTAGTTTACCAATTACAGAAATGCCCTCGACTTGTAAAATTACCAAAGTGCCCTCGATTTATAGAATTACTGTTTTACCCTTGATTTACAGAATTACTGTTTTACCCTCGATTTACAAAATTACCATTTTACCCTCGATTGTGAAATTACTAAAATACCCTTAAGGGTAGAATTACTAAAATACCCATAGTTTGTAAAATTACCAAAATACCACTAGTTTGTGAAATTACCGAAATACCCTTAATTTGTAAAATTACCAAAATACCCCTAATTTACAAAATTACAAAAATACCCTTGACTTTCTAAAAATTATAGAAATACCATTGCTTTACAAAATTACTAAAATACCCTTGGTTTATAAATTTACCAAAACACCCTTGTAGGATGAAATGACTAAAATACCCCTAATAGGTAAAAAGACCGTAAAGCCCCTGTTGGGTAAAGTGACCGTAATACCCCTGTATGGTAAATGACGAATATGCCCTTATGTTCCGTATGACTAATCTGCTTAGTGGGCTAAATCAGCATCCGTAGGGCCCATTAGGGGTTTTGGGCCCAAAAGCCCGAATTTGATAAAGTGGGTTAAAGATCATTGTTTAAACACTCGAAAATGTTATAATTGTTAATGAACATGGAAAACCCTGATATTTGATAAAATTATGAAATTACCCTTTTAATATGAAAAATAACTGTTTTGCCCTTGTGGGCAAGTGACTGACTTGGACTGTGTGGTTGATGGATTTGATTGTGAATATATGTTGGTGATATGAATGACTTGACTGTGATTGTTTGATTCAAATATAGGCATGACATTCTGTATACATGACATGTTGCATGGGTTGGGTTTTCTAAATGGAGAAAGTGCTAAAAGGGCTATGCCCCAGTTTACCAAAAAGGGCTTTGCCCCAGTTTATCAAAAAGGGCTTTGCCCCAGTTATTAAAAGAGGATAGGCCTCTAGTTATAGGATAAAGCAGCTATGATGCCAGTGGAGAGTTTGGTTGGGTGGGTTGAGTTATTCCCCACATGGTGTGTTGGTTGGTACGGGTGGAGAGTAGCAGATGGTGGGTCGAGTAGTCTCCCCAAATGGGCTTGCATACATTCATTGATGTTACATGTGATATTAAAATGGGCTTATGGGCTATACCGCTTACAGTAAAGGCTTCGGTCAATGATATGATTTATGAAAAGGCTTCGGCCCAGTGATATGATTTATGAAAAGGCTTTGGCCCAGTATATGTCGAGACTGAATTAGGGCTTAGGCCCATATTGCTACTGTTTAAGGGCTAAGGCCCAGACTGTACTATTACTGAATAGGGTTTTGGCCCAGATTGTATTGACACTGTGTTATTCACTGTTTGTTTGTTGTTGGGGATTACACTGAGTTTTCGTAAACTCACCCCGTTTCTAACGTGCAGGTAATCCCTAAGCTTAGATGGTTTGGAGCTACGAGGGACTCAGAGATGGCCACACTACTGTTTCTGTTTATTTTAATTGCAATAAGTAACCGGTTTATTTTTTTATAATTTTTATCTTAATTAATATTATTATTTGGTTTTGGGTTGTAATAAGGCCATTTTAATTATTTTTCTGGGATTATTTTATTTTATACCCTATATTTTACTGATAACAATCCAAAATGGGTTAGACTTAGGGCGCGTTTCCAAAATGATAATTGTTTTCAAAATAACGCAACGATTCAATTAATCGGTTTATCAAAAATATCTACTTAAATGAATTCCAACTCATTTTTCTCCAAACCTAACCTCGCACCAAAGTGTGGCAATGGTTGTGGGCATGTCTAGGATTGGATCCAATCAAGAGCTTGGTACTTAAGCAGCCTTCATGGCTCACCTCCTCTGTTTCGGATACCTACCAAGTGCACAGCTTCCATTCACTTTATTAACTTAGCAAAGACTATCTTTTAAAACACTAAGAAGGACGTTGAAAGAGGCATGGGCTTTCTTAAAACTTCAATGTGACACGTCGGATCCGGCCATAACGTCTGGGCCGAGTTTGGGGTGTTACATTTAGTGGTATCAGAGTCAGGTTAGAAAATTAGGCTGTGGTATGGGTAGCAGAAAATTATTGTTATTTTTCTTTCTTTTTTTGAAATTGGGGTTTGAAAAGGGTTTTTCTAAAATTTTGTTTTGAAATTTATCAACTAAACTTGACTTGTTTCTGAAAAGATGTTACTGGAAGTGTGGTACACCGAGTGTCCGGCACCAAATCTGTAAGTTCTCTAACTCTATTTACTGCTATAGATTGAAATGCTATATTGAGAAACTACTATAGATAGTAGCACTATACTGGAACTTTCTAGTTAGAGTAAACTGTTACGCTTGAATTTAGATTTAGTATTTATTTGGTGTGTGTTCTGGAAATGTAGAAATTGGTTGCATGTGAAATCTATCCGCTCCGATGGACAAATGTTTTGGGTGTATGTTAGTATTATTAGTATCAGAGTGTGCAGCGGAAGTATGGTGGTGTAGTCTGAGAGTGGAAAATTTCGAGGACGAAATTTCTTTAAGGGGGTAGAATTGTAACACCCCGAATTTGGGCCTAGAAGTATTGGGCCTTGAGTGGGGGTCCATAAGGAGGTTGCATATAGGTATTTAATTGTGCAATGAAATGAAACAATTAAATGTTTGCTTTAGTGGTAAATGGCTTTGAGAAGTGTTGGAGAAATCTTGGGTTCAAACTTGGGCTTTAGCAAAAAGTTTGGTATTAAGAGAAAAAACCTAGATGCTTGGATGAGGGCCTTTTAAATTATTGTGTTAAATAAATGACACAAGGAGCAATGTGGTCTAGTGGAAGTGGCGTAATTAAGGTTGCAAGGGAGCCTGGGTTCAAGTCTTGGCTCTTGCAATTTATTCTTTTTTTTAAGGGAACATGGACTTTGGCCTTTATACCTTATAATTAATTGGGGATAAAATATGACACAAAAAGAGCCTGTGGTGAAGTGGAAAGGTGGCGTCATAGAGTTGGCAAGGAGGTCCAGGGTTCTAAACTCATGGCAATCAAAGAGCATTTATTTTGCTAACAGGAGGCGGCAATAGTTGGTGTTGAATTTAAACTTTGATGTTGGAAGGATCCCATATCGGGAAGCTAACATAAGAGTGGATGCGAAGTTGGCTTTAAATAGAGAGAACCATGAGGAGAGTAGAGGTACCTTTCTTGGCTGATCTCTTTCGCTGTATAGCGTGCTCGTTTGGGTTGGGCATCGGCTAAGAGTGCTCAGAGCATGGATTAACTCCAGTCTCCTATCAGGTGTGTATTTCTCACTACTCTAGCTGTAGGATGGCTACTTCGGGCCGCGATGGACCGAAAAGGGCCATGTGGGCCCAATGATCCTACGAGCCCAATTGTATATGTTGTTTGATTGTGTAGTAAATATTGGACTAGGATAGGTGAATCCCATATCTGTGGCTAGATTTGGGCTAAAAGAGCCACACGAGCGTGTGGGCCCATTTGGGCCTAGAATGAGCTTTAGGCCCATTCGTATTGTTACCCCTATTTAGAATACTTTAGTTTACCAATTACAGAAATGCCCTCGACTTGTAAAATTACCAAAGTACCCTCGATTTATAGAATTACTGTTTTACTCTTGATTTACAGAATTACTGTTTTACCCTCGATTTACAAAATTACCGTTTTACCCTCGATTGTGAAATTACTAAAATACCCCTATAGGGTAGAATTACTAAAATACCCCTAGTTTGTAAAATTACCAAAATACCACTGGTTTGTGAAATTATCGAAATACCCTCAATTTGTAAAATTACCAAAATACCCCTAATTTACAAAATTACAAAAATACCCTTGACTTTCTAAAAATTATAGAAATACCATTGCTTTACAAAATTACTAAAATACCCTTGGTTTATAAATTTACCAAAACACCCTTGTAGGATGAAATGACTAAAATACCCCTAATAGGTAAAAAGACCGTAAAGCCCCTGTTGGGTAAAGTGACCGTAATACCCCTGTATGGTAAATGACGAATATGCCCTTATGTTCCGTATGACTGATCTGCTTAGGATTTACATATATTGATATTGGATTCGTTAAGTTTGAGTGATAGGTGGTGGTTATCGTAGGTGATTGATTTTGGAAACGTTTCAACTTCAACCCATAACAAGTGTGTAATAACCCTCGCAGTAGCTTAGATTAATATTCACCGAAAAGCCGAAATGCTAAAATTCCAACATTTCGGGAACTTGTGATTTTGCCTTTGCTTAAAGATGCGATAGATACGATATGATCAGTGTTTGGATCGATGGAACTGGTAAGAGTGCAATTTTGTGCACGATGGTAAGTTGGGCCTCAATGGGCTGAAATCGGGCCCAATGGGCTTTCGGGCCCATTTGGGTAAAACTAATATAAAATGGAATCTGGAAAAGTTGCATGTTAACACGGTTAGTACTGTTGTAAAATTTGGATTAAGCGGGCTTAGTGGGCTAAATCAGCATCCGTAGGGCCCATTAGGGGTTTTGGGCCCAAAAGCCCGAATTTGATAAAGTGGGTTAAAGATCATTGTTTAAACACTCGAAAATATTGATAATTGTTAATGAACATAGAAAACCCTGATATCTGGTAAAATTATAAAATTGCCCTTATAATATGAAAAATGACTGTTTTGCCCTTGTGGGCAAGTGACTGACTTGGACTGTGTGGTTGATGGATTTGATTGTGAATATATGTTGGTGATATGAATGACTTGACTGTGATTATTTGATTCAAATATGGGCATGACATTCTGCATACATGACATGTTGCATGGGTTGGGTTTTCTAAATGGAGGAAGTGCTAAAAGGGCTATGCCCCAGTTTACCGAAAAGGGCTTTGCCCCAGTTTATCAAAAAGGGGTTTGCCCCAGTTATTAAAAGAGGCTCGGCCTCCAGTTATATTATAAAGCAACTATGCTGCCAGTGGAGAGTTTGGTTGGGTGGGTTGAGTTATTCCCCACATGGTGTGTTGGTTGGTACGGGTAGAGAGTAGCGGATGGTGGGTTGAGTAGTCTCCCCAAATGGGCTTGCATACATTCATTGATATTACATGTGATATTGAAATGGGCCTATGGGCCATACCGCTTACAGTAAAGGCTTCGGCCAGTGATATGATTTATGAAAAGGCTTCGGCCCAGTGATATGATTTATGAAAAGGCTTTGGCCCAGTATATGTCGAGACTGAATTAGGGCTTAGGCCCATATTACTCTGTTTAAGGGCTAAGGCCCAGACTGTACTATTACTGAATAGGGCTTTGGCCCAGATTGTATTGACACTGTGTTATTCACTATTTGGTTGTTGTTGGGGATTACACACTGAGTTTTCGTAAACTCACCCCATTTCTAACTGTGCAGGTAATCCCTAAGCTTAGATGGTTTGGAGCTGCGAGGGACTCAGAGATGACCACACTACTGTTTCTGTTTCTTTTAATTGCAATAAGTAACCGGTTTATTTTTTTATAAGTTTTATCTTAATTAATATTATTATTTGGTTTTGGGTTGTAATAAGGCCATTTTAATTATTTTTTTGGGATTATTTTATTTTATACCCTATATTTTACTGATAACAATCCAAAATGGGTTAGACTTAGGGCGCGTTTCCAAAATGATAATTTTTTTCAAAATAATGCAACGATTCAATTAATCGGTTTATCAAAAATATCTACTTAAATGAATTCCAACTCGTTTTTCTCAAAACCTAACCTCGCACCAAAGTGTGGCAATGGTTGTGGGAATGTCTAGGATTGGATCCAATCAAGAGCTTGGTACTTAAGCAGCCTTCTTGGCTCACCTCCTCTGTTTCGGATACCTACCTGGTGCATAGCTTCCATTCACTTTATTAACTTAGCAAAGACTATCTTTTAAAACACTAAGAAGGACGTTGAAAGGGGCATGTGCTTTCTTAAAAACTTCAATATGACACGTCGTATTCGACCATAACGTTTGGGTCGGGTTTGGGGTGTTACAAATGAGCTCATCTATGAAGGATGTTACATTGTACTGGCATGAGACTAACTTGATGGTTGAGTACATGTGATAGGAAATTTTACTACGAATGTTTGGCCTGAATGTCTTATATGATTACATGCTAAATAACCGGTAAGTTTACTTTCCCGTTACCCTAACTTACTAAGCATGTTAATGCTTGCCCCCTCTCATTTCCTTGTTTTACAGAGCTTGTGGGCCCGAGCAGATTGGAAGACGGTTGGAGCATTATCAACACTATCAACTTTTCTTGCTTTGGTATATAGATACTTTATTTTGTTTTGATGGCATGTATAGATTTTGGTTATTTTGTAGTATGTGTCATTGGTTGGTCTATGTAAAGGCTTAAATATTAAACTTATTCTTTTTGTATATGGCCATAAGACATGGCTCATTTTGATGTAGGCTAAGATGAACGAATACTATGCACCAGGTAGGATTCTAGAGAAGAGGAGGTGGGTCATTAAAACCGCTTAAGTACCAAGCTCTCCCTAGATCCAATCTTAGACATGCATATACCCGTTGCCACACCTTAACCCTATGACTTGTCCACAGTCTCAATTAATTAATTAACTTTTATGTAGTCATCATATATCAGGCCCAATACCCCTACATATATGCATATGGCCCACTAGGCCCAAACTTATTCAAATGGCCCATTTGGCCTAGTTCATATTCTTATGGCCCATTAGGCCCAATTCTCATTCATATGGCCCATTAGGCCCAAATCATATTATATTCATGCTCACATACAAATTTTCTAACACATAGCATCATTTATCAATCTTTGCCTATTATGGGCCAAACAGCTCATCAAGCCCATTTAGCCCATTCAAACCCATTTGGCCAATTCTCAACCCAAGTCCACGAAATTGCCCGTGGACCTCAGGCTACCTATCAGTTTCTCTCCACGAGTGTTTGTGCACTCGTGTGACTACCTAGCCCATCATTATGTGTGTGCAGTGTATGAAAACACCTGGTAGGCAAGTGTGCTGGGATTTCCTTAGCCCAAACCTAAAATCGATATCACTTAAAGATTAATCTCACATACTTATCGAATACTTTACCAAAAGCTGAAATCTCACCTTAACCTTACCTTGCGCGATAAGTATAACAGCCCCTTCACTAACCACTATCAACTCTTAGGTCTGCACAATTGTAACTATTAAAACCATAATAATAGGTGACTCGTATCCAACACAAGCCCCCTTACCTTACTATGGCTATTTGGCCAACCTTAACCAATGGATGAGGAGTACTTACCAAAACCGCAACACCTAAGGAGCAATTTGGCAATGGGCTAAGATTCGAGATCCGATACTAATTCCCTACCACAGTTGATTACAAAGAGTGAGGGACAATATTCGATACTTAGCAAAGAAACTGATTGGAAGAACAATACTTACACTAGATTTGACCGAAGTAGAAGGAGTAGTGATTGCACCAAGGGTATTCGGCTAAAGAGATTCGGCCTTTTACGATTTTGTATGGAAAAAGAAGGTTATTCGGCTCCAAGGAAAAAGAAAGAAAAGTCAGCAATGAGGTAAAGGAAGAATAGAATTTTGCATATGGAAGAAGAGAAAGAAAAGAAAGGCATAGGGTTTTCGGTTTTTAGAGAAAAACGTCTCTGGTAACAGGGTGAAGGAAATTCGGCATTAGCTTCATACCCTAGCATTCGGACCCTATTTATAAGCCTTACAGCCGAATTCTCATGCCCAATTCCCCATTCGGCTCCATCACTTCTCCATTCTCATCTCCTCGTTTTTCTCCCTGATAACCCCTTGATCCTTTCCTTAATTTTCTCTTTTAAACACTCCCCTTGGAGTCCATCTTCATGCCACTTCCATCCTTCTAGAAGGCCAAAATTAAACTTCTAAAAACACTAAACTACGATTCAAACATTGGACCTTATTGCTAGCTATTAACACCACATCCCTACACTCTAAGTGGCGTCACTACGCCACTCTTCTACAAGGCTTTTTGATGATATTTTCCCTATCTTTATTTAAAAGCCCAACTACATGCCAAGCCTGATTCTTTTAATAATTAAATTAAAATTCCTCCACCTCAAAACTCAAACCCAGAACTTCTCCAACAAACCTAGACACTTAAAATTCCTTAAACCCTTAAAGCCAACATGTCTTTTGTCATTTTCTTGCTCACTTAAAAATTTTATGAAACCCAAAGCCCAAAGACCAATGCATCTAGGCCCAAAATTCAAGGCATTACAACTCTACCCCCTAAAAGAAATTTCGTCCTCAAAATTCCTAACTATTAGTATAGCTGCATAACATAGACTACCACACTACGCTCCCGCTGCGCACTCTAATTCCAAACTAAGTAAATAGCACATTATGGATAAAAGACGTACCAATATCCGCCTCTAGAGCGTCTCCGTCCTCTCGACGACGTGCTACATAGACCAACACTGACTGTCTCGCCTCAGCATGACCAGCACCTCTGTCCAGTGCTCCACGGCCCAAACCGTTTCCACCCCTAGCCTGACCATGGCCTCTGGGCGGCTACTAACCACCCCTCGGTGGCTGAGCACCACCTTGACCCACTACTGGTACTCGACCCAGTATTCTAGGGCAATCCCTGAATCTATGGTCCATAGACCCACAAGCTAAACAAGCTCCCATCCTCTTCCAACACTCGCCTCTATGGCTTCTCCCACAATTAGCACAAGGTGGCACCCCTAGATTAACAGCAGGGGGCCCTGCTCTAACTGGCCCATTATCTTTGGCCCTAGCCCTAGGCCTCTCTCTAACACCAGGAGTCTCAGCCTCCCTTTTATTCTTACCCCTTTCTTTTTCTCGATTCAGGCGCTCCGTGTGCTTTACCTCCTCCGCTATCTTTGCTTTCTCTACCAACTCTGAGAAAACTCTATTCCTTTGTGGAGCTATCAATACCCTGAAGCTATCTCTAAGTCTATCCTCAAACCTAACGCGACGCTCATAGTCCGTTGCCACCGTAACTCTTGCATACCTACTAAGGCATAGAAATTCCGCCTCATACTCCGCCACAGATTTGTTTCCCTAGGTCAAATTCAAGAACTCTTTCCTTTTAGTGTCCACGTAACTCACACTTACATACTTCCCCTGAAATGCTGCCTTGAAGAACTCCCACGTGACCCGCTCAGGTTGGGTGCCCTCTTTCACTGTTAGCTACCACTGGTAAGCTTCTTCTCTAAGTAGTGACACTGCCCTTTTTAGCTTTTGTTCCGGTAAGTAATCCAAATCCTCCATTATCCTTTCAGTGGCCTCCAACCAAAATTTTGCCACGTTAAGAGTCACGCTAGCGACGCCCTTAAAGTCTCAGCCTCGTGCGATTGAAATTACTTTGGAATGGACCCCCGATTTCCAGTGCCATTGTTGGGCCCAGCGAACCTCTTCAAAATCCTTAGCACAGCCTACGACAATGCATCATCCCCCGTGGCCCAATTGTACTATCCATTCTCAGCCACGGGTGAGGCCGGAGCCTTTTCTACTCCAACATTGGGCATATGGCCTGACGCTGACGACTCAGCCCTAACACTTCCGCAACCTCGGCCACGACCTCTAGCACCTCTTCTAGCACTCATCGTCGATTCACATATTATCTAAATTGAAAATTTTATGAAGTTCTAGTTAGTTTCAATATTTAACCCGATGTTATATGAAAGTATTTAGAGAGAGTTGTTTTCGTAAATCGTCTACAGTTTCAAGATCCTACGGGCTTCAGTTCCATCCTAACATAATCATCTACAGTAGCCCTCTAACTATCTACTGTATAACAATTTAAGCAGGTTTAAGAATAAAAGTACTTACTTGATTCGACGTCGGAGGCTCGGTGTACCGCTCAGCAAGACTTCCCCTTTTCAAAAATTTTTTTCTTTTTTTTAAAACACAAAAGGAAATTAAGTAATAAAGCCCACTTCATAGCCCGTGTTTTGCAACCTGGGCTCTGATACCACTAAATGTAACACATCAAACTTGGCCCAAACGTTATGGTCGGATCTGACGCATCACATTGAAGTGTTTTAGCGAAAATCGTGTTTTCATTGAAAACCCTTCTTAAACAAAAAAAACCTTAATTAACTTAAAAATAAACACACCTTTCAGTTTCGAAAGCCTTGTTTAAAAAAATTGATTTAAGAAAACTTATCATTTAAAAATTAAGTCGCGAAAAACGTAGAAAACATACTATAATTTATGAACCCATATTCAACTTCTCGTTATTACAATGAAAAAATAATAATTCAAGTATTAATAGCATATTGAAAACCTTATTACAATCTGGTCTGAAACATACTTAATAAAATAAAACTTATAAGCTTAAAAAAAAGTCCAAATTTGTCTTGCTATCTGGCCACCCAGAGTCCCTCCAAACATCAAACCGTCTACTGAGCATCACCTGAAAATAAAATAAAAGAGGGGGTGAGTTTTCGAAAACCCAGTGTGTACAATCCTCGACGGGAAACAAGCATACAAAAACCATCACACATCAAACATGCAATGCAATCCCATCCAGATTATCCATCTGCTACACACCAGCTCCGTCCCCCATCACACCATGTGGGGATATAAATATTGACCCACCCAACCCACACACCAATGGTAGCCCGGTTGCGAAACTACCTTCATTTACATATTGGGCTTTACAAGTCATCGGTGGATCCACGATTGTCAGGCAACCATGCGATCCTCATATACTTCCTCCGGTCCATAGTTCCCACCCTATATGCAACCTAAGCAGAACATCATATGTATGTATGTCACATCCACAAAGCTTAAAATTCAACACTTAGGGGTATTTTGGTAATTTTTGCCCTTAAGGGCATTTCGATAATTTTTCCCTTATTACGGTTTTCACTTACCTCGTCCGATGAACAAGTCCCGTGAGCTAAGATGAATGAATACTATGCACCAGCTAGGATTCCAGAAAAGAGGAGGTGGGTCATTAAGACCGCTTAAGTACCAAGCTCTCCCTAGGTCCAATCTTAGACATGCATATACCTATTGCCACGCCTTAACCCTATGACTTGTCCACGGTCTCAATTAATTAATTAACTTTTATGTAATCATCATATACTAGGCCCAATACCCCTACATACATGCATATGGCCCACTAGCCCAATCTTATTCAAATGGCCCATCTGGCCCAGTTCATATTCTTATGGCCCACTAGGCCCAATTCTCATTCCTATGGCCCATTAGGCCCAAATCATATTATATTCATGCTAACATACAAATTTTCTAACACATAGCATCATTAATCAATCTTTCGCTATTATGGTCCCAATAGCCTATCAGGCCCATTTAGCCTATTTCGGTCTATTTGGCCAATTCTCAACCCAAGTCCACGGAATCGCCTGTGGGCCTCAGGCAACCTATTGGTTTCCTCTCCAGTAGTGTTCGTGCACTCGTGTGACTACCATAGCCTAACTTTCAGCTTTTCGACATTTCAGCATTTTGACTTTTGCTAATTCATTGTGTGTGTGCAGTGTATGAACACACCTAGTAGGCAAGCGTGCTGCGATTTCCTTAGCCCAAACCTAAAATCGATATCATTCAAAGATTAATCTCACATACTTATCGAATACTTTACCAAAAGCCGGAATCTCACATTAACCTTACCTTGTGCGATAAGTATAACAGCCCCTTCACTAGCCATGATCAACTCTTAGATCTGCACCAATCGTAACTATTAAAACTAGAATAATAGGTGACTCATATCCAACACAAGCCCCCTTACTTTACTATGGCTATTCGGCCAACCTCAACCAATGGATGAGGAATACTTACCAAAACCACAACACCTATGGAGCAATTCGACAATGAGCCAAGATCCGAGATCCAATACTAATTCCCTACCATAGTTGATTAGAAAGAGTGAGGGACAATATTCGATACTTAGCAAAGAAACCGATTGGAAGAACAATATTTACACAAGATTTGACCAAAGTAGAAGAAGTAGTGATTGCTCCAAGGGTATTCGGGCAAAGAGGTTCGGCCTTTTACGATTTTGTATGGAAAAAGAGGGTTATTTGGGTCCAAGGAAAAAGAAAGAAAAGTCAGCAATGAGGTAGAGGAAGAATAGAATTCGACATAAGGAAGAAGAAAAAGAAAAGAAAGGCAAACGGTTTTCGGCTTTTAGAGAAAAGAGTTTCTGGTAACAGGGTGAAGGAAATTCGGCATTAGCTTCATAACCTAGCATTCGGCCCCAATTTGTAAGCCTTATAGCCAGATTCTCATGCCCAATTCCCCATTTGGGTCCATCACTTCTCCCGTCTCATCTCCTCATTTTTCTCCTTGATAACCCCTTGATCCTTTCCTTAATTTTCTCTTCTGAACACTCCCCTTGGAGTCCATCTTTACGATACTTCTATCCTTCTAGAATGCCAAAATTAAACTTCTAAAAACACTAAACTAGGATTTGAACCTTGGACCTTCTTGCTAGCTACTAATGCCATCTCCCTACACTGTGGCGTCATTAAGCCACTCTTCTACAAAGGTTTTTGATGCTATTTTCCCCTATCTTTATTTAAAAGTCCAACTACTTGCCAACCCTGATTCTTTTAATAATTAAATTAAAATTCCTCCACCACAAAACTCGAACCTAGAACTTCTCCAACAAACGTAGACACTTCAAATTCCTTAAACCCTTAAAGCCAACATGTATTTTGTCATTTTCATGCTCACTTAAAAATTTTATGAAACCCAAAGCCCAAAGCCCAATTCTTCTAGGCTAAAATTCGGGGCATTACAGGACTACCCTCAGCAACTGTGCAGTCCCAGTAGTCAAAGCTTACATCTAATCAATTCTCAATGGACAATCTCTAACACGATGTTCAGTGGACCCACATCTCAGACATGCCTCAGTAGTCCTCCAACACTCACCCGGATGGCGTCCACCATAATGTCCACAAAGCGCCACCCCAGTAGGTGCCACAAGAGGCCCAACTCTCACTAGCCCATCAGATCTGGCCTTTTTCTTAGGCCTAATCCCAAAGCTCGAGGGCTCCCAATCCCTCTTACTTTTCCCCCTTCCTCAGTTTTGGCGCTCAGTGCGTTTTACCTCTTCGGCGATCTTCACCTTCTCCACTAGAGCAGAAAAGTCATGATCCCTCTGTAAAGCTATCAGAACTCGCAAACTGTCCTTGATACCATCCTTAAATTAGACACAATACTCATACTTGGTCGCCACCATGCCTCGCGCATAACGGCTCAATCTCAGGAACTCGGCCTCAAACTCAATCACTGAACAATCTCCCTAGGTGAAATTAAGGAACTTACGCCTCCTGGAATCAATGTAGCTAGCCTCCACATACTTACCTTGGGACGTACTCTTAAAATAATCCCAAGTCAATCGGTCAGGCTGAGTGTCCTCTTTAACTGTGAGCCACCATTGGTATGCCTCGTCACGAAGTAGAGAAACAGCCCCCTTAAGCTTTTGCTCAATAGTAAAGTCCAAGTCATCCATAATTCTTTCTGTGGCCTCCATCTAATACTTGACCATGTTGGGGGCGACTCTAGTGACACCTCTGAATAACTCAACCCTGTTGGACCGGAGCCATTCCGTAACTGATCTTCGACCCCCAAAACCAGTATTGGGTCCACTGACCCTCTCCAAAATCTATAGCATGGCTTAGGACAATGAGTTGTCCCCAGCCACACGATCTCGTGACCCAGTCCCTGTCACAGGTGATACTGGTGTCTCACTAGTATCTAAGTTAAGCAGATTTTTTAGATGATGAGGACCCCGCTTGAGCCCTCTATGGCCTCTACTACGGCCTCTAGTACCCCACCCATGAGTACCACGTACGCTCATCGTAAATTTTAGAATTAATCTGTATTAATAGTTTTATGCATTAGTTAACAGTTCTAATATTTTATTAATAGATATTTTATGCAGTACAGTATCAGAATGTTCAGAGTCAGTTATCGCAAGTAGTATTCTCACTACAGTTTTCAATTTATACTGCCTAGAGTAGTTCCAGTATATTCTAATCATACTTTCAGACAATTCCAAACAGAGTTTAAGATACTTACAAGATCGACATCGGAGACTCGGTGTACCACATACTGATTCTAAAAGTGTTTCAAATTATTTACAAATAATTTCTTCAAAACCAATATTTAAAACCCAAATCCACAGCCAAGTTTTGTAACCTGGCTCTAATACCATTAAATGTAACACCCCTAAACTCGACCTAGACATTATGGCCAAATCTAGTGATGTCACATGGAGAGTGTTTAAAAACGAGTTGTCAAATAAAACAGTTCCAGTTATTACCTTGTTATTTAGTCCAAAAAAAATGCGTACCAATTGATTTGCTTTAAACACCTCTTTTATGTGCAAGCTTTTTGAAATAAAAGTACTTAAGAAAAAATCGATACCATCTCTAAAAACCTTTTTTTTTAGGAAAAACCTTAGTTTTTATCATGCTTGTCAAAAATAAATCATCGACAGTTTAAAAGCCCATTTAAACCAAAAAGTCCAAGCTTAAAAATTACATCATAAACCTCAAATAAATAACCAAATTAGAAAAGCAACGAATATCAATCAAAGATTTTTACATGTGGCCACTGTCGAGTCCTCCACTACACTGATCCCTCAAGTCTGGGAATTACCTACACAGGTTAAACAGAAAAGGTGTGAGTTTTCGCAAATTCAGTGTGTAATACCCACAAAAATCACACATACAGAATACACATCAAATGTCATAAATAAATGGTCTGAGGCCAAAGCCCTTTTCAGAATCAGTTAGGGCCTTAGCCCAACAGATACAGAACTAGATACAACTTAGGGCCTTTGCCCATGTGAGATACAGTATGCAGATAGAATATCAGAATCCTACCCGCTAGCCTCTACACACTATCTTTGTCCAACATTACACACCATGTGGGGATAAAATCGACCCACCCATCCCTACACACCATACTGTACCAAAATACGGCACATAATCAGATAGTTGTAGCTGAGCTGCCAGGTAAAAGGCTTAAAAGCCTTTCAGAAAACTTCCATATAACAAAATCCCAACCTCGATGCAATGCAACATACAAAAATGACATGCTAATATGCAATTTATCAGATCACACATTTAGTTCAGATATCACAAATCATGCTTGTTACAAAAATCAGACAGTCAGGATACTCAATGAGGGGTCTAAGGAGCGCTTACAGACCCTACAGTAGGTCTACAGTCGACTTGGACGACCCGTGCAACCTTACAGATCATTTCAAAAAAATGAGATCACACGCCTGTGTGGCCTGCCCGTGTAGGATCACACAACCCAAATTGGTCTTGGGAGTGTGGATCACACAGCTTGTCCCAGAATTCCACATGCCCATGTGGTTCACCCGTGTGGGCCCACACGCCTGTGTGGCCTATACAACCCAAAAGGTTGAGCCTGTGTGTCGTACATGACCTTGCTCTGCCATCACACAGACGTGTCACTTGTGCACGACTTGGGTCATTGATCACACGGCCCTAAACTGCCACACGGCCTACCACACAGGCGACCACATGTCCGTGTGGCGTCAACAGTTTTATTTTTCAGCTTTCGCCAGATTTTGTTTCTTGTGTTTTTGGGTACACACACACCTGTTATGATTTTGTTGCAAAGCCACTTCCAAGCCCAAAAACCTAATAAAAAACCATGCAACACCGATTTAGCAGTCTTATTAACAAATTTTTAACAATAGCTTAACAATTGTAGCTCGACTTACCGTCAGCGAAACCCTCTATTAACACTGTGAAAAAAAGAAATACGAGATTCACTTCTCAGAGCCCCCTCCTATGCTGGTAATTGAAAAAGAACATTACTAATCAATTGATAAGGATTCCATGATAGAAAATGAGAGAGAGAACTTACTGAACCCACGCGAGTGCTAAACAGTGTTGCAAAAACTAAAGGAACAAATGGATTAGGAAAAATGAAGAAAAAGGAGAAGAGAAATCAAATAAATTTTGGCAATGAGGAAAGGAAGAAGAATAGACGGTAGAATTTGGAAAAGAAAAGCCTAAATTCAAAAATGGGAAAAAATAAAATAAAACATTTGATAACTCCCCACTAATTCACATTCTAACCACCCACTCTCAGTTTTTCAATACAATAGAAACTCTTCCATTCAAACGAACCAAAAATATAAAACACCCACTTGTTAACGCAGGGATTCAAACACAGGACCCCCAACATTCCAACACTCCACTTAACCACTAGACCAATAGGCCCATTCTAATATAAACTTATCAATATTTAAACATAAGTTTATTGAGCAAGGTTAAGGCTTTATATAGAAAAACCCCAAAATTTAACTAAAGTAAGACTTGAACTTGGGACCTCTCACATGCACCCAGAACACTTAATCACTGAAGCACATATAAAGTTGTGTTACAATCTAACAAAACATAAATAAGAAAGTGTTTAGCTGTTACAGTCTTCACAACCAAGAATTTGTAAGAAATTGCTTTTGCATTAGGCATTACATGAACCAACTCTAAGATGGCCTTGTTCATTCTCTTAAAGCCACCATCCTGTTGTGATTTGGGTGTTGAAAATTCATGTTCAATCCCAATTTGATCACAAAAACATGATCATCTATATTTCTCAAATTTCCTTCCATAGTCATTCTTGATCTTGATAATTTTACCAAACACGTATTGTTTACCTCCAAGGATCTCAGTTTACATTCAATCAAGTCCACATGCAAAAGTTTCAAGAGACTTGATGTTTGAATATATTGCAACTAGTGATGTGACACAGGTTGCTGCTTACCTTTCAAATATTAACCACAATGTTTATCAACTACCCGTAAAGTTTAGGTAGCCTATGAGCAACATCATATCTAACAAATCTTTTCCTACCTCTATAAAAACACATGCTTAATATGTTCATGCAGTAATTTTAATTCTTAAGCAGTGGATTTGTTAAAGCCAAGTAGATCCACTAATATGTAACAATTATCAAATGTTCAAGGCCCCTTCATAATTAGCTTGTTGGTTGATTTATCACATTATAACTTTCACTGGTAAAGCTCACCAACATGCCTTGATCACATAGTTGATTATGTTGATCAAATTTACCTTCAATATTAAGCAAGAAATATATTTCTTATGGCATGCCATCTTTTATTTGCAAGAAGTATGTTTTTAAGTTCTGGTATGCCATAAATATTGAGCACCCATTTAACAAAAATCTTGCCCTCATTGTTTCTAAAGGTCACTCTACCCTTAAATTTTCTTGAAAATTTTTCAAGTTGCTACTTTCTCCAACCATATGTACAAGACATCTACTATCAAAATACCAAATATTATTAGTGAATGATTCTAAAAAGTTGTGAACAACAAGATTTTAGTATTTTTTTCCTTCATATTTATTTTTTATTCTGCCTCTTGGTTTTTGTAGACTAAGTTAAAATTGGAGATGAAATTAATTGCCTTCTTCTAAGATTGCTCAAGAGTATGGAGCATTTGGGCCCAACATTCCTTAAAATTCCACAATAATGGCAAATATGTCTACCTTTATGTCATTGAATCTTCTCTCTATCGTGGGTTAATGCTTTTTTCCAAGAACTCTCTTGTGTCTCTAAGCATTCTTTTGCTTTAACAAATACAATATGATTACTATACTTTTCAACCATGTCCATATAACTAAGTCATCCATATCTAGGTTTACAGTTTCTAGTAACTAGTTTTTAATGTCACATTCGTTGCATATGATTTATGCATTTAATTTTCAATTATATTTTGAAAACTGTATTTGTAACGCCCCAATTTTCTTAAGTTTGAATTGTTAAAATTATGTCAAGTGATTTGGTTTAGTTTGGTGCTTGAGTACCTTGGATGTTTACTTTAGGTCTCGTGTTTGAATCCCTGTATCTATAAATGGAAAATATTTTTGCTAGTTCCCAATAAGTGCCGCCTATGTGGCAAAGATTTGGTCCAATATGAATTTTGAAGAAATTTGGTAAGTGGTTAGAGAATGGATTTAGTGGGATTTAATTTCCCAAAGAAATCTCTTATACTTTTCCACATTCTTTCTGTCTCTTTTCCCTAGTCTGCCATTCTTTTCCTTCTATATTTTTTAAAATTTTCTTTTATTCTATTCGTAAACCTTTTTTTTTCATTGTGATCCTGTCATTCCTTTCACTTTTTTGTGTTCATGTTGTTGACTTGTGACAATTTTAGTAAGTGTGATTGCTAATCATTCAGTAATCTTATAGAAGTGTGTTTTTCTCTTTTGAAGTTGGTAAGTGTTGATAGGTTAAGTGGAGTTTCTTTACTATTTTCTAATGTTGGAGTTGTATGTCCTTGTGCTAATAAGAGACTATCGTATGTCACTCAATGATCCCTCGATGAATTGAGTATGTGTTAAGGTTGTTGTTTTCCTTAAGGTGAGTGATAAAACATCAATCTTGGGGACTGAATTTTTAGTGTTAAACTTTGAATTTGTGTCTTGATTTCATATTAGAGTTTTTATTAATCCTAGATGTGTATGATGTGTCTAGGATCTCATTGCTGTGTTAGTGTCAATATTCCAGTAGCATCATATGTGTGTTTCTAGCTCGAAAACATCTATTTAAAACTTAGAAAATATGGAAAATTAAGCTAGTTTTGAACTGTAGTCTGCGTCAAGCGACCATGTGGCAGGCCGCATGGAGCACACGGGCATGTACGATTACAAGGGAAAATCAGGTAGGGTGTGTGAGCCACACGGTCTGGCCTATTAGGCCATGTGGGCCACATGGGCATGTGGGCCTATTGTGGTCTATTTGTGGGGCCCATTTTGGGCCAGGAATAAGATTTTGAAATCTAATCTTTTGATACTCTGTAAGCATATAAGACTGTAAGTTTATGTATTTGTATGTTGGTAAGCATAGTTATGACTAAAAACTCTACTTGGGTTTTGTGATAAATTTGTATTAATGACACTGATGAACATGCCATATTTTTGTTTCGATATGATTATATGTTGCATGAGTTATTAGTATGATAATGTGTCTGCATTGGGGTGGGATGTAATATGTATTGGAAGAAGTGTTTCTGGCAGTATTACTACATTTCTAGTGGTATATCCGCAATATCTATCTCACAGCTCAACTACATAATTTCTGAGTGGCATAGGACCACGACATGGTGTGATGGATGGATGGGCTCTTCTAGTCCTATTTGGTGTGATAGGTTGGATGGAAATGGTGTGTAGCAGATGGGGGTAGGATTATTATGTTCTGATATGTTATTCTAATATTTGCATACAAGCATGTTCTGTATGATTTCTATATATGGGTCAAGGCACACACTGAGCTTTTTCACTCACTCTATTAATTTACCATATTTCATGTAATCCTCAAACTAAAGGTTTGGCTGCGATCCCAGAGCTCGGTTTGGTTATTTGAAACTTACTTTTGCTTTGTATTTTTATTAAGGACTTTACAAACTTTTAAATTGTTTAATTTTAGGACATTTACTTTGGTTTTTGGATCTTCCAAAACATATTTCTATATGATATTTTTGATAATTCGGTATGATTTATGATAAACTAAACCAGAAGAACAATTTATGATATTTAATGATTTTCCAAAAATAATAACTCTTAAGGGATTTTTCCACTGCAAATATATAATCAGAACTTTGTGGTTTACGAAATAAGGAATTAAGGCAAAATGGTTTCAGTAAAGTAATTTTATAAGCATATATTTCAAACTACATTCATATGTTATTGTGACAAACACTTTTTATTGAAATTGAAGAGATCAATTGTGTGTTTTCATTATAACCTTCATAATTCAGCCATAATGTCTAGGTCGGGTTTGGGGTATTATAGTATTTTTAATTATCGTTACGTATAATAGATAATGATAATTTCTCTTAGTTTTTAAATAAGATATAAATTTGGAACTATATAAAAAAAGTAAACTATCATATTAATTTGAAAAAAAAAATTAGGTAAAGCAACATGCAACAAATATAACAATTCATGATGAATTCAAAATATATTTACACGAACTTAAATAAACACATTTAATATAAGTGATTAAAAAATAATTGTTGAAATTTAACTTTCTTTTCAAAGTAAGCCCACAAAACAAATTTTCACCTACACCAAATATATAACATATAGACAAAAAAATGATTTAAGAGTGCTTGTTTCAGAAATCATAATATTATATTACCTCATTATCAATTAAAATATATAACATATAGACAAAAAAATGATTTAAGAGTGCTTGTTTCAGAAATCATAATATTATATTACCTCATTATCAATTAAAATAATCTTCGATCACTCTCTGGTGCCATTGTTGTTCGAATATAATTAGGTATTGCCTCTTCAAAGAACCATTGCTTTAATACACTATTCTTTTTTATATATTTACAACTTATTAATGCTAATAATCTCCATTTTTTACCAGTAATTTTTCTTAGATGCTACTTGATTGAATATTTTTAATTACTGGATGTTATTATAAAGTTAAACTTAAATTTTATTTGGTATATAGCTCTAATATTGATTAAGTGACAATTAAGATGCCTAGAGTTCTCTTCAAGTAATAACTTTATTTTACATTAATAAAATAAGAACAAGTTTTTTTTTTAAAATAACACAACCTTTTTTACATCAATTTTTAACTAATAATTGTAAATTAAATTATTATTATCACAATTTTTCTTATATTTTATGCTTAGAGTTCTATTCAAGCATAACTTTATTTTAAATTTAGAATAAAATTTTTAAACCAATAATTATAAATTAAATTATAATTGTTTTTGAAGTTAATTTAGTTAGTTTAGTAATATGATGGAATATAAAGGGAATTCTCATTGGTTCAAAAGTTTCTCCAAACTTGTACTTGTATATAAAGAGAGAAAGAGAGATAAAAGTTTCATCCAATTTTTTTCCACTTCTTGAACCTTTCTTTTTCATGATAGATTTGAAGCTACCACTAACTCCTTTAGAACAACATTTAGTTTTACTTATTTTTTTATTAGCAAAGTCTTTTTCTTTTAGATTGTTAAAAGCTTATATATTTTTGTTTGTTTATGAGTAGAATTTTCATTTATTACTTTTTCATTAACTTTACATACCAAATCCCATTTGTTAATCATAGTCTTGTATATCTACATAAGATCTTATGTCAATTTTTCTTAATTGTCATTGTTAGTTTCTAAGTTAGTTATAACTTCAACCATTTTGGAAGTGAAAACAATATAGTTGCTCACATTCTCATCATCTTCATCTTTCTCACTTATTAAGTCTTCATCATTCCATTCATGTTGAAGGATTTTCTTTTCTTTTAAAAGGCATTTGTACATTGAACTTGTATATGTCCATATCCCTCGAATTCTTGACACGGTCTGCCTTTTTTTCTTTTTTTTTACATTATCTTTATTTACATAAATGTTTCCTTTCCCTTTTTTGAAGCCACAACTTCTTTCACTTCTTTTTTTTATTTATTGATATTTTTTGACAACCTTATTGAAGCTTTTGATAAGAAGAGGCAATTATTCTAGCAAGTCTTCAATAATAGTTTTAGCATTAGTTGCAACTAAAAAAGCAACAATAAGAGGAATATTTTTTCTCTGACTTATCTTTGTTCCATCTCGCTTCCTTTAAATTCATTTCAAAGGTTTGAAGTGACCCAATTTGCTCATCCATTCTAAGAGTGTTGATTTCCTTGTTCTTACTAATGGTTGTTACTTTGATGGAGAATCTTACTAGAAGAGATCTTAGAACCTTGCAGGCTAATTTTTGCATTTGAATGCTTGGTTACATATGTTGAGGCAATTCTGAGCAGTGCTTCAACTAGTGCCAGTTGGTAGTAGAACTATTTGCTTAGAAAATTTGCCATGTTCAATTGGCAAATTTTTACAACAAAAAACCTTGTGTTGTGTTTCCTACTATTATTTTGGACGAATGCTAGCCCATCCTTGATTTCCAAACTACACATAGCAACATAACTTGGAGATTAGTTTGGATGTGGATCAAAGTAATCAACTTCCTAGGTTTGGTGGATCAAATCAAATTGGGCTAAACTAGGAATTATATCTTGAAGATTCAAGACTGTAATGCCCCAAAATTTTAATTTTTGATTTCTTGTATGTGTGATACACAATTGAGTATCTGCTTAAGTGGTTAAGTGTTTTGGGTATGTGTGAGAGGTCCCAAGTTCAAGCCTTACTTGGGCAAATTTTGGTATTTTTATAAATAAAGCCTTAACCTTGTGCAAAGGGCTTAAGTTTAATTATTGGTAAGTTTATATTAGAACGAGCTTGCTGGTCTAGTGGTTAAGTGGAATGTTGAAGTGTTGGAGGTCCTGTGTTCAATTCTTTGTGATGGCGTGGAGATAGTATTTTTGCTCCATAAGAGTTGTGTTGGGGAAAAATTCTGGGTAGTTGTGTTTTAGTGGGTTAATAGGGAGTGATTTTAGGAGATAATTGGGGAGAGGTTATCAGAAAATAATATGATTATCTTTTTGTTGCAAAAAGAATAATAATAATAGAGTTTTGGTTTTCTCTCCAATTCCTCAAACTTTTTTTGACTTTTTCTTCTTCTTCTTTTTTTCTCTCCTCTGTCGATTCTTTCCCCTAGTTGCTGCCGAAATTTCCATTATTTTTCCCCTTCTATTTCTTTCTTTTTTTTCAACTGATTCTATTTTTCATCATTAGTTGCGCGTGTTCGGTAAGTAACGGTTTTGTCTATTATTAATCATTCTTAGCTAATCTCTAAAAGGGGGATTCTTTTTTAGTGTTTAGGAGTTAATCAAGGGGCTGGTGGTTTTGAATCGATGCTGTGATTGTGTGAAGTTGTGGTTACTTAAGCGAGGTAAGGGTTTTGTTAGGTTTTTAGTCGAGTGCCTTCCGAAATTGGTTGATTAAAAATGAATTAAGTGATTAATCTGGAGATATGTTGGTCGATTTTTAGGTTCTAAAGGCTTAGGAGTGCTTACGCATCAGAAACGATACCAGGTGTGTACCCAAAACACAGAAAACAGGATTCGAAAAAAAGCTAAAATTGCTTGCTGTCAAGAAATAAGAGAAAATGATGTGAAAAAAATTGTAAAGAAAGGAAATAAGGGTGTTATAAATTTGGAAATCAACATTTTGCACTAAAATAGTTTTGGACAGCAACAGTAGTCTAACTTTGAAAAATCATCAAAAATAGTGGAAATTGAGTTAGAGCTTGAATAAAATATGAAATTAAATTTTATAGTTTTTCATGGAAAAAAAAATTAAGAATGGAATTGTAAATTATGAGATATAATAATTTTTTTTTAGACAAGATTAGAATGGTTTTGGGTTCCCCTGTTCTAACTTTTTAAAATCATAAAAAATTATAAACAATTAATTATGGGCTTAAATTTATATTTTTAAATACTTAATGAGTCTATTTTCAAGAAAAATAAACAGAAACATCATCCAAATTCCGTACTAAGAGATAAATAATTTTTAGTAAGGAAAGGTTGAAGCTGTCAAATAGTAGAATAGGGATAGATTTGAAGATTTTTTACTATACTTATTTGATAAACTATAAATTCTAAAAATTTTATGGTAGAAAGGTATTTGAGCCTAGTTTCTAAAACATCTTGCAGATCTTAATTTGGAATTCTATAGCTCAAGATATAAATAATTTAGTGACAATGACTCAAGTAGAAAGTTTTGAATGAACATATAAGTAAATAGTGAAACATATATGAATATTTGGCTAGCATGGGTTACATTAAAAATGGATCACACAACCAAGGCCATTTTGGGTCGAGTGGGCCACACAGGTGTGTGGGCCCACACGGGCAGATCATATGGGCGAACGAGCCCATTTTTACCGAAATGTTTCTAAGGTTGCACGGGTCACCCAAGTCAACTGTGAACCTATTGTAAGGTAGGTAAGTGCTACTTAGACCCCTAAATGTGTGAAATTGACTGAATGATATCTGTACTGAGCATGTTAATATCTGAATTGAATATATGTATTAAAATTGCATAATAGCATATCATCCATTGTATGTTGCATTGCATTGGGTTGGGGGGTTGTTATTCAGAGGAAGTGTACTGAAAGGTTTTAAGCCTAATTTAACTGGCAGCTCAGTTGTAAACTACTATTTTGTGCCGCATTCGGTACTACTTGTAGTGTAGGGATGGGTCAGTTGGTTATATCCCCACATGGAGTGTAGGGTTAGACGAAGATAGTGTGTAGAGGCTGAATGGGTAGGATTTTGCTACTGCATAACTGTTACTGCTACTGATACTGTGATGGGCTAAGACCCTACTGCATTTTTGACACTGTACTAAGATGTGCTAAGGCCCAAACTATCACTGATACTAAAAAGGGCTTAGGCCCAAAACTGTTCAACTGTGCACTGTGAATACTGATTGTTTGTCTGTTTCTGTGAGATTATACACTGATTTTACGTAACCTCACCCTTTTTGTTTAATGTGCACAAGTAATCCCCAAACTTAGATGGATCGGTGTGACGGAGGACTCAACGGTGACCATAGTAATTTTTGGACTTCATGGTTTTCAATTTACGATTTATAATTTGATTATTATTGATTATTTGGGTTGTAATTTAAGGACCCTTTGGGACTTTGGTTTTAAATTTGCGTTTTTATTTATTTATTTATTTTACTTTATGGATTTATACTTGTTGGTTGTAGGAAATTCGATTTTCAAAAAGTTAAAGTATTTTCTAAACGCATGATCAGTTGACTATTTTATTAAACTTTCGCAATGAGGGATGTTTCAAAACAAATATTTTAAATGAACAAAGACAACTTCCTAAGTTTCAACAAGGGTTTACTAAAGATAATAACATGGAATGTTTTCATCGTAACAACGAGGTTTCAAAAACACTATCGTGTGACATTGCCAGATACGGCCATAACGTCTAGGTTGGGTTTAGGATGTTACAAAGACTTATCCAAAGCTACTTAAAGATGTTCTTTATTCATATTATCCTATTTATTTTGAGGAAAGATTGATTATAAAAGAGAAAGTATGCTAGCAAGTCTCAATTACTTATATATTGTGGAGAGTTGTATAGGTTTTGTGCTGAACTGAGAAGTACTTTATCTTGTTCATTGTAGAACATTTGTTTAAGTGCATTGAGTGAAATAATCAAGTGAGTGACTTGGTTAGGTTTTCAAGGGGAAAACTTAGGAGGGATATTTAGATATTAGGTACAAAGGTGAGAAGTCTAAACTGGCGAGTGTGTTATCTTGAAAATACTTATTGTACAAGGTACTAAGATAATAAATATTCTCTCTAGTAAGGCCCAATAAATGTAGGAAAATTAAACTATGTAAAAATATCATGTGTTCATCATTTTTCTGCATTTTTCATTGTTGTTGCCTAAAGTAGTTGGAACTACGCTAAGCATAAGCATTACTTTTGGCACTGCTTGTATTCTGCATACAAATATCAATTTTGGACTCAACAAGATATGTACCTTAACTTCTCATAAAAAGTGAAGGCGTTTCATCATTATACATTCTAAGTTCCTATTACAAGGTAGTTAACACTCGTAGTTTTAACTACTTTACACCATTGGTTCCTTAATGTGTGGGTACAAATATGATCTAAACCTCTTATGTAAAAACACAATTAGAGATGTAACACCCAAACCAGACCTAGACATTATGATCGAATCTTGAGAAATTACGTTAACTTGTTTAAAAACTTTTGATTTAATCAACTTAGTCCTGTGTTTCGAAAGCATAAAATTTGGCAAAACTCTCACAAATTTTTAAGAAAAACTTAAGTTCGAAAACACTTATTTCAAACATAGAATTTGCATTCAAACTCGTTTGTTTTGAAAGTATCAATTTTGGGACAAATCATTTCCAATTAACACTAACATTTGTTAAGAATATTTATTTATTTATAGAAAAACAACTTAGGTGATTACTTATTTATGCAACGAAAAACTTTCAACTTTTCAATTTTGAAATCTGTATTTTAGTTTGTTAACTTGTGTGATTTTTTTTAGTTTTTACGTTTAAAAATATCAAATACTAACGAATAAAACAAAAACCAAAGCAAAGCCCAAAGATTGCAGCTTACTAATGTAAATCACCATATTTAATTAGCTGAGAAAACAATCCGAGCTCCTGCATGCCATCAGGTCCTAAGTCCAAAGATCACCTGAAACATATTAAACAAATGAGTGAGCTAGAAGCCCAATATATGACTAGGCCCTCAAATATAATTTTCTTACAACATACACAAATGTAAATACCCATATTCTACTTATAATGTACACATATACAAATATCATATCAGAATGTCACATTACCATAAACATATATCAAATGAGAATGTCATATCAAATCACAAGAAATTTTACCCCTATCCGCTACACACCAACTCTGTCCAACTAATCACACCAAATAGGACTTAAAGAGTCTATTCATCTAATCACATTGGTCATGGTGGTATGCCACTCATAATGGTGCAACTGAGTTACCAAACATATATTGTGGTTTAACTGCCAAAATTGTAGTAATACTGCTTGAAAATACTTCCTCCATCATTAAAACCCACCCCAATGCACATGCATAATCATAATAACATATTTACATATCACATGAATTGTATGACATGTATACCTAAACATATTTTTACAGATCATAACATATCGTATTGCTTATACTAACAGTTATTCTATATACATATGCCATAGATGTTTCTACATGTAATTATGCTTTCAAAGTTATTCAAACACATGTCGTACATACATTTTTCACATGCCTTAACCATATCACATACTGTCACTTATGAACATATGTCACATTTCGAGTCTTATGTAAGCCAAACGGACCCAACAAAAGGTTAGATTACGAATTTTTGAGTTAAACGAGTCTGAAAATTTTTAAAAAATGGGCCTACATGACCAACATAAATTGCCCGTGCAATCACACATGCCCGTTTGCCCTAATAACTTAGCATATGACCGACCATACACTAGTGTGATGCACACAGCCTGACACACGGTCGTTTGACACAGAGTAGTTTAAAAAATAACCTCATTTGCGAGTTTTTTTGAGTTCTAATCGACATTTCAATTTAGAATCACACTCTTATGAAATTTCTAATAATCCATAAAATTATTGCACTCTGAATCCTATATACAACATTTAAACAAATCAATTACAACTTAATTTAAGCCTAAAATTCCACTAAAATATACACTTTTTTCTTAAAGAAATAGTCCCTAAGACGACATTCAAATACTTCACAGAAATATCGACCAAAATGACAATTACTCCACTAGAGGATTTTGATTTACCTTTTTTGCCTAATAAAAAAATCAATAGAATACTTATCATAATGTATTATGAGGATTAAAATGGTAATTTGATCCTTGCACAACGAATGAATTAACACCAAAATAACCAAAAAATAACTTAACAAAACTTACACTATCCTTGGATTATAATCGAAATCGGAGAGTCAACAAAAGTCCCACATAAAATAATGGCGACAAGAAAGATTCAAAGCAAAAGAAAAAGAATGAACTCAAGAGAAAAAAAGAAAGAAAAGATGAAAAGAACCAAATAGAAAACAATAATAGAAAAGAAAAAAATGTGAAAGGTGGGTAAGGGAATAGTGGACGGTTTAGTAGGTGAGGGAAAATAGGGAATTTACAATATATTTTTGTTAAAACCACTCATATCCCCACTAACTCCCACTAAATCTGATTAGTTATCCTTATCAGATTTTCCCTAGAGTTTAAAACAAAATAATATCTACTTTGCCTACGCAGGGATTCAAACACAAGAGTAAAGGGTAAGTTGAAGCCTTACCACTAAACCAACAAGCTCATTCTTGTCATCAATTGAGCGAAAATAATATTTAAACTAGAAGTTCAAAGATAGGGGTTTGGACAAAAATTAACAAACTTCAATGAGAAAGGATTCGAACATAACCTCGTACACACTAACACAACACTAAACCAAATTAATTCCTTGGAAAAAGTTTCACAATCTTAACTCAAGAATCAGGACATGACCACTCAAGGTTTCACTAACCCAATTTCTTCTAACTCGATTCTTGGGATGTGACAACTCTCTCCTCCTTAAAAGATGTTTGTCCTCAAAATTCCCACTAACACACCTTTAGTTAACCATAAAATCTATAATTTTCTCATTCATACAGATCACCACACTACTGCTGTGCAACTCTGATTTCAATGCAAATCCAAACAATATTTCAATTCCAAACTAGACAATTTTTTTTCTAATGAACTTCCCATTCACTACCTCAGATTGTCTCAAGAAACTTTCTACAGAAATATCACTTAACTATTCCACAATCCCAAAGTATCAGAACTCCAATAACAATTAAACATTTGAGTACAACGAAACACTTAATCAATGCAGGGTACGATTGACATAGATCGTAACGTACTTGTATTGCCGCCAAATGCATCTTGACCCTCTCAACGCCTAGTTGCACTAAGTAATCTTCGATTCCCCCTGAGCCAAAGCTTGCATCTGACTAAGGGAATGTCGTGATGTAACATCGCAAACCCAGCCTAGACGTTAAGGTTAGATTATGAAGGTTACAACATTCATAAAAACATTGTCAATTAACTTACATGGAAACTTAGTTTTATTTTTAGAGTAATAAATTTATTTATTTTATCAAAAAGATAAGTACTCAGAAGATCGCGTGTGAACACTTTAACGCAATGTAACACTCCAAAATTGGGCTTAGAAGTTTCAAGGGAATTTTAGGAATTTTAGCTTATTTATGCTCAGAATTTCATAAGGTTGGTAATCAATAATGTTTTTGACAATGGCTATTAGGAAATTAAGGAAGTTGTTAAGAAATAAATTATCAAGTGGCTTGATGTTGGCATTATTTACCCAATTTTTGATAGCTTATGGGTAAGTCCTGTGAAATGTGTACCCAACAAGGGGGTGTCACGGTAATAAGTAATGAAAACAATGAGCTCAAACTGACTCGTACTGTTATGGGATGGAGAGTGTGTATAGACTATTGGAAGTTTAACAAGGCAACTAGGAAGGACCATTTCCCTCTGCCATTAATCAATCGAATGTTGGATAGATTAGCTAATAAGGCCTTTTATTGCTTCCTAGATGGTTATTCAGGATATAATCAGATTGCCATAGCACTTAAAGATCAAGAGAAGACAACTTTCACGTGTCCATACGGCACTTTTGCATTCGGGCGAATGTCATTCGGGTTATGCAATGCTCCGACAACTTTTTAGTGTTGCATGATGGCCATATTCTCAAACATGGTGGAAAATTTCCTTGAAGTTTTCATGGATGACATCCCTGTGTTAGAAAATGATTTTGAAGATTGCTTAAGAAATTTGGAGATGGTTTTATGCCATTGTGAAGAAACGAATCTAGTATTAAACTGGGAGAAATGCCATTTCACGGTCCATGAAGGCATTATCTTAGGACATAGAGTGTCATAGCAAGGAATTGAAGTGGACAGAGCAAAAATAGAAATGATCAAAAAATTGCCACCGCTCACTAGTGTTAAACGTATTATAAGTTTTCTACGGCATTTAGGATTTTATAGAAGATTTATCAATGATTTTTTGAATATCTCTAAACCCTTGTGTACTTTACTTGAACAGAATAAACCTTTTTAACTTTGATGATAAATTTTTTTAACTTTTAAGGAACTCAAGAAGTGACTTGTAGCAGCATCGATTGTGGTTGCTCTAAAATGAACATTGCCCTTTGAACTCATGTGCGATGCCAGTGATTATGCTGTGAAAGCAGTTTTGGGTCAAAGGAGAAACAGGGTGCTACATGCAATGTATTATTCTAGTAGGGCATTGACAAAGACTCTACTTAATTATACCATTGTGGAGAAGGAATTACTGGTTGTGGTCTTTCCATTCAACAAATTTTGTTCTTATTTAGTAGGAATAAAGGTCACAATCTACATAGATCACATGGCTATCAAGTACTTCATACAAAAAAAAAGATACCAAGTCGAGATTAATTAGGTGGATACTCTTGTTACAAGAGTTCGATTTGGAAATTAGAGATTGAAAAATGAGCTAGAAATCAATTGGCTAACCATTTTTCAAGAATAAAATCGATGAATAAAGATGAAAGTGAGAAACATATTAAGGAAGAATTACCAAATGAAGATTTTCTCATTGCCAAGGCATTACCTTGGTACGCCGACATAGTAAACTTCTTAGTAAGTGGTCTAATGCTACCTGACTTCAATGCTAAAAAAAAAACAAAGATTTCTTCACAATGCCAAACAGTACTATTGGGATGAACCATTTCTATTCAAGCATTGTGCAGATCAAATAATTAAAAAGTGCATTCCCAATGATGTGATGCATAGTGTCTTACAACATTGTCACTCAGCACCATGTGGAGGGATGAAAACAACTGCCAAGGTACTCCAATCAGGATTCTATTGGCCAAGTTTATTTAAAAATTCTCATGAATTTTATAGGTTGTGTGACTGTTGTCAGAGAACTAGAAATGTGTCTAGGAAATGGGAAATGTCGTTGCAAAGTATATTGAAGATTGAACTATTTGATGTATATTGAACCATTTTCACCATCTGTGAGCAAGCTATACATACTTTTGGTAGTAGACTGTGTTTCTAAGTAGGTAGAAGCAATAGCTCTAGCCTCTAATGATGCTAAGTCGATATTGAAATTTTTGCATAAGAACATTTTCACACAATTTGGAACACCGAGAGCCATTATCAGTGATGAGAGGTTCCATTTTGATTACAAACAGATTGCCAGTGCCTTGCGTAGGTATGGGGTGAAACATAGAATTGCCACGACATATCACCCTCATACGAATGGCTAAGCTGAAATTTCTAATAGAGAAATTAAACAAATTCTAGAAAAAGTGGTGAATCCATCTCGAAAGGACTGGTGTACTAGATTGGATGAAGCTCTATTGGCATACCGAATTGCATTTAAAACAACACTAGGGATGTCACCTTTTAAACTTGTTTACTGTAAGCCATGTCATTTACCTGTTGAACTTGAGCATAAAGTGTTTTGGGCAATTAAGAAGCTGAATATGAACTCCCATGCTACTAGCAGCAAGAGATTTCTAGAATTGAATGAGATGTAAGAGTTTCAAAGACAAGAATATGAGAATGCTTGTTTGTATAAGGAAAAGACCAAGCGACGGCCTGATGCCACAATTTTACCAAGGCAATTTGAACCTGGAAAACATGTATTATTATTTAATTCCAGGCTCAAATTATTTCCTGTTGAGTTCAAATCTCGACGATTAAGACCTTTTGAAGTAATTCAAGTGTATTCGCATGGTGTTATTGTTAAAGACCTAAGAGCAGAGGCTACATTCAAGGTTAATAAACAATACTTGAAGCATTACTGGGGGGCTCCTATAGAGCATGACAAGCAAAGCATTAGCCCTGGTGATGTTTTAATTATTGCTAATAAGTAGTTTTTTCAACTTTATTTGCCATTGCTATTTTTATTTTATTCTCTTTATTTTTAATACAATTTCATTTATGTTATTATTATAAACAGGAGCAGAATAAAAGAAGTAGGATTTGTTAGTCTATACAAAGCAGCAGTTTGCCGTAGCATTACAAAGAAATGTTATGCCATGACAAACTGAATGATGAGGTGTTAATAAAATAGTTGACCGGTTAGAAATTTCCAAAGGAAAGATTTTTAGGTAATTGCATTTAGTGAATATTGGGAAACCCACAGTATGAAGCCCATAATGTAGGGTTTGACTATTTCATTTTTCCCCCAAAAGTCTTTTCCATTTTTAACTTTTTCTCCACTTCATAACCTTTCTCCCTCACGTTTCTCATTACCTAAAAATTGTGATTATTATCCCTTTTTATTTTCTTCAACTGGTTTACATTTCCCACTTCTCACAAATTTCACATTTTTACGATTCTCTCGTCTTCAACCTTTTTGCTATTTGTTGTTTACTCTATTATTTTCTTTTTCTATTTCTTTGACCTTCTCTTCATGGCTAGTGTATGGAGTATTTCTAAAACAGCAAAATCTTCGCACATTAGCACCCCACAACCAGATATATTCTTCAATGCTACTGTAACTACAAGGTATTCAATTAATATTCTAAAGTGACCATTTTGCTTTGAACAGGGATATCTATTGAAGGATGAACCCTACATGGGGTACGATGAATCGGTATCCTCGATTCTAGAAAGGCACAATTAGGGCAGGTTTTGTCTACTTCCAGGGGATGTTGTGGGTAAAATGGTAAGAGAGTTTTACGCTAATGTAAATTCCGCTGATTCTCCTTTCATTTATGTGCAGGGTAAATCTTTGACATTCGACGAAGACTATATTAGTGCTAGTTTAGCATCACGGAGGTTAGAGATGAGCATTTTGAATTTGTCAAGAATATTATACCGAAGGGGTTGCCAAAAGTATTAGAGGATTTATGCATTAAAGGATCACAGTGGATTATTTCTAGCCGGGGGTGTTACACAGTTGGAAAAGTTGCATTAAAACCAATTAGGAAGGTGTGGTACCATTTTTTCAAGGGTCATCTTATGTCTTCTACGCATAACATGACTGTTTCGAAAGAAGGAATGTTGTTGTTGCATTGTATTCTACAAGGAAGACAGACAAATGTAGGGAAGATTATCTTCCAAGAGGTCCATAGGTGTGCTGATAAGAATTCTGGGAGTTTGAATTTTTCTTCCCTTATTTATGCCCTATGTAAGACGACAAATGTGTCTTTAGTTGATGTTGAGGATGTTGCCCCCAATAATTGTGGGATAGCGCAAACAATTTTTACTAAGCTTCAAGGAACTGAGTTTGCTGCAGTATCCCAACACAATCAAACTTCCCCTACCACACATATTCCAGAAACAACATCTCTCACCTCTCATGACCAGAAAATCTTGACTTCTCTTAAATAGTTAGAATAGGGGTTGTCTTTGTTTGAGGTGCAGCAATACTAGATGATGGAAGAGTTGGAACAAAGAAACAAATGCTAGGCTCAGTACTGGTTATACGTACAAGATAGGGATTTTCCATTAAGAAAATCCCTTTAGAAAAAACTTTCAAGACTGATGCCAGAATTTCTTACTTTCCAAACTACTTTGCTCTCTTTTAAAAAGTGCAAAAAAAAGCCAGTTCCACCTATTGCCAAACTGACCCCGTGACTAAAGGAGTCACTGTAGATAAAGTAAAAGCTATTGATGAGGAGTTAGAAAAGTCGTGATTGAAGGAGTCACTGTAGATAAAGCAAAAGCTATTGAGGAGGAGTTATAAAAGACAACCTCTCCCGAACTAGAGAAGGAAGTAGAAGAAAAAAGGAAGAAACAAATGTCCCTACCACTACACCAGCTACTGCCACTAAAAAAGATAAAACTCCTAAACTGACATCTTCACCCATCTCCATGACTGCACAGGATCAAGTAATTGATGAACTAACGGATACCAACAAAGAATGTGAGAATGTTGACCTACAAAAAAGGATGATGCGACAAAAAGTCAGCGTTCACAAGTCTACGAAAAAGAATTGAATGAAGTGCCAACGTTCTAGTCCAAGGAAGTTAAGTTTTGTTTTTCTCTCATGCATTGCATAATTTTTCCTCTCGTTTGTGTGGATATTCATACTTGTTGTATAATGTTCATGATTTTACATGCGTTAAGGACAATTCATCCCTTAGATTTGGGGGTGTATTGTGCATCTAGGTTGCATTTTGTATGTTCATTTTGGTATATAAGATATTTTGTCATGGCATACTGCTTTGCCTATAAGAAGTACAGTTTTTCTTTAGGATGTTCAATTATGAGCTTAAAATTTTTTTGAGATGCTTAGAACAAGTAACAATGGATTGGGTGATGTTAGCTTAGGCGAAGTTGCTTGGAAATTGATTTCTAAAAATGGGATGTCCTATACTCTATTTTTGTATGGATTTTCAAAATATAGAAAGTATCTTTCTAATGCCTTTAGGGATTTTTTAAACCAAACATTAGTTAAATTTCCTGTAACACCCCGACTTTGGGCCTAGAAGTATTGGGCCTTGAGTATGGGTCCGTAGGGAGGTTGTATATAAGTAGTTAATTGTGAAAGGAAAAGACACAACTGTGTATCTGCTTCAGTGGTTAAGTGCTCTGTGAAGTGTCTGAGAAATCTTGGGTTCAAACCTGGGCTTTAGCAAAAATTTTGGTTTTAAGTGAATAAAACCCTAGATGCTTGGTTGATGGCCTTTTAAATTATTGTGTTAAGTAAATGACACAAAGAAGCATGTGGTCTAGTGGTTGTGGCGTCATTAAGGTTGCAAGGGAGCCTGTGTTCGAGCCTTGGCTCTTGCAATTTATTTTGGTTTTTCTTTTAAAGGAACTAGGACTTTGGCATATAGACCTTATAATTAATTGAGGATATTTTGTGACACAGAAAGAGCCTGTGGTCGAGTGGCAAGGTGGCGTGTTGTATAACTATGACGTCTGAGGTTCAAGTCCTAAGATGCGCAATGGAGTATTTATTTTGCTGTTTGAGCTGTGTAGGAGGTGGAGTTGGATTGGAACTCTGTGGTTGAAGTGGTCATAAAAAAAGAAAAATAAGGAATTTTCCTAATGGTTGAAAGTAATCCTACATCGGGAAGCTAACATGAGCATTGGTGAGAAGCTGGCTTTAAATAGAGCGAACCAGATGAGTTGGTGAGGGGGAAAGTGATTAAGGCTCAATGCAGGATGTGCCAAAGTTGGTGATCATGGACTTCGGCGTATTCTCATAAACAAGTGTGTATTCACGCCCTTCTTTGTTGGAAATTGGCAAAAGCTGAAAAGTCAAAACTTCAGCATTTGAGGCCTCACGAGTGTGCGACCGCTCGTGGGTTAAACCGGGCCCACAAACCATAGGTGATAGACTATAGAGGCTGCCACGAGCGTTCTCGTGGCCTCGATGGACCAAATGGGCCCCGTGGGCTCACTTGTGTAAATTTAACTGATAGGTGGGAAGTAGTTGGTCTTATCATGTCATGTGCATGGCATAGGCCGTTGAGGGCTTCGTTAGGCCGAAATAGGTCGGGAGGGCCCAACGGGCTCGTAAGCCCCACACAGATTAAATCCATAGCAAGTGATAAATTTTGGACTAGGCTATATAGGTCACATAGCCGTAGCTAAACTTGGGCTAAGTGGGTCATCCGAGCGTGTGGACCCAATTGGGCCGAATAATGGGTCTTAGGCCCATTTACACCGTTAGGTCTGTTTAGGTTACTTAAGTCGCTCAAAGCGACTGTGGACCTTCCGAGAGGTCGATTATCTGTACCGAGACCCCAGAGGGTAAAATGACCAAAATACCCTCGAAGGGTAAAAATTACTATTCTACCCCTCAGGGGTATTTTGGACATTTTACCCTCTGGGGTCTCGGTACACATAATCGACCTCTCAAAAGGTCCACAGTCGCCTCGAGCGATTTAAGCAACCTAAACAAACTTAATGGTGTAAATGGGCCAAAGACCTATTATTCGGCCCAGTTAGGCCCACACGCTCGTGTGGCCCACTCAGCCTAAATTTAGCTACGGCTATGTAACCTACATAGCCCAGTCCAAAACTTTTCACTTACCGTGGATTTAAACTATGTGGGGCCCACGAGCTCATTAGGCCCTCCCAGCCTAACGAAGCCCTTAACAGTCTATGCCATGCACATGACATGACAAGTCCAACTACTTCCCACCTATCAGCTAGATTTACACAAGCGGGCCCACAGGGCCCATTGGGCCCATCGAGGCCCAGTACACGAGAACGCTCATAGCAGCCTCTACAGTCTATTGCCCATGGTTTGTGGGCTCGGTTTACCCCACAAGCGATCGCACGTTCGAGAGGCCTCAAATGTCGAAGTTTCAGCTTTTCGGCTTTTGCCGATTTCTAACAAAGAAGGGCGTATATACACACCTGTTTATGAGAACACGCCAAACTCCACGATCACCAGCCCTGGCACATCCTGAATTGAGCCTTAATCACTTCCCCCTTCTCACTAATGCTCATGTTAGCTTCCCGATGTAGGATTACTTTCAACCATTAGGAAAATTCCTTATTTTTCTTTTTTTTATAACCACTTCAACCACAGAGTTCCAGTCCAACTCCACCTCCTACACAGCTCAAACAGCAAAATAAATACTCCATTGCGCATCCCAAGACTTGAACCTCAGACCTCACAGTTACACAACACGCCACTTGCTACTCCACCACAGGCTCTTTCTGTGTCACAAAATATCCTCAATTAATTATAAGGTCTATAGGCCAAAGTCCAGGTTCCTTTAAAAGAAAAACCAAAATAAATCGCAAAAGCAAGACTTGAACCCAGGCTCCTTTGCAACCTTAATGACGCCACAACCACTAGACCACATGCTTCCTTGTGTCATTTACTTAACAAAATAATTTAAAAGGCCATCATCCAAGCATCCAGGGTTTTATTCACTTAAAACCAAAATTTTTGCTAAAGCCCAGGTTTGAACCCAAGATTTCTCAGATACTTCACAGAGCACTTAACCACTGAAGCAGATACACAGTTTTGTCATTTCCTTGCACAATTAACTACTTATATACAACCTCCCTACGGACCCATACTCAAGGCCCAATACTTCTAAGCCCTAATTCAGTGCATTACGTATGCACTCCAATGCTTAGAGTTGTTAAGTAGGTCAGCATCACTTTGTTCGCTCCATTGTGCTATTGATTAGAAAGGAGAACCTAAGTAAGAGTGTGTGGTATAATTTTAGGGGCATTCTGCTGTAACAAAAGACTGAGTAGCTAAGGAGGTAGTTGTATGCTCCATCCATCTTTTTAGTTAAAATCCTTAGCTTTATGAGTGACTTTTGGTTTAAATTGTGACATGATTGAGTACTGGGCAATTCCTTGTATGCTCTATAGTGATTGTCAAGTCAAAAAATTTTGTGGCATGCTAAATCCCCTAATAATAATACTTTATTGTTTCAAAAATGAGAGAAAAATAGGAGAAGAATACATATATGAAAATGTGAATAATATGTTTTGATATGGGATTAAAGTAAGTGACTTCTGTTTAGGTAACGAATGAACTAAGTAAATAAAAAGATATTTTCCATTGGACGAAAGAGAGAATGCTTAGGTCTAAGAAAATTTTGTTTTCAGGGAAAAATTTTTGCACTGCCTTTGCTGAACAAAACTTTGACATTCGAATCAGTTTTAGAAAAAGAGAATATTGCTGAGAAGGAGGTATAAATTGTTTTTCGAATATCTCGAAAGTACGAGAAAATTTTTTTCCAAGGCAAGATGGGTGCATTCATGCATTTAGATGTATTTTGCTTGAGGACAAGAAATAACTTAAGTTTGGGGTCTGATAACTCTTGAAAAGATTTATATTTCATGCCTTTAGAGTTAGTTAATTTCTTGTACTTAAGTACATTTTGTTGCACTTTAGGACATTTTAGCTAGCATTTTTAACTTTGCATTAGGACTTGGACTCTGTTGGAATTAGGTGCTTCTAATCGCTTGCGATGGAGTTTTTTTTTTGTGTGTGTGGAAGGAATAGGGTTTGGAACGAGGAAATAAAGGAGTGATGTTTTTTCAAAGCAAAGTATAGACATTTTGCTAGTACAGATGCCGTGGCAATACCGGGAAGACCAAGTCAACATTTTCTACGCAGCAGTTCGAGTTCAAATTCAAACTTGTACCAGATAAATCCCCCTAAAATAGGAGAAGATAGTCACTAGCTGTTAGTCGACCCTAGCCTAATTTATCTATAAAATTTGTTAAAGGGGACCTCACAAAGAGCGAGAAAAAAAAATGTGAGAGGGATCCTTAGGCGTGAATAAGGGTGCTGCTGTACAAAGGACAAGAAGTCGAAAGCAGTCCTTCTTAGCCATCATAGGATACTATGCTGCCAAAGTGTGGACTAGGCCAGGGAAAGCTACTTTCCAAAGTTCTTCCATCATTCCCATTAGTGTTCCTTCGAAAGATTGAATTGAAGTAGTTGAACGCAATGTCAGATAATATTTTGGTTTGGAATTTTATTTCCAATCCCATGAGCTAAATCTCATAAGGTTAGGATTACTTTTGATTAAACCTTAATTGTTTTTATGGATACAGTATATATCTAATTTACTTTACTGTTTCATTTGAATGTTCTTATTTCTTAATTAAAATGCAACAATCTCTAGACATAGAGGGTTGTTCACATCCTATAAACTGATTCTAATCCTGAAAGGGTAGGACTGGTTGGATTAAAATTAAATAAAATGAGCAAGTATTTCATCGACACTTGTAGTCGACTCTAGACATAGAGTCGGGATCATACAGAAGGAACCCATGTAAGATGCCTAAAAAGCCTATAGACATGAGCAAGGTAACTTGAGGTTTTGCACTCGCAAAAGGTAGGCTATTTTAGAACTCTTCTGTGCAGTAAAGTAGATACAATTTTTCCAAGTCATTATTGAAAAGTCAAGGTTGATTCTAGGTAATCCTGACCTTCCGAATCAATATCACTCTATTCTTATTCTTTGTTGCAGTATCTTTTTCACAACATATTTAGTTGCTTATTTCATTGTTTACATTCTATTCGGATAATCACTCTTGTTATTGCCATTGCATTTCTGCTTTCATTTTTTCCATTGCATTTCCAATTATTCATCAATTCCCTCTATCACATACATCATTATTCCTTTGAATTATTATTGCATACTTACCTTAGTTTACCATCACATTAACCATATTACAATAAATTGACCAATTTTGTGCCTTAATTCGATCTTCGTGGGAACGATACTCACTCATCACTTTATTACTTGAATCGAAATGTATACTAGCACAAAATTGAATATCATTTTACACGCGATACTTGTGTCACACATCAACTAAAATGTGAGTTTCAATCAGGTGTAACAATTATTTTGGCTGAGATTAACCAACTTTTCAACTCTTTAAAAGCATCTAAACATGCTTTGTCAAAATTAAAAATTGTATCTTTCTCTAACAGCACACACAAAGGTTTAGAAGTTTTTGAAAAATACTTGTGTCGCTAATGGCATGTGCATTACATAAATCAAAAGGCATTCACCTAAATGCAAACGTACTGTACAGGCAAGTAAAAGTGGTTTTGTGTTGGTCCTCCAAGGCTACAACTATTTGGATGTATCCGGAATATCCATCTAAGAAACAGTAAAATTCATTACTTGGTAGTCGATCTAACATCTGATCCATAAAAGGCAAAGGGAAATGATCTTTTCGAGTGGCTTTGTTTAATTTTTTGTAATCAATACAGATTCTTCAACCTGTGACAGTTCTCATTCGGATTAACTCGTTACGTTCATTCTCAACAATCGTAATTTTTCCTTTCTTTAGTGCACATTGTACTGAACTTACCCATGAACTACCCGAGATGGGGTAGATAATTCTCGTATTTAACCATTTGCTCACTTCCTTTCGAACTACCTCTTTCATGATAGGGTTGAGTCTCCTTTGCCTATCGATTCTACCTCTTTTTTCTTCCTCTATGATAATCTTCTGCATACAAAAGGAAGGGCTTATACCTCAAATGTCAACTATGGTCTAGCCAATTGCCTTTTTAAATTTCTTTAAAACTTCAATTAGCTGCTCCTCTTGGTGTTCTCTTAATTCCGTTGAAACAATCACAGGCAAAGTAAAACAGGTATCCAAATAAACATATTTCAAATGAGAATGAAGTACATTAAGTTCGAGTTTGGGCAACTCCTCGATTGACAACTTTGGTTGTTTAAATTCCCGGACTTTCAATTCTAACGGTTCAAACTGTGCTGGTTGAACATAGCTTTCCAGATTGGCTTCCATCAAAGCCATATTTTCATTACCTTCTTCATCCTCCAATAGTTCAGACCCTAAGATGTTCTCCAATAGTTCTTCAAAATTATTCTCCAATTCCATAGAAACTAAAGTTTCTAGCTCCTCCATCACTGAACATTCCTCCGTTGGATAGGAAATTCCATTGCTTTCAAAACATTAAATGTTACTTGATCGTCTTGAACTCTCATGGTGGATTTGCCTTTTTGTACGTCTATTAACGTTCTTCCAATATCAAGGAAAGGTCTTCCTATGATGATTGAGACTTTCTTATCTACTTCAAATTCTAAGACAATAAAATCAGTAGGAGAAATAAACTTATCAACTCTTACCAAAACATCCTCAATCTTTCCTTTTGGGTATGCTAAAGATCAATCCACCAACTAGAGTGTCATAGTTGTAGGTCTTACTTCTCTTATTCTCAATAGCTTGAAAATACATTTGGGCATCAAGTTGATGTTTACTCCTAAGTCGTATAAAACTTTACCACAGTAAGATTCTCTAATATTATAGGGTATGGTAAAACTTCCAGGGTCCTTCAGTTTCGGAGGTAGCTTATTCTATAGGAATACATTGCACTCCTTTGATAATGCTATAGTCTCATATTCACTAAGTGTTTTCTTATTCGACAAAATGTCCTTCATGAACTTCACGTAATTGGACATTTTCTTTAAAGCCTCCACCAACGAGATATTGATATGCAAATGCTTTAGAACATTCAAATACATGTTGAATTACACCTCTCGTTTCAACTTATTTGTTTTGAATTTTTGAGGATATGAAGGTGTTAGAACTTTGGGTTGAATCGGACAACTTTTCTGAGGAGATAAATCTACATCTAAAGAAGATGTTAGCTTTTAAGAATTTATTGGGTTAGATTTTACCTTATCAGTCTTTGTAAGTTCTGGCTCTTCTGGTGTAAGAATTTCAACTGTTGGTCGACTTTCCTCTTTCTTAGTAGGTTCATCTTCAATCACAATCGTCTTGGGCTCTAAACTCTTACCACTTCGTATAGCCACTACCTTACAGTGTTCCTTACCCAAATTCCTTGGATTTTTTATATTGATCGGCAAGGCTCCTCACGATCGTTTATGAAGGTATTTAGCTAACTGACCCATGTAGCTCTCTAAATTTTTCATCGTTGCTGCTTGCCTTTGGATTAAGGTGTCGTTCTTCACCATGTATGCCTTCAACAAGTTATCCAAATTGTTATATAACTCAAGCTGTGGTGGTTTTGGAACTTGTTGATTAAACCTTTGGGGTTGACTTAGTCTATGTTACATGTAGTTGTTCAGTCCATTTCCTTGGTTACTCCAAGAAAAGTTTGGATGGTTGTGCCATAAAAAATTGTAGAAGTTGGACTGTAGTCCGTGTCTACTTTTATTTTGATGTTGATTCCCCACATAATAAAATGACTCGGGATTTGATGGACAATTCTCAAAAGAATGGCCATTGCCACAGTATACGCAAAAAACAGCATCAAACTGACTTAGTGAATGGGCTGCAAAATTGTTAGAACCATTAGAGGTAAATTGTTTCAACATTAAAGAAATAGAAGATACTTGGGATGAGAATGATGCAAGCCCGTCTACTTTATGCACTTCAGCTACTCGTCTTCTTGAAGTTGCTCAATTTGTTGGTCATTGATAGTTTTTGCTAACGATCCTCTCAATGATCTCATAAGCCTTATTATAAGATTTAGACAAAATCACATCATTCGTAGAAGTGTCTACCATCAATCTTCTATGCACGTTAAGATCGTTATAAAACGTCTCTAACTGGATGCAGTGTGGAATCCTATGATGAGGACACTTATAAAGTAATTCCTTGAATCTTTCCTACGCTTCGTACAATGATTTGTCATCCAATTGTGAAAAAGTGGTTATCTCATTTCGTAACTTAGCATTTTTGCTTGGTGGAAAATACTTAACCAAAAATCTTTCTGTTAATTCTTGCCATGTAGATATTGAACTTGGTTGCAACGAATTAAGCCATACTCATGCTCGATCTTGCAATGAGTATGGAAACAACTTCAACCTCAATGCATCTTCAGTCACACTGGCTTTCTTAAAAGAATCACTCACCTCCATGAACAATTGAAGGTGAAGGCCTAGATCTTTCGTGGGCATTCCACAAAACTGGCCCACCGTTTGGAGCATTTGAAACATCACTGGTTTCAATTCAAATTGGGGTGCCTTGATCTCTAGTCTTCTAATTCCCAGATTTAATTCATTAAAAAGGGGCACAGCGTATTGTCTTATGGCATGATCTCTGTCATCAACAATAAGGATTGGAGTGTGCACATGATTGGCTCCATTACATTGTCGGTCATTTTGATTTCCAAGGTCTATCTCAACTTCTCTTTGAGCTGATCGTTCACGTCTTCTCTGTCTAAACGTTTACTTGATTTCAGGGTCTACAGGTGATAAATTGATAATTCAATCTATGCTCATAAACACCTGAAAAATAAATCACAAAAAATAAAGAATAAATTATTAAGGTTAGAATTTAGATAAAAATGAAATAAAAACCAAATTGAAAAGAATAATTTCACAAAAATGATTAAGGCAATAGTCCTCAATAATGGCGCCAAAAACTTGTAATGCTTAGGTTCGTGCAAGTGTACACACTTGTTATCAAGTAGTAATCTCCATAGGGACTATGTATGTTAATCTATTAATTGTAGTAAGTAAATGAGTTATAGTCTCCACAGGGACTATGTATGTTAATCAATTAATTGTAAAATTAAAAGTTAACAAATTGGTGATAAAAACTCAATATTTTGAATGATGATGCTTAAGCTAAATTAAATTATCCAAATGTAGGATGATCCCTAATGCAATTTAATCTAAATACAAAGTATGAAATTAAATGTATGAGATGAGTTTAGCAGCAAAAACACAAAAATTCAACTCTCAATAACATGAATATGCTAGGATAATTACACTGTTCAACTTAGTTTATATTTCTCATGCTTTGCAATGTTCGAGAAACATTCCATGGCAACTCGATCTTTCATAAGTTTGTAAACCAAATTAAGTTCTTTCGGAATCTTTTACTTAGTGAAATATGCATTTACTGACCATATTAAACTAAGGGTTTCTTAATTCATGTGAAGTAATAGGGACGGATCAGGTTTGAAACAATTTAATCATGTAAATCTAAAAACTATGCTAGATAATACAACTCGTCAAAGTTATTATGAACCTTTAATTTAGTCGGATCAAGATCTAAGTTAAGCATGCACTTTTCAATTATTGTGTCCATTAGTCATTGTCTGGTTAGAAACGCTTAACTAATTCAAATGCATCCAATCATGTATGAATGCAATTGGAAACACAAAAATTTATATGCTTTTTCATACCCATTTTTACTTAAATTCGTGTAAATCCAATTAAATTATTGTCAAAAAATAATTAAATAGTATAAAATAATTAAATTATGTTAAAAATATGAACACAGTGAATTTTATTTAATTTTATATTTAGTTTTGATTAATTTTGACTATTTTCGGCAGATTCGCGCAAAGGGTGAAAATTGGCTCGGCTGACACTACTGAAAGCACAAAATCGAGAAGCAATTTGAAGTATCGAGGCACATTAATTTCCAGCCTAAGATGGTCCAAAAATGTGTATTAATATATAATTTAATTAATTTTAATTTATTCCCCATTTAATTTGGGTTAAATAAATTATTCTTAATTAATTATGGAGAAAGGGTCCAATTGAACCGCACTGGTCGAACCAAATTGAGTGAACCGAACCAGCCACTAATTGGGCAGCCCAAAACCGCCCATATGCTGACCCTAATCATAATTTTAGATGATTAAATATGCTTGCAAAAAGTCCCTTGAAAGACTTCCAAATTGCATTCAAACCCCACCTTTAATTGTGGCTTTGTAGATTTGCCCCAGGCTATTTTTAGCAAAGTTTAAGTCTCAACTTTTGCCAAGTAGATGGCCGGCCATAGGGGGCCTCTTTGGCTGCTGGAATTTTCTATTTTTAGCAGCCACAATCAGCTATAAAAGCCACCCCTTGCTGATCATTCAAACCATCCCTCAATCCCACAACATTCTCTCATTCTCTCTTCTCCTCTCTCACTTTTCTCTCCATATTTTTTCCATCCCATTTCCCTTTTTGTTCAAGTGCTGATTTCTTCTCTAGGGAAAGAGGCTCTCATCAGCCATTTTGGAGCAGCAATTAGGTGTTCATAAGCTACCTTGATAGTTGAGGGCAATGAAGGAAAAAGAACAGAGCAACTAGTCAAGCCACGGAGAAACACCAGATTTGCTTCTTGTTCCCTATCTCTTTAATTTTTGTTGTTGTTTTGACGAACATGTTTATGAATATTTATGCTATTGAAATGGTTATTTTAATCAATTTAGCTTAAATTAAGTTTGTGTTGGGTTGATTATATTCTACCTGCTTGAATTGTTAAACTGATGTTTATGCTATTATAGGCCTCAGTAAATTGCTTGGTTAAGTAAAATTATGCCTAAGTTATTTTTACAATATAATTGTTAAATAACTAATGAATTAATTATTAAGTAGTATTGAAATTATAATTGATAGACATAATGCTTAATCAGTGCATGTTTATTCTTCTAAGGTAGTTGAAGTTTAAATTAGCATTGTATTCGGCGATACATATGCCTTGCAAAACTTGCAAGATTTTTGTGATTAAACTGTTTCAAGGTAGAAATACCCTGTTACCTCTCTTAATCTTTTATATGCTTGTGAAGATTAATTAACCGCTCAGATTGACATTGAAAAATGTTCAAGAGATTGATTAATTTAATAAGTATGTATGAGCAGCAGTTAGCAAATCACCGAGTTGCCGTGAATTTATTCGTAGCAATATAAACATAAGTTTAATAATTCTAAGTTAAAGAAATGTAATTAATCCAACACAAGTATGTTATCTTGATTAAATCTTATTTGAAATTGTGCATTAGAACTCCTTTGTTTTATTTTAATTATTTACTTAGTTTTTAAATAGTTTTTAACCATCTTTTAAAACCAAATTATTTTTACCTCGCCAAAGTGCTTTACAATTAATTTCATAAATAATTCTTTTTATAGTCCCTGTTGGTACGATAACTCGACATTTACTTGTCACTTTATTACTTATTGCGATTGTGTACACTTGCACATTTTCTGTCGTTCCAGAAATACATTCTTGAGTTTAATTGAAAACATGATCGACTGAGGCACAAACACTATAAACATGATTTAAAAAACTTCATTGAATAAATGCAATCACCCTAGCTCAATATATTAAGCTACCATTTTTTATGACAAGATCATAAAACACATTGCAAACATATTTAGATCAAAATAACAAAGGAAGAATATACTTTGTTCAAATCGGTAGTCTCGCAAACTCCAAATAAAGATGTTTTCCTTTGATCCTCGTGTTTCTCCTTTGCTAATGGCTCCTTAAGGTGGGCGGCCAAGAGACAACCTTATCGCAATTTTGCTGGCTAAAATGCTAGGCATGGAAATAAGGAAGAAAATGAGAGAATGAAAAAATGAATGGATGAGTAATGAATGAAGGAATGATGGATTGTTTTTAGGGATTAAGGGATGAATGAAAAGGTGAGAGGAGTGTGGTATTTATACTTGAGGTTGGTGGTTGAATTTACTAAAAATGGAGTCAAATTAATGGCCGGCCATAGCAAGTGGAAATGAAAGTGAGCTGGTTGCTTAATTTAAGTATGGAATCATGCTAAATTTAGCCATGAAGTGGATGGTTTCTTGATCAATCTTCATGTGCTGATTTTTAATGATTTTCAAAGTGTACAGACCTCTAAATAATTGTCCCAAAGATGATTTTTGGGTAGCCAAAGGCTTGTACCAAATTTGGGCTTGACTCCCTCTTGTTGGATGATTTCATGACCTAATAAATAACTAAACATGTCCACCATGTATCATCACTTAAATTGAGTCTTCTTATGACCCAATTTTGCATGGTTTTGCCATTCATGTAGGGTGGATTTGTTCATGTCCATGCAAGAATTGTACTGAGCTCCATATTATATCACCTCATGGTTCCACTGCATTATTAAAACATAGCACATTAATAAATAACATGAAAATGATTTACTTTATGCACAAAATTCTCATATAATAAAGCACAAATTTGCATATTTCATAAATTCATGTCCATGACTGAGATTTACGCAACATTCACTAAATTCATTAACAAATGCTCGAGATTAGTGTTATTTTGTAGTAAAAAGGTGGTAAAAATGACTAGAAAAACTCTATACAATTTAGATTTTACACCCGTGTGATTTTTTTTAGTTTTCACATTTAAAAATATCAAATACTGACGAATAAAAAAAACCAAAACAAAACTCAAAAACAAATTACAGTCCCAAAAGTCCAAATAAATTGCTAATGTAAATCAAAATATTTAATTAGCTCAGAAAACAATCAAGCTCCCGCATGTCGTCTGGAACTAAATCTGAAGATCACCTAAAACGTATTAAACAAACGAGTGAGCTAGAAGCCCAGTATGTGACTCGGCTCATAAATAGAATTTTCTTATAACATACACAAATGTAAATACCCACATAAAATTCTACTTATAATGTACACATATACAAATATCATATCAGAATGTCACATTACCAAAAACATATATCAAATCAAAATGTCATATCAGATCAGAACAAATCCTACCCTATTCGCTACACACCAACTCCGTCCAATCAATCACACCAAATAGGGCTACAAGAGTCCTTCCATCCAATCACATCAGGTCGTGGTGGTATGCCACTAATAATGGTGCAACTAAGCTTGTAATAGCCCATTTTTCAGTGAAATCGAAACAGTGGTTTTAGGACCACGAATCCGAGCCTGAAAGAAAATTTATTTTCATATTTTTTTGTATGGATAGTATTTTGATAGGAATATCGTGTGAAAACTCTGATAAGAAAATTTTATCGATTAAGTGCTTAATTATGGAAAAGGACTAAATTGCATAAAATGCAAAAGTTGGATCCTAGTAGTTAGAAGGATGAAATAGCTATGGAATTTAAAACTTAAGGTCCTTATGTGGTAATTAGACCATTAAATAAAAGTTAGTAGATATTTTTGATGATTCATTCATGGAAAAATTAAAAAAGACTAAGGACTAAATTGGAAATGGAAATAATTAAAAGATGATAAATAATTAAAAAGAAATTATCATCTTAATTCATGTCATCTTCAACCCAAAAATACATGGAAACCCTAGGAGAGAGAGAGAAAAATTCTTGCCTTAATTGGGTAAGTTTTCTTGTCCCGTTTTTAGTAATTTTGATCTTTTTGAAATCGGGATAGCTTAATCTATCTATTTGGGGGGTCAATTTGAAAAGTTATTAAAGTATGAAAATTATGTTATGGATAAATATGCTGAAAATTTGAAATTTATGGTAGAAAATGAAAGGTTATTGATAGATAAACTACTTTTACAAAGTGATTTTTGATGAAAACATGATTTAGGGACTAAAATGTAAAGTTGTGAAAATTGAAAAAAAATTCTGAACTTTATAGAATACATGTGTTGTAAATTTTATATTGAAATTTTGGTTAGGCTTGGAATGGGGAGTAAATTGCATAAATTTCATTTTCAGAGCCTAGGGACAAAATTGGAAGTTATGGAATGGTTAGGGGCAAAATGGTAATTTTTCGTAGGATGTAAATTGAGTCCACTTGAATATGAAATGTGATTAAATTGATGAATAAATTCCTTTAAATAGATCCGGATAACACAAATTAGAAGCTAGATAGAGGAAAAGAGAAAGTTTCGGATTAGTATATTTATATACGCAAACAAGTGTCGAGGTAAGTTCGTGTAACTTCATTGAGCATGTAAATATGTTTAATTGAATGTTGTATTTGTATAGAATGTGATTTATATTTATGTGCATTATTTGGATGTTACAATACAAGAAATGAATACGTGCTTGAAACTATTGGAAAAAAAAAGGGGTTAAGTTCCATTTGAATATTGGAATTCGATGGATAAATGTGTTCCCTTATTGAATGAGGTCCTGCATTTGTTGCTGATGGGATTTAGCTCGGACAAGTAATCCTTTGACCTTATTTTTGAAAAGATTTAGCCCAGAAGGGTAATCCCTATATAATCCTTCTCGAGCATATGTTACAATTAGGATTTAGCATGATCTGGTAATCCTAATTGAGATCTTCTGAGCATATATTACAAAAAGGATTTAGCCTAGAATGGTAATCATGTTCTATATTATGTGGCTCAAGAGTGTGCTTTTTGATTAAGTGCCCTAATGGGTACTCCTGAATATGAATTGACGAGTTATTAAATTGTACACCTTGAGTGTACTGTTTGAATATCCATCAGAATTTCAATGATTCAACGGATAAGACACTTGACATGATATGAGAATTATGAGTGAAATGAATGATGCCTTGAAAGAATATAGTATGATGATTGAGTGTCTGTGTTTAGGTGAATTTTCCAAATTGATGAAAAAGCATGTTATTGAATACTTAATGTTAATAAATGTAATTTGGTAAATTTTAATTCCTATTATGCGAACTTACTAAGCATTTAATGCTTACTAGGTTTTATTTTCCCTGTTTTATAGTGCTCGGAAGCTTGCAAAGGTTGGGATTTGGTTGGAGCATCATCACATTATCCACTAGCTTATTTTGGGTATATATATATAGTAAAAAAATAATTCTGATAAAATGGCATGTATAAGTTAACTTGGCCATTACTGGCTTGAAAATGATGTTTGTAACCTAGCCATTGGAATGGCTAGTAATGGTTTATTTTGGTATTATAAAGTAGGTTATTATGATAAACACACATGTGTCATGTTAAGAATATGTGATCAAATTATGTTAATGCTAGGTTAAACCAAGGTAAGATTATAAACATATGTGTATGCAGTGTTATATCATATTTAGATGTTAAAATTTACTTGAGTGAAATGCTTGAATTGATATGATTTGGGGTGAGAAATGAAGCTGGAAATGGCTTTATTTTGTCCACACGGGTAGACACACAGGCGTATGTCTTGACCGTGTGTGATACACGGCCTAGTACATGGGCGTGTGGATAGGTCGTGTGTCCCCTACACCTTAAATTTGAGAAAAAGAATGCTCAAAATTGAGCACACAGGCAAAGACACGGGCGTGTGTTTCAGTCATGTATGCTACACAGCAAAGAACACGGGTCTGTGTCTTGGTCGTGTGAAGCCTACACCTAATTTCGAAGAAAATTAATTCACCACACGGCCTAGCACAAGGACGTGTGGCTGGCCATATGCACAAGTCAGAGAGTTACACGGGGTTGAACACAGCCTGCAGCACGAGCATGTCCAAGGGTCACACAGGTGTGTGAGCCCTGCATCTTGGAAAGTTTTCTAAATTTCGCGAAAAATTCCCTTAGTTCCCAATTAGTCCTGATTAGATTCTAATACTTGTTTTGGACCTCGGGGGTCCATTTTAAGGGATGTTATGAGTAAATTTGGTAATTGAATAAAATTCGACATGAATTATCAGTAAATGTTCTGGAAACTCTGGTAACGCTTCGTAACACTGTTCCGACGATAGATATAGGTTAAGAGTGTTACAAAGCTACCAAACATATATTACGGTTTAACTGTCAAAATACAGTAATACTGTAACACCCCACACCTGTGCCCCACGCCAGGTCAGAATATGAGGCATTACCTAACTTAAACTTATGCATATAAATGTTTTCATAACACCAAAACATGGTCAAATTAAAACTTTCTCAATTTTATTTATAAACTCCTTAATAAGAGCCTACTAAGCCCAAAACATCCATTAGAACCCATTCGAAAACAATCCAAGTCCTTTAAAGGACTCTAAAAATAACTCTTAACACAGGGGCACATGCCCGTGTGGGAGGGGCAACACACCTGTGTGACATTTTAACATAGTCGTGCTATTGGCCCGTGTGGCTCACACGACCTAAGCAATACAGGGACACGCTCGTGTCCTATACCCGTGTGGGATTAATTCTAAATGCACATCTACAAGGGTTTTCACATAGCCTGAACATGCCTGTTTCTCTGGACTATGTCCTTCACATGACCATGACACACCCGTGTCCTAGCCCGTGTACAAAACCTAGACATTCTGTTTCTGACGTCAGTAATCCTTAAAGGCCATATGGCCAAGGCACACGCCCGTGTGCTAGGCCGTGCCCTTCACATGGCTGAGACACACGGTCGTGTCTCTGCCTGTGTGTTTACTACCATGCATACTAACTTACAATTCTTACATGCAGAGGACACAACCATATCACACGCCCATGTGGTGGACCGTGTGTCACACACGGCCTAGACACACGTCCATGTCCCTACCCGTGTGGACAAAATAAGGCTATTTACCAAGCATTTTCGTCACCCTTACTTATGTAACCTGCACAAAAATCACTCTATACTAACATAAGGGAACATCACATAGCCAAAATAACCACAATGCACAACATTTCATTTATGCAATTTACTCATCCATGAAAACATCATCTTATACAAAATGAGTATCATATTCATCATATGAGCCAACACATTATGGCTAACTAACAAAACACTAAACAAAGACTTGAGTCCCTATACATGTCAGAAAACAAAACGATGAAACTAGCTATACCAATATCTTGAGTGATAATGTGATCGAAGCTTTAGATGTCACTGGATCCCCAATGCTAGCTTGGCGGCACTAAAGGAAAGAAAAGAAAAGAGGGTAAGCGTGGGAGCTTAGTAAGTACATATATGCAAATAAAGTGCAATTATAAGAAAACCATATTCACCCAACAGTAGCTTGTCATACTTAAAAGATATAAATCACTTAACGCCTCTAACTTACTCTTCCTTTCATTCATGTATACTTAATGCACCTCGTTCTTTACTCAGGTCCTAACCATGAGTTCGGTAAACATACCTCATCAAAGTATTCACCAACTAAATCTTCGAGTTACCCGTTGAACTCTCGAAACACATATGGATACACGGGGAAATTTGTGTCTAAATGCCATATAAAAAATCAGGGCTACCTCGTGCTATGAAACATTCACATTTGAACTACTTACGGGCCTTTTTATCAAGTCAACACCCGAACTCCATAGCTATCATGTAATGTTTGCTCATTGAGCCACTCACGGGTCTATACACAAAGTCAGTACCCAGACCCACGTTACCTATAGCATTTATCTCATGAACTCAAACTCAATTCATGAGTTTAGACCACATATTTTTCATAACATGCCCCTTTGTATCCTATGCTATGTATAAGGTTCAACGGGGCTTCATATTCAAATCGAATGGCATTACATTTGCTCACATTGTAATTTACTCGCATAACATGTCATTCATACATTCATGGCAACAATTAGAATTTAGATACATAACAACAATAAGCTAATTACACATGTATATTATTAAAATATACCAAAGTAAGCTTCAATAACACATTATTTACATATGTACCTACCTCGATACAAAATGATAAAGATGAGCTTAATCCTCGCAAAGTTTGTTCTTACCCTGATCAAGAGCTGAATCACGTTTCTCTTGATCTAAATTAATAAAATTCATTTATTTCATCAGCATATCAATTTAGACGCTCGAAAGTTCATAATTGGGAAAAATGACTATTTTGCCCCTAGACTTTCACAAAATGACCATTTTACCCCTATGCTCGAAAATTGATTTTTATTGAATTTCTTCATATTATAAGCCTAGTTGAATCCTTTTTACGCTTATAGTAATCCAAAATTTCCACTATTTGACACATTTATCATCTATTTTACAGCTCATGTAAAATAGCCCCTGTTAGGGCTTTCATGAGAAATCCCTTCACAAAAGTTGTTTATTACTCACCAAATAATCATATTCTTCCATAAAAATTTAGAAAAAAACCTAAAAAATCTCATGTCAAAACCCTAGACTCTTGTTCATTTTGCAAAATAGTCCCCTCATTAAAAAGCTCATGACACAAGGGTCTCAAAAATGTAAAAATCTTCAAGAAATCTCATTAGAATCACTTACTTGTGAAGGCTTAAAGTTGCTGAAATTTTTCAAGCTTCCATGGCCATTTCTTGGGAGAAAATCAGTGGGAAAGGAGATAACAAAAACAAAAAGATATTAGCCTATTTCTCTTAGGATTTATTTTATTCAAGTTAGGTCACCTAACTTTGACTTTTCCATTTTATTTGTCTCATGGCTGGCCAAGCCTATATCTAAAGGGTATATTTGCCCTTGAAAGACCCCAAATTTAAGTTTCATGAAAAATTAACACCTTTGGCTATCAATTTAAGACTTTTGAATTTTATGCGATTTAGTCCTTTTGCGCAATTAAGCTCACAAACGCTAAAATTACTTCACCAAATTTTTCATGCACTAATATAAACATGCTATAATCCTAAAATAATAATAAAATAATTTCTCTAATCTCAGATTAGTTGTCTCAAAACTACTATTCCGACTAGGCCCAAAATCGGGCTGTTACAAATACTGCCTTAAAACATTTTCTCTATCATCAAAACCCACCCCAATGCACATGCATAATCATAATAACATATGTACATATAACATGAATAGAATTTCATGCATACCTAAACATATTTTTACAGATCAAAATATATTGCTTATACTAACAGTTATTCTAAATACAGATGTCATACATGTTTTTACACATAATTATGCTTTCAAAGTTATTCGAACACAAGTCATACATACGTTTTCCACATACCTTAACCATATCACATACTATCACTTATGAATAGATGTCACATTTCGAATCTTATTTAAGCCTAATGAACCCCACAGAAGGTTTGATTACGAATTTCTAAGCTAAACGGGCCTAAGTGAAAATGGGCCCACACAACTTAAATGTCCAGCTCATGTGGCCTACACGGCCTACTTAATCTGCCCATGTGATCACACACGATCATGTGTCCCACACGGCTTACACAAATTGCCCATGTAATCGCACACTCCTATGTGCCCCAACTGCCTGCCATACGACCGACCATACACTCGTATGATGCACACGACCTGATGCACGGTCGTGTGACACAAAGTAGTTTCAGAAAAAACCTCTGTTTTAAAATTTTTTCTGAGTTCTAATCGACTTTTTAGGTTAGAATCACACCCTTGATGAAAATTCTAATAATCCACACAACTATCGCACTCCAAATCCTACATACAACATTTAAACAAATCAATTACAACATAATTTAACCCTCAAATTACACTCAAATACACTCTTTTTCCCCAAAAAAGGTCCCTAAAACGATGTTCGAATACTTACTCCATAGAAACAGCGACTATAACGACAATTACTCTACTGGAGGATTTTGATTCACCAACAATAGAATCCTACCAAGTATGTCTAGTGTTTAGCTCTTATTCCAATTGTAAGTGTTGAAGTTTCTTAGTTGTTGTTTATTCAAAGGCAACCTAAGAAATGCTACGTATAGAAATAATAAACAAAATAACACAACCAATTGATTATGTAGTTTGATTCAACAACCTACATTTGCAGTGCCTTGCCCATAGAGAAATTCATTATAAATTCATATACAAGACATGATTTAAACACTTTCCCTAACTAAGGTTTTGTTTAGTAGTGCTTAAAATAAGCACTTTTGGCTTGAAAAGCACTTTTGGAAGAAAAAATATGCTAAACAAGTTGCTTTTGATTGAAATTTTTAGCTTTTCCTTTAACAAAAACACTTTTGGTGCTTAATTACTTTTCACCCCTCCAACAACATGATACTTTCCCCTTTTTTTCTTGGTGTTTAATTACATCTTTGTTATTTGATAATACCATGTCTAAAATAGACATTTTATTTCTGAAAAGAACTTTTTGATAGCAATGCTAAACACTCAAATCTTAAACCAAACTTTTAAAATTACTTCTCAAAAGCACTTTTACACCGCACTTTTTAAAAACGCTTTTTAAAAGCAATATTAAATCAGCCCTAAATATTTCTTGTAAAAAGCGTAAGAACAACTAACACAATAATTTGATTACACTGATTTGCATTAGAAAAAGTTCCTCTCAACCAGTATATTAAATACACACTCAATTCAATTCGACAATTTACTTAATAAAGATCGATATAACTAGTTTGAAAAAAAGAAATGATTATATTAAATCACTGTAATATCACACATATAATTTATAGTTAAGAAATGGGTGAAAAATATTCAAATATAACAACGTGAGGATTGTCGAAACCATTTTTTTGGAAAACGGGGTCGAATTTCATTTTGAAAACGAAAACAAACATGGGAGTCGCCACCAATCTCTTTTTTTAGGTGTGATCGGATCACCTAGAAATTTAGTCATTTTAATAAAATATTTTGATTTACTAAAACAATGATTTTGGTCTACGAAATTTGAGAAAACGGGTTCGGGAGTCGATTACGTAAGAGGAAGGATTAGCACCCTCGTAACGCCCAAAATTGGTACCTAATTGATTAATGAATGTCTCAATGTCGAAATTTAAAAACTCGAAAAGAATTAAAAATACGATCCTCTCTTTTTTAATGTTGATTTTTTTATGAAGAATTTGCTTGCGTAAATCGAAACGAATGTTAAAGACCTTCTTGTCCCGAAGTAATAAAATGCCACATCCAGTAAGTTAGGACACAACATTTTAAAACCTCAAGAATAAGCTTATCTTTTGATTTTTGAAATTCATGCGTTTTAATTTCAATAGGTTATTCGGTCATTTGGGTCAAACGAAGAAAATCGAAATCCAGCACGTTAGGGCACGATCTCTAGAATCTCCAAACACAGAATATATCCTTTATTATTTAAAATTAATATATTTTGAAATTTAAAGGGATATTTGGTTATTTAGGTTCAATGAGAAAAAATTGAAACCCCATAAGTTAGAGTACGATTTTCTCGAATTTCCTAAATTTGAAATATTACCTTATTGTTGAAAATTTTCCTTTTTTACTAAATCGGGTAACAATTAATGTGACATGAATTTATAGTAAAATGTAAAAATAAATTACGTTAATATACGTAACAAAATAATACATGCATCAATATGAATGACAATAAGAAGGACAAGAACAAAATAAACAAACCATAAATAAAATAATAAATAAAAAAATATCGAAGTCAAAGACCTAAAATTACATAAATGAATAAACATGGTGTGAAGTGATTTGAACAATAATAATATTAATCATAATGACGATGATATTAATCATAATGGCGATGATATTAATAATAGTAATATAATAGTGAAATAAACAAAAGGCTAAAGTTTTAAAATTATATATACAGAAAAGGATATATATATAAATATATGGTACGACCAAATAAATGTATATAGAAATTTTAAAGTGAACAAATATAAAAGAAATATAATGATAATAATAAGGGTAAAAATAAAAATAAAACCAATCTATAAAAAATAATAATAAATAATTAAATAAACAAACAAATATTAAATGTTAACTAAACCAGTTTAATAGTATAATAATAATAATAATAATAACAATAACAATACATTAATAATAATATATGTTAACAACAACAATAATATAAAAAATAGGAAATAATAATATACTAATAAGAATAATAATAAGTTAATAATAATAATAGTAGTAGTAGTAATAATAAAAATAGTAATAATAATATTAAAAATAATTAATTTAATAATAAAGTAGCCAAAATAACCAAAAAATGACTAAAATTGAACTAAAAACAAAAATTTGGGGCAAATCTAAAATAAAAAAGGGGAGGGTCGAATTAAAAGGCGTGAATAACATGGAGGGGCTAAAGGGGAAAATATTCCCTCCCTCCAAAACGCACAGCTTAAGGGGGGACCAATTTAAAATCGAAATAAAATCGTGGGGCTAAATTAAAAAGTAAAATAAATTTAATTGTAAAACCATAAAAAAGCGGAAGGGCCAAAAGTGTAAATAACCCTTCTGCTTAAAAACACGCGGACGTCCAGGCGGACGGGTCGGGTCGTGGGTCGCCATGCCAAACGGCGCTGTTTTGGGTGCTAAAACCCCCAAGTGAAATGACGTCATTTTCTTCAAGCTATAAAAGGCCAAATTTTTTTTTTAAAAAATCACTTTCCCCTTTCCTTAAAACAAAAACTGAAACGCTCTCCCCTCACTCTCTCAACACATCCCCCTCCGGCCATGGTTCGATCATCGGACTGACGTCGTCCGCCACGCCGGCCACAGTACACAGTTGAAAATCGAAAAAAGGTAAATTTTTTATATTTTTTAAATATTTATTTATAAATATATACATATATACTGTTTTTAAAAGATAAAATAGAGAATACATGTATAAAATAGATTCGAAAAGAAAAGAAAGAAAATAAAATAAAAAAGAAAGAAAAGAAAAAAAACAGTAACCTTTGGTTTTTTTTCTCCTAATCTGTTTTGCGGATCTGCTATTCGTTTTTTTTAAATCTCCTTTTTTGTATTGATTGTCTCCCCTTTTTACAACAAAAATATTAGGGTTTTATAACCTATTTACATTACTGTATTCATTATCTGCTCTACTGTTCCTGTATTTTCCATCTTTCCTTTTGCAGGTAATAGTTGGTGGCGGTGGCAGAGCAGTTGGCGGAATAGGTGGTGGCAGAGGCTTGCGGCTAGGGTTTCACTCTTCTGTTGAAACTAGTTTAGGTAGTGGGCTTATCGGGCCATTAGGGTTTTTAATTTATTTGGGCTTTTTGGGCCATTTGTAATATTTTGGGCTATAGTTTGGGCTTTAGGTTTTTGGTTTGGTTTTGTATTTGATTTGGGATTGTTGGGTCCGGGAAAATTTAGCCCGTTATAGCTGCCCCTCTTTGCTCATTTTTGTGTAACGAGAATGGAGCAAAGACCTTAAGAGGGTCAAATTTGCCTGGACTTGCCGAGCCTCTACTTCTTTTGATATTTCTTTCCTTCAAGTAGCTTCATTCCAATCAACTGCATCCTCAAAGGTATAGGAACTGTTGCTTTGATCCACTCCACTGTGACTACTCATAGCTTTAACCTGTTCCACTGCAATTTCAGGGAGATAAGGTTTGTAGCTTTAAATTGTAGCTTAATCTGCTCCATTGCAACTTCAAGGAGATGAGATCTACTTTCTTCAGTCTGCTCCACTGCAACTTCAGGGAGATAAGACTTGTAACTTCAACTTACCCCACTACAACTTCAGGGAGATAAGGTTTGTGATTTCTAGCTTCAATCTACTCCACTGCAACTTCAAGGAGATAAGATTCACTATCTTCAGTTTGCTCCACTGCAACTTCAGCGAGATAAGGTTTGTGATTTCTAGATTTAATATACTCCACTGCAACTTCAGGGAGATAAGAATTGTGGCTTCGAGCCGTTCCAATGCCATTTCAGGGAGAAGAGACTTGTAGCTTTGATCTACTCTGCTAGAACTTCAAGGAGATAAGAATTATGGCTTCGAGCTGCTCCAATGCCATTTCAGGGAGAAGAGATTTGTAGCTTCGATATACTCCGCTGAAACTTCAAGAAGATACGAATTGTGGCTTTGAGCTGCTCTAATGCCATTTCAGGGAGAAAAAGATTTGTATTTTGAATCTACTCCGCTAGAGCTTTAAGGAGATACAAATTGTGGCTTTGAGCCACTCCAATGCCATTTCAAGGAGAAGAGATTTTTAGTTTTGATCTACTCCGCTGGAACTTCAAGGAGATACGAATTTTGGCTTCGAGCCACTCCAATACCATTTCAGGGAGAAGAGATTTGTAACTTCAATCTACTCCGCTGGAACTTTAAGGAGATATGAATTATGGCTTCGAGCCACTCTAATTCCATTACAGGGAGAAGAGATTTGTAGTTTCGATCTACTCCGTTGGAACTTCAAGGAGATACGAATTGTGGCTTCGAGGCACTCCAATACCATTTTAGGGAGAAGAGATTTGTAGCTTTGATATACTTCGCTGAAACTTCAAGATGATACAAATTGTGGCTTCGAGCCGCTTTAGTGCCATTTCAGGGAGAAAAGATTTGTAGCTTCGATCTACTCCACTAGAACTTTAAGGATATATGAATTATGGATTTCAACATGCTCCACTACTGCTTAGGGAGATAGGATGGTGGCTTAAATCTGCTCTACTACTGCTTAGGGAGACAAGATTTGCCATCTTCGATCTGCTCCACTGCTGCTTAGGGAGATAAGATCTGTAATCTTCATCCTACTCCACTACTGCTTAGGGAGATAGGATGGTGGCTTAAATCTGCTCCACTACTGCTTAGGGAGACAAGATTCGCCGTCTTCGATCTGCTCCACTACTGCTTAGGGAGATAAGATCTGTAATCTTCAACCTACCCCACTACTGCTTAGGGAGATAGGATAGTGGCTTAAATCTGCTCCACTACTGCTTAGGGAGACAAGATTCACTGTCTTCGATTTACTCCACTACTGCTTAAGGAGATAAGATCTGTAATCTTCAACCTTCTCCACTACTGCTTAGGGAGATAGGATTGTGGCTTAAATCTGCTCCACTACTATTTAGGGAGACAAGATTCGTCGTCTTCGATCTGCTCCACTACTGCTTAGGGAGATAAGATCTTCAATATTCAATCTGCTTCCTTGCTACCTCAGAAAGATAAGACTTCAATCTTTAACATGCTTTCTTACTACCTCAGAGAGATAAGGCTGGTGGCTAAAATCTATTCCCTTGCTACATCGGGAAGATAAGATTCGCCATCTTTGATCTGCTCCACAACTGCTTAGGAAGATAAGATCTTCAATCTTCAGTCTGCTTCCTTGCTACCTCAAGAAGATAAGACTTCAATCTTCAACCTGCTCTCTTGCTACCTCAGAAAGACAAGGCTGGTGGCTAAAATCTGCTCCCCTGCTACCTCGGGAAGATAAGATTCGTCATCTTCGATCTGCTCCACTATTGCTTAGAGAGATGAGATCTTCAACCTTCAGTCTGCTTCCTTACTACCTCAAAAAGATAAGACTTCAATCTTCAACCTGTTTTATTGCTACCTCAGAGAGACAAGGCTGTGAATTCACCGATATTGCTACACCGTCCTCTAGAGATATGATCTGTAGAATTGGTTTCATGTATCTATGCTTATGCCAAATAATTAGGATGCTATGATCGAAATAAATCAAATTCTTCTAACTAGATGTGATGCTTATGTCAAATAATTAGGATGCTATGATTGAAATGAATCAAATGCTCCTAACTAGATGTGTTATGAATGATATATGAATGTAGAAATGAAAATGATCATTTTTAAAAGGCTTAAGGTATCATTGCTCGTTTTTCATCAGGGCCTTATCATTGACGTATTACGCTGCCATCTTGTTCAGCTGGCATTCTTGACAGAAAACCCAAAAAAAAAATCAAAATCTGCTCAGCAAGCTTACCCCACTATAATTTCAGAGTCCCTTCCACTGTACCTTCTGGGACATGAAGTTTGTACCTCCCACTGCAACTTCAAGGGAATAACATTTGGTTTCATCCATCCATCCTGTTGTAACTTAAAGGTATAGGATTTGTATAATTTTTAACCAGTTTGATTTGTTACACTATTCCCTGGGTGTAATGACCAAATGTATATGCCTGATATTTGCATGAATGCAGAGTATCATTTTTCTTTTCCCGAGAATGATCCCCTTTTACACTTGGGCTGACATTGCTCGTTATTTGTTGAGGTTGTATTACCAATGAAATGTCTTGTCTTTTGTTCAACCAATAAAAAGTCCAAAAAGATAATCATCTTTCTCCGATATTTCCAACCCTTAGGCTTGGTATGTTTTAAACAATAGTCTTGTTTTAGGTTCTTGTATCATTTAGAAGCTTCCAAAGTAATATGCAAAACTCCTTTTATGAAGGTGTTATTAGTCCACTAATCGTTATTTCAATACAAAATGCTTGAAAAAGGTCATAACAATGGACCAAAAGAAAATTAATTAGGAGCATAGCTCAAAGCAAGTAAGTTAATCAATAATAGCAAATGCAATTAAGAAAGAAATTTATTGGGATATATCTTGAAAAGAATAAGGTAATCAAAGATAGCAAATTCAAAATAGGTAAAATGGAAAATTAGGTGCCCCAGATATCGCAGGTTAGGCATCTCTGTACCAATTTCTTGAGGACCATTTTGAGCTCAATCTGTGTTTAGGGAATCCGGAGTACTTTTTTGATGCCTCAAGATGTAGCATACTTCTTCATTTTTAATTCAGCATAGCAAGACTACTGTATGCCCCACTTTTATTTGAATTGCCGTTTACGAGTTTTCAATTCAAAACCCATTCAGTCTCAAAGCGCCCTTTGCGGGTTTTCACCTCGGCCTCTCATTTTCTTTTCTTTTTTCTTTTTCCTTTTTTTGTTTGTGAAGTATTTTTTTGATTGAATTCGAATTCATAATATTAGGCAGGTTCTTGCCATTACCTTGGTCAGTATCGACGCTCTTCTAGAGGAGACCTTCTTTTCCACATAAGGTCCTTCCCAGTTTGGCATCCACTTTCCTCTAAAGTCCTTTTGTATAGGAAGGGTCTTCTTTAATATCAAGTTTCCCTCATGGAATTCTCTAGGACGAACCTCTTTATTATAAGCTCACATTATTCATTTCTGGTGCATTGGACCACGACAAATTACTTTCAACCTTCTTTCTTCAAATTCAACTGCTCATATCGGGATTGGATCCATTCTACCTTATCCAACTTTAGCTTTGACAAGACTCAGAAAAAAGAAATCTCGTCTTCAATGGGCAAAATCGTTTCTATTCCATAAACTAATGAGAAATGTGTTACCCCGATGAAGGTTTTGGGTGACGTTCGATAAGTATAGACGGTAAATGGTAACTTCTTTATGCCAATCTTTACAAGTCTCGGTCATTTTCCGTATGATCCTTGTTTAGTTGTTTCTATTCTTATACATTTTGGCTACCTCCACTGTATTGTTTATTTTTGAGGTGATGTGGCGTCTGTTCTTCGAATAGACTGTAAACTTTTGACATTGTGCAATTGGATATGATCTTTTTTAACATTTCTTATCAGCACATGATCTTCCTCCCCCCCCCTTTTTTTTGGAATTCTGATGACTGTCAACTTTGTAATATTGGCATATGAAGCGAGTTTTATCCTCTTGGCGAAATGATTGGTGACTACTAGAAGCTTTCAACGAGATCGGCTCGATAACCTCCATGCCCCACATAGAGAAAGTCTACGAAGAAATGAAGGGACACATGAATCTTGTCTTCATAAATTGGCATTTACGGCATACTGATGTAATTCCTTTCTACGGTGGACCAGCAGAACCCGAATCTCATGATTAGCTTGGCCATCGCAAAACCATTAGCATATGTTGTTCAAACACCCTGCAGCATCCTCACGTCTTAGTAGCCCAGGTGTATCATGATACGATCGTGCAAAAACATCTTTGAATTCTTGGAATAATTCAATGACGTTTCAGTTTTGTCTCTGTAGTGATACAGGCTCCGATCTTCACCCTTTTCTCTTCTCCTAGGCTCACAATGTCCACTGATTTTTTGTAAGGTAGGATCCATTTTTTTCTTATTCTACCGTCCTTAACAAATCAGGAGATAGGCTACAATCTCTATCATCTTCAAAGTCCTGAGGTCCCTCTAGACACATATCTTGCTCAAAAGGAAACTTTAGGTCAGTAGCAGTGTCGCTCTTGTCATTGATATCTGGAGACCTGTTGTAGGTACAAAGACAGATTCCAAAGAATAAATGATCCCAAGGATGATTATTTGTATGGTATGATCATGAATGAAAAATATTTGAAAGAATGTCCAATAAAAGAATCTAAGAATAATTGTTTGTACGGTATGAAATGAAAAGAATAAAAGAATATTTACTCAAAACGATAACAAACATGCATTTTATTGAAATAAAGATTTTGGAGATAAGCCTATTTCATATAAGGATTCTTGTTGCTTCTAGTCTTAAAGCAACAAGCGTGTTTTGAATGTTACTCTAGATTAGCTTTAAAAATACAGAGGTCTCTTCCACAGTCTTATGGTTCAAAACACTCCCAAGTATGTAGGGGCAGATGCTCGAAAAATTCTATTCCCGGGTTCCCTCTTCTGATACGTCATTAATATTCAGATTCCCCAATATCAAGTCCTGCATTAGAGTCCTAAGCTCGATGTACCCTTTGATCTCATGCCCCCACCCATCTTGGAACTCATAATGTTTACCCCTTTAACAAAAAGGTTGGGTAACGATTTTCTGCATCAGAGGGTTCATCGAATTTCACGATACCCAATTTGATAAGTCTTTCGATTAACTTTTTTAAAATTTGTACAGTTCTCGATGGAATGCCCCGTGATTCTCGCATGGTATTCATATTGGCCGCTTGCATCGTACCATTTAGGGTATGGAGGTTGTATTGGTTCTACGTAAAAAGGGGATACAACATGTGCGTTAAACAAAATTTAGTACAACTCCCTATTCGTGATTGGGATGGGTGCGAACTGGGGTTTTTTTTAGTTCGGTCTTGGATTGGGTTCTTGCCTCGGGGAGACCTGATTGCTGGTAGTTACCGTCTTTGGCTGGCTTACTGTTATCTGCTCTGAATGGCCCTTGTTATACCTACTCGTACTATTCGCTTCTTTTTCCTTCTTCTTTGGGGCCTTTAAAGTCCACTTTCCCCTTTTCCTTTGTTTCTGCCGGAACAATAGGTTTGGCTCGATCATCGTCCAGGTTAAAACCTAAACCCATCGGGAAGTTCAACAGTGTTGATGTACCAGTCTGATATTGGGGTCTGATAATGACGGGTACCCCTTGTGGATACGCGTCTGGTCAAGTCAGGACGCTTATTGGGGTAAAACCTGGGGAATAGATGAGGTCTTCATTATCATCCCCACTGTTGACCACTGGGCCACTCCTTTTTTTAAGTTCTCCGGCTAGTAACTGGGTTAACTGGCCCATCATATTTCTTTGGAATTCTAGCATTTGTTCCCGCATATCTTGTTGAAATTTGGTCAATTGCTCTTGCATCTGTATTTGCATTTGCTCTATACCTTTGGTCCATATCCTCTGTCGGTTCTGAAATAATTTTACCTAATTAGGGTCCTTTTGAGAAAATCTAATACATATAATAAAATGCAATGCAAATGTATGAGATGCATGCAAAAAGAAAGAGAAGTGTTGATTCTGAATTCAATTCCATTAGAACAACTTTTCTAGAAAATAATTTTCTTTACATAAAACAGATTACATATTTGGCCCTGTCCTAATACGCAAAGTGAAGACATCAATCATTTTCTTCATATCTAGATGCCAAGATCAAATCTCGTGAACTCTTCAAATGGGGTGCCTCCTCTATCTCCTTTTTGCTTGATCCGGGCCACGACTCATTGCTCACTTATCCCGCGATACTCGTTAGCTCTTTTAAGAAAATCAAGATGCGACAGTTCTCGAATAATCTTTGTCGGTTTGAATCCTCAGGCAATGAAACAAAGTTTTGTATTACTCTGTAGACTATCAGCCTTCTTTTGTTGTGTCTACTTGGACCATATTCAGACAACTGTATTATAATCTACTTTATCAAGAAATCGATTTTCTCATGACAAGCTCTTCTATTTAGCAATCGAATATGAATCAACACCTCCTTTCTATGATGATGTAATATAATGCAATCATAGACAAAACAAAACAAAATACATCAGTGCAGAAGAAATAAACAATAAAGTAGAACACCTATCTGGGTGACCCCTAGGGTTTGGCGTGGCTCTACCTAGGGTAGACTCCTAGGTCTCTCTATATGGGGTTTGGTTCTAAAGAAAAGGTACCTGAACCAACAAATTCCTTGATCCTCACCCGTTATAGGCTCATATGGACTGAGTTCAGTTCAGGGGAATACATTTCCCTTGGCCTTGCAGGGACGAAAATCTCACGAAGACATAGGTACAGATGTATTCCGGAAGTAGTCTACTAGCCAATATGGAGATGAAAACCTCACGAAGGCATAGTTTCCCACTCCCACCTAAAAGGGTAAGATTGACCGATATGCAATGCAATATGCAGAAAGATACCTAAACTCAAACCAACACAACAATTATAAACCGTAATGATGAGGATCGCAACAAAGATGGTGAAATACAAAAAAGATCTCTAAGAGGAAAATGCAATGCAATCCTAAAAGAAACACATCAGTACAAAAACATAAATGACAAACAGAGCACCTATTTGGGTGACCCCTAGGGTTTGGAGTGGTTCTACCTAGGGTTGGCTCTTAGGGCTCATTATATATGGCTCGGTTCTAGAGTAAGGGTACTTGAACCAGCAGATTCCTCGATCCTCACCCATTATAGGCTCATATGGATTGAGTTCGGTTCAGGGGAATACATTTCCCTATGGCTACATGAAGATGAAAATCTCACGAAGACATGGTACGGATGTATCCCAAAAGCGATCCACTATCCTACACGGAGGTGAAGACCTCACGAAGGAATAGTTTCTCACTCCCACTTAAAAGGGTAGATCAAACGATTATGCAATGCGATATGCAAAACTATTTATAGACTTGAACCAACGAAGCAGGTATTATAACATAAACCACAAAGATAACAGATGAAATGTAATGAAAGGATCGTATTTTAAATCAAATTTTCAATTTCGATAAAAAGACATAAATTAATCAATTTACGGCTTGACTCTCTTATTGTCCCCAGTGGAGTCGCCAAGCTGTCGAAACCATTTTTTTTGGAAAACGGGGTCGACTTTGATTTTGAAAATGAAAACAAACATGGAGTCGCCACCAATCTTTTTTGTTTAGGTGTGATCGGATCACCTAGAAATTTAGTCATTTTAATAAAATATTTCGATTTACTAAAACAACGATTTTGGTCTACGAAATTTGAGAAAACGGGTTCGGGAGTCGATTACGTATGACGAAGGATTAGCACCCTCGTAACGCCCAAATTTGGCACCTAATTGATTAATTAATGTTTCAATGTCGAAATTTAAAAACTCGAAAAGAATTAAAAATACGATCCTCTCTTTTTTAATATTGATTTTTTACGAAGAATTTGCTTGCGTAAATTGAAACGGATGTTAAAGTCCTTCTTGTCTCAAGTAATAAAATGCCACATCCAGTAAGTTAGGACACAACATTTTAAAACCTCGAGAATAAGCTTGTCTTTTGATTTTTGAAATTCATGCGTTTTAATTTCAAAAGGTTATTCGGTCATTTGGGTCAAACGAAGAAAATCGAAACCTAGCACGTTAGGGCACGATCTCTAGAATCTTCAAACACGAACTATTGCCTTTATTATTTAAAATTCATATATTTTGAAATTTAAAGGGATATTTGGTTATTAAGGTTCAACGAGAAAAAATCGAAACCCCGTAAGTTGGAGTATGATTTTCTCGAATTTCCTAAATTCGAAATATGTTCTTATTGTTGAAAATTTTCCTTTTTTACGAAATCAGGTAACAATTAATGCGACATGAATTTATAGTAATATGTAAAAATAAATCACGTTAATATACGTAACAAAATAATACATGCATCAATATGAATGACAATAAGAAGGACAAGAACAAAATAAACAAACCATAAATAAAATAACAAATAAAAAAATATCGAAGTCAAAGACCTAATATACATAAATGAATAAACATGGTGTGAAGCAATTTGAACAATAATAATATTAATCATAATGATGATGATATTAATAATAGTAATATAATAGTGAAATAAACAAAAGGCTAAAGTTTTAAAATTATATATACATAAAAGGATATATATATAAATATATGGTACAACCAAATAAATGTATATAGAAATTTTAAAGTGAACAAATATAAAAGAAATATAATGATAATAATAAGGGTAAAAATAAAAATAAAACCAATCTATAAAAAAAATAATAAATAAATAAATAAACAAACAAATAAATGTTAAATGTTAACTAAACCAGTTTAATAGTATAATAATAATAATAATAATAATAATAATAATAGAGAATAACAGTACATTAATAATAATAATAATAATAGTAATAATAAAAATAGTAATAATAATAATATTAAAAATAATTAATTTAATAATAAGGTAGCCAAAATAACTAAAAAAGGACTAAAATTGAACTAAAAACAGAAATTTGGGGCAAATCTAAAATCAAAAGAAAAGGGGAGGGCAGAATTAAAAGGCGCGAATAACATGGAGGGGCTAAAGGGGAAAATATCCCCTCCCTCCAAAACGCACAGCTTAAGGGGGGACCAATTTAAAATCGAAATAAAATCGTGGGGCTAAATTAAAAAGTAAAATAAATTTAATTGCAAAACCATAAAAAAGCAGAAGGGCCTAAAGTGTAAATAATCCTTCCACTTAAAAACACGCGAACCTTCGGGCGGACGGGTCAGGTCACGGGTCGCCATGCCTAACGGTGCCGTTTTGGGCGCTAAAACCCCCAAGTGAAACGACATCGTTTTCTCCAAGCTATAAAAGGCCAAATTTAAAAAAAAATCATTTTCTTCTTTCCTTAAAACAAAAATTGAAAAGCTCTCCCCTCACTTTCTCAACACATCCCCCTCCGGCCATGGTCCGATCATCGGACTGACGTCAATCGAAAAAAGGTAAAATATTTATATTTTTTTAATATTTATTTATAAATATATACATATATACTGTTTTTAAAAGATAAAATAGAGAAAACATGTATAAAATAGATTCAAAAAGAAAAGAAAGAAAATAAAATAAAAAAGAAAGAAAGGAAAAATAAATAACAGTAGCCTTTGGGTTTTTTCTCCTAATCTGTTTTGTGGATCTGCTATTCGTTTTTTTTAAACCTCTTTTTTTTGTATTGATTGTCTCCCCCTTTTACAACGAAAATGTTAGGGTTTTATAACCCATTTACATTACTGTATTCATTATCTGCTCTACTGTTCCTGTCTTTTCCATCTTTCCTTTTACAGGTAATAGTTGGTGGCGGTGGTAGAGCAGTTGGCGGAGTAGGTGATGGCAGAAGGTTGTGGCTAAGGTTTCCCTCTTCTGTTGAAACTAGTTTAGGTAGTGGGCTTATCGGGCCATTAAGGTTTTTAATTTATTTGGGCTTTTTGGGCCATTTGTAATATTTTGGGCTATAGTTTGGGCTTTAGGTTTTTGGTTTGATTTGGTTTGGTTTTGTATTTGATTTGGGCTTGTTGGGTCCGAGGAAAATTAGCCTGTTACAAGAATTATCTCAAATATACTTAGATGACATAACTCATTATAAATGGAAAGACAACTATTACATTCTCTGTCCTTACAATCAACCGTATTCAACACAAAAATTGCTCATAAAATCATGTAAAAAATTGCCAACCAAATATAAATTTAGTGGCATAAAAACTTGTTGCACTTGCAAAGTGCAACTGAATTAGCAAAAAGTTGCACCAACATAATATACACTCAAACTTATTCCAATTAAATCTGATAAAAAAATTGAATTCAAAAGAACAAAATTATTCGAATATGAAAACTTTCAAATTCGATATGCATTAAAAGAAAATAAAGAAAACACATAACAAGTTTTTAATTCAGCTCATTTTTATGTACCAAATAATTATTATAATGTAAATACAATTTTAGATAAAATTCGATCCAAATATTAACTTAGAACCTAAAAGAACAAAAAATCAAATCCAAAACAACAGAAGTATATAGATTTGATCTTGTAACGAAAATAGTAATAACCATGTGACATGTTTTAGAGTAATAGTATTAATTTAGGTCAAATACTAACATTTATTGCAACCAATCTTGTGCCATATTTAATTCAATTTAATAGTACTTATTCTATAGTATGTTGCTGGCTTTCTATAATGGGGTAATGTAAATTCTTTTTTTGCATTTCTTTAGGAATAAAAATTGCAAATGGATCAAGGCATATATTCTTGTAGCAGCCAAGGGGGAAGGTTCATTGTAAATGAATGTCTGTTCCATCCAAATCTGATTTAGCCCTCATCAATTCTTCATATCATATATAATATTAGATGAAAATGGCAGAAGTCCTGCTATTGTTTTAATGTGAGAAAATACATTAAAATAACCCATTTTCTGTGTGCTCTTCCCTAACGCAAATCCATTTATATTATATTATTATATTATATCATATTATATAGCAACTCATTTTTGTCAAGATAAATCAACATCATAGGTTGAAAAGCATGCACAATAAATGGATCTTGTCCAGTAGCTCAAAATGTTCGGGTTTACGTTTTCAATGAATAATAATACTCTTGATATGGCTAGAATCCAATCCGATGATATGATCAAACTATTTTTATTTCCTGATTAAAACATTTGAGTAGAAGTCAAGGAAAAAGAAATTATATTACTCAAAAATACTAAAAAATAATTAGAATAGATGGATTTTACGAAAATATTTCTTTCCAATTGATTTGCAGAAAAATGTTCTCAGTTGGAAAAATTTTTTGTCACATTAACATTAAAAGTGGTAGTATCAATATTTTTTTTTTTGGTGTCACCTATTAAGGTGAAATTAAAATTTACAAAATAGATCTTTATATAGACTCAAAGTCTCATTACCCTTATTTTCTTGAGCGATGTGCAATATGATTTTATATAGACCCATAATCTATTTGCAATTTGTTTCTAGACAATATAGGATTACTTACTATTTTAACTAACAACATAAGATTAAAAGCTACACTATATTTTATATTTTTTTATTTTCTTTCAACATAAGATTTAAAGGCTACACTATATTTTATATTTTTTTTCTTTCATTTTTTATCAGGAAAATTTTATACATTCGTATTGTATTTGTGTTATTTTTATTTTATAATCATGTATTAATTTATATTTAAAAATATTATTACACTTGCAAATTTTTTATCTTTTTTTTTTGCAACTAACAACATAAGACTAAAGGCTACACAAATTTGTTTTCTCTATAGAAATATAGAGTATTCTAGAATATATCTTAAATTAAAAATAAAAAGATATCAATGTAGAGTGTTGTATTTTTGTTTTTATATTGAAATTTTATTTATTTTTAATTATTTTGTTGAGTTCATTTCACTTAATTTATTACCAATATTGGAGTTTTAGTATTTGTGTAAACACAAAAAAAAGTATCATATGATCTCGTAATTATCATTATAGTAATGTTTATTTGGTATCTTTTATTATTATTATTATTATTATTATTATTATTATTATTATTATCTTTTGATTTATATTTTATAATATCGTTGCATAAAAAATTTGAAATAAGCAACCTTCAAATTATATGATTTTTTGTTAGGTATTTAATTTTTTTTCAAAAGACGATCTCAACTATAATTTTATAACTATTATGACCTGGAAAAAATCTTTCAACTAATTAAGAGTTGATACATGACATTTTTAATATTATTAAAAAATTAAATTGAATTGAATTATTATTTAATAATATCACACACACACATCTTCACATTTCTCTCTCGTTTTATTCACGGCACCAAGCATGATAAAAAGATGTTGGTAAAAGAGTAAGTAATCTCACATTGTTTAGGAACAAACTGCAAATGGATTATGAGTCTATATATACCTATATCCAAATCTCACATCACTTAAGAAAACAAGGAAAATAAGATTTTAGGTCTATATAAAGACCTATTTTATAAGTTTTATTTCTACAAATAAATAAAAATATTTGTGTTGCCACTTTTAGTGTTGATGTGGCAGAAAGTGCTTTGAAAACGCTTTCAATTAGAAGTGCTTTTGTAAAATAGATCTACTCCCATAAATTTTTCAAAAATTAATCAATTCTGGTAAAATTTTTTTACATTTTTAAGTAATTTAATAAAAAAATTATTTACGTAACATTTGAGTATTACATGCATAGATCCCATAATATCAATTATACAATATGCATTGTATTTTTCTTTCGTTGTTTATTTATTTAGAGTATTTTTTTTAAAAAAATTTAGTGTTCCTGTTGTCATATAGGATTGTGAAATATGTAGGGTTATTATATGAAATAATTTTTGCGAATCTACTAAATTTGAATTTTAACTATAATCTTTTTAATCAATAAAATTAATAACCAGTTAGTGCATTTAAAAATTTTACTTAAAATTACCTCATATTTTAAATAAATCTAATTTTTTATATAAAATTCAATTTTAAATTTTTTTTCCTAACTTAATAACCTGAATCTTAAATAAGTCTAAAATTATATAATTCTGTTTTTTATTTTCCATATTTATTAGTATGAAATTAATGTTTTACATCAGACAACGTTAACTATGAAATATTCCACACAAACATACACAAACTCAAGCTGATAATCAGATATAATTTACCCAACACAATATATATATATTTATATATAAAAGTAAATAAAGTGACAATAAGTAAGAAAAAAAAAAGGTGAGGAACACAAGCTTTAAATTAAAGACAAAACATACTTTTTTTTATCAATAGTACTTATCTTCTTTCCCTTTCAAAAAAGAACAATACAACCAAAATAGCAAATACCATCACCCATATCACAAATGGGGTACATTATGTTACCAATAATTTCATACAGTTCTCATATATATTTTTTGTATGTATATATATCTTCACTTTCGAAAAAAAAAAAGAAAAAGAAAAACCCAAAACCCACCATGTTGATAGCAATTTTTGTGCATTTTCGTAGTGGACAATTTCACTTTTCTAGACATCAAATAATTGCAAAAAAAAAAATCAGAAATGAAGTTTTTTGTTTTTTGTTTTTTGTTTTTCTAATGAATCATCTTTGATCTCTATATACATGCATATAAGAATACATGAATCTGAAGAAACAAATTTCCTATCTCTTACAAATGTATATTATGATGGAAATAGTTGGAACCCACACAAAATCCCATATCAGACACCAAAATCTTGAAGCCCATTTCTCCCATCTTTTTATTTGATATTTGCACGCGTTTTCTCTATCTGTATAGATTTATTTGTACGAGAAATGATATCCATTGTTGACCCCATTGTATAGCTGTGAGGTTTGAAGAAGCTTCTTGTTCTTCTTCCAAGCCAAAAATTTTGGCCCCATTTCTTACTCCCTTTTTGTGGTCTTTGTCTCGTTACTGATTATTTTTCTTTCAATGTCATTCACTCACTCATTGATTTTATTGTATTTTCTTAACTTTTTTCTTCTCTTAGATGATAATTGGGTTTGTTTTACTATTCTTTATAGGAAACCACACATGTTGGGGGATCAATTTTCTGTTTGTTTTATTTGTAAAGTTCTTCAAAATATTTTAAGGATGCAATTTTTAATATAGATTTGATGTTTTTAAATTTTGATATGTATTTATTAATTTTTAAATAATAACAATTCACTTAATTTATTTTTAATAACTCACCATCATTTGACTCTCTAACAGTGTATAGAATAATAGATTTTTTTAGTACATCAAATACTTCCATGAAGAAAATGGACACTTTTTTTTTTCGTTAATAACCTACTGATAGAATGCATTAGAAGTGGTTCAAGCAACTTTTCATTACAGATAGCAAGTGGGCGAGCTCAAATTGACTTGTTTTAGGATTCAAATCTTTTTAATCTTCAAATTTTTCGGAAAGCTCAAAGTTTTATTGACTCAGATTTTTTTTTTATGCTCGACCTCTTTTGGGTTTAATTTTTTTAAAATTTAGATTTTTTTGAATTTGAATTAGTCTTATGGATTTAGATAAATTCAAATAATACTTTTGATGTTTTACAAGTTATAATTATTTTTATTTCTAACGTAATAATCATTTTGACTTATAAATAATGATAATAAAAATTTCTTGTTATAATTTGCATTACATATCATATCAACTATCTCATTATAGTTTATTTATGCGTATATCAACTTTATAAAAAATGATGTATATAAGCATTGTGATTATCAATACCATTAATAATTTAATTCCTTATCCATTTAATTCAATTTAGTTAAAATAATTTTGGTATAATAATTTATTTCACCCTTCAATTTTATAAAAAAAAAGTCATTTTAACCTTGTTATAACAGCCTGATTTTGGGCTTAGTCGAAACAGTGGTTTCGGAACAACTAAGCCGAGGTCAGAGAAATTATTTTTGATATTATTTTATGTGTGATGGCATGTTTATAAAGGTGCATGAAAATTTTGGTGGATTAATTTTAGCGTTTGTGAGCTTAATTGCGAAAAAGGACTAAATCGCATAAAGTGCAAAAGTCCTATTTTAATAGCTAAGGGAGTTAAATTGTCATGAAACTTAAATTGGGGATCTTTAAAGCGCAAATAGACCCTTAGACTATAGCCTGGCCGGCCATGTGACAAAGAAAGTCTAATGGTCAAGGTATTAGGTATGTGATGACATAATGTACAACAAAATAAAACCCTAAAAGCCTAGTCATCATCTTTTTCCTCCATTATTTCTTCTTGACTGAAAATATCAGCCATTGAGAGGTTTTTGAAGCTTGAATTTTCAGCCATTTAGTCTCTCCACAAGTAAGTGATTTTAATCATTTTTCTTGATGATTTTCGTACTTTTAGAACCTTTGTAACATGAGCTTTCAAATGAGGGGACTATTTTGCAAAATAGTTGAAAGTCTAGGGTTTTACCATGAGTGTGTTCATGTTGTTTTCTGAAATTTTATGTAAGAAAATGAATCATAGTGGTGAAATAAACAACTTTTGTGGAGAGATTTCTTATGGAAACCTTAAAAATGACCATTTTGCATAAGTTGTAAAATAAGTGATAACTGTGTGAAATAATGGAGATTTTTGGGTTGCTATAAGAGTAAAAAGGGTTCATCTAGGCTTAAGATATGAAGAAATTCGATAAAAATCGATTTTCGAGCATAGGGGTAAAATGGTTATTTTGCCCAATTATGATTTTTCAGGTGTCTAGATTAGTGTGCTGATAAAACGAGTGAGTTTTGTTATTATAGATCAAGAAATTCAAAATTCAAACCTAGATCGAGGGAAGGCCAAGCAAGTAGATTAGACCGACGAGTCGCCATATTTTGTAAGCCGAGGTAAGTTGTATGTAAATAATACAACTACTTTGTTATTATATGTGCTGAATTGATATAACATGAAATGCTTGATTGTGGAAATGAGAATGCATGATGACAATTAAGATAGTAGAATTCCCGTTTGAACCATAGGGAATAAATCGAATATTCATGCCATGACGTATGGGTTATTGTGAGCTAGTGTAAGACATGTCTGGGACATGCATCGGCCACATTATGAGAGCCAGTGTAAGACCATATCTGGGACATGGCATCGGTATTATACCCTATGTTTGAGGCTTAGTGAATATCCGATAATATTCCAAATGGTTCAATGGTGAGAGTTATAATTTAAGTTAAACGAGTAAAGTATAACCATGTTGTGAGTGGTACAGGTATCTATTTGAAATGTAAGAGATATGAGCTCAATATATGCTATGTGATTTGTATTGGTTTGTGATGAGTAAGTTGTGCTTATGCCTTCTTTTGTATTATGAGCATGTTGACGGATGGTAGAATTGTTGTTATATTTATTTGCATGCAACTTACTAAGCTTTATGCTTACTCCCTCTCCTTTCCATTTTCTCATAGTGCTGCCTAATTAGCTCGAGGATCATTAGACATTGGAAACATCAATCACACTATCAACTGAAGCACTTGGTATAGTTGGTTTTACTATTTGAATTATGACATGTGTAGGGCTTAGACTTTTGATGTTTGTGTCATGTTAAATTGGCCAAATGTGTTGGCTTAGGATGAATACCTTCATTTTGTACTAAGCCTTGGCATAGTGGCTAATGTTCATTATTGATATATGAAATGATGATATTTTCATGAATGAGATAATGCCTTGTGTGGCTGATTATTCCTTGTATTCTTGAATGGATGTTGTTATATTATGTTTCAGGGTGGCAAAGGGCTTGGTAGATAGCCCTATATTGTCCATACAGGTAGACACACAGGCATGTGTCAAGGCTGTGTGTGACACATGGCCAGCCCCATGGGAGTGTTGCCTGGCCGTGTGTCCCCTGCATGTAAAATTTGCAAGTCAGTATGCATAGTGGTAAACACACGAGCAGAGACACGGCCGTGTGTCTCAGCCGTGTGAAGGGCACGGCCTAGCACATGGGCATGTGTCTTGGCCGTATGGCCCTTGAGAATTGCTGACGTCAGAAACAGAATGTCCAGGTTTCTACACACGGGCTAGGACAAGAGTGTGTCATGGCCGTGTGAGGGACACGGGCCATGAACACGGGCGTGTGTCAGGCCGTGTGAAAACCCCTGTAGGTTCGAATTGAAAATTAATTCCACACGGGTAAAGGACACGAGCGTGTCCCTAAATGCTTAGTCCATGTAAACTACACGGACCATTGGCATGACCATATTGATATGGTCACACGAGCGTGTTGCCTTTCTCACATGGGTGTGTGCCCCTATGTCACATGTTATTTTTCAAAGTTCTTAAAATGACACAAATCAGTCCGGAATGGTTTCAAATGAATGTTTTGAGCCTCGTGGCCCATATTAAGGAGTTTATGGTAAAGTTGGGAAAAGTTTCAAATATGACCAATTCTTGGGACTCGGATAACATGTGAATGTATGTGTTCAAATTAGGTAACGCCTCGTATTCTGTCCCAGCGTAGGGTACGGGTGTGGGGTGTTACATTTGCATTTAATTTTTTTACTTTTTTGAGCTATTAAATTTGCGTTGTTTGTCAAATCAACTCAAAATGGATAGAAAAGTTAATGTTTGTTAACTTTTCTAACATGACATATATGTGGATTGCCATGTGGATATAACATCAGCAATTAATTATGTATTAAGTTTAAAAATTTTAAAAATTATAATTTTTTTATAATTATTAAAATTATTTAACAATTTTAAAAAATATTTTCAATTTTTAAAAAAAAATTAATTGTTGATGTGCCACGTGTATGCTGTAACACCCCCTAACCCCAAACCGTCACCGGAATGAGGTTATGAGGCATTACCGGACATATCAGACAACTTACGAATAATTTACAATTAATATAACTTTCATAGTATAATATAATAATTAAGTCCCTATCTTGGACTCTCGAAGTTCAAACACGTATTAAAAGTAGAACGTAACTTGTTCGAGTATTCCCAATTTTTTTTTTATAAAAAAATTTCGGCAGCATTTCTACTTATTTTTATCTAAACCTCCTGCAAATTCAAACCAAAATCACCAACACCAATGTTTTACATTCATATAACTAATATTTATATCATTAACATAATTTTAACTTAATAACTATCATAGCATCATTCAAAATTGATTATAAACTTTATTCATTTAACAATTTAATGTTCATGTATCAAAATATCATGTACTTTCCTTACCATTTCATTTAACCATCTAAATCTTATAATTCAACCTTCACTACTCAAAGTAATATACATATTCAAGTGACTAAACAACACCTATGTACATGCCACCTTTACCCAAAAGAAAAATATACATCACCAAGTTTGTGTTGGAGTCGGGATTGTTCTGGATGCTGAGCCGGGACACTTGACTTCTACTAACCTGCACACGGAAACAACCGTACGCTGAGTATGGATATACTCAGTGGTATTACTATAAATCAAGACTATTTAACATCAATAAATTACAAACATCAACCATAAATTTTATAATTATTTAAACTACTTTTATATATAATTATTTTACTTCATAAATCTTAAATTCATAATTCATTTTTCTCTTACTAACTCAATTCATAATTTAGTTCATACATTCTTTCTCGTACTTTTCAATAGTGCTAAAACAAATAATCTCATTTTCAAAATTTCATTTCAATTATTTACCCTATTAACAAAGCTCGGACTATGATAGATACGCGGATTTCCACCCAAACACACCAGAATGTCCAACCCAAACACACCCAGAATATTTTAAATCCTCCATAACACACCAGTAAGGCATTAAGTGCCTCTTCGGATAAATCAAAGTATATAATAACAGAAACATCTTTTCGGCCGAACTACAATCTCCTCATCACATCACAAATCCAATGGCATGCCATTTGTATCAAATCTAGTCCGACAAGTTAATAGGGTATTATTTTACTTTTTCTAATTTCAATTTAATTTACACAAAAATTTTCAATACTCATTCAATTCAAATATCTATTATCTTAATTCATATACAAATTAATTTTCACACAAGTGTATACCATCAACACCATACAATTGTCACCATTTATTTATTTTTCAATCAATACACTTTTCAAATAATCACATACTTATCTCAAGTCTTACTTACCATACATAACAATTAAAATTTCAGCAATCAATAATAATTAAAATTTGAATTATAGTAATACATACCGTAATTCTCCCGTTTTAGTCCTCGATGACTTTCTCCTTTCCTTTCGATGCTGACGTTTCAGGTTCTTTGTTGGCTACAAAAATAATAGTAATTTATATTATTATTTACAGCATTAATTATAATAAATAATTAAATTTCTAAACAATTCCTACCTTATTCCCAATTTAATCGTAACTAAACTTAATTATTTTCTTAATCCAATTCACTCTTTTTCTATTCAAATTTTGTCTAAACTTATATTTAACTATAAAATTTCCAGCATATTTCCCTAATTTCAAAATTTCTTCAATTTAGTCCCTTCAACATAAAACTTATAGCCTAGTTTACAATTTAATCCCTTAATCAATTCTAACTTAGAATTCATCCAATTAAATCCCTAATTCCATAATTTATCCAACATGAACCATATTTGGAAACATATAAACTCTTGAATTATCAACTTAATTTCATCAAAACTTGTTTTAAAGCTTCTAAAATATGAAAATTAAGAGAAAAAGACTTAATTAAGCTTACCCATTAAACTTGAAGCTTTAAAATCCCAATTTCCCTTTTTATTTTCTTTCCCTTTTTCTTCCCCTGATTTCGTTTTGTTCCCTGCTTCGTTCTGTTTCTTTTGTTTTGTTTCTTTGTTTCCTTAATTCTTTTTATGCTTTATTATTTTATTAACATAATATAATATTAATATCATATATTAAAATATATTTTACTTTAATGTTAAGTAAATTAATAATTATATAACAAGTGTACATATTTATATTATTATAAATGTAATTATCTAATTTGCTTATCAAATAAAAATCTCATGATTTAATTAATACAATTAATAATTATAAAATATCTTTATACTTAAATTATAAGTAATTAAATATTTAAATTACAATTGTACCAATACAATTCTTACACATGTATATTTTATTACCATACAATTGTCTTCTATTTAATTTATTTAATAATAATGCTAATAATAATCTAATATAAAACCATAATGTTAATTAATAATTATAATAATTTAATATAAAACCATAATAATAATCATTATAATATATAAAATCTAAAAAAAATCTTTGATTTTATTTCACCAATATGCCGCCTCATTTGTAGTCAATGGCTTAATTGCCATTTTAATCCTTTTTATTTTCTATTGCTTTATAATTAAACTTTTACCCTTTATTCAATTTAATCCTTTTTATTACTTACTCTAAATTAAGCTAAATTCACCTAATTAGATCCTAATTAGACACACCACTAGGCTCATAAATATTTTTAATAATTATTTTCAAACTTATTTCACTAAGACAGAGGCCCTATAACTCACTTTTCTGGTACTCGTAAATTTTGGGTCATTACATATGCCATGTTAGCAAAGTTAACAAACATTCACTGTTACATCCATTTTTTGGTGATTTGACAAACAATGCAAGTTTAAGGGCTAAAAGAGGCAAGAAATTAAATGTAGGGCTAAAATGACTTTTTTTTTGTTGTAAAGTGAAGGGCAAAAAATTATATTATGCCAAAAATTAATATATTATACCAATAAATATTATGCACAATGTAACATCCCAAACCCGATCCGATTGTCGAACCCAAGCTATGGAGTGCCATATTAGCCACCTAAGTGACTCTCCAATATCGCCCAACCTAAGCTCTATCACAACACCATGTTCAAACATAAAATATGCTTAATTTATTAATTGTGCAGTGGAATATCATATAAGTATTTATAGAAAAATACAACTCATATGCAATACATGGTTTGAATTCAAGGGTTTGCATACATAAAGTGTAAGGGTTCACATGCAAAATTGGTAGGGGTTCGCACATTATTTGCTAAGGGTTCACATAATTATTCATCTAGGGCTTGCTTAACAGATCTCATGATGTTCGCATTATTCTATCAAGTGTTTACATTATACAAAGGTTCTAAGTTTACCTAAGCAGGGTTGGTCTTGCAAACTGGGTTCGCAAACATAACAATTCCATTTAACAAGGTAAAGTGCGCGAATTAACCCTACGTAATCAAATTTTGCGAACTCAGTTCATAGGGTCTCCTCTTATTATGCAATATCAAAATACGTTAAACATTTTCTTGAAAATAGGCCACCAACTGATAAGGTTCACACCCTGTCTCTACATAGTCAATTTTGGCAAACTCTTTATACATTAGTCAATTTGATTCATTACATGTTATTGCTTATTGTGTACACTATGTTAAACAATTTATTTACTTAAAAATGAATTTGTAATTTAAGAAATTTTCAAATCAAACTTGGCTTATATTCGTATACTTAAAATTCAGATGTTTATGAAGTAAATAGGTTGCAAACATATGGGAAGATATAAGAAAACATAAAATAACTAATTCCTAGGATAATTAGCGAAGTCATCGGAAGTTATCTCTAAACCCAAGCAGAATATCCCACATTGCCTTTAATCCTGGGTTCACTTGTTTCACCTTACCAGTAATTATGCTTCCTGGATTAGCTACTTTGCTGCTGCTATAACACGCCAAACTTAGCCTAGACGTTATGGCCAAATTTGGAAGGTTACATCAATATGTTGAAATTTTACTTTCCAAAGCATGTCTCATTACGAAATCAAAAATCAAATTTTTACAAAAAAAAAACACGTCTGAATTCATTGATAGGAAAATTTGTCATTCTTAAAATGTTTATGTGAATTTATTAATTTTTCATTTTGAAAGCCCAACTTTATGAAATCATAATACTTAAGTCAGTTGCTTCGTAAAACTCATAATTCTATATAAAACTTTGTAGCAAAAATTTCAAAGTTGATAATTGAAAATTGTGATTTAAATGAGTGAAAACGTATAAGTTTGTTGATTGTGCATATTCTAAAACTTACATTATTAAATTTTGTAAAAACCATTTTAAATTTTGCAGCAGAAAAATCTTAGTTTTTTTAATTTTGAAAGGCAACAATTATTGTTAACTAACCAAAACCATGCAGAAAACTTTAACTAAGTAACAAAAACTCATAGCCAAAATTAAATCCGAAAATTTTGTCCAAAGACCAAAAGTATGAAGGATTTCATTATTAAAATTTCAAATTATCTTATGCAAGAAAACTAATCCGAGTTCCCAAACACCACCCAATATTAATTCTGTCGATTACCTGTAATGGTAAAAAGAAGAAAGGTGAGCTATAAAGCTCAGTGTATAACTTAACTCAAACAGAATCACAAATAACACATTAAACAGATCAAAATGTCGTAGAGAATTCATCAAACTCGAATGGAAAAACTATGCATGCATGGTTATGCCAATGCAATATTTTAGAAAACAAAATGCAAATTTTTCAGAAAACTTCCTACCCATCTCCTCTGCACACCAAATTAAAGTTCCCCATAACTCTTCCATCCAAAAACACACCAATAGATAATTGTGGACAATGCCACCAGAGTTGTAGTTTAAACTGCCAGATCAGATATATGTGGTCAAGCCACTATATTGCAGCCAAGCTGCCAAAACAGATATGTGTGCTTCAACCACTATAAATGCAGCCAAGTTGCCATAACAAAAATGTGGTTAAACCATCAGAAATTGCAGATCATTAAACTACTAGAACTTCTATATTACTATAATATCCCAACCTCAAGTAATGAGACATGGCATGCAAATACAAAATTTGAATGAAAAGCATGTAAGACATGCAGTTGTACAATAACATATATCAGAAGGCATGGAATTTCACGCTTTGCAGAATAGATGAATAAAAAATTCAACAAAAGCAAATCAGTTTCATCATAATGTCACAGGCATGATCATATAGCAGGTTCAGAGGTATACAAATTAACATAATCAAACATCATACTATTAGATATCATGCTTTCAAGTCCTATTTATACAATATGGACCCTATGGAGTGGCTAAATATGCATCATAGATAAATACAACCTTAGGTAAAATTTCTAGAAAATGGGCTTACACGCTTGTGTGGGCCACACAACCCAATTAACCCAGATTGTGTGATAGAAATGATTTGGAACACGACCTGGGACATTGTTGTGTGGCTTACACGATCTTCCACACAGCCATGTCACATTGACAACAAGTTTTTTGGCATCATGTCGTTCGCTATTTGTAAACTGAAAAATATATAGGATTTTTCCTATATAAATTATCACCTTTTTACTTAATTTTTTTGTTAAAATCAAGTAATTGTTTAATAAATTAATGAAATATGTGAAAATATGAAAAGAGGACATAGAAATTATTAAAATGTGATTTTATGCTTTATTATATAGTTTTCATGCATAAAATGGCTTATTTTATATTAAGTTGAGCATATTATATTTTTATGACATAAAGTGGGTCATGCATGATTAAATTAAATAATAAAATATAAAATTATTTTTAATAATTTATTTTAAAATATTTCATTAATAAATTGGGTTTTAATTAATTTAATTAAGTTGGTAAAATTTAATTTTTTGGTCCTCTAACTTATTGATTTATTTTTGGACAGGTTTGAGAGCTTTAATTTGATTACAAAATCGTCCAAATGGAGGCCAAGTCAACCCAAAATTCAGCTAAATATGGAGGTTCATAAAACACATTTTGGTTTAATTACACAAGGTCCTTGAAGAGTTGAAGAAATCAGAGATTTGCCCGAAGATTTGCTGGTGACCGAGTCTTAGTCCTAAGTTGTTGTGGCACTCAAATTGACCAAGAATCAAGCAAAATTAGCCACATTCCCTCAATTCATGGCCGGCCACCCTTGGAAGGAGTTTTGAAAGATGGACACTCCTATTTTTAGCAAACTAGCTCCCATGCCTCACCTATAAACAAGAGGCCCTTTCTCACTTTTTCAATCATCCCTTGTCCCTCATCCCTCAATCATCTCTCACTCATTCATCATTTTCTCCACGCTCAACTCTCTTAGCCTTACGCCTATCATCATCTTTGCATAAATATTTTGAGCAATTTATCCTCTTAAAGAACCCTTGGTCGGCCACCTCGGAGAGCCATCAGCAAAGGAGCAAAGCGAAGGAACGAAGGAGCTCTCATTAGTCAGAGTCTTAGGTGACAGCCACTCTGAATTGGGTTTAATCTTTCTTACATTAATTTAATTCAAGAATGTTTGCTATGTGTTCTTTGTTCTTGTTTACAACAATGATAGCTTAATTTTATTTAAGCTAGGATGATTGCTTTGATTTAATAATAATTATTTGATTCATGCTTATAATATTTGTGCCTCAATCGATCATGGTTTCAATTAAAATCAAGTCTGTATTTCGTATATACATGATTGAAATGCACCTGAATTAGCTAAGCGATCCTAACCAAACACGACTAATGGACGCATAATTAAAATGCGCATGCTCAATTTAGATCCTAACCCGATTAAATTGCAGGTTGCATAACATCCCTAACCAGGTTCTATTATCTGCATAGTTTTTAGATTTGTGTGATTAAACTGTTTCAAACCTAACACGTCCCTGTTACCTCGCATGAATACTAAGAAACCGTTAGCAAATAAGGACCAGTAAAATGAATATTTACTAAGTAAAGGATTCCAAAAGGACCTAACGTGGTTTCCGAACTCATGAAAGATCAAGTTGCCATGGAATGTTTTTCCGAATATTAATAAGAATGTTGATAATAATTTGAGTTTAATTAAAGTAATTGTCCTAGCTTATTTATGTTATAATTGTTGCTTATTGTGTTAATTCTGCTAAAATCTATCACATTCATATAGTTTGCATATTTAGGATAAATTGCATTAGGGATCATTGCATTTAGTTTCATATACTTAATTTTTCATCACTTCTCAATTATATTGTTTTTATTTATCAAATTGTTAATACACTTTTACAAATTAAGTGACTTAGCACAAATATAATCCCTGTGGAGACAATAAATCGATACTTACTTATTACTTGATAACGACTGTGTACACTTGCACAAACTCGAGCGTTACACTATTTTTCGGGTTTTTTGTTGCACACCTTAAATTTTTTGGAAAACGATGATACAACACACTTTCAAGCTCTAAAAAAAATTATTAATTAGCGTTGAAGCACCAAAATCTAATCAATTTACTTGGCCACAATGGATAAACCTGCGACCCTAACACCGAAAATTAGCCTCTACAAGGCAATAAATACTTACCCAAGGATGCAACAACTCCTAAACTCAATTCGCCAACAACATGCTCAACTTAAAAACTCTACTTATTAGAAACACGAAACAAATAGGCCATCAAGTTGGCCAACTAATCACCAAACTTAAAGAAAATTGCCAAAACAGGAAATTAAGGCGGAGTACCACAAAACTTACCAGAAATGGTTGGAACAGGTCCTCAACAAATAATAACACCTACCAAAACAATGTCACTTTAACCAAAAAAAGGACAACAATATGGAAAACTAAAAGAGGACACAAAAAAAAATTAGAAAATGGGAAGAACGAAACAAAGGAACGACAAATGAAAGAGTAGGAGAGAGTGTGGGATACGTGTGAGGAAAGTTGGGAGAAAATTTCTCAAAAATAAAATAAAATAAAGTTTAAAAATAAAATCCTAACCTATTAGGTTTTCTACTAACTTATCAGCTTGACCCAAACACTAGCCACGTGAGCAGTACACTAAGGGAGAAGCAAAAATATTCTCGTTTACACGTGCAATGTAACACCCTTAGCCCGTATCCGTTGCAGGAACAGGGTTACAGAGCATCACAGAAACTTTCAGAAACATTTACAGATAAATCATGAAAGTTACTATTCAACTTTTGAAATCCTTCATAACGTCCCTTAAATGGACCCTCGAGGTCCAAAATGAGCATTAGAATCGAGTTGGTACTTAATCGGAACCTCTAAGAATTTTTGGCAACATTTCAAAATTTTTCCAAGGTGCAAGGCTCACACGCCCGTGTGGTCTAAGGGACATGCTCGTGTGACCCTAGGACATGCCCGTGCTAGAGGCTGTGTTCGACCCCATGTAACTTTTTGACTTGCACACACGGCCATGCCACATGCCTGTGTGCTAGGCATTGTGGTTAATTAATTCAATTCAAAATTACGTGAAGGTTTCACATGGCCAAGACACACGCCCGTGTTCTAGGCCATGTGGCATACATGGTTGAGACACACGCCCGTGTCTCTGCCCATGTGCTCAATTCTGAGCATTTTGTTTCTCAAAATTAAGCTGTAGGGGACACACGGCCTAACCACATGCCCATGTTACTAGGCCGCGTGTCACATATAGTCTAAACACATGCCCTTGTGAACAAAATAAAGCCATTTCTTGCTTCATTTCTCACCTAAATTCACATTAATGACCTGCACTTAAACTCACATCCATAAACAAAACCAATTCAAGCATTCAAATTTAGCAAATTCCATCATACATTATGGCATAACATTTCATGCATACATGTCTACAATCATACCTTAGTTCAATCCATGTATTAAACATGATTTGATCAACTACTTAACATATATGTAGCTACCATAATTTGACATTACAAGTATATTTAAACAAACTATTACTAGACATTCCAATGGCTAGGTTACAAGCATCATTTACATTTACATGCCAATATGGCCAATATATCCTATACATGCTATTACAACCATAACTGATTTACTATACTATATAGACATGGGCCGATGGATAGTGTGAGTGATCTCTGTCGAGCTTTCAATCCGACGAGCTTTCAATCCAACGAGCTTTCGATTTACTCTAAAATAGGGAAATGAAACTAATTAAGCATAAAATGCTTAGTAAGTTCGTATAACATGGTACTTAACTTACCATTCCTTCTATTTTGAGGTAATTGTGTAAGGTATAATCAATCAGTTTGATCTCAAGCCCTACACACATTCTCATTGCCCTTGTTAGTCATATATTCCATAATAACATCAAAACATATATGGGCTCAACAATAATCAAGTTTCCAAGCACATATGCTTTCCACAACATGTATTCATTTAACATGTATAAATCATCCCTTTATATTACAAGTATAATTTCATAATAGTTCATCTCAAGTTCATATCATTTCATATCAGTACTTTAATCATATTAATCAAAATATCAAGGTCATGATTAGTTCATTCAACATGTATGAGTCTATAATCAAGGATGTACATACTCATCAAATAAATTCCATGTACAATATCGTCATTTCATATTTTCATAGATCAATTACCACGTATCGTCATTTTCATGTATTTCAGGCTGATATGTGTGATAACTCATTTCTTATTCATATCTTCTCATGTTAAGAACTTTTACCTGTTGAATTTATATGAAATATCAATGGATACAAAGGTAGTAAACTCGTGGTGTACAAATCAGGATTCATCAGTTCATATTCAACGGTACCCATGAGGTAATATATCAGGCAGTACACTCTCAAGCCACACATGTATGTAACATGATTATCAGCTAGGCCAAATCCTTTTTATGACATATGCTCTAAAGAGCTTGATCTAGATTACCCATCTGGGCTAAATCTAATCTATAACATGTACTCGAGAGGGCTCATATCAGGATTACCCGTCCGAGCTAAATCCTTTTCTATGATAAGGTCAATAGGATTACTCGTCCGAGCTAAATCCCGTCAGCAACAAATGTTGGACCTAATTCATTTTGGGAAATCACATATCCATCGAATTTCCATTTTATTCAACTGGGATTCAAACATTTTTCAAGCATTATTGGGCATGTGATTATTTCATACATCCAAAACATTCATATTATTCAAATAAACACATTCCACAATCATTTCAAGCATATAAATAACATTCTCATCGTTTATCCTTTAACATCTATCAGACATTATCATTTAATTCAAACATTTTCATTTATCGAGCTTGGTCAGATATGTAATAATTTTCACATATTTATGACATGTATACAATTTATGTAAACACAATCAATACAAGCATGTAAATAAACACAATTTACTTACACGAACTTACCTCGACAATTGTTCGTGTACGAAAAATCTACTAATCCGACTTTCCTCTTTTCCTTGTTCTAGCTCCAAATTTGGTCTATCAGGATCTATACGAGTAAATTTGACATTAATTTATCACATTTCACATTCATGTGGACTCAATTTATAACCTAGGAAAAATTACCATTTTGCCTCTATCTTTTTCATAAATTCCAATTTCATCCCTGGGCCCAGAAAATGAAACTTGTGCAGATTACTCCGTATTCCAAGCCTAACCAAAGCCCCTTACAAATTTTCCAGCACATGTATTCATAAAATTTCAGAATTTTTCATCAAATTTTACAACTTTTCATTTTAGTCCCTAAATCATGTTTTCATAAAAAATCACTTTGTAAAAGTTGTTTATCTATAAATAATCTTTCATTTTCTACCATAAATTTCTAATTTCCAGCATATACATCCATGACCCATTTTCATACCTTGATGACCTTTCAAATTAATCCCTCAAATAAAGAGATTAAGCTATCCCGATTTCAAAAATACCAAAATTACTAAAAATGGGACAAGAGAACTTACCCAATTTGGCCATGAAAGTTTTCTCTCTCTCTCTCCTAAGGTTTCTATGTATTAATTGGGGAAGAAGATGAGAAAAATAAGATGATAATTCTTTTATCATCTTTTTAATTAATTAATTTAATTGAATTCCAATTTAGTCCCTACCCTTTTTAAATTTTCCAAGGATGAGTCATACCAAAATAACTACATACTTTTATTAATGGTCCAATTACCATATAAGGACCTTAAGTTTTGAATTCCATAGCTATTTGATCTTTCTAGCTACTTGTAACACCCCTTTCCCGAGTCCGAGGCAAGGATGGGGTATGAGGGATTACCAGACTAAAGCGTACACATACTTGTAAAACCAGGTCATAAAATTTTGTTTAAAATAAAAACATTCATTCATATTCATAATGTCCCTTATATGGGCTTACGAGGCCCAAAACATATATCAGGGGTGATTCGGGACTAAATCAAGAACTTACGAACTTTTTACAACACTTAGGAAATTTTCCATGTTTGGAGAGTCACACGCCCATGTGGGTTAGGCCGTATGGTCACACACGCCCGTGTGGCTTGGGACACGCCCGTTTCCTCAACTCGTGTAACTCTCTATTTATGATGTTAGTAATGATATAGGGTCACACGGCCAAGTCACATGCTCGTGTGCTAGACTGTGTCCTCCACACGGATGAGATACACGGTCGTGTCTCTGCCCGTGTGGCCCAAAAAATGGCTATTTACCAATCCATTTGGCACCCTTGTTAGCACTTACTTAAACATAACTTCAATGGCACTTTTCATGGCAATTTCATATTGATTTATTCATGCATAAGGCACCGCACTTTGCCTAGTTTAAACTTATCAACTTCATGCCATGATTATCGTTATCACATTCTTACACTTCATACTTATACTAAGGTCTATCCATAGGCCTATTTAGTCACTTTAAAACCAATAAGTAATCTAGGGCTCATTCAAAATTCATCCATACCAAACACACATGACTACACCATATGAAATCTTTAGTACATGCATGCATATAAGAATAGGTTTACAACCCAATAACCAATATGAGCCACATCTCATGGCCATATACAAAATGAATCCTATTCCCATTATGATCCAATACATTTGGCCAAATCAAATGATACATACCCAATTGACTAAGTCCCTATACATGCCATAGACTTAAAGTGCTTGAAATCATTTATACCCTCCAATAGTTGGATAGTGTGATAGAATCTCTGACAATCTCCAACCCGAGCTAGCTTAGTGACCCTATAAAATGAGGAAAAAGGAAGGGGTAAGTTATATGGCTTAGTAAGTCCATATGAAAATAATAAGAGATTTATTGACATGTTTTTTTCCATATTCTCACAACATGTTCTCAAGGTAACACAATCATAATTGCACATAATTCCATTATTTATTCATATTCTAGCCAAGATGTCTACGTGAGTCATAGTCACTAAATTTTTGATAACTTGAGATAAAGAATTCTAAATTAAGATCTGTTAAAAGAATTTGAAACTGGACTCATATTATTTCTACCATAAAATTTTTAGAATTTATGGATTAGCCAATAAGTACAGTTTATTCTTCAAAGTTACCCCTGTTCTTTTGTTTAATAGCTTTGACCTTTCTTTACTAAAAATTAATTATCTCTTAGTACGGGATTTAGATAATGTTCTTGTCTATTTATATTGAAAATAGACTGATTATGGATTTAGTCATATGAATTCTAATCCATAATTATTTTCATACAATTTTTAATGATTTTCCAAAGTCAAAATAGGGGACTCCGAAATCATTCTGACCTTGTCTCATGAAAATTCAAATATCTCATAATATGAAATTATTTTTCTTACACCGTTTCTTCTATTTGAAACTAAACTCGATAAGCTTTAATTTAACATTTTATTCAACCTCTAAATCAATTTCCACAATTTTTGGTGGATTTTAAAAGTGGGACTACAACTGTTGTCTAAAACTATTTTAGTGTAAAATAATGATAACTAAGTTTATAACAGCTTTACAAATCATAAGCATAGACCCATAATCACAAGGTCATCACAAAATCACTCTCATGGCCATGACTTACTTATTTGCATCCTTACCAAAGGTGCATCATAAACCGACATCATTTCTCATGAGTTTTGCACACATACCTGTACCACTTCATAACGTAATCATACATTATCACAACTTTAACATAATCTTTGAATTATCCGCTGAACCACTTCAAATACTAAAGGATACTTGGAATCATCATACACATAATAAGATGCCAAAGCCATGTCCCAGATGTGGTCTTACATGGGATCACACATCGATGCCAATAGCCTAGCTACAGTTTTACACGAAGTCTAATAACAGTGCCGATGCCATGTCCCAGACATGGTCTTATATGAAACCTTATACAGATGCCAATGGCATATCCCAGATATGGTCTTACATGGGATCTCGTGTCGATACCAATGCCATATCCCAGATATGGTCTTATACAAGATTTCAAAACTCACATGTCATGATATTCGTTTCTTAGCTATTCTTAGGGTTCAACCGGGATTTCTGAGACACCAACTTTTGTCGAATCGTCATTGAGACATCATGAAACAATTTCATAAAGACAAATACATATACATATACATATACATTTCATGCAATATTTAAGCATTATACATATAATAGTAATAACATGTTGCATTATTTTCATACAAACTTACCTCGATACCAAAAATGGCGAAAAGAGACCTAACCGTCAATTTCTCGTTTTTCCCTCGTTCTAGGTCCGAATCTCATTTTTCTTGATCTATAATATCACATTTAGCTTATTAATTAGTCACATTATTCAATTTGATCCAAAAATCACATTATGGAAAAATTATGTTTTTACCCCTAAAGTTTCACATATTTACACTTTTGCCTCTAGGCTTGTAAAATGAAATGCGTTCGATTTCTTTATTACCCATGCATTTTTGAACCTCTCTTATGCTTATAACAACCCACATTTTTCATTAAAATATATTTTTAGCACATATTTTATAACTTTTACGATTTGGTCCTTTTATGCATTTCACTGAAAATCACTTAGTAAAAGTCATTTCTCTAACCATAAACATACATAATCTACCACCAAACATCAAAATACACAAATTTCTAACATAGTTCAAAACCTAGGCCTTCACCATATCTCAAATTAATGGTAGAAATAGGTAGATCTTGTTACGAGGATTTCAAAAACGTAAAGAACATTAAAAACGAGGCTAAAACGGACCTTCTATGAAGCTTGGAAGCTTAGCCAAACCCTAACCATGGCTTCTCTTGGCACATTCGGCTGGAGCAAGAAGATGGACAAGGGATTTTGGCTATTTAATTCTTTTAATTACTAGATTACTAAAATGCTCTTAACTTAAAAATATTTTGTTTCACCCATTCATGCCCATTTTTGTCCACATATTAACCAACGACCTAATTACCATCTAAGGACCTTTAATTTGAAAACTCATAACAATTTGACACTTCTAACAAGTAGAACTCAACTTTTTCACTTTTTACAATTTAGTCCTTTATACTAAATTGAGTGTCGAAATGTCAAAATTTTTGAATAGGATTTCACGAAATCATTCCGTGAAATTGTAAACCATAAAAGTAAAATAAAAATAAATTTTTCTATGTCGGATTTATGGTCCCGAAACCACTGTTCCACCTAGGCCCAAAATCTGAATGTTACACTACTAGAATCCAATTTTTGCATTTTATTCGATTTGGTCCTTCTCGTCATTAAGCACATAATCAGTAAAATTTTCTTATCAAAATTTTCACACGACATGTATATAATAATACGGACCATAAAATAAAATAAAATAAAATTTATTTTTTGGCTCAGATTTGTGGTCTCGAGACCAATATTTCGATTTCACCGAAATTGGGCTGTTACGTGCAAGGATTTGAGCAAAGGACCAAAGGGTAAGTTGAACCCTCACCACTGAACCAACAAGCTCATTCTGTCATTAGTTGAGCGAAAATAATACATAAACTAGGTCTTCAAAATCAGAGATTCAAACAAAAATTAACAAAAATTCAAGGGAAGAGATTTGAACACAGGACCTTAGGCACACTTCCAAAATACTTAACCATTGAAACAAATAAAATTACTTGACTCAGTTTTCACAAAATTAATTGAAAAATAGGACGTGATCACTCTTGGTTTTACTAGCCCAATTTCTACTAACTCGATTTTTGAGATGTGACAACTGCTCACCTTGCGATCTAACTTTTTGCAACATTTAGAAAGTAAGTGTGTGAGTTTTTGTGAACTCAGTGCGTATACAGGAAATAATAACCACAAAGCACACATAAATTATAAGTTAAAGGTTATGGAAAAATTATTGAACTTGCGAGCTAGGTTCACCATTCTTAAGCGAAGCCTAGTTCGCTAATACTTATTGTTAGATAGCTTTAAACTATAAATATTGTTGTTCAGAAAATATAAACTTGTTCACTTTTTCTTTCCTGTTGGATTAGCAAATCTCCTTATAACGCTTCAGAATGACTCAAAAAGTCTTAACATGTCCCACAAATGCAGCACAAAGCTAAGCACTCTCCAACACACCAACGTGTCTCATTGAATGGAGCTAAGCTCAACACTCCCTTATCTCTTCTACCTACCCCATGGCCTCAATGTTCAAATTATTAAACATATAGGTGAATACTCAAAATCTTATGGCATGCCATTATATCCAATAGATTCAGGAGATTATCATGTTAAAACATTTACTTAAAGCATAAAGCTTGTAATTCATAAGGAGCTTGCAATGCTTATAACATAAAAGGCTTGCAATAAAGAGCTCATGTATCATTGTTTATGTAAACACATAGTTTAAAACTCAATAAAAAATAGTTTTTAGAGAAGGCTTACTCTCGTAACTTAGGTTAATACCTTAAGCTCCTGATTAACATTACAGTTCGCATATATTAGTGGCGATCCCTAAACACTCACCGATTTTTTGAAACTTTAGACAAGTTTTGCCTTTCCCTTGTCTTTGCTTGTAAATGGTTGTATTAGGTTTACAATTACAAAAACACACACAAGTCACTAATAGTCAAAGCATATTAGAACTCAAACATACTGGATCTAGGTTCGCTTATGCCAGTGTTTTAGCGAACCTAGTTTCCTTTGTTGCGAACATTAACGTGACAGAGGAAAATAGTATTACCTTCGATCCTAAGGGCTAAGTGATGGGTTCTTGGAACTTAGTAACAAAATAATCGATGAAGAATTTAAGAGAATAACAAAATATGAACTTTCTAATGGAAAAGGATTTCTTTTGTAGGCACTTAGTGTTTTAGTGTTCTTAAGATACTTTAGTTGTAATAGAAGTAGGAAAAAATTATGTACATGAATGGTGTTATAATTTGACTTCTTAATTATGGTATAACTCTACTTGGCTACTCATACTTTTGTCTCTCGACCTAAAATAGTGACTACATGTAACACTCAAAACCCAACCTAGAAGTTTCGACCATAATTTGGCGAGCTACATTAGCCACTAAAGTGACTCTTCATTGATTCCCAACCTAACCTCCAACATACCACTTAAGTCTTAAAAAATGTTGCGCTAACTTAAAACATAGTAGCAGTAATAGAAAGTAAACACACGAGCTTTACAAACAAACATAAGCAGGTTTGCTTGCCTCATAACAACATACTTAAGAGTTTGAAGCAGAACTTAGACTTTTCAAACGACAACATAGTTCGCATAACAAGAAAACATATGAGTTTGTAGTTATATAATGTTTTTTCCATATAGACAGACTTCACAATCATAAGGAAAATGCATGCAAAGGTTATTATATTTCAATAGGGTTTGCATATAATAATGGATTCACATGCATATATGGGTTCTTATATCTTACTAGTGGTTCACATGTAATAAAATAATCATAATAGGGGTATGCATAAAATTAAGGTTCGCATCACTTACACGGGATCGCTTATATTTATTGGATCGCAGAACAGGGTATGCATGTAAATAAAACACAGTATTCTCATGCATGGATAACATCAACTTTATTTATGAAATAACAAGTACTTTAAACATGGTTCACAAATCAACGTACTAAGAATTTAAACATATCTAAATAGTCTAAACTTCAAATAATATTGTCAAATTCATAAAGCTGGAAATATAACATTTAATTCTAAACCCATGACAATTATCTCATTGCCTGTAAACGAGGTTCACCAACATTTGCTCAGGAGTGCACCTTACTACAACATTGACCTCGCCAATGCTAATCTGCAACCTACTTTCCTGAGAAGAAGAAAGGAGTGGGTGAGTTCATTGTGAACTCAGTGAACAATAAAAAAATATTAGGATATGTTTTAGAAACATAATTTTTCTTTTTCTAAAAAAAGAAACTTTTGTCTTGAAAACGTTTCGCGTGCTAGTTTTGGGAGTGAGGTTGAGAGACCCAGCTCGCACATTCTATTAGAAAACAATACTTTGGAAAACAATTTAGATAACTCATTAGTCTTTTCTTAAAACATACTTGCCAGGGCTTGCCTTAAAATCGTGAGGCCTATTTTGTTTAACAAAAACCTTTAAAAACTGAGTTTGGGTTCGCCTTAAAATCGTGAAGCCAACTCGCACTTTTCAGAAAAAGCTTTTCTTTGAATAGGGTTTGCCTTAGCTCACAAGACCAGTTCATACTTACAAGTAGAGTCTGCCTTAGATTGCAAGACTGGCTCGTCACTTTTTCTTGTTAGATATAATCCAAACAAACTCGTAGAGGAGCACGTATTTTGAGACATATCACACTAGCTAGCATAAAGTTGGGTTCACTGAGGAGCACCGTCACTTACAAACAGAGCCTATCTTACAAGATTGGTTTGTCACTTTGTCTCATTGGATGTAATCAAACTATAACACCTCTAACTCGTGTTCGTCGCCGGAATGGGGTTACGAGGCATTACTAAACGAAAGCACAACTCCAAACATTATCATATTAATTCAAGTCATAATCATATAGATTTAACAACCGTATTTCATATGCGAATTATGCGTTCATTGCAATTCAAGATTTAAATTACATCAATGCTTATGACTTAATCCAGTATCTAATCATAATTTATTGTCACTCACTACATAGATTAATTATTACATAATCCAAAATATATATATATCCAAAAACAATTCATTACATGTACAGAACATATAGCATATCAATAATTTCATTATGGAATATTAAACCTATATTTTTATTCTTCAATAAGTCATGCATATACATAAGTTATTTATCAATTGAACTAAATTTCATTACTAACCTTTCCTTTCATTTATGCGGCTTAAATGTGTTAATCTATGTGTAAATCGTACATTAGCATTTTAACACAATTTAATAACAAACATTCGGATATAAATAACCCATTTCAATTCTATGTCTACTTGGCTAACTCAACTTATTTATACATATTTAATAATTTATAAATATCTAATGAATTTATATTGCCATGCACATATACATATTAACCAATTTATAAGCACATATATGTACATGTATAGACATATAAACTCACATCAAACAAACCATGTTCAATTACTTAAGTATACTTATCCATTGTCATTACGCCAATCTTTTTATAGCAAATATTTTTATCTATTAACATATAATTCATTTAAAAACCTCAAACAATCCAATATATATATATTTTCCTTAAGTGCAGAATCACATATAACTTATAAATATATTATTCATGTTGTACATCACGTGACCGAATGCTATTAACTTTATCTCGTTCACACACAATCATGTATCAAGCACAACTATAAGTGTCATATCTTATTTCTAGCTGTCCAAAACTTATCTGAACTAACTAACATGCTTATATAAAAATATATATATCCTGACCATTATCAAACCATTTCTAACACTTGCATCACTAAACACATATACCATGCATAACATAATATATAACATTATAACCGGAACAGATTAGATAACCAAAACATAACTATACCAAACTTAGGAATTAAGCCATTTTTGCATGGCTTTAGATTTACACAACCAAAATCCATTATTTCAAAGTATGTCCCGACCTATACATGCCATAATTCGAGTTTAACTATTTTAATACCGAAGCAGTGGATAGTGTGAAAGACTTTGCTGACGATCCCCGAGCTTGTAACTTGAATCCAAAATCTATAAAATAGAGTAACATAGCACACAAAGTAAGCTATCATAGCTTAGTAAGTCATAAGCAAATAAACAATTTAATAATATGTTCAACTTGTTTAAGCTAACCGAATTAAATTATCATTATCAGTGCTTAACCTTATACCTATAAATGAGGTAAAATAATACATTTCCATGTACCATTTTCACCCTGACCAAATGCTCACCTAAACTAATTATTCAAATGTCATCCAACTTTCAAGCCAAAATATCACTATATAATCAAACATTTATACATATGAATAAGCTCAAGAATCATAAAATAATATTTTGCGCACGTATTTCTTATTTGGCCGAATATACACAATCACACATATGTATATACACATAGTTAAAAAGAACTTTAATAAAACTTAAGTTACTTATCTTCAAGATCGAATTCACATACCATATTCGCACATATTCATTATTAATTTCATACACAACATGTAACATACATAATATAGCTTACTTACCTTATTTCAATAGATAATAGACTATTTCATACCTGGCCTTTCAGCTTATATTTCGTATTTATTCACAATTAATCGTTGCCAGATGAACCATTTGGAATTGGGTAGGACACTCGAATAATCACACATATCGTACAATGCCAACGTCCCAGACGTGGTCTTACATGTAGTCACATAACGATGCCACTGTCCCAGACAAGGTCTTACTCGTACACATATATCGGAATCACATATCGATGCCATGGTTTTACTCGCACACATATATCGGAATCCTATGTCATGACATACTTATCCTAGCTATTCCTAAGGTTTTTACGGGGCCTTCGGACGTCGTAACTCAGTCGAAATGAATGATCAAACATGGTTACCAAGCTTATACACATTCGACAATAGCATATATAAATTCATACTTTGCATACCAGCATATATATTTAGCATTTAACTATAATTAAACACGTCTATTTGTTTATAAACTTACCTCAGATGATGTAAAAGAGAACAGGGCAGCTAGTCGACGACTTTTGTTTTTCCCCGATCCAAATTCTATTTCTTTAGTTCTTGATCTAAACACATTCAATTTAAGCTCATTAAAACATATTTTCATTCAATTTAATCCAAAAACACATAAATGGGAAAATTACCATTTTACCCCTGACATTTACAATTTTTACAATTTAGTCTCTATTGCACAAAACACAAAATATGCAAAATTTCCCTACTCCCATGTTGGGCCAAATTTTACCCATGCTTATACAAGTTCATATATTTCATTTATTTCATATTTTAGTCCCTCAAATTATTATTTTTACAATTTAGTCCTAATTACTCAAAATCATCGAAAACTCCAATACAAAACATGTTAATCTAAAGCGTATCTTTCATATTTCATCATCAAACAAAAAAATCACACACTCTCAACAATGGCACAACTCAAAATATTTATCAAAATCAAAAATTAAAGCATGAGTTTTGTATTACTCAAAGCAATGTTCTCAAAAACATAAAAATTATAAAAAATCGAGCTAAACACATACCTTGATTGAGCTTAGAAATGGCCGAACCCTAGCTTTGTTATTTCTTTCTCTTTTTTTTTGTTATGTTTCGACAATGAAGAAGATAATGAACAAATGATATTTTAACTATATTATAATATGTTATATTATAACATGTGTTTTTTTAACCTTTATTATAAAATTATACTCTCACATATTTTAATGTCTTTACCGTCCACTCACATTAATAATGGATCAATTACAACTTTAAAGCTTCAATCTAGAAAGCCATTAACAAATTAGTCCCTTTTAGAAATAACTACCAAATTTTCATTTTACGTGATTAAGTCCTTTTATTTAATCTGGTACCTAAACAACAAAATTAAATCACGAAAATTTCACAGATATAAATTCACACAAAATAAACATAAAATAATTTTTAAATATTTTTCTGACTCAGATTCGTGGTCCCAAAACCACTGTTTCGATTAGGGTCTAAATAGGGCTGTTACACAAACCTAGCTCGTAGAGGAGAAAGAACTTTGAGGCTCAATGAGGAGCAAGCTCGCACGGGGAGCTTTGCTGATACACAACTTGTAACTTAAGATCACGTGGGGAGCTTCGCTTATACACAACTTGTCATTTAAGCTCACATGGGGAGCTTCATTGATACACAGCTTGTAAAACCATTTCTGAAAACATTCTTTAAAACCTTAGCTTGTATAGGAGCTCGTACAAAACTATGCTTTAAAAATCACATTTTCAAATCATATTTGAAAACAGAGGTTCGTAGCTTTAAATCATGAATTTTCAGAAAAATTACCTTTCAAACTTGTTTTGAAAACATAATTCTAAAAAAAATATCAGTATAAAATGAACAACATGGCAGTTAACATACTCCAAATATTCCAAATCACTCACCGAAAAATGGATAAACTTAAACAATTTAGCTTTGCCTTTATCCTTGCTGGTAGACGATCTGGCTGGTTCACAACAAACATACACACATATTACTTAAGCAAAACAAGACATACAGAATTCATGCAATGCGAACCTAGACAATTACACCCAACAAAACAAAGGCTTACCCTGATAGCTACGACCTAAACTTAGAATAGAGATTTTGACGATAGAATATTCAATGAAGAATTCACAGAATTAAGGGTCGTATTTATATACCTAAGAGTCCTGATAATATTTGGATACCTTACTTGATTTTGGAAAGTTATTACTTGCACGTAAAGTATTCTTAGATACACTAAATCTTTATTTCCTAGTTCAAGTCTGAATGTATCTTTGACGGGCAAAACCCAGTTTGCAACAAGACTGACAATCCCCAGTTCACAGCAAGACTAGTGAGCACCATCTCACTATCACATTAGCAACCTACCTCATAGAGAAACTAGCAAACCCAACTTGGTATCAGACATCTTGAGGCATACACTTCTACTAGCAAACTCCCTTGCTGATACTCTTTTGGCAAACCCCTAGCTTGCCTAAACCTTGGAAAACATCCAATTCATTAGAAAACAGGTGAACCCTCCACTTGCGAGGTGTTACACTACAACTCACTAGGCCCACTGACGAACTTCAACTTGCCAAGCCCTTCGGCGATTACATACACTTAGTCCACTGGTGAATACCAGTTTGCCTAGCCTTCTAGCAAACACCATCTCGCCACGTCTCCTGGCAAACTCCAACTTGCCAACCTTATTCGCATACTTCAGTTCACCAAATCTACTAGCAAACCCTATTTTTCCAAGCCCAAACTTCTAGGCTCTACCTTGGGATGTTACAACTTTCCCCTTTTTAAGAAATTCTATCCTCGAAATTACATATGTTAGAACATATGAGGGTATTGAAGCTTCATTACTTCCTTAGTTTCCCAAGTGACTTCACTGCTCTTGTGGTTTTGTAGTAACATGACTAAGGGAATTCTTTCGTTTCGCAAGACTTTGTCCTTGCGAGCTATGATTTCAACTGGTTCCTCATCATAAGTTAAATCTGGTCGCACCTAAATATCATCTACTGTCACGACATGGGATGGGCCCACACGATACATTATTAGCATAGACACATGAAAGACATCATGGATTTGCTTAAGTTCTAGTGGCAAATTAAGTCGATATGCTATTGGACCAATCCTTTCAACCACCTCATATGGGCCAATAAATCGAGGACTTAATTTTCCCTTTCATTCAAACCATAAGACTTTCTTCTATGGCGAAACCTTTAGGAACACTTGTTCGCATACTTGATACTCAATGTCTTTCCATTTTAAGTAAGGGTATGACTTTTTTTTGTCTAATGCAACCATCAATCATTCGCATATTAGTTTTACCTTATCCTTTATTTCACTAACTAGTTTTAGTCAACCATTCACTTCTCATCTAACTCTGCCCAACACAAGAGGGTTCAGCACTTCCTTCCATACAACACCTCCAAGGGTGCCATCTGGATACTTGCTAGATAATTTTTTTTATATGTGAACTCTGCCAAGGGTAAATATCGTTCCCAACTTCTTGTGAACTCCAACACACAGCTTCGCAGCATGTCCTCCAGTACCTGTATCACCCTTTCTCACTAACCATCTGTTTGTGGATGATAACAGTGATAAAATTCCATTTTGAACCCAAGGCTTCTTGCAAACTCTTCTAGAATCTCAAAATGAATGGAGGATCTAGGTCAGAGGTAATGGAAACTAACAAGCCATAGAGACACACTATATTTGCGATGTACAGTTTTGCCAGCTTTTACAGAGTATAGTTGGTGCAAACTGCTAAGAAGTGCAAAATCTTTGTGAGTCGATCCACAATTACCCATATCACATCCTTCTTTGTTGAAGTTAGAGGCAAGCCTGAAATAAAGTCTACAGTGATCCTCACCCACTTCCGTTTTGGAATTTTAAGTGGTTGTAGCAATCTTGAGGGATATTGATGCTTTAGTTTCACCTTCTGACAAACGAGACACTTCGCCACAAACTCTGTAACAACTTGCTTTAACCCAGGCCACTAATACAGTTCACAAAGATCTTGGTACATTATTGCGTGTGAATATAATACGAGAATGTGCAAGTGTACAAGTCGAATCAAGTAATAAATTAGTAAGAAAGATCGTCTCCTTAAGGATCAGACAGGATTAATTTGATTAAGATATTACTATAAACTATATGGATCAAACTGTGGCAAAATAGAATAACAATTTGTAAGGGAATAATTACGTATGAAATATTAAAATCAAATAACTAACTTAAAATGATGTGGAAAAGATATGGAGAAAAAGTTGAGAAGATCTACGATGTTGAATGGGAAGGTTGGGATTACTAACAGCACGTTTGGTTGGGGGGAAGGAATAGGATTGTAATGGAATAGAGTTGTAATGTAATAGAATTGTAATGGAATAGAGCTGTAATCAGTAATTCAGTTGTTTGGTTGAATGGAATGGAATAGAGGTATAATAATATTCTTGTGTTTAGTTTAACGGAATAAATGTTGTAATAGCATAAGGAAAAAGGTTTAAATGACCAAAGTACCCTTAATATAAGTTTTTTAGGTAGATGATTATCGTTATTGTTATTAAATTTTATTAAATATAATTTAATCATATTTTAACATAATTTCTATTAAATACAAATTAATAAAAAAATATATAATTTAATAAAATATAATTATTATTAAAATATGAATTAATAAAAATTATAATATATAATATTATAAAATAACATATAACCTACTTTGTTATTTTTAAACTGCAATGCATATTTAATATGCTAAAATATCATTAGTGAAACAAATAATTTAATGATTTTCTAAACTGAAAAGCAAAATATTAGAACTAATAAATAGGTTGAGAACTATATATTACATCCAAAAATAATGTTCATACATTAACAAAAAGTTCCATGATGTCATTAGCTTATACGCCATAATCTAAATGTTAAATTTTACAACACCAAAAAGTTATAATAGTCTATGGCATTCTACTAATGGCATCTTACCATCCAAATATTACATATACAAAAATTTATCAAAACATCACCAACACAACCATGATTTTTAATAGTCAGAAAGAAATCTTCTCACCCATTCCAATCGAGCTGAAGAAGGTAGACTAAAAACATGAGCATTTGCGTTGGATGGTCAGGAATTTTTCTCAATGCATGAATGCTCCTACTTAATTCAAGGCCAACAATTCATATGTTTTCCCCCAATAACATGGCAGCATTAGTAATAGAAGTAGAAATGTGTGCAATTCCATCATTCATCTTTTTTTCTTCTTTGAAGATGTGGAACCATCTTGGTTTGGCTTTGGCGGTTGCGATTGTATAGCCAAGACATCCATCTCATCCAATGAAACATCATCTTCACATCCACGGTAATTGTTTCTTTCTTCAAGATTATCTGTAGTAGCTACATCCTCAATATCTATTTCTTCAACAATATCTGCAGTTGTTTGAGCATCATTTCCAGTGGCTTGATCTTTTGCATATATAGAAGTAAGTTGGTCATAATAAGGGAAATTGCAATGTCTGAATTGACTGACATCTTTATGACTCTATAAAAAAAGGAAGGAATCCACATTAGATATAAGTTTGATAAAAATAAGATAATAAAGACAGAAAATAATTCTTAAACTTATATATGAGTTCCACACAACATCTTCAGCAAGAACCATCTGCCTATGCTCGTCCCAACTAAAGCCGCTATTGTCTTTTCCACTAAGCATGTCGTAAATGATTGCTCAATCCCTTTTCAATGTCCTAATATTTGATTCAAGATTAGGCTTAGCCATCAACATAGCATGAGGTAAAATTTTTTCTAACATTCCTTCCAACTCATTTAAATAACCAGCCTTGAATCCTATATCTACATTATAGGTTCCAACATTGTACAAGTTGACCATACAAGCAACCAACACAACATTGTCTTCTGGAACCCATTTTCTTTTGATTCCTCGAGAATTTTAGGGAGAAACACTTGATTGTGAAAAACCTGACATATCTATCTTAAGAAAAAAACACAAATTAAAATTAGGTTCAATATTGTGAATCAGAAGGTTGACGCATTATAAAATTATAACACATGATGAATCAAAATAAAATAAATTAAAGTTGTAATTCAACAAGTTCAGTACAATACATAAAGACAATTCAAACGACATCAAATTTTTGTAAACTAGATACATGAAATAACATAAAGAAATTAACCTTCTACTATGTTTTAATAAACCTAACTAATTTCTAGATGCTTGACGTTCATAGAACATTTGATTGGCTAGTTCCATCCTCCAAGTATCCCATGTATCTGATGGATGAATATTTATGATATTCGGTTCATTGACATCTATCACATTACTAGCTAATCCTTCTCCCAATTCCACTTCAATGGGATCAAGACTCATATAGGTTTGAATAAAATTATGGAGTAAACAACATGTAATAATGATTCTATTATACACCCTTACAGGATAGAATGATGGACTCCTAAGTATTCCCCATCTAAATTTTAATAACCTAAAGCATCTTTCAATAACATTGTGCGCTGAAGCATGTTTCATTTTGAAATTTTCTTTTGGAGTACTTGGTTGGTAACTCTAACGCCACTCATTTAAATGATATCTTTGTCCTCTAAAAGGAGCGAGAAATCCCTAATAGTTTGTGTAACCAGGATAAACTAGATAATAGCAACCTATAAAAAAGAAAAAAAAACTATTTATCATGGTTAACTTTCCTAAAAAAGTTTGATCTTAAAAATTAATTCAAATTTCTCCAATCCTGGACTTTATCATGAGGAACTTTTAGTCCATATCTCCTACTAATAGTATCTCAAAAAACCCGTCCATCAGCAATAGAACCTTCTCAACCAGGAAGAAATAAACAAAATGCATATCAGGTGTACAAATACCTAACATACTTGTTGCTATGTCACCTTCTCACATTAGATATCTAGGTTTATCAACTGTTGGAACCCTAATCTTGATGTTGGTTCCATCTAAAGCACCTAAGCAATTCTACGTCACATGTATAAAACCTCAAGTTAGGTTATTGTATTTAAATCTAAGTCAACTAAATTATGTATGAGCTATATACGGAACTCACTCCAATACCTTGAACCATTTCCACCTTGGGTATGTAGAATTAGCTGTAATTGGCTCTGTCTTTTTAAATAACACATCTTGTAAGCGTATGACAACATTTAAAATTTTGTGAAATGATCTGCTAATGGTTTCCTCAAACCTATTAATGTGATGCTTGATAACTCGATTTTTAAGGTGATGAGAAATTATATGTAAGAACATTACCACTTGCTCATCAAGAAGCATGTTCCTTGATGACTTCAATCCTCCTAAAGTTTGTAACATCTCACATAGTTTAAAAAAGGAAATTCTATTCATCCTAACTTGTTCAATACATGTCTCGTCACTATCATATACAAGTTTTTTCATGTAATCTCGTTTAGCATAAAAATCTAAAATATATGATCTAATCATTGGTCTATAAGTATGTAGGCTTTGGATGGCACCCAATGTAACTAAGAGCCAACTTGGAATTGAACAAATTTGCAACCATACTGTCAATGCAAGATCAATTCTTTTATGCCTCTTACTTTTTATTATTAAAGGCAGACAAGCCATTACTGCAAGATATTAAAGTGTTACATATCTTTAAATCATAGTAAAATGGTCACATTTCTTCAATACTAATTTCAATAACAGTAAAACAAAATCAAAGAATTTAATTGTCAAAGAACTTACAGTGATTCAGTGAATATAAGAGGCTCAACTATTGATGGAGGAAGCAATCAAGCAAGCTAAAGAAGAAGAGGAAGCAATAACACAGTGTCAAAGAAAAATGAACAATACTTATTAAGAATCTTTGCAAAGCACAAAATAAAATTACAACTATTTTTGCAAGTAAAAAACTTGAAATTCATTTATTTATCAAATTTCATTCAACAAAATTGACTCTTTGTTTAGCAAATAATATTGTCTCGAACAAAAAAATATAGTTGTTTTAAAAGAAAATTTAATGATGAACATCTAAACAATTGTAGATAAAATTTTTGCATCTAGAATTTACATTAAGCAAGAAGTATAGGATTTCATTGACTTGTAACTTAAAGTATGCAATTCAAAAGTGGATGAAAATGGATAAAATGATTTGTATATATATTGTAGAATGATTTGCAAATTATGAAATAACAAATATGTTCAATTTTTTTTGAAATAAAATATGTTCATAACGTTAATTATAATTTTTAATCAAACAATATAAATAATATAAAACATTGTTTAAAGAACAAAATTAAATATAAAATAAATGAAACATATCGAAAATAAAAATAGTTTTAAAAAATATTAACAAAAGTGCATTTAAAAACTTATAGAACTCAAGTAGTTTAATGGTAATAATTTCATTGTGATTGTCATGATTGTGTTTTTGTTTATTGAAGAGTTCTTTTAGTTATTATAAGCATCATGATAATTGTAGATCAAGTCCTTGTATGTTAATATGACTTTGGCCTTTTTTGTTATTGTTTAATTTTGTATATGGTTTTGTTTTGATTCAATTATTATTTATTAAATTTTGACTTAATATACTGTAGTGTTAAAATCTAACATGATGCACTCATAATGTAAAACTACCCGTGAGTCATCAAATAATTAAAAATAAAGCCACTCGTATTTATTTTTAAAAACTTTTGATGATTTGTCATCATCTAATTTGTATAATCAGTTTGTCAAATATAAACTTAATCTATCATAACCAATTTCTTGAGATAATCATACAGGAAACATAAGAAAGTAATAACCAGTGAAATACTTAAGAAACTTTTAGCAATGCTTCTACGGATCATAAACCAAGAGGCATGATTTAAGAATAAGTAACTGGAGGGAATTAAGGGGATAGTGGAACCAAGCAACTTCTCCATACAAAAATAACCAGAGAAGTAAAATCGTACTGTGAAGATTGGCGATTTCACTCTTGTTTCTCTTCCTCACGTTTGGGGGCTTCTTTGATCTAGTCTATTGCATCGTCCTAAATGGATGGAAACAAATCATAGTTAATGAAGAAAAAAAAGTATGGAAAGAACACACATATATAGGTAGCAGCCATGCTACTCGAACTCTTCGAAGTACTCGTATCCAGTAAATGGATCTGAATATAGGGATATAACCTCTTAGATTCTTCCAAATATATGAAAAACCTTAGAAAAATGTGTATTTTGTGAAATAATGATGTGAAATACTGAACATGCATTTTTGTGATATGATAAACTCGAAAATAAAAAACTTTAACTATGTTAACCAAATAATAGTTGAGAATTTAATAGAGGATACCAACACTTTAAAATTTTGATTTTGTTTATTTAATCATCAACTTTATGATAAAAGGAAAAACACATTGAGTAGCAGAGAACAAACACCTTTGAAAACATCAACAACAGTACTTCTACAAGAATACAAGCACACACCTTGACCAAGACAACTAACAACTTATGGGAAAGAACCTAAACTTACAATAAGAATAATAAAAGAAACACCAACCAAGCACTCATGACACACTAACCATCAATTCAAATTTGCAAGAATGAACTTTCAAAGTCACCAAAATTCATTTTCAAAGAGAATTCCCTTAAAAGAGCATCAGTAATAGTATCCAAATCACTCCTTGAATCACAAAACATCAGCTTCATGTAACTCTATAACCACCACCAATACCAGCATTCCAAAATAAGTGATTCTCAATAATATAAAATGAAAATTAAGCTTCATGATACAATGTTATAAAAATACTAATATAATTTCCTAAAATGGAACTAAATTTACTCAAGTATGAACAATTAAGCAAGTCTAGATGCCTGAAATATAAATTTTTTCAAGAGTTATCATGCCCCCAAACCTGAGTTATTGCTTGTCCTCAAGAAAAATATGCATGAATGCATGAATGAATTGCCACAACAATATAACTACCTTTTGTAATGTCAGACTATGTAGAGCATATTTTATACTTCAGTTCTCAATAATCTTCAATTTCTAGAAAATTATTCAAGTTTCATAAGCTTGTTTAGCAAAAAAAAAAAAAAGAGCAAAAATTGTTGCCCTAAAAATAAAAATTTCTAATTACTCTTGTAATTTTGATTATAGGAAGCACCTTCTAATGTACTTAATGTATCTGTTATCTAAGCTCAGTTTCCTTTTAATAACTTGGCCTTGCATAACTCAATTACAAGTATCTTTACTAGGGGATTTATCTTGTCACATGATCTTCTTTACTTGACAATCTTAGTGGAGCATACACTAAATTTCCAGGTATTCCATCATGTCTCAATTTGAATACTCAACTGTTTTGAGGATTCGGTTGCCATTCTTTCCTTTTCCATCAGATCCAGATCAGGAGTGATAGGGTTGATTGGGCTATCACGCAAATTATTTCCTGACCCAAATGGGAAATTCACGGGGATTCCAGCATCAACCGGCCCATGTTGAGTTCTTACAGTGACAAATGGCCTTCTAGGAGGTGCCTCAGTTTGCAATGGCACATGAGACGGAGTAAAACCCGGAGGAGGACCCTCATTCTCCTCTTCAGTGATTGCCATGGGAGCTTTTCCTTTATCAATGGCCCTTAACAGCTGAGCCATTTCAGCTATCATATTTCTCTGAGCCTCTAGCATTTGCTCCCTCATGTCATTCTGTATTTTGGCCAACTGTTCTTGCAATTGGTCTTGCATATCCTTTTGCAATTGTTCGAACCTTTGATCTATACTCTTAGTTTTAGTGCGAGTGTCGTAAGGATGTGTGATTTCCAGATTTTCTTTTCTACCTCTCTAGAAGTAAAGTTTAACTAATTAGTGTCTTTCTATAACTTTGAATGCATATGTGGTGTAGTGTAAATGCATGAATGCAAAAAGGAATCGATTCTGATTCAATTTCATTTAGAAAACCTTATTTTGAAAAAGAATATCTTTACATATAAGAGGATTAAAAATACGCTTTCGCCCTAGTGCCCAAAGTTTTAACTCTATCTAATAAAAGGGCTAACTCTTGTCCTATATCCGATGATGATCCATACATCAGACTTAATACATCAGCTCGTATTGCCAAGTCTTGCACATATTCAACAACCTCTCGAATCTGGGCTAAGGCTTCACCAATGACGTGATCCCTTTCTCTAAACTATCCTATATATTGATGAAGCTCTCCCTTTAGATAATCTTCTCGCGCCTCGAGCTGCTCAATCCGAGGTTCACCATCATGCAATGCCACTTCCAAATCTTCAACCTTACTTTTTAGCTCTTTTAACTCGACCGTAGGATCATGGTTTCGATGCCAACGAAGGGATCTTCCAAGCTTAGTTACTTTGGTCTTCAACCCTTTATTCTCTTCTTCTAATGCCAAATTTTGTGACCGCATCTCTTGGAACTTCCTCTCCCAATACTCGGGTCTAGCTTTTTCCTCTTGGACCTCTTTCTGCAGCTGATCTGAAGACCCTCCTACTCTCGCTCTCCTCAAGGATACTTGTGCCTTTTTGTAATGCTCGTTTAGATCACCTCGATCTTCCTCTTTTCTTTTCTCTCTTTCTCGACCTCCATCCTTTGAACGTCGACGTCTAAGCTCAAGTACATCTTTTCTTCTTCAAGCTTTGCTATCCTCTTTTCGAGCTCCAAGTTCTTTCTCTCGAACTCTTGCTTCATAATTTCTAACTTTGAGGGCATCACTTGTAAATATTCCTCTATCGGTGGAGCTCCTTCCACGCTTGGCTTAGAGATGTTATCATTAATCCTTCTGCCTCTCCATTCACAATACTCCGGAGTCATAGCAGGGCTAATAGCTACTCCTTTTAATCGACAAGTCTTATTCTAAGCACTAGAGTTCTCATTGACTTTCCTCTTGTAGTTAGCTTCTCTATACACGAACTCACTTTGAGCCAGCCCATGAGTTGCTGGTACGAACTGCCTCAATCCAAGCTGCCTCAACACAAGCAAATGGGCATAACTAATGGCACTCCAAATTCCCGACGGAGGAACCCAATCAAAACTGCCGCATCGGTAAAGAATCTCACCAGGAATCATCCACGGAGCCCTCCACTCAACATCTTTTGACTGAAGGTTCTGAAGTAGCGCTATCTTTCAACGGTGAGTAATCCTCGAAGAAGACCCGACAAACCACTTTGTTTATCAATCGGAAGTGACTGTAGAACTAAGCTAAAAGTAACTGAGCACAACCGACAAACCTGCCTACACTGGCCCTCCTACATGCATTCAAGGACCTGACTGTCTCTACCAAGATTGCAGGAACAGAAGTGACCTGTTTACTAAGTCAATAGAAGAGATCTGTGGTTGCCTCGTCTACATATCCCAAGGCCCTAGGGAAAACCATCAATCCATATAAGCTTAAGGCAAAAATGTCTACCCTCTTCACCTCGTCTGGATGCGTCTGGATTAGTTCTTTCAGAGCCCTCCACGGAATGCATTTATTCTCACCCTTTTCCTTGATTCTAGCCATGATCCATAGCTCACTCATCCCCGTAATGGTCATCAGCTTCTTACCAAAGGCTGGGACATAAGCAGCTCGAGAATAAATCCTATCACACTGAAATCTAGGATAGCGAAGTAAGGCGGTGTACTCCTCCACAATAGGCACTAAATCCACCTCCCCAAAGGTAAAACAACTGTATGGAGGGTTCCAAAACTGAGCGAGAGCTCGAAACAAGTCCTCATCAATCTGAATATCAAGTAAGTGAGGTAAATCTCCGTAATTACCGTAGAATGACTGTTTAGTCTCATTGCCCTACTGATCCCAAATCTCCTTAAGCTCCTGCAGATTATTCTATGTGACACTGATGCGAGTGTAGTCTGACAGCTCCGACATATACCCCACAGCTATACTATCCCCCTTTTCTAGTTGAGTTTGCTCAGACCATCTATGGACGTTAGCGTTGCCCTCCACTCTATCAAGAAGTCCGTTCTCCATAATAAAACTTCCTAACTTAGAATCTGACCGTGAATCGATACCTTTGTAAATGCAAAATGACATGCAAACAAAAGAAAAGAAATAGTCAGTATCATATGATATCAATAAATCTCAACGATAGTTTATAAGGGTAATATTTAAAGTTTAACTCTAACTAAGTTGGGCTCTTACGGTTTTTCTATATGAGGTTGTTTCTAAAGTTTGAGGTACCCGAACCAGCAGATTCCTCGATTCTCACCCATTATAGGCTCATTTGAATCGAGTTCAGTTCAGGGGAATACATTTTCCTATGGCTACACGGAGATGAAAATCTCACGAAACCACAAGTACGGATGTATCCCGAAAGTGATCCACTATCCTGCACGGAGGCAAAAACCTCATGAAGGCGTAGTTTCTCACTCCCACTTAAGGGTGTGACCACAACGGTCATGCAAATGCAATGCGTATCAGAATATAGCAACACATGCAATAATACAAACACATGTAATGCAAAGAGGATTAAATTTTAAAATTTTTAATTTTCGATATTAGGACAAGAGATAATCAATTACACGGCTTGACTCTCTTATTAGTCCCCAGCGGAGTCGCCAAGCTGTCGAAACCATTTTTTAAATCGAGTTTTGGAAAATGGGAATCGACTTTAAGAAAAACGAAAACGGGAGTCGCCACCAATCTTTTTAGGTGTGATTGGATCACCTTTAAAACATTTTGTTTTAAAATCATTAGTTTTGGTTTACGAAATAAAAAGAACGGGTTCGGGATTCGGTTACGTACGAGGAAGGATTAGCGCCCTCGTAACGCCCAAAAATTGGTACCTAATTAATTATCAAATGTCTTTAAGGTCGGAAATTAAAAATTTTAAGATGCAATCCTCTTTTAATATTTTTGATTTTTGAAAATTAGGGTTCACTTATATCAAATAAATCAAAATATTACGTCTAATACGTTAGGACACAATATTTTCAAGATATTTGACGCTAAGTTAGCCTTTTTAGAAATCCCTATCTCAAAACGACAAAACACCACATCCAGTAAGTTAGGACACAACACTTTGAAATTCCAAGACAGTTGCTCGTATTTTGAAAATTTTAAAAACTTAGAAGGGTACTTGACTATTCGAACTCAACGAGAAAAATTACAACCCAATAAGTTAGGGCACTACTTTTCTCGAAGTTTCCAAACACCAAGCATTGCCTTTTTATTTTTGAAGACTTTGAAGTCTCGTTTTTAAAACCGATGCATGATGGAGCATATTAACATACGAGATAACATGTTATAATAATAGGTAAATAAAAGCACAACAACATAAATATTATATACTAACCAACATATATAAGAAATAAAACATGACAAATTTTAAATAAGAAAAATATATATAAAACGCAACATATATTTAAGAAGAACAGGTAAAAACCCATAAACATGTAATTCAACATATATTTAAACATATAAATGATGCATGATATTCAATTTTGACACATATATAAAAAATATGCATTTGAAAGTAAATTATAAAAGTCTAAGATATTGCATAACATATCAAACATAACATAGCAATTAATTCTAAAGCAAATATTGTATAATAATAAAAACATAAGTTTTAAAAATATATGTATAATATAAACAATTGATAAATAGAATGAGCATATATAAAAAAAGTGTGATATTTAATAAAACATATATTTAAGAATAATAATTATATGAAAAATATAAAATATATTGGTATATAAAATATCAAATGTGTAAAAGAATTTATATTTATAATAAAATAATTATATAATATATATAATAAGTATAAGTTTAGAATAATATGAAATAAGTAATTAATGATGAAATATACGTATTATACAAATTATAATATTATAATATCTTCAAAAATGCGTAATAATAGAATATGAGTAAAGTAATTATTAACATATAAATAAAGATACGTATATAATACAAGTTAAAACCTTTAATGATAATAATATATGGATAAAAAATATACAATGGTATAAAAAATGACATAATATAAAATAATTATAATTTATAATATGAAAGTGTATATATGTAAAAATAATATATAATATATATAAATAATTAATAAATATATAATACAAGTAAAAATATAATAATAATATATAAATAATAATGTAAAATAATAATAATTTATGAAAAATAATATATAATAAATAATAATAATATGAAATAATATATTGTTAAAATGTAAAATAATATAATAGTATAAAGATATAAAAACATTATGTGATAAAAATATACTATAATGATTAATATGATAATAAAAATATATGAAGTAATATAATATAATAAAATATAAGTAAACAATTACAAGATATATAATACGTATATTCATATTAAAATATAATAGTATATGTATAAAGTTTAAAATAAATAGGTTATAAATAGATTAAAAGGGATAAAAGGGACTAAATTGAACATAAATAAAAGTCAGTGGCTAATTTAATCAGAAAATAACTGAGATCAGACCTAATTGAAACGGCCATTAAAACCCTAGGGATTCATCAGGAAATTTTCCCTTGTCCCTAAACGGCATCGTTTTAATCCCGGACTTAAAACAGTGACTACAAGGACTAAATTAAAACTGAAACAAAATATCAGGGCTAATTCGTAAAAAAACAAAATTGTAAACATAAAAAGGGTGAAGGGACTAATTGGGTAATTAACCCAATCCTCAAAAACACGCGGATCCTCCTCGGGTAATCTGGTCAACGCGCGGATCCTGGGGCCTTAAAACGCCGTCGTTTTAAACTTATCAGACTAAGCTAAAACGGGACCGTTTTGAAAGGGCTATATAAGCCAAATTTTAAGCTTAAAAATCATTTTTACACCGGTCTTTAAAAAAAAACCTAAAACGCTCTGCAGAGGGAAAGAGATAAGTCCCTAGCTCTGGCCTCCGGCTTCAGTGCAGTGCTTGCACACGCGCCTTACGCGCCGCCGTACGCGGTGGTCTGAAGGATCAAAAACCTTCGTCCTTCCACAGGTAACCTCTTTTCTTTTAACGTTACTATTTTTAAAAAAAAAAACAAGAACGATTCATATATTCGCAAAAGAGAAAAGAAAATAAAGTATGGAAAATAATCACCTTCTGCAATATTATTGCAAATGTTTGGTGTACAATGCTTTTGTGGTGTATTTTTCTCTCTCTGTGTGTGTATTAGCCTCCCCCTTTTTACAGATTTGAGAAAAGGCTTTATAGCCTTGATTTACTGCCTATTTTGGAAAGAAATCGAAATATTTCTTTCCAAACTCTGTTCTAATTTATTTACTGCAATCTTGCTTTGATTTCTTTCCTTTTCTTGCAGGTGACCGCGAGGAGCTCAGTGATTCAAGGGCTGCTGGCGTTGATGGGGCCTGAAGTCTGGTGGTGAGGATTCGTGGTGACGGTGAGGCACTGATTACGGAGGAAGAGCCTTGAATCGTGGCCTCGATTCAGGAGCTGGACAGACACTCCCTGAGCCTTTTAGAATCAGTGGAGGCTCGAGGAGAAGGAGAGCTAGGATTTCTAACCCTATCTGAAAGTCATTTGGGCCCCTCCTATTTGGGCCCTTGGGTTTGGGTCTACTGTAGGTTAAGTTTGGGTTTGTAAGTTATTTGGGTTAGGGTAATGGGTCTAAGGTATTTAGGCTCATGAGGTCTTGAGGCCTGTGTATTGTAAATGGACTGTTTAAACATTTATTTATTTTTGTATTTCCATTTTGGTTTTAAGGCCTGGTCAAATTTGGGCTATTACACTTGTCATGTGAGTTCATCACATAAGCGAGGCAGGCTTTACAGCCTTTACCCATCATCTTCTTTGCTCTTATTGCCAAGACCATGTTGGAAAGAAATTGGGTTTGCCCTCCCAACCTCCACAATTTCCATCCTTTCATTCACAGTCACCTATTTTAGTGCGAAGTCTATCTTAGTTTTCTGCTTAGTTAGCCAATCCATCCCTAAAATTTTTTCAAACCCATAAAAGGGAAATTCCATTAAATCCATGAAAACACATGTCCTTGGATCATTAAGGGACACCTACGGTACACTCTATCAATCAATATACTCTCACCAAATGAATTGGTAACAATTATACCGTTATCTATATTTCCTATTGGAATAACCAGCTCACAAGCTAGCTAACTTAATATGTATGAGTGTATGGAACCAGAATCAATCAAAGAAAACAATGGTAGGTTTTGCCAGGTGAAAGTACTTGTAACAGTTCGATTTTGGGGCTAGTCGGAATAGTGGTTACGAAACTACTATTCCAAAGCTATATAAATTATTTTAATATTATTTTATGTGTGATGGCATGATTATAAAGGTGCATAAAAATTTTGGTGAATTAATTTTAACGTTTGAGAGCTTAATTGCGAAAGAGGACTAAATCGTATAGAGTGCAAAAGTCCTATTTTGATGGCTAAGGGTGTCAAATAGCTAGAAAATCAAAATTTGGGTCTTTAAAGGGCAAATAGACCATAGGATGATGCTTGGCCGGCCATGAGACAAGGAAATTAATCTAGTCAAAGGGTTAGGTGAATTGATGACTTAATGTTGTCTAGAAATAAAATAAAACAAAAATGTTGTCATCTATTTTTACATTTCCTTCTTCCACCGAAAATTTCAACAAGAATAGGGGTTTGAAAGCTTGAAAATTTCAGTCACTTAATCTCCCTACAAGTGGTTTTGATGACTTTTCTTGATAATTTTTGTATTTTTGGAACCATTGTAGCATGATCTTCTAAATGAGGGGACTATTTTGCAAAATGGTTGAAAGTCTAGGGTTTTACAATGAGTGTGGTCATGTTGTTTTCTAAAATTTTATGGAAGAAAATGAGTTATGGTGGTGTAATAAACAACTTTTGTGAAGTAGTTTTCATAGAAACCCTAACTAAGAACATTTTGCATAAGTTGAAAATTCGATGATAAATGTGAGAAATAATGGAAATTTCAGGTTTTTATATGAGTAAAAAGGGTTTGGTTAGGCTTAAGATATGAAAAAGTTCGATAAAAATTGATTTTTGGACCTAAGGGTAAAATGGTCATTTTATGAAAGTCTAAGGGCAAAATGGTCATTTTGCCCGATTTTTAAATTTTTGAGAACCTAGATAAATAAAATGATTAAATGTGTGAATTTTCATCATTAAAGATCAAGAATTACAAAATCAGGGCCTAAATTGGGGGGGGGGGAAAGCAAAGCAAGTGGACTAAGCCGAACTAGTCTTCTACATTTTGTAATTCGAGGTAAGTTGTATGTAAATAATACAACTACGTTGTTATTATATGCGTTTGAATTGATATAGCATAAATTGCTTGTTTGTGGAAATGATTATGTATGTTGAATATTGAGATAGTAGAATTCTCGTTTAGACCTTAGGAAATAAATCGGATATTCATGCCATGACATTCGGGTTATTTGTGTGCTAGTGTAAGACATGACTGGGACATGCATCTGCCACGTTATGAGAGCTAGTGTAAGACCATGTTTGAGACATGGCATCGGCATTGAGACGAGAGCTAGAGTAAGACATGTCTGGGACATGCATTGGCCTCAAGATGTAAGCCAGTGTAAGACATGTCTAGGACATGCATCGGCTACTAGAGGTGTCAGTGTAAGACCATGTCCGGGACATGGCATTGGCACGTTTAGAGGTGTTAGTGTAAGACCATGTCTGGGACACGGCATCGGCACAGATATGTGAGAGCTAGTGTAAGACCATGTCTAGGACATGGCGTCGGCCTTGATTTCGATAGTTAGTGTAAAACCATGTCCGGGACATGGCATCGATATTATACCCTATGCTTGAGGCTTAGTGAATATCTAATATCATTCTAATTGGTTCAATGGTGAGAGTTACAGTTTAAGTTAAACGAGAAAAGTATAACCATGCTGTAAGTGGTACAAGTACCTATTTGAAATGTATGAGATGTGAATTGAATATATGCTATGTGAATTGTGTTGGATAGCAATGAGTAAGTTGTGCTTATGCCTATTTTTGTACTATGAGCATGATGATGAATGGTAAAGTTGTTGTTATAGTTATTTGCATGCAACTTATTAAGCTTTATGTTTACTCCCTCTCCTTCCATTTGCTTATAGTGCCGCCTAATTAGCTCGAGGATCATCGGACGTCGGAGACATCGATCACACTATCAACCGAAGCACTTGGTACAGTTGGTTTTATTATTTTGAGCATGGCTTGTATAGGGCTTAGACTTTTGAGTTTTGTGTCAATGTTAATTTAGCCAAAGTGTTGGCTTGGGATGAACCCCTTCATTTTGTATAAAGCCTTGAATAATGGCTAATTTTAATTATTGATATATGCAAATGATGATATTTTTATGGACGAGTAAATTTCTTGAATGAGGTAATGCCTTGTGTGGTGATTAGACCTTGTATTGTTGAGTGGATTTGTCAAGTTAGATGTTATGTAGGTTAATGCAGGTAAGGGTGGTGAGAAGGCTTGGTAAATAGCCTTATTTTTTCCACACGGGTAGACTCACGAGCGTGTGTCTAGGCCGTGTGTGACACATGGTCAGCCCATGGGCATGTTGCTTGGTCGTGTGTCCCCTACACGTAAAATTTGCAAGTCAATATGGATGGTAGTAAACATACGGGCGGAGACACAACCGTGTGTCTCAACCGTGTGAAGGACACGGCATCTGGCCATAGGCGTGTGCCTTGGCCGTGTGCCCTAAGTTGGATGCTAACGCCAGAAATAAAATGTCGAGGTTTTTAGACACAGGCTAGGACACAAACGTGTCATGGCCGTGTGAGGGACACGGGTTATAGACACGGGCGTGTGTCAGGCCGTGTGAAAACCCTTGTAGGTTCAAATTTAGAATTTAATTCACACGGGCATGGGACACAGGCGTGTCCCTAGATGCTCAGGCCTTGTGTGTCACACAGGCCATTAGCATGGCCGTGTTATAATGACCACACGGGCGTGTTCCCCTTTTACACGGGCGTGTGTCTTGTTTCAAGATTTATTTTTCTAAAGTTAGTTAAAGGACCCGGGTTGGTCCTGAATGGTTTCCAACGGATGTTTAGGGCCTCGTAAGCCCATATTAAGGAGTTTAGACAAAGTTCAAAAAAGTTTTTAATTTGACCGAGTCTTAATGACATCGAAATGATAGTATGCATGTGATTAAGTGTAGTAACGTCTCGTATCCCGTCCTGGCATAGGGCTCGGGTATGGGGTGTTACATTTAGTGGTATCAGAGCTATGGTTTAGTCGGTTTTAGGACTAACTTAGTGTGAGTACGTGTCTAGCTATACATGCCATAATTGTATATTGATAGTGTGACGACTTCTGACGAGATAAATTGTGTTTTTATTTATATAGTAAATGGATCCTGGCATAGCTATTGCCGATGATGTGGAGAGTAATGCACCTGCTCCCGCTGAAGGGATCGCGTAGGTAGATAGTGGGCCTGTGACACCGAGTCAGGGTGGAGGGGCTAAAGAAGTTTACCTCCACATGATGGATGCTTGGTACACGGAGTTTATTCGTGCGAATCCGAACATTCCACCTCCTTCGATTCCTCAGTATGCCCCTGGAGCACAGCAAAGAGTGGATATAGTTAGGAGGGAGAAACCACCAGTAGATAAAATACAAAAGTAAGGAGCCGAGGAATTTCGAGCTAATATTGACGATGACCCAAAAAGAGCAGAGTTCTGGTTGGAAAATACCATTAGGGTATTTGATGAACTAACGTACACACCTGAGGAGTGCGTGAAGTGCATAGTGTCACTCCTACAAGACTTGGCTTACCAATGGTGGAATACTCTCGTGTCCGTTGTACCCAGAGAGAGGATAACTTGGGAATTCTTCCAGGAAGAGTTCAGGAAGAAGTACATTAGCCAGGGATTTATAGACTAGAAGAGGAAGGAATTTTTAAAGCTAAAGCAAGGCCGTATGACAGTGACAGAATATGAATGTGTGTTTGTAAGACTCAGCAAGTACGCCTGAGAGTGCGTATCTACCGAGGCCATAATGTGTAAGAGGTTCGAGGATGGCTTGAATGAAGATATTCGTGTATTTGTCAGCATCCTAAAGCTAAGGGAATTTGTAGTACTGGTTGAGAGAGCTTACAGAGCAGAAGAGTTGGTTAAAGAGAAGAGAAAGGCGGCTATTGAGTTGTGTGATTCGAAGAAGAGACAGATTGAGAAGTCACATCAGTCCTTAACTAAGAGATCGAAGGAATCCACTACTCGATCGAATGCTTTAGGGGGATTCTCGAGTAAAAACAAGAAAAGCAGTACATGGCGTCTAAAGCTCAAACCACTTCCATCTCAGGTGTTGGTAGTGCTCGGCCAAATAGGCTGGAGTGTTCGCAGTGTAGTAGGCGTCATTTCAGTGAGTGCTAAGGGAATGAAAGAGGTTGTTTCAAATGTGGGTCATTAGACCACTTCATCCGAGACTGCGCTAAATTACATGAGAAAGAGAAAAAGCAAGAGGTGAGGGCGAGTAACGCTCCTTCGAGGGGTAGACCACAAAAGAATTCGGGCAATAGGGCTAGCAATAGAGGTGCTCCTAAAGATTTAGCTGTGAGGTCCGAGGGCTGAGTGCCTGCAAGAACTTATGCCATTCGCACTCACAAAGAGGCATTTTCACCAGATGTGATTACGAGTACTTTTTCTCTTCATGATATTTCTAGTGTTGCTTTAATTGATCCGAGGTCTACCCATTCTTAAGTATGCATGAAATTAGTACCCAGTATGAATATGTCTGTTGAGCCTGCCGAATTTGTGATAAAAGTGTCAAACCCATTAGGTAGGCATGTGATAGTTGATAAAGTATGTAGAGATTTTCCTTTAATGTTTAGAGGTCATTGTTTTTTGGCTAACCTCATGCTACTACTGTTTGATGAATTTGATCTAATTCTTGGCATGGATTGGTTGACTGCTCATAATGTGATAGTGAATTGTGGTAGCAAGTTTATTGAAATGAAATGTGAGAATAGGGATATTTTTCGGATTGAATCAGGTGAACCGGATAGCTCATCAGTACTGATCTCGTCTTTGACTGCCGAGAAATATTTGAGGAAAGGGTATGAGTCGTAACTAGAAATTGTGATGAACATCAAAGAGTCTGAAGTGAAAATTGAGATAGGGCCTGTGGTATGCAAGTACCCGGATGTATTTCTGGAGGAATTACCCTGATTGCCTCCAACCAGATTCGATATCGAGTTAGTCCTTGGTACGACACCTATCTCGATTGCTCCGTATAGGATGGCTCCAACAGAGTTAAAGGAGTTGAAGACTTAATTACAAGAGTTAACGGATAAAGGTTTTGTAAGACCGAGCTATTCATCGTGGGGTGCTCCGGTACTTTTTGTGAAAAAGAAAGACGGGTCGATGAGATTGTGCATAGACTACCGATAGCTCAATAAGGTGACCGTGAAGAACGAGTATTCCTTGCCGAGGATCGATGATTTGTTCGATCAGTTGAAGGGAGCCGCCATGTTTCCTAAGATCAACTTAAGGTCTGGTTACTACCAGTTAAGGGTTAAGGAATAAAATCTACCGAAAATTGCTTTTCGGACGAGGTGCAGCCATTATGTGTTCCTTGTTATGCCTTTTGGTTTAACCAATGCTCCTATGGTATTTATGGACTTAATGAACTGCATTTTCTGACCATATTTGGATAAGTTCGTTGTTGTTTTTATTGACGACATATTGATTTATTCGCGTGATGAGAGCGAGCACGCAGAGAATTTGAGAATGGTTCTATAAACCTTGACGGATAAGCAGTTATACACCAAGTTTAGTAAGAGCAAATTAGGACATATTGTGTCAGGTGACGGGATCAGAGTCAACCCGAGTAAGATCTCAACTATTGTTGAGTGGAAATCGCCGAGGAATGTGTCAGAGGTTCGAAGCTTTTTGGGTTTAGCTGGGTACTACAGAAGATTTGTGAACGGATTCTCCATGATAGCTACTCCAATGACAAGGTTGTTACAAAAGGTTGTCAAGTTCGAATGGACAGAGAAGTGCCAACAGAGTTTTGAGTAGCTAAAGACCTTATTGACCGAAGCCCCAGTTCTAGTGCAACCGGAACCGGGAAAAGAGTTTGTGGTGTATAGTAATGCATCCTTGAATGAGTTAGGGTGCGTGCTCATGCAAGAAGGCAGGGTGATAGCCTGTGCCTCAAGATAGCTAAAACCACACGAGAAAAACTACCACGATTTAGAGTTGGCAGCCATCGTGTTCACATTAAAAATTTGGAGACACCATTTATATGGCGAGAGATGTCAAGTGTTCACCAACCATAAAAGTCGCAAGTATTTAATGACTCAGAAGGAGTTGAATCTACGACAATGAAGGTGGCTAGAGTTGATAAAGGATTACGATGACTACCACCGGGGAAGGCGAATGTAGTCACCGACGCTCTGAGTAGAAAATCATTATTCACCTTGAAAGCTATGAATGCCCAGTTGACCGTGACTAGTGATGGCTCGATTCTAGCCGAGATGAGAGCTAGACCTGCATTCCTTGAAGAGATTTGTGAGGCTCAGAAAGGTGATTGGGACTTGCAAGCTAAAATGGTTCAGTGTGAGACGGGAAATGAATCACAGTTTAGTATTGGTATCGACAGTTGTATGATGTACCGATACAGAGTTTGTGTACCCAAGGATAATAAGCTTATTTAGAAGATTTTAGGAAAGGCACATGGTGGTTGTTTGTCTATCTACCCGGGTAGTGTGAAAATGTACAATGACTTGAAGAAAATGTACTGGTGGTCGGGGATGAAAAGAGACATTTTTGAGTTTGTTTCTAAGTGTCTAGTTTGTCAACATGTAAAAGTTGAATACCAAGTACCTTCGGGTTTACTCCAGTCTATCATGGTCCACAGATGGAAGTGGGATCAGATTACTATAGACCTTGTGACGGGTTTGCCGGTAACCCCGAGGAAGAAAGATACCGTGTGGGTTATGGTTGATCGACTGACGAAGTTGGCTCACTTTATCCCGAAACGTATAGACTTCTCACTCGATAAGCTAGCCGACTTGTATATTTCTAAAATTTTGAGACTTCATGGAGTGCCCTTGTCGATAATTTCAGACAGAGACTTGAGGTTTACCTCGAGGTTTTGGAAGAAATTACGAGAGGCTTTGGGAACAAAGTTGAACTTTAGCACAGCTTTCCACCCACAAACCGACTGACAGTCAGAGAGAGTAATTCAGATCTTAGACGATATGTTGTGGTATTCCTTTCTCGAGTTCCAAGGCAGTTGGGAAAAGTATTTACTGATAGTTGAATTCGCCTACAACAACAGTTATCAGTCAAGTTTGAAAATGGTGCCTTATGAGGCTTTGTATGGGCGTAAGTGTCGAACACCCTTATTTTGGACCGAGCTAAGAGAGAATCAGATACAAAGGTTGACTTAGTTAAAGAGACCGAGGAGAAAGTTAAGGTGATTCGCTACTGTTTGAAGGCTACTTCGGATACACAAAAATCTACGTGGATTTGAACCAGAATGAGATCGAGTTTTAAGTCGGGGATGAAGTATTTTTGAAAGTATCCCCCTAGAAGAAGGTTATCCGATTCAGAAAGAAAGGCAAATTAAGTCCACGATTTATTGGACCTTGTGAGATTACCGAGAGAATAGGGCCTATTGCCTACCGATTGGCCTTGCCCTCAAAGTTGGAAAAGATTCATGACATGTTTCATGTGTCCATGTTACGTCAATATAGATCGGATCCTTCACATGTGATCCCGCCAACAGAGGTTGAGATTAGCTCAGACATGACTTATGGGGAAGAGCCAGTTAAGATTTTGGCTCAAGAGGTTAAACAATTGAGGAATTAAAGTGTAGCACTCATGAAGGTTTTGTGGCATAGACATGGAGTCGAGGAAGCCATGTGGGAACCCGAAGAGACTATGAGAGACCAATACCCGAATCTATTCACCAGTAAGATTTTCGAGGATGAAAGTCCATAAGGGGGAGAATTGTAATAGATCGATTTTGGGGCTAGTCGAAATAGTGGTTACAAAACTATTATTTCAAAGCCATAGAAATTATTTTAATATTATTTTATGTGTGATGGCATGATTATAAAGGTGCATGAAAATTTTGTTGAATTAATTTTAACGTTTGAGAGCTTAATTGTGAAAAAGGACTAAATCGCACAAAGTGCAAAAGTCCTATTTTGATGGCTAAGGGTGTCAAATAGCTATAAAATCAAAATTGGGGGTCTTTAAAGGGCAAATAGACCATAGGATGATGCTTGGCCAGCCATGATACAAGGAAATTAATCTAGTCGAAGGGTTAGGTGAATTGATGTCTTAATGTTGTCTAGAAATAAAAAAAAAAAGAAAAATGTTGTCATCTCTTTTTACCTTTCCTTCATCCACTGAAAATTTCAGCAAGAATAGGGGTTTGAAAGCTTGAAATTTCAGTCACTTAATCTCCCTACAAGTAAGTGGTTTTGATGACTTTTCTTGATAATTTTTGTATATTTGGAACCGTTGTAGCATGATCTTCTAAATGAGGGGACTACTTTGAAAAAATGTTGAAAGTCTAGGGCTTTACGGTGGGTGTGTTCATGTTGTTTTCTGAAATTTTATGGAAGAAAATGAGTTATGGTCGTGTAATAAACAACTTTTGTGAAGTAGTTTTCATAGAAACCCTAACTAAGGAACATTTGGCATAAGTTGAAAATTAGATGATAAATGTGAGAAATAATGGAAATTTTGGGTTGCTAAACGAGTAAAAGGGGTTTGGTTAGGTTTAAGATATGAAGAAGTTCGATAAAAATTGATTTTTGGACCTAAGGGTAAAATGGTCATTTTGTGAAAGTCTAAACACAAAATGGTCATTTTGCCTGATTTTTAAATTGTTGAGTACCTAGATTAATAACATGATTTAACGTGTGAATTTTCATCATTAAAGATCAAGAATTACAAAATCTGGGCCTAGACCGGGGAAAAGCAAAGCAAGTTGACTAAGCCGAACTAATCATCTATATTTTGTAATTCGAGGTAAGTTGTATGTAAACAATATAGCTACATTGTTATTATATGCGTTTGAATTGATATAGCATAAATTGCTTGTTTGTGGAAATGATTATGTATGTTGAATATTGATATAGTAGAATTCTTGTTTGGACCTCAAGAAATAAATCGGATATTCATGCCATGACATTCGGGTTATTTGTTTGTTAGTGTAAGACATGTCTGGGACATGCATCGGCCACATTATGAGAGCCAGTGTAAGAGCATGTCTGGGACATGGCATTGGCATTGAGACAAGGCTAGTGTAAGATATGTCTGGGACATGCATCGGCCTCGAGATGTAAGCCAGTGTAAGACATATCTAGGACATGCCTCGGCTACGAGAGGTGTCAGTGTAAGACTATGTCCGGTGTAAGACCATGTCCGGGACATGGCATCAGCACGTATAGAGGTGTTAGTGTAAGACCATGTCTGGGGCATGGCATCGGCACAGATATGTGAGAGGTAGTGTAAGACCATGTCTAGGACATGGCGTCGACCTCGATTTCGATAGTCAGTGTAAGACCATGTCTGGGAAATCGTATCGACTTGATGGATGAACCAGTGTAAAACCATGTCTGGGACATGGCATCGGTATTATACCCTACGTTTGAGGCTTAGTGAATATCTAATAGCACTCCAAATGGTTCAACAGTGAGAGTTACAGTTTAAGTTAAACGAGAAAAGTATAACCATGTTGTAAGTGGTACAGGTACCTATTTGAAATGTATGAGATGTGAACTGAATATATGCTATGTGAATTGTGTTGGATAGCAATGAGTAAGTTGTGCTTATGCCTATTTTTGTACTATAAGCATGATGATGAATGGTAAAATTGTTGTTATATTTATTTGCATGCAACTTACTAAGTTTTATGCTTACTCCCTGTCCTTTCCATTTTCTTATAGTGCCACCTAATTAGCTCGAGGATCATCGGACGTCGGAGACATCAATTACACTATCAACCGAAGTACTTGGTATAGTTAGTTTTATCATTTTGAGCATGGCATGTATAGGGCTTACACTTTTTAGTTTTGTGTCAATGTTAATTTAGCCAAAGTGTTGGCTTGGGATGAACCCCTTCATTTTGTATAAAGCCTTTAATAATGGCTAATGTTCATTATTGATATATGCAAATGATGATATTTTTATGGATGAGTAAATTGCTTGAATGAGGTAATGCCTTGTGTGGTGATTAGACATTGTATTGTTGTGTGGATTTGTCATGTTAGATGTTATCTAGGTTACTGCAAGTAAGGGTGGCATGAAGGCTTGGTAAATAGCTTTATTTTGTCCATGCGGGTAGGCACACGGGCGTTTGTCTATGCCGCGTGTGACACACGGTCAGCCCCATGGGCGTGTCGCTTGGCCGTGTGTCCCCTGCACGTAAAATTTACAAGTCAGTATGCATGGTAGTAAACGCACGGGTGGAGGCACGGCTGTGTATAGGACGCGGCCTCTGGCCACAGGCGTGTGCCTTGGCCGTGTGCCCTAAGTTGGATGTTGACATCAGAAACAGAATGTCGAGGTTTTTAGACACGGGCTAGGACACGAGCATGTCAAGGCCGTGTAAGGGACATGTGTTATAGACATGGGCATGTGTCAGGCTGTGAGAAAACCCCTATAGGCTCGAATTTAGAATTTAATTCACACGGGCATGGGACACAGGCATGCCCTAGATGCCCAATTCGTGTGTGTCACATGGGACATCGGCACGGCTGTGTTATAATGACCACACGAGCGTGCTGCCCGTTTTCACGGGCGTGTGTCCTATTTCAAGAGTTATTTTTCTAAAGTTAGTTAAAGGACTAGGGTTGGTCCTGAATGGTTTCCAATGGATGTTTGGGGCCTCGTAGGCTCATATTAAGGAGTTTAGACAAAGTTCGAAAAATTTTTTAATTTGACCGAGTCTTAATCACATCGAAATGATAGTATGCATGTGATTAAGTGTAGTAATGTCTTGTATCTCGTCTTATGGTTCCCTTATAGCATAAACTTGTGCAAACTCTCCTGTTTTTGCTTGGGTGGCAACTGTGTGTGCTAGAGTTCCCTGCTCAGCTGATCTAGTGCCACCACTTCTACCTCCTCCTCAACCACAAGTACCAACTCGCTTTTGGGCTTGCAACCCTTATTGTAATTCTAGGCAGTCCCTTCTTATGTGTTCTTTGGATCCGTACTTGGAACATCCCCCTGTTAACTTACGACAATCACCAGAGTGCCTACATTCACAATGTTCGCAGAGTGGCCAACTTAATATTTTGTGTGAACCTCCTTTTTAAGCTTGGGTGTTTCCCTGCTACTGCTATTGGTCTGATTGCAAACTACATTTAACATTTTTTTTGGAGATATGTGAGTCACAATCCTTCTTGAGTGCTTGCCCAGGATGTCCAGAAAATTATCTCAAAGACCTTATTCCAGTTTACAAAGTCTTTGCATTTGTCTCCTCAATAGCCTTCGCCTTATCAACCAACTCATCAAAGCTCGTCGTGTCATGAGCTACTATATTAAGTTGGATATCGTGGTGCAACCTTAAGCAAAACCTTTTATAGTGATCCCTTTCCTACGAAACCATTTTAGCCGTGTACTACCTTAGTTGCACAATTTTTGCCTCGTACTCTGTAATAACCCAAATTTTACGGTTATCGGGAAAGTGAATTTTCGAGTCTCCATTTCTAAAAAAATAGATTCGTAAACATTTATTAAAAATATTTACGAAGTCAATTGAGTGGTTAATTAGACTTTAATTAAGTAAATTTAGCTTAATTAAGAGTAATTAGTGGAAAGGATTAAATTGAATTAAGTGTGAAAGTTTAATTAGAGAATAAAGAAAAGTGAAGGGACTAAATAGGAAATAAGCCAAAAAGGGGTGACAAATGTATGGTTAAAATAAGTTAAATGTGTACAAATATAAATGGTACACATGTATTATACATGTGTATTTACTTATTATATAAGTAAAATAATAATAATTAAAGTATATTATATTCATATTATTTTATATTAATTAATTAAATAAATAAAAGTTATGACAAGTGTAAGGTGATAAATTAATACATGTGTATTAATAAATATACACATGTATAAATAATAAATATTATAATAGTTTAATAATAAAATAAAGGAATGAAATAAAGAAATAAATGAAATAAAAGAAATGAAAAAGAAAAACAAAGCAAACGAAACAGAGAAGAACAGGGGAGAAAGAAAGGAAAGAAAGAAAGAAAGGGAGAAAAGGGAAAATCAAAGTTTTGAAGCTTTAAACTTTAATAGGTATGTCAATTTAGCCCTTTTTACTTAATTTTGATGTTTTAAAAGCTTTAGAAAAAAGTTTTGATGAAATTAAGTTGATATTTTGAAAGTTATTAGATTTATAAATATTGTTCATGTTGAGTAAAATGATGAATTAAGGGCTAAATTGATAGAATTCAAGTTAGAAATGAAATAAGGATTGAATTGTAAAGTGATTCATAAGTTTTATGCTTTAAGGACTAAATTGAAAGAATTTCAAAATTATGGTTTTATGATGAAAAATAGATAATTATGTCTAAGTTTGGTTAAAAATTGAGTAGAAATAAAGTATGAATTAAGATAGAAAAGTAAGTGAATTTAGTTAGGATTAAATTGAAATTAAAAGTAGAAAATCAACATTTTGCACTAAGACTATTTTGGACAGCAGCAGTAGTTTAAGTTTTAAAAATCACCAAAAATTGTAGAAATTGAATTAGAGGATGAATAAAATATGGAATTAAACCTTATTGAGTCTAGTTTCTTATAAAGAAACAGTTTAAGCAATTGAATTGTAAATTATGAGATATAATGAATTTTGTGAGACAAGGTCAGAATGAATTCGGGTTCCCCTGTTCTAAATTTGGAAAATCACCAAAAATTGGAGAAAAATAATTATAGGGTTAAAGTTAAATTTTTAGAATCCCTAATGAGTCTATTTTTATCAGAAATCAACGAGAATATTATCCGAGTTCTGTACTGTGAGATAATTAATTTTTAGTGAAGAAGGGTCGAAACTGTCAGACAGCAGAATAGGGGTGAATTTAAAGAATAAACTGTACTTAATGGCTAAACAAAAATTTTTGAAAATTTTATGGTAAGAATATTTTTGAGTATAGTTTCAGGAAAAATTAACGGATCTTAATTTAGAATTCTATAACTCAAGATATAAATTAGTAATGTATTAATGATTATGAATTGTATTAATTTCGTAGTCAATGTGTTACCGAAAATCTCGGCTAAGAAAGGACAAGACAAAGTCAACGGGAGTTAGCTCAAAAATTACGGTTTGTATTTCTATAACCCGAACTTAATATTTAATTATTGAATTTATTATTTATTATGTATGGTAGGTGCATTGATTAAATTATTTGAAATAAAATAAATTATGAATATGTGTAAATATGTGAATTGTGTATTGATTGAAAAGTGGTTGGAATTGAACCGAAGTATGATTATATATGAATATCTGAAATATATATTGGTATTGAATTGTACACTGATCAGAAAGTGGAAAAGTGAATTTGAATTGAATTGAATTGAATGGAATGGAATGGAATTATGATTAATTGAAATGTGTATTGGTTGGATATTGAAATATGAGAAATTGTAATTGAATTGAAAGCGAATTTGAAATAGAAAAATGATTTGAATACCCTATTAACTAGTCGGACTGGGTCGGATATAGTTGGCATGCATAGGATTTGGAAGTGTTCAGGCACTGAGTGCCATACTGGTGTGTTTGGTTGGAATCCGTATATTCGCCAAAGTCCGAGTCTGTTAATAGGGTAAATATGATATTAAGTAAATTGATAAGAAATTTTAATTGTCGGCTTGATATATTTGGATAAGATGACTTTACGGATCGGTTAGGCGCTTTATGTGCCGTATTTTAGGCACTTATGTGCTAGTTACAGTTACCGCTACTGCTACTGTTACCGATTCGGCACTTTGCGTGTCGAATATTGTTACTGCTACTGTTATCGATTCGGCACTTTGTGTGTCGAATATTGTTACTGTTACCGTTACCGATTCGGCACTTTGTGTGTCGAATATTATTACTGTTACCGTTACCGATTCAGCACTTTGTGTGTTGAATACTGTTACTGTTACTATTACTGTTACTATTTTGAATTTGTTCCGATGAGGTACTCTGTGTACCGTACTGCTACTGTTACTGTTATTGTTCTGGCTTCGGCCGATGAGGCACTATGTGCCGTACTGGTGTGTTGGTTGGATCCGTGTATCCGTCTGAGTCCGAGTCATGTTAATAGGGGTAAATAAAGTAACTGGAAAGATTGACTGTTACTGAATAATTTAATAGTTACTGAATATCTGATTTTACTGAATAATTGACTGTTACTGGATAACCGATCAATTGATCGATACTGAATAACTGGTTATTATTGAATAATTGATTGTTACCGAATAACTGACTGTTACTGAATAAATAATTATTCTGAGTGTTAATGAATATTACTGATTGATTAATTGCTATTGAAAAATAATAAATGATTTGAAATTTAAAGTAGACAAAAACATTGGTTGGAAAGTGAATGTTTGAATTCTCATTGAGTTTGAATAGTTCAATACATATATTAATATGTTTTATAATTGTTTAAGTGTTCAGATTATAGAAATACCACTGACTGTATACTCAGCGTACGGTTTGTTTCCGTGCACAGGTTAAGTTAAGGCTAGACTGTTGAATCAGCATTCCAGGCCGATCCCAAATTCAATGAGGTAAAGTATGTTGAGTATTGATAATGTCATGTACCTAGGATGTTTAATGAGAGTCATTTAAATTGTAAAAGTATTGATGAAATAAGTAAATTATGGTTGGCAACGGTATATAGTATGAATTTTGAAATATAAAAAAACATTCGTATTGCTTCTAAATTAGTTCCAAATTGAATTTACTGTCCATATTGGACCGCGAGGGCCCATTAAAGGGACGAGATCTTAAAACTACGATGAGTGTGAATATTTGTTTTAATTAATGACTGAAATTGGACTGTACTGACTGGTAATGTCTTGTAACCCTATTCCGGCGACGGTATAGGGTTAGGGGATGTTACATACTCAGCTACAGATAGTTCATCTTGCACTAAATTTATGAATTCTCACTTGCAAGCTTCCATATATTATTCGCCCATGAATTTCTTCTTGAACATTTCCAGGATGAAATTTCAAGAAAATCTGTTTACAGTAGTCCTTTGCTTCATTATTCCACCAATAATGGGATTCGCTAGTGAGTAAGGACATAATGCATCCCAACATTTCCTACTCTTTTCAAGCCATCTGCTCAGGGATTTTCTCAACACACTTGAGCCAATACTCAACCTTTATAGGATCAGTTCCTCTAACTCCACTAAACTCTTTACTACTTAGAGCTCATAGATGCTATACTGGCAATCCTTGACTAGCAACGGCATGGTTTGCACCAGCATATTGTTGAAATGCTCTTAGCATAGCTTGTACCAGTGGTTCGGCACTCTCACCAAACCACTAGTCGTGCGAGGTCACACTAGTGATGTTGAAGTCCTATCATCCTCTAAAGGGTTCGCCATTCCATTAACACGGTTCATGTTCACTCTTTTGGCAAGCATTTTACTAATTCTAAATGTACATAAGGCACAAGTTTAAGCACTTGCAATTATACATCCTAAATTTTAACAAAGATATTTGCAAACATGGTTTGCTAAAACACATTTGCAAACCCTATTCACCAAAAAATATCTTCGAGCATAGCTCACCAAGTGTACTTGTATATACATTCTCTAAGAAGGTAAGTAGAGAAGAGTGTTCCAAAGCATAAACCTAAAAAAAAATAGCTGAACGAAGGCAATGTATTTTTTCCCAGTCCTACCCCAAGAAAACATCATTCACGCATGAAAGTTTAAGATTGCACAAACTTGGCGAATTTAACACCAACCTGGTGAACCTGTTAGGTTAACAAACTTAGCGAACCTGTCCAACCTGCCGAGCTCTGAGACCAACAACTATAACACCTCAAACCCGATCCGATTGTTGTAATTCTCAGGTTTGTGCAAGTTTACACAATCGTTATCAGGTAATAAGTAAGTATCGAGTTATCATCTCCACAAGGATTGTATTTTTGCTAAGTCACTTAATTTGTAAAAGTGTATTAACAATTTGATAAATAAAAAACAATATAATTGAGAAGTGATGAAAAATTAAGTATATGAAACTAAATGCAATGATCTCTAATGCAATTTATCCTAAGTATGCAAACTATATGAATGAGATATATTTTAGCAGAACCATCACAATAAGCAACAATTATAACATAAATAAGCTAGGACAATTACTTTAATTAAACTCAAATTATTATCAACATGCTTATCAATATTCGGAAAAACATTCCATGGCAACTCGATCTTTCATGAGTTTGGAAACCACGTTAGGTCCTTTCGGAATCCTTTACTTAGTAAATACACATTTTACTGATCCTTATTTACTAAGGGTTTCTTAGTATTCGTGCGAGGAAATAGGTACGTGTTAGGTTTGAAACAGTTTAATCACACAAATCTAAAAACTATGTAGATAACAGAGCCTAGTTAGGGTTGTTATGCAACCTGCAATTTAATCGAGTTAGGATCTAGATTGAGCATGCACATTTCAATTATGCGTCCATTAGCCATCGTCTGGTTAGGATCGCTCAGCTAATTCAGGTGCATTTCAATCACATATGAATGAAATACATACTTGATTTTAAATGAAAACATGATCGATTGAGGCACAAATATTATAAGCATGAACCAAATAGTTATTATTAGATCAAAGCAATCATCCTAGCTTAAATACAATTAAGCTATCATTGTTATAAACAAGAAAAAAGAACACATAGCAAGCATTCTTGAATTAAATTAACGTAAGAAAGATAAAAAACCAATTTAGAGTGGTTCTCACCCAAGACTCTGACTGATGAGGGCTCCTTTGTTCCTTCGCTTTGCTCCTTTGTTGATGGCTCTCCGAGGTGGTAGACCAAGGGTTCTTTAAGAGGCTAATTTGCTCAAAATATTTATGCAAATATGATGATAGGCGTGAGGGCTAAGAGAGTTGAGAGAGGAGATAATGATGAATGAGTGAGAGATGATTGAGGGATGAGGGATGAGGGATGAGGGATAAGGGATGATTGAAAAAGTGAGAAAGGGGCTCTTATTTATATGTGAGGTATGGGAGCTAGTTTGCTAAAAATAGGAATGTTAATCTTTCAAAACTCCTTCCAAGGGTGGCCGGCCATGAATTGAGGGAATGTGGCTGATTTTGGTTGATTCTTGGTCAATTTGAGTGCCACAACAACTCAGGACTAAGACTCGGACACCAACAAATCTTTCGAAAAATCTCTGATTTCTTCAACTCTTCAAGGACATTGTGTAATTAAACCAAAATATGATTTATGAACCTCCATATTCACCCGAATTTTGGGTTGACTTAGCCCTCTATTCGGACGGTTTTGTAATCAAATTAAAGCTCTCAAACCTGTCCAAAAAATAAATCAATAAGTTAGAGGACCAAATAATTAAATTTTACCAACTTAATTAAATTAATTAAAACCCAAATTATTAATGAAATATTTTAAAATGAATTATTAAATATAATTTTATATTTTATTATTTAATTTAATCATGCATGACCCACTTTATGTCATAAAAATATAATATGGTCAATTTAATATAAAATAAGTCATTTTATGCATTAAAACTATATAATAAAGAATAAAATCACATTTTAATAATTTCTATGTCCTGTTTTTATATTTTCACATATTTCATTAATTTATTAAACAATTACTTTTCTTTTTAACAACAAATTTAAGTAAAAAGGTGATAATTTATATAGGAAAAATCCTATAAATTTTTCAGTTTACATACACCCAAACTTAAATCATTGCTCGTCCCGAGTAATGTTCATGCACAGCACAAGGTCTCGCTAAAGAAAATTTGCTAAAAGTGTAAGCAGCATCAATCATTACCCCATAATCATGTATTAATAGATTCAAGCTCATCGATCTTCTTCATTAACTAGTAATTCATATGCAACCATTTTGAAAATTTTATACTAAGTTTCAAGGTATGCCAACATGAATCATAGTATGTATATACGTCACAGCCATAGATAATATTCTTTCATTCAACATAATTTCTCATCAATCAAGCAAAACAATCATAAGGCTTATTTATAATCTTCATATGTTGAACTTAGGACTTCCTCTCCACTAATGTAGGTGACATAATCATCAAATCAATAGATCTTTTATAAGGTTGTAATGGGGCTCGGTCGCTTTTAAGAGATGGGATATTTTAGTTTCAAGATCTTAACCTTTAACTTTGTCTTGGTTTTCTCGTAATACAACCTTTTTCTTTACGTGAACCTTTGGAACACCCCCAAACTTATTTTGAAATTAAGCTCATACATTTTTTCTTTCTGAAGACTGAGCAAAATTTTCTTCGCCCCTTTTTTTTTTATAAGCATGAGCACATACATCTTTATGAAAATTTCCTCAAATGTTGATTACCAAGACAAATTAAGTTAAGATAGGTGCACAAAATTAGGATAACTTACAAAGACGGTAATGCGGCTTGTAATATAGGTTCATTCCAATAAATAGGCCTTTAAGCTCAAAATTATGGTTTCAAGGGTCTAATATCATAAGGTAGGCTTGAAAAGGCTCAAACTATCCAAAGAAAATGGTGCCCATATCATTTTAGATTTTTATGTCTCCTAGGATTTCGCCTCAAGAAAGTTACTAAGTCAATTCTAAAGATATAAACCTTCATGCATGTCTAATCTCAAAAGAAACTAAGTTTTCATGGCAAACATTACCGAAAACTAAGATCATACAATCATTACATTCTTCATGATAACATACAGTTATTTAGATAAAATCATCATTCATGCTTATATACAAGCTATCTTATTAACAACGAATTTATCTAAACATTCATTTATTAAAACACACTTATGAAAGAAATAATTGAAACATACTTGAAAATCTAAGCAGCAATTATTTGCCTTACCACCTTTTAGAAAGAAGCAATGCCCTTATTGCAAGAACAAAGTAATGAATGAAAACTGAACACCAGTAGGATTAAAAAGAAAGAGAGGTGAGTCATTAAGACTGCTTAAATACCAAGTCTTTTCTCATAATCTAATCCTAGACATGTTCATTCCCATTACCACATCACTTAGTCTTTTTCTTTCTAAAGGAAGCATTTATTCATGCTTGCTATGTTTTATTTTGTAGAAATTAAATCCTAGTTACTAAAGAAACAAATTCCTAAAGACCTAAAATAAATAAATAAATAGACAAGAATCCCCCATTTTATTCTTTTGACTCATTCCCCTTGTCTTCTTTAGCTCCTCCTCTGCTTGTATAATTAATATCGTCCATCCATGTCTCAAAGATACATTTGGGAACTTAGGAACAAAAGTGTTATAGATATTCTTAAAAGTATTTTGAATCGAAACATCTCTAATTTTTGCATATTTCCAGTAAGTTTGTTGTTGATTGTGCATGAACTTGCACATATCCATCAACATTGAAAACTCTGATTTCCTTGAAGTACTTGCAGAAGTCGGCAAGGGAGTTGTATATTCAAGTTCAACACTTACCTTGACTGGTTCTTCTTCTGGCTCAACCCTTGTTACAAGGTCTTCAACTGGTTCCTTATTAGATTCTTCTTCTTAAGTGTTTGAAACTAATTCAGTTTCAGTTTCGTTCGTTGACTCCTCAGTACCTGGCTCTGTTGGTTCTTCTTGCTCACCTTGATTCAGCTCATGCACCTTCTGTATTAACCTTTCTAGATCATGACTTGTGATGCACCCTTGGACATATTGCCTCTTCAAATTCGTTTATGTTTTGACACGAGCCCTTAAGTAAAGTGAAGTGATTAATGGTGGGAAATAAGCACTTCCTATCTTCTTTTTAGCACAGTCATAAATCTCCTTGAGAATAATTTTCCCAACATTAATGGACTTTTCTGTCAAGATTGCATATAACATGAGCATTCGTTCCATTAAGATGGTGGAACTGTGTGAGATAGGCATAAAACTGTAGGGAGCAAAATAAAACCATACCTTTGCTATTGGTTTTAGGTATTCCCTTCGGCAAGAATGGCTCTCATACTTTCTTATAATCCATTGGGATCTCAAATTTGTTACAACATCAAGCACTTGTTGAAAAAAATCCCAATTGATGTTGTTCATCAAAGCGTAGTACTCATCTTCTTCAATATCAGGTAAGTTAAATAAATCATTGATGGACTTAGAGTTAAGAGGTACCTTTTTCTTCCAAACGATGACCTCAGTGGCATCTTGTGTGGTCAAACTGGCATAGAATTCTCGAACTAGTTCATCATCGGGAAGTGAACGAGCATCACAAAATTATTCTCACTTGAGAGCATTGATTGTCTTTCTAATTTGCATAGGGACAACCATCAAATCATTACTCTTCAAGTTAAAACCTTTTTTCGGCATCATAGGTTGATGCTTGAAAATTGAATCAAATCTCTCTTTTACTTATTCATCGATCACAATCGGGTTTTCAAGAGTAGTATTTGACAATCTAGTTCTTTTGCGAGACATAGTATTTTCCCCAAAATTTGACAAAGTTCTGCTTACACGGAAAGAAGAGAAATCGGCAAGTGGGTAAGACTTGCTCGACAAACCTTGCGATGGCGAAGAGGTTGAGGTGGTGAAGGCAATGTGTGGCAGCAATGGTGGTGTGCGACAGCGATAACGGCTATGTGTGACAGTGACGTTGATGCCCCGGTGATTTCTTTACGGTGGTAATAGAAGATTTCTGCAAAGGGGAAAAGAACTAGGGTTTCTTTAGGGATTTGAGGTTGACGGTACAAGAGAAAAGTTTAGGGATTTTTTTAGGGTTTAAGCAAATTTCTTTGAGGGATATGAAAAATAGTAGAATGAAGAGGGGTTTATATAGGGAAAATTTAGGGCAACATGTAGCAAAAACTTAGCTACATTAGGGTTACTTGGGCAGCAAGCAATGGAAGTGGCGGCAATAGGAGTGGAATTTTTCCACTTTTTGGTGTCTTGGGCCTCAAATTCAGTCTGTATCTTACTAAAGAAACTCATTAGTACTTGGGCCAAATTTGACCTCCTTCATTAACATAAAAATTTAAAATTTAAACAAAACAAATGAAACTAAAAGAAATTTTAAATAGAAAATAGAAAATTTCTTCTCAATAAATTACATTAAATTAATTCCCAGGAAAGGTTGGAGGGGGTCACAGCGGTCCCGCTTAAGTTCTAATTTCCTTAGACAGAATTCATTAAATGTACTAAATTAAGAAAATAAATCCTAATTATTTATTTATTTACAAAACAAGTTTGTGAAAAATCAAGGGTCTATTAATTTGAACGAGAATTCAACTCGCTCAACTTCACCTTCCCAATAATGTACGAGACATTGACCATTAACTTTAAACGACTCTATAAGGATAAACTCAATAGATGGTATAAGGTCCTTTCCATTGGGATTTCAACTTCCCAAGAAATAACTTCAGCCTTAAATTGAACAATAAAATCTTTTGACCTTCTTTAAACTCACAAGGTCGTATATGACTATCATGCCATCTTTTTTTTATCTTTCTTTACACATTTTGGCATTCTTATAAGAAAACAACCTCAACTCTTCCAACTCATCCAATTGTAACATCCTTCTCTCACTGACTTGCTTAAGATCAAAGTTCAATTTCTTCAAAGCCCAGTGAGCTCTATTCTCCAATACTAATGGCAAATGACATGTCTTCCCAAAAACCAACTAATAAGGAGTCATTCCTAACAGTGTCTTAAATGCTATTCGATAGGCCCATAATGCATCATCGAGCCTTTGAGACCAATCTTTTCTACTAGGGCATACTACCTTTTCAAGGATAATTTTGATCTCACGGTTCACTCTTTCAACTTTCCCATCAGATTGAGGGTGATAAGCAGTATCAATCTCGTGTTTCACTTCATATCATATTTGTCAAGCAATCACTTAAGCCATTTGTTCACAAAGTGAGAACCTTCATCACTAATAATAGCTCTTGGTGTCCCAAATCGTGTAAACACATGCTTATGTAGGAATCGCATGACTACCTTAGTATCATTTATAGGGTATGCTTCAACTTCAACCCACTTGGACACATAATCCACATCAACTAAAATGTATTTGTTCCCATATGAAGAAGGAAATGGTCCTAAGAAGTCAATGCCCCATACGTCGAATAATTCAATCTCTAAAATGTTTGTTAAGGGCATCTCATTCCTCCGTGATATGTTTCCGCTCCTTTGGCATCTATCACAATTCTTCACATAAGCATAAGCATCTTTAAATAGTGTAGGCCAATAGAAACCTGCTTACAAAATCTTTGCTGCGGTACGTGCACCACCAAAGTGTCCCCCACTTGGAGATGAATGGCAATGATGTAAGATCTCAGCAATCTCACTTTCAGCTACACACGTTCGGATTATATTATCTGCACACTGTTTAAATAAGAACGGGTCCTCCCAGAAATAATACTGACTATCATGAAGGAATTTCTTCCTTTGTTGCTGTGTCAATTCTCGAGGAATTATTCCACATGCAAGATAATTAGCAAAATTAGCAAACCAAGGTGTTTAATGAATTCAACTCACTTCAAATAAGTGCTCATCTAGGAAATTCTCGTTGATAGGCACATGTGATCGAGTTACTTCATCTTGTTCCAACCTCGACAGATTATCAGCTACTTGATTTTCAATACCTTTTCTGTCTTGGATCTTAAGGTCAAATTCTTGGAGTAAAAGTATCTAACGAATTAGCCTTGATTTTGCATCTTTCTTCATGAGCAAGTATTTAATGGCCGCATGGTCAGTAAATACTGTAACTTTGGTACCTATAAAATATGAGCAGAATTTGTCAAAAGTAAAAACTATAGCAAATAGTTCCTTTTCAGTTACCGTATAATTGAGGTAGGCTCCCGTCAAGGTTCTACTTGTATAGTAAATAGGGTGGAACACTTTATTCCTTCTTTGACCCATCACAGCTCCAACAGCATAATCACTTACATCGCACATCAACTTAAAAGATGTGCTACAAGCGGGTGTAATGATTATTGGGGTTGAGGTTAACCGTTTTTTAGCTCTTCAAAAGCTTCTAAACATGATTTGTTGAAATCGAACATTGTATCTTTCTCTAACAACGAACACAGTGGTTTAGAAATTTTTGAAAAATATTTGATAAACCTTTGGTAAAAATTGGCATGGCCTAAGAAACTTCTGACTCCTTCTACATTCATTGGGGATGGTAATCTTTCAATTACGTCAACCTTTGATTTTTCGACTTCAATTCCTTTCTTTGAAATTCTATGCCCTAAGACAATCCCTTCCTTAACCATAAAATGACATTTCTCCCAGTTAATGACTAGATTCGTCTCTTCGCATCTCTTCAGTACCTTAGCTAAATTACTCAAACAAATATTATAATTTTTACCAAAAATAGAAAAACCATCCATGAAAACCTCAACAAAATTTTCAACCATATCAGTGAATATTGCCATCATGCATCGTTGGAATGTTGCAGGTGCATTGCATAAACCAAAAGGCATTCGCCTAAAAGCTAACGTACCGTACGAACAAGTAAAGGTTGTTTTACATTGGTCTTCTGGAGCGACAACTATTTGGTTATATCCCGAATAACCATCTAAAAAATAATAGAATTCAATACCTGCTAGTCGATCTAACATCTAGTCTATAAAAGGCAACAGAAAATGGTTCTTCTGTGCGGCTTTATTCAACTTTTTGTAATCAACACAAATTCTCCAACCAGTAACAGTTCTTGTTGGGATCAATTCATTACTCTCATTCCCAATAATCATAATTCCACCTTTCTTTGGCACACACTGTACCGGACTTACCCAAGAACTATCTGAAATAGGATAGATGATTCCTGCATCTAGCCATTTGATCACTTCCTTTCTCACAAATTCCTTCATAATAGGATTAAGCCTCCTTTACCCATCAATTTGAGCTTTTTCACATTTCTCTAGAATAATTTTGTGCATGCAAAATGAAGGGCTTATACATCGAATATCAGCTATAGTCCAACCAATTGCTTTCTTAAATTTCTTTAGAACAGAAATTAATTGCTCATTTTGATCTTTTGTCAGTTCGACTGAAATAATCACAGGCAAAGTAGAACAATTACCTAAATAAATGTATTTCAAATAGGAAGGAAGTATATTTAGATCTAGTGTAGGTGGTTCTTCGATTGACAATTTGGGTTGCATAAATTCTCTGACTTCCAACTCCCATGGTTTAAACCCTGTGGATTAAATAAAATTCCTCGGGTTGGCTTCCATCACAGCCATGTTTTCTTCACCTTCTTCATCCTTCAAAGGGTCAAACCCTAAGGCTTTCTTCAATGGGTCTTCTTCAAGATGGCTTTCCATAGAAATCAAGGTTTCTATTTCTTTCATAACTGAGCACTCTTCTATTGGATTGGGAAATTTCATCGCTTTAAGAATGTTAAAAGTTACCTGATCGTCTTGAACTCTCATGGTGAGTTCACCTTTCTACACATCAATTAACATTCTTCCCGTGGCTAGGAAAGGTCTCCAAAAGATAATTGGCACTTCCTTATCTGTTTCAAAATCTAGAATAATGAAATTAGTAGGAAAAATAAATTTATTGACTCTTACCAAAACATCCTTGATCTTTCCTTCAGGGTATGCTAAAGATCGATTTGCTAGCTGGAGCGTCATAGTTGTAGGTCTTACTTCTCCTATCCCTAGCATCTTGAAAATAGACTTAGGCATCAAGTTGATACTTGCTCTTAAGTCACACAAAGCTTTACCACAATAAGATTCACTAATGTTCCAGGGTATTGTAAAGCTTCCTGGATCCTTCAATTTTGGTGGTAGCTTGTTCTGCAGGAACGCGTTACACTGGTTTGTCAGAGCGACAATATCATACTCACTCAGTCATTTCTTCTTGGATAGTACATCCTTCATAAACTTCACATAATTTGAAATTTGATCTAAAGCCTCCACCAATGGAATATTAATGTGTAATTGCTTCAGAACATCCAAAAACTTATTGATTGCACCTCCTGTTTCTGCTTGTGTTGCTGTAATCTTCATGGATATAGAGGTGATGAAACTTTCAATTGAACCGGACAACTCTTCTAAGTAGGTAAATCTGCATCCAAAAAAGATGTTAAAGTATATGAATTCACTAAGTTAGGATTTACCTTGTCAGTCTTTGTAGATTCTGACTCTTTTGGTGTAGGGACTTCAACAGCTGGTTGACTTTCCCCCTTTTCAACAGGCTTGTCCTCAACATCAATCAATTAGGGTTCTAGAATTTTACCACTTTGCAATGCCACTGCCTTGATATGTTCTTTACCCAAATTTCTTGGATTCTCAGTATCGCTTGGCAAGGTTCCTTGTGGTCTATTACGAAGCTTAGTAGCTAACTGACCCATTTGGTTTTCCAAATTTTTTAGTGTTGCTGCTTGACTCTGGATCAAAGCGCCACTTTTCACCATGTATGCTTTCAACAAGTTCTCAAAACTATTTGATGAATCAGCTTGAGGTGTTTTCAGAGCTTGCTGATTAAACCCCTGAGATTGGTTAGGTCTATGCTGCATAAAGTTGTTGTTTGGTCCATTTCCTTGGTTGCTCCAAGAAAAGTTGGGGTGATTACGCCATGAAGGATTATAGAAGTTGGACTGGGGTCATTGTCCACTCCTATTTTGATGTTGGTTCCCCACATAGTATACTGACTCGGGATTCAATGGGCAATTCTTGAAAGAATGACCTTCCCCACAGTATACACAGAAAACTACTTCAAACGGACTTGGTGGCTGATCTGCAAAATTATTAGCACCATTAGTGGTAAATTGCTTTAGCATAGAGGAAATAGACGATACCTGAGCTGATAAGGAAGTGAGAACATCAACTTCATGAACTCTGGCTACACGTCTTCCTGAAGCTGTTCGATTTGTTGGCCATTGATAGTTGTTGCTCGTGATCCTCTCGATGATCTCATAAGCCTCATTATAAGACTTAGACAAAATTGCACCATTCGTAGAAGCATCTACCATTAATTTTATATGTGAATTGAGACCATTATAGAATGTCTCCAACTGGATAAAATGAGGAATCCCATGATGAGGACACTTACGAGGTAACTTCTTGAATTACTCCCAAGCTTTATACAAAGACTCGTCATCCAATTGTTGGAAAGTTGTGATCTCGTTCCTCAACTTAGCATTTTTGCTAGGTGGGAAATACTTCACCAAAAATCTCTCTGCTAATTATTGCCATGTAGATATAGAACTTGGTGGAAATGAATTGAGCCATGCTCGTGCTCGATCTCGCAACGAGTACGAAAATAACTTCAACCTCAATACGTCTTCAGTCACACCGGCTATCTTGAATGAATCACCCACTTCAATAAATGATCGAAGGTGGAGATGTGGATCTTCCGTGGGCATACCACTAAATTGGCCCACCATTTGTAGCATTTGAAACATCACTTGTTTCAATTTGAATTGGGTTGCCTCAATATCTGGCCTTCTAATTCTTGGATTTAACTCATTGAAAAGCGGCATAGTATATTGTCTGATGCATCGATCCCTATCATCGAAAATGAGGATAGGAATTTGTACATGTTCAGCTTCATTACCTTGATCTTGATTTTGATTTCCAAGGTCCATCTCGTTTTGTCTCTAAGCTATTCGCTCCCGTCTTCTTTGTCTAAAAGTTTGCTCAATTTCAAGGTCTACTAGAGTAAATCGATAATCCGATCTATGCTCATAAACACCTGGAAATAAAATTACAAAAAAAAAGAGAATAAGTTAGTAATGTTAGAAGTAACCAAATTGAAAATAAATAATTTCACAAAAAATGACTATGGCAACAGCTGACAATCCCCAGCAACGGCGCCAAAAACTTGTAACGCTCGGGTTTGTGCAAGTGTACACAGTCATTATCAAGTAATAAGTAAGTATCAAGTTATCGTCTCTATAGGGATTGTATTTGTGCTAAGTTACTTCATTTGTAAAAGTGTATTAACAATTTGATAAATAAAAAACAATATAATTGAGAAGTGATGAAAAATTAAGTATATGAAACTAAATGCAATAATCCCTAATGCAATTTATCCTAAGTATGCAAACTATATGAATGAGATAGATTTTAGCAGAATCAACACAATAAGAAACAATTATAACATAAATAAGCTAGGACAATTACTTTAATTAAACTCAAATTATTATCAACATGCTTACAATATTCGAAAAAACATTCCATGGCAACTCGATCTTTCATAAGTTTAGAAACCATGTTAGGTCCTTTCGGAATCCTTTACTTAGTAAATACATATTTTACTGATCCTTATTTACTAAGGGTTTTTTAATATTCATGCGAGGTAACAGGGACGTGTTAGGTTTGAAACAGTTTAATCACACAAATCTAGAAACTATACAGATAACAGAGCCTGGTTAGGGTTGTTATGCAACTTGCAATTTAATCGGGTTAGGATCTAAATTGAGCATGCACATTTCAATTATGCGTCCATTAGCCGTTTTCTAGTTAGGATCGCTCAGCTAATTTAGGTGCATTTCAATCACGTATGAATGAAATATAGACTTGATTTTAATTGAAAACATGATCGATTGAGGCACAAAATTATAAGCATGAATCAAATAATTATTATTAAATCAAAGAAATCATCCTAGCTTAAATAAAATTAAGCTATCATTGTTGTAAACAGGAACAAAGAACACATAGCAAACATTCTTGAACTAAATTAATGTGAGAAAGATTAAACCCAATTTAGAGTGGCTGTCACCCAAGACTCTAACTGATGAGGGCTCATTCATTCCTTCGCTTTGCTCCTTTGCTGATGGCTCTCCGAGGTGGCCGACCAAGGGTTCTTTAAGAGGCTAATTTGCTCAAAATCTTTATGCAAAGATGATGATAGGTGTGAGCGCTAAGAGAGTTGAGAGAGGGGAGAATGATGAATGAGTGAGAGATGATTGAGGGATGAGGGATGAGGGATGATTGAAAAAGTGAGAAAGGGGTTCTTATTTATAGATGAGGTATGGGAGCTAGTTTGCTAAAAATAGGAATGTCATTCTTTGAAAACTCCTTCCAATGGTGGCCAGCCATGAATTGAGGGAATGTGGCTGATTTTGCTTGATTCTTGGTCAATTTGAGTGCCACAACAACTCAGGACTAAGACTCAGACACCAGCAAATCTTCAGGCAAATATCTGATTTCTTCAACTCTTCAAGGACCTTATGTAATTAAACCAAAAGATGGTTTATGAACCTCCATATTCAACCAAATTTTGGGTTGACTTGGCCCTCTATTTGGACGGTTTTGTAATCAAATTAAAGCTCTTAGACCTGTCCAAAAAATAAATCAAAAAGTTAGAGGACCAAAGAATTAAATTTTACCAACTTAATTAAATTAATTAAAACTCAAATTATTAATGAAATATTTAAAAATGAATTATTAAATATAATTTCATATTTTATTATTTTATTTAATCATGCATGACCCACTTTATGTCATAAAAATATAATATGGTCAATTTAATATAAAATAAGCCGTTTTATGCTTGAAAACTATATAATAAAGCATAAAATCACATTTTAATAATTTTTATGTCATGTTTTCATATTTTCACATATTTCATTAATTTATTAAACAATTACTTGGTTTTAACAACAAATTTAAGTAAAAAGGTGATAATTTATATAGGAAAAATCCTATATATTTTTCAGTTTACAATTGCCAAAATCAAGCTATGGAACGCCACATAGACACTTAAGTGAATCTCCAATATCACCCAACCTAAACTCTATCACACCACTATTTTCAAAATACAACTCTCATGCAATACAGGGTTTGCAAAAATAAAATACAAGGGTTCACATGCAAAATTGGTTAGGGTTCAATTATTTGCTAAGGGTTCACATAATTATTCAACTAGGGTTCGTTTAACAGATCTCGTGGAGTTCACATAATTATTCTATTAAGTTTTTGCATTATACAAAGGTTCTAAGTTTACCTAAGTAGGGTTGGTCCTATGAATAGGGTTCGCAAACATAACAATTCCTTTTAACAGGGTAAGGTGCACGAATTACCCCTGCGCAATTAGATTTCGTGAACTCGATTTGTAGGGTCTCCTCTTGTTCTTCATTATCAAAATAAGTTAAAGGTTTGCTTGAAAGTAGTTCACCAACTGATAGGGTTTGTACCCTGTCTCTACATAGTAAATATTGGCAAATTTTTTATACATTAGTTAATTTGATTCATCATATTTTATGGCTTATAGTGTACACTATGCTGAGCAATTTACTTACGTAATTATGAACTTGTAATTTAAGAAAGCTTCAAATAAGACTTGACTTATATTCATGTACTTAAAATTCAGATGTTTATGAAGTAAAAAGGTTCACAAACATAAGGGAAGATATAAGAAAACATAAAATATATAAGAAAACATAAAATAACTAAGTCTTAGGATAATCAGCAAAGTCATCAGATGTTACCTCTAAGCCCAAGTAGAATATCCCACATTGTCTTTAATCCAGGGTTCACTTGTTTCACCTTGTTAGTAATTATGCTTCTTGGATCACCTACCTCGCCGCTGCTCACCTTGCGACCTAACTTTCTATTTAAAAAGGGAGTGTGTGAGTTCTTGTGAACTCAGTGAATATACATGAAAGAATAGCCACATAGCACACACAAACCATAAGTTAAATAAAGGCTATGGCAAAATTACTGAACTTGCGAACTAGGTTCGCCATTCTTATGCAAAGCCTAGTTCACTAACACTTATTGTCAGTTAGCTTTAAACTATAAACATTATTTTTCAAAAAACATAAATTTCTTCACTTGTTCTTTCCTATTGGATAAGCAAATCTCCTTATAATGCTTTAGAATGGCTTAAAGAGACTTAACATGTCCCATAAGTGCAACACAAAGCTAAGCACTCTCCAACACACCAACATGTCTCATTTAATGGAGCTAAGCTCAACACTATCTCTCCAACCGATCTTAGGGCCTCATTGCCCAAAACATTAAACTTATATGTGAATACTCGTAACTTTATGACATGCCATTATATCCAACAGATTTAGGAGATTGTCACGTTAAAACTTTTACTTAAAGCATAAAGCTCACAATTCATAAAAAGCTCGTAATGCTTATAACATATAAGGCTTGCAATACTTTTAACATATAGATCTCGTAATAAAGAGCTCGCGTATCACTGTTTATAGAAAAACATAGTTTAAAACACAATCACAAAAATAGGGTTTTTAAAGAAGGTTTACTCTTGAAACTTAGGTTAAAACCCTAAGCTCCCGATTAACATTACAGTTCATACATACTAGTGGTGATCCTTGAACACTCACCAATGTTTTGAAAATTCAGACAAGTTCTGCCTTCCCCTTGTCTTTTCTTGTAAATGGTTCTTTTAGGTTCACAATTTCACAACCATACACAAGTTGCTAACTTCCAAAGCATATTAGAACTCATACATAAACATAGCAGACCTAGGTTTACTCATGTGAGTCTTTTAGTGAACCTAGTTTCCTTTGTTATGAACATGAACATGACAGAGGAACAAAGTCTTACCTTAGATCCTAAGGGCTAAGTGTTGGGTTTTTTGGAACTTGGTAATAGAATAACTGATGAAGAATTTGAAAGAATAACAGAATGTGAACTTTCTAATGGCAAGGGCTTTATTTATTCGCACTTAGTGTTTTAGTGTTCTTAGGATACTCTAGTTGTAATAGAAGTAGGAAATAGTTATGTGCATGAACGGTGTTGTAATATAATTTGACTTCTTAATTGTGATATAACCCTACTTGGCTGCTCCCACTTTTGCCTCTCATCCCAAAATCACTAAAGCTTGCCAGGCCTTCTGGTGAGTACAATTCACTTAGTCCACTGGCGAATACCAACTCGCCTAGCCTTCTGGCGAACTCCATCTCGCCAAATCTACTGGTAAACCCCAGTTCGCCAAGCCCAGACTTCTAGGCCCTACCGTGAGATGTTACACACAAATACAATAATATATAATATTTAATAGTTATATATGTGTATTATATATTATTATATTATGTACTATAATATAAGGTACATGTAATTGTTCTAAGCTGTAATCTAATTGTAAGTAACTAGCCAACACATAACTTTTGAATTAATAAAAAATAGATTTATTGTTTATTATATTACCGCATTAAGTATAATTTAATTTTTAATTTTATTATTAAATTTTGAACATTAAAAAAACATTTTCTTAAATTTATAAAACCTAAATCTCTGGTCTATGCCTCAATGTGTGAGCTAAAGTCGATTAAAATTGATTTAATCGTTAGAATTGAGTCAATTTGATAAAATCAATTTAATTTAATTATTTCTTTGAGTTGATTAGAAAAATTAGTTAAAATATAATATCCTATATTATTTAAAATATTTAAATTCGAATTTAAAATCTAATATATTTATATTATAATCTCGAAATACGTAAAAAAATGATAATCTAAATAGTTTGCATATTTATACAGTAGATAATAGTAATTTTTGTGTAAGTAATCTATCTAAAACAATTAGTAACCCGTATCTATTAGATAAGAACTAATTAAATGATTGTTAAAACGTTAGGGAAGTGTCTTGTGCAATAACAACTACGGGCAACACTATGACTGGCAAGTAGAACTTGCTATATTCGGAGTTTGCAATGTTTTGGAACAAAATTTTTAGATTGATATTTGTGTTAATAATTTGGAAGTGTGATAGTCCCTGTTTGAAAGATCAATAGTTTTTGAGCAATATATTTTAAGGATTAGATTAGATTGGATTAAATAATTAGATCTTATAAAATAAAGAGATTAAATCATGCTAAATTGAAGGATGATCTTTGTTTATTCTTTAAATATCTTAGACTTATTAGTATAATATCTTAGCTGTTCTTCTATTAGGAAATTGTTTGTAATTAATCTATATGCTAGTAAGTCTCGAATGCTTATATATTTGAAGAGACTTGTATAGGTTTTGTATTGAGAATTTGAGTAGTTATCTATTCATTGAGGAACTTGTATCTAAGAGTGTAAATCAATTTGTTCATTGGTATCTGGCCAAATTTCTTAAAGGGAGAACTTAAATGTGAGGGATCTAGATCTTTAGATACAAAAGTAAGGTTGCTATATGAGGTGTAATAAGACTTAAATAACTTGTTATATTGAATTAGTGATTGTAGATTTATTCACTAAGCTAAACTTCATAAATGTACGAAAATCGAATTGCGTTTGCCACTAACAATAGCACTTTCGTTATTTTCTAGCAGTAACTTTACAATTATCAATTTTAGATTCCAACAAAAATAATATAATAATGTAGATAACTTATTAAGTAAATAGAAAATTTTGAGATAAATAATAAATTATTAAGATATTGCGCCCTTATCAATTCTCCCTCTTATAATAAATAACTCATCCTTGTGTTAGCTTTATCCTCCTTTATGCAGAAACTTTTCAACTTCTTTTTCCATAAAATATCATACTTCTTTGGACTCATTTAGTAGTGTGGTAGGTTAAACACGCATGCCCCTATCGTAAGCAGTAATTTTGAAGGCAACTCTTCAGGCATAAAATCTTTTAATCCTTCAAATGAAAATCGTACATTTTTAAAGAATGGTTTCTTCGCTAGCATCAGCATCTTTTCAATAATGCTTTTCTCGATTATGTTTTCCTCGCTGCCATTATCAACTATTAAGTTATAAATATTACCATCAATGGTGACTCTGGTCTCTCAAATCAACAAATATTTATATATAAAATAAAATAAATGGAATAATTTATATTTAAATTATCGGATATAAAAAAACCAATAAATAACATAACAAAAAGTAGAAATTAAAAAAATCAAATTGATTAGAATAAAATAAAATCAAGATATATGTCCTTTTATATTAGATTTTGATAAATTTCGTGTGTATCCGTAGGCCTATTTTGAGCTTGACTAGTCCAGACATTTCCAATCAAAATACCTAATTATAATCTCTAATAATATAGATAAACCATTTAATAAAAATAAAGTTTTTAAGATAAATAATAAATTAATAAAATTTGTGCTCGTGCAACTTTTTTATAGAATCCAAATGATAATTGAATTAATTAAAAATATTTTTTGAAATTCATATTTATTAAATATTTTTTATATAATTTTGAAAGTTAAAAATAAATATCATATGATTTAAACTCATGTCAAATGAATATCTAACTTCTTTTAAAGTTATAATTTAATGCTCTTTTTTATTAAACGTTTAACATAAAATATTAAGTAAATTATACAACTCAAACTTTTTATTAAAAAAAAAAACAATTGTGATACTTTTGTATATCTATTTTAAAGATCAAAGAGTAGTATATCAAATAGTCATTAGTATAATAGTAAAATTTTGCGTTATTTAAATTTTTGTTGATAATATGTTTTGAGTTTAAACTTACACAATTTCATCCACTTAGTCCTTCGTAAAAATAAGAGATAAATCATAAAGTTATATATAAATTTTAATTTAATGTGCAATTTGATACATAAACTTTAATTCGGTGTAATTATATATATGAAGCTTTGATTGCGGTTAAAATACATTTATGAATTTAATTTTGATTCAACTACACACATTTAAAGAAATAAATACATCGATTTATTTTTATATTGGATAAATATAATTATTTATATATGCAATATATAAACATAAAATGATGTTCTATCAATAATTGTGTTAATAACTTGGGAGAATTGAATCAAATCAAATTTCCATGCATAAAATTGCATAGCATCAAAGTTTATGTATAAAGTTGTACATTAGACCAAAGTTCATTTGTAGTTTTGAGATTTATCACTAAAAATAAATAAGATGAAAAAAAATTAAGTATGAAATGCTTTATTTTTTGAGGAAATCTAAAATTATTTAAGATAGTGTTTGGAAAGCTACCTAGTAATTAGATTTGAGTGTAATTGCTTGTAATTAGACAGGGGTGACATGTTTGGGTTACCATTAAAAATGGTGGGTCTCATTAGATTGGGTGTAATTGGAGCACCCTAATTGCATTTTTCAAACACCCTAATTGCACTTTTCAATTCCTAGGGGGGTGAGAATTGGTGTAATTCTGCAGACAATTACACCCAAATCCAATTGCCCCATGACTTTCAAAACACTTATTAAGATTGGACTTTAAAAATATTATTATTTTTTAGACAAGTTATAAAAATTATATTATAAATATGAACATGTACGAGTGTTTGGTATGATTATGATAAAAAATTCTAAGTTATATTATAAGTCTTAAAAAATTATATTATAAAATAATTTGTTTTTTTTATAAAGTTATAATAAAAAATTATATTTCTTTAGTTCTAAAAAATTATAAATTTCTTTCCAAAAATTTTATTATAAAAAAATATAAGAGTTTTAACATTTTGGCGAAAAGTGTTGTAATATAGTTATTTATAAAAAGTTTTTGCCAAAAAGTATGGATGTAATTTATCTACAACCGATTGAGTCTTAACTCGATTGGTATGGACATTGTTGCTAATGTAGGAGGATGCAGGTTCGAGTGTGCTGAAGCGTATTATCCTTCTATTTCTGGGTTGGAGAGGGGCTATGGGTGTAACAGCCCAATTTTGGGTATAGTCGGAACAATGGTTTTAGAACCACAAATCCGAGGTCAGAGAAATTATTTTAATATTATTTTATGTGTTATAGCATGATTATATGTGTGTTTAGAATTTTTGGTGAATTAATTTCAGTGATAGCATGTTTAATTTTAAAAAAGGACTAAATCCCATAAAGTGCGAGAATTTTGTTTTACTAACTAAAGGTGTCAAAAAGCTATGGAACATTAAAGTAGAGATCCTTATTGAGTAAATAGACCAATAAAATATTAGTGGCTGGACATGGAGCCTTAATTCAAGGAATGGTCAAATGTTAGGTGGCTTAATTGATAATAAAATAATAAACCTAAAGGACTAGCTATCATCTTTTCATTCTTTCTCTTCACCACAAAAAATTACAGCAAAAAGGGGGGTTTTGAAGCTTAAAAATTTCAGCCACTTGATTTCTTTATAAGTAAGTGATTTTGATGGTCTTTCTTGATGATTTTTGTATTTTTGGGACCCTTGTAGTGTAAGCTAACTAATGAGGGGTCTATTTTGTAAAATAGTTGAGAGTCTAGGGTGTTGCCATTTGAGTTCTCATGTTGTTTGCTGAATTTTTATGGAAGAAAATGAATTATGGTTGTTAAATAAACAATTTTTGTGAAATGACTTTTATGAAAAACCCTGAAAGGGATCATTTTGTAAAAGTTATAAAATAGGTGGTAAATGTGTGAAATAATTGAAATTATGAGATGCAATAGGCTTAAAGTAGATTCGGCTAGGCTTGGTTATTGAGAAAATTCGATGAAAATCATTTTACGAGCCTAGAGACTAAATTGTTAAAAAAATGTATGAGAGTTTAGGGGCACGTAAATATCACAATTCTATTGTTATTATGAATTGAAAAATTGATATTGCATGGAATGTTCGATTTTTGTTATGAATACGCATGACGATATTTGATGTGGTAAAACTCCTAGTTGAACCGTAGGAATAGATCAGATATCCATGCCCTGATACTAGGTTTATATATGAGCTAGTGTAAGACCATATTTAGAACATGACCTCAGCATTGTTATGAGAGCTAGTGTAAGACCATGTTTGGGACATGGCATCGGCCTCGATATGTGAGCCAGTGTAAGACTATGTTTAGAACATGGCATCGACATTGTTGTATGAGCCAGTATAAGACCATGTTTGGGACATGGCATCGGCACCAATATATGAGAACTAGTGTAAGACCATGTCTGGGACATGACATTAGAATCTTACCCTTTTGTATGAGGCTTATCGGGTATCCTTTATTATTCCAAATGGTTCAATGGGTGATTTAAATATTATGTCACTATTAAGAAAAGTTATGATTATGTTGCAAGTGGTACATGTACCTATACAAAACCCATGAGAATGAGCTCAGGTTGTGTACATGGGTAGTAAGGATGAAAATAAGTAAGTTAGGTCTATGGTCATTCGAGAATCTTATGCAAGTGTATAATATGTTATGAGTATGATATTACTTGGTAAAGTGTTGTTACTTATTTACATGTAACTTCCTAAGCTTTATGCTTACTCCCTCTATTTTCCATTTTCTTATAGCATTGCCAAGCTAGCTCGAGGATTAGAGGACGTTGGAGGCTCGACCACACTGTCAAATGGAACAAGTGGGTATAGTTAGATTTATCATTTTGAGTATGGCATGTATAGAGACTTGGTCTTTTTGTTAAGTGTCATGTTGGTTTAGCCATAAGTATTGGCTCATATTGATGTGATATTCTTTTTGTATGGGCCATTGAGGTTGGCTAATATTGATTATTGCTAAATGTATTTGATGAGAATTTTCATGGATGTAGTTGTTGTATGGTTTGTGTTGATAAGTAGGAGATGCTGTATGTGATAGAAAATAGCTTGGAAATGATGTGTGGATGCCTTGGTATTGACTGATATGGTCATGTGTTTGTGTGGTATTGGTATTGTTTGATGTTTTGTAGGTTGGTGTAAGTAAGGGTGACAAAAAGGCTTGGTAAATAGCCTTTTTTTTGCCCACACGGGTAGACACATGAACGTGTGTCTAAATCGTGTGTGACACACGGTTTGCCCCATGGGCGTGTGGTCCGACCATGTGTCTCCTGCACCTTAATTTTTCTAAACAAAATGCCCAGTAGTGTAACACCCTACACCCGAGCCCTGCGTCGAGACAGGATACGAGGTGTTACCACACTTAATCACATGCTTACAATCATTTCGTTGTCTTTAAGACTTGATCAAATTAAAAAAATTTTTGAACTTTGTCTAAACTCCTTAATATAGGCCTACGAGGCCCCAAACATCCATTGGAAACCAACCTGGGTCCTTTAACTAACTTTGGAAAGATAACTCTTGAAACAAGGCACATGCCCGTGTGGTCATTATAACATGGCTGTGTTGATGGCTCGTATGACATACATGGCCTAAGCATCTAGGGACACGTCTGTGTCTCATGCTCGTGTGAATTAAATTGTAAATTTGAACCTATAGGGGTTTTTACACCACCTAACGCATGCCCGTGCCTATGGCCCGTGTCCTTCACATGACCATGACATGCCTCTGTCCTTGCCCATGTCTAAAAACCTTGACATTCTATTTCTGACGTTAGCATTCAATAAGGGGTACACGGCCAAGGCACATGCTTGTGGCTAGAAGCCGTGTCCTCCACATGGCTGAGACACACGGTCGTGTCTCTGCTTGTGTGTTTACTACCATGCATTCTGACTTGCAAATTTTACGTGCAGGGGACACACGGCTGAACAACACGCCCCTAGGACTAATCGTGTGTCACACATGGCCTAGACACACGCCTTTGTGTCTACCTTTGTAGACAATATAAGGCTATCTACCAAGCCTTTGCCACCCTGAAACACAATCTAACATCAACCAACATAACAAAGTTTAACTTAATATAACTTCTCAGCCAAACAACCATAGTTAAGACCTATATACATTACATATATTCAACCATGCCAACAATTTCACATTCATGAAAGAATAGCTTGCATTCACATAATAACTTTCAATATTAGCCATTTTCCATGGCTTTATACAAAATGAATCAAAAGCTAAAGTAAGCCAACACATTTGGCCAATTCACAATGACACAAAACTCAAAAGTCAGAGTCCTATACATGCCATAATCAAAATAAAAGATCTAACTATACCAAGTGATTCGGATGATAGTATGATCGATGCCTCCAACCTCTAATGATCCTCGAGCTAATTAGGCAGCACTATAAGAAAATGGAAATGAGAGGGAGTGAGCATAAAGCTTAGTAAGTTGCATGCAAATAAATATAACAACAACTTTACTATTCATCATCATGCTCATAATACAAAAGTAAGCATAAGCACAACATACTCATCACTGTCCAATACAATTCACATAGCATATATTGAGCTCACATCTCATACATTTCAAATAGGTACCTGTGCCACTTACAACATGGTTATACTTTTCTCGTTTAACTTAAACTGTAACTCTCAGCGTTAAAACATTTGGAATGCTATCGGATATTCACTAAGCATCAAACATGGGGTATAATGCCGATGCCATGTTCTAGACATGGTCTTACACTGGCTCATCCATCAAGTCGATGCCATGTCCCAGACATGGTCTTACACTGACTATCAAAATCGAGGCCGATGCCATGTCCCAGACATGGTCTTACACTATCTCTCAGATATCCATGCCGATGCCATGTCCCAGACATGGTCTTACACTGACACCTATATACGTGCTGATGCCATGTCCCAGACATGGTTTTACACTGACACATCTCGTAGCCGATGCATGTCCCAGACATGTCCCAGGCATGTCTCACACTAGCTCTCATCTCAATACCAATGCCATGTCCCAGACATAGTCTTACACTGGCTCTCATAATGTGGCTGATGCATGTCCCAGACATGTATTATGTTAGCACACAAATAACCCGAATGTCATGGCATGAATATCCAATTTATTTCCTAAGGTTCAAACGGGGGTTCTACTATCTCAATCTTCATCATACATAATCATTTCCACAAACAAGCAATTTATGCTATATCAATTCAAACACATATAATAACAATGTAGTTGTATTATTTACATACAACTTACTCCGGATTACAAAATGTAGATGACTAGTTTGGCTTAGTCCACTTATTTTGCTTTTCCCTGGTATAGGCCCGAATTTTGTAATTCTTGATGTATAATAATAAAAATTCACAAATTTAATCATTTTATTAATCTAGGTACTCAACAATTCATAATTGGGCAAAATGGTCATTTTACCCTTAGACTTTCACAAAATGACCATTTTATCCCTAGACCTGAAAATCAATTTTTATCATATTTTCTCATTAATAAAGCCTAGCCGAATGCTTTTTATACTAAGAGCATCCCACAATTCTCATTATTTCACACATTTATCAACTATTTTACAATTTATGCAAAAACGGTCCTTAGTTAGGGTTTCCATTAAAACTACTTCACAAAAGATGTTTATTTCACAACCATGATTCATTTTCTTCCATAAAATTTCAGAAAACAACATGAACAGTCTCATGGTAAAACTCTAGACTTTCAACCATTTTGCAAAATAGTCCCCTTATTTGAAAGCTCATGCTACAAGGGTTCTAAAAGTATAAAAATCATCAAGAAAAACCATCAAGATCACTTACTTGTAGAGAGACTAAGTGGCTGAAATTTCAAGCTTCAAAAACCCCACTAATGGCTGCTATTTTCAGTGGAAAATAGAGAAGAAAGATGACCCATTTGATTTTATTTTAATATTCAATTTGCTAATGTCATCAATTACCAACCCTAGTTATCTTTTGACTTTTTGACTCCTCATGTTTCTATGCCCGGCTAGCTTGTCTTTTAAGGATCTAATTACCTTTTAAAGACCCCAAATTTAGGGTTTCTAGCTATTTGACACCTTTAGCTATCAAAATAGGACTTTTTCACTTTATGCGATTTAGGTCTTTTTCACAATTAAGCATGAAATTGCTAAAATTAATTCACCAAAATTTTCATACCCTCTTATAATCATGCCACCACACATAAAATAATATTTTAAAATAATTTCTCCAACCTCGGAGTAGTGGTCCCAAAACCACTGTTCCGACTGGGCCCAAAATCGGGCCGTTACAATTCTCCCCTTAGGGATTTTCGTCCTCGAAAATCTTAACAGTGAATGGGTTCGGGTATTGATCTCTCATGGTCTCCTCAGGTTCCCATATGGCTTCTTCGACCCCATTTCGATGTCATAATACTTTAACAAGTGCTATGCTCTTATTCCTCAATTGCTAAATCTCCCAAGCCAAAATCTTAACTAGCTCTTTGCCATAAGTCATGTCCGAGCTAATCTCAACCTTTGTCCGCGTGATCACATGCGAGGGGTCCGAACGGTAGCGACGTAACATAGACATATGGAATACATTGTGTATCTTTTCTAACTCTCAGGGCAAAGCCAATCGGTCTGCTACCGGTCTAATTCTCTCAGTCAACTCGTAAGGTCCAATAAACCATGGACTTAATTTGCCTTTCCTTCCGAATCGGAGAACCTTCTTCCACGGGGATACTTTCAAAAAAACTTTATCCCCGAATTGAAACTTGATCTCTTTCCGTTTCAAATCGGCGTAGTATTTCTGTCTATCCAAAGCGGCCTTCAAACAGTCGGGATTCACCTTAACTTTCTTTTTGGTCTCTTTAACTAAGTCAACCCCGTGTATCTGATTCTCGCTCAGCTCAGTCCAATACAAGGGTGTTCGACACTTATGCCCATACAAAGCCTCATAAGGCGTCATTTTCAGACTTAATTGAAAACTGTTGTTATAGGCTAATGCGACCAGCGATAAATACCTTTCCCAACTGCCTTGAAACTGGAGAACACAACACCGCAACATGTCTTCCAATATCTGAATTACTCCGACTGACCGTTGGTTTGTGAGTGGAAAGCTGTTATAAAATTCAGTTTCGTTCCCAATGCCTCTTGTAACTTTTTTCAAAACCGCGAGGTGAACCTCGGATCTCTATTCAAAATAATCAACAAGGGCACTCCATGAAGTCTCACGATCTCAGAAACATATATATCGGGCAATTTCTCAAGGGAATAGTCAGCACGCTCTGGTATAAAATGTGCCGACTTAATAAGTCTATCAACAACTACCCAAACTGAATCCTTTTTCCTTGGTGGCAAAAGCAACCTTGACACAAAATCCATGGTTACTCGGTCCCAGTTCCACTCGGGAACCATCACGGGCTAAAGTAAACATAAGGGTACTTGGTATTCGGCCTTCACTTGTTGACAAAACTAGACACTTAGAAACAAACTCAGAAATGTCTCTTTTCATTGCCGACCACCAGTACATTTTCTTCAAGTCATTGTACATTTTCACACTACTCGGGTGGATAGACAAACAATTTATGCTATATCAACTTAAACACATATAATAACAATGTAGTTGTATTATTTACATAGAACTTACTCCGGATTACAAAATGTAGATGACTAGTTTGGCTTTGTCCACTTATTTTGCTTTTCCCTAGTCTAGGCCCGAATTTTGTAATTCTTGATGTATAATAATAAAAATTCACAAATTTAAACATTTTATTGATCTAGGTACTCAACAATTCATAATTGGGCAAAATGGTCATTTTGCCCTTAGACTTTCACAAAAATTACCATTTTACCCCTAGGCCCGAAAATCGATTTTTATCATATTTTCTCATTAATAAAGCCTAGCCGAATGCTTTTTATACTAAGAGCAGCCCACAATTCTCATTATATCACACATTTATCAACTATTTTACAATTTATGCAAAAACGGTCCTCAGTTAGGGTTTCCATTAAAACTACTTCACAAAAGTTGTTTATTTCACAACCACGATTCATTTTCTTCCATAAAATTTCAGAAAACAACATGAACACTCTCATGGTAAAACCCTAGACTTTCAACCATTTTGCAAAATAGTCCCCTTATTTGAAAGATCAGGCTATAAGGGTTTTAAAAGTACAAAAATCATCAAGAAAAACCACAAAGATCACTTACTTGTAGAGAGACTAAGTGGCTGAAATTTCAAGCTTCAAAAACCCCACTAATGGCTGCTATTTTTGGTGGAAAATAGAGAAGAAAGATGACCCGTGTGATTTTATTTTAATATATAATTTGCTAATGTCATCAATTACCAACCCTAGTTATCTTTTGACTTTTTGACTCCTCATGTTTCTATGGCCGGCTAGCTTGTCTTTTAAGGGTCTAATTGCCTTTTAAAGAACCCAAATTTAGGGTTTCTAGCTATTTGACACCTTTAGCTATCAAAATAGGACTTTTTCACTTTATGTGATTTAGGTCTTTTTCACAATTAAGCATGAAATTGCTAAAATTAATTCACCAAAATTTTCATACCCTCTTATAAGCATGCCACCACACATAAAATAATATTTAAAAATAATTTCTCCAACCTCGGAGTAGTGGTCCCAAAACCACTGTTCCGACTGGGCCCAACATTAGGCCGTTACAATTCTCCCCTTAGGGATTTTCGTCCTCAAAAATCTTAACAGTGAATAGGTTCGAGTGTTGATCTTTCATGGTCTCCTCAGGTTCCCATATGGCTTCTTCGACCCCATGTCTATGTCATAATACTTTAACAAGTGCTATGCTCTTATTCTTCAATTGCTTAATCTCCCAAGTTTCAAAATCTTAACCAGCTCTTCACCATAAGTCATGTCCGAGCTAATCTCAACCTTTGTCGGCGTGATCACATGCGAGGGGTCCGAACGGTAATGACGTAACATAGACACATGGAATACATTGTGTATCTTTTCTAACTCTAAGGGCAAAGCCAATCGGTCTGCTACCGGTCTAATTCTCTCAGTCACCTCCTAAGGTCCAATAAACTGTGGACTTAATTTGCCTTTCCTTCTGAATCAGAGAACCTTCTTCCACGGGGATACTTTCAAAAACCCTTTATCCCCAAATTGAAACTCGATCTCTTTCCGTTTCAAATCCACGTAGGATTTCCGTCTATCCAAAGCAGCCTTCAAACAGTCGGGAATCACCTTAACTTTCTCTTTGGTCTCTTTAACTAAGTCAACCCCGAGTATCTGATTTTCGCTCAGCTCGGTCCAATACAAGGGTGTTCGACACTTATGCCCATACAAATCCTCATAAGGCGTCATTTTCAGACTTAATTGATAACTATTTTTATAGGCTAATGCGACCAGCGGTAAATACCTTTCCCAACTGCCTTGAAACTGGAGAACACAACAACGCAACATGTCTTCCAATATCTGAATTACTCTTTCCGACTGACCGTTGGTTTGTGGGTGGAATGCTGTTATAAAATTCAGTTTTGTTACCAATGCCTCTTGTAACTTTTTTGAAAACCGCGAGGTGAACCTCAGATCTCTATTCAAAATAATCAACAAGGGCACTCCATGAAGTCTCACGATCTCAGAAACATATATATCGAGCAATTTCTCAAGGGAATAGTCAGCACGCTCTGTATAAAATGTGCCGACTTAATAAGTCTATCAACAACTACCCAAACTGAATCCTTTTTCCTTGGTGGCAAAGGCAACCTTGATACAAAATCCATGGTTACTCGGTCCCAGTTCCACTCGGGAACCATCACGGGCTGAAGTAAACCTGAGGGTACTTGGTGTTCGGCCTTCACTTGTTGACAAAACTAGACACTTAGAAACAAACTCAGAAGTGTCTCTTTTCATTCCGACCACCAGTTCATTTTCTTCAAGTCATTGGACATTTTCACACTACTCGGGTGGATAGACAAAAAACCACTGTGTGCCTCTCGTAAAATCTTCTGAATGAGCTCATTATCTTTGGGTACACAAATTTTGTCTCGGCACACCATAGAACCGTTGGTACCAATACTAAACTCTGATTCATTTCTCATCTCACACTGAGCCATTTCAGCTTACAAGTCCCTATCACCTTTCTGAGCCACACAAATCTCTTGAAGAAATGTCATTCTAGCCTTTAACTCTGCTAGAACCAGACATCCTCTAACAAGGCCAATTGGGCGTTCAGAGCTCTCAAAGCAAATAAGGATTTTCTACTCAATGTATCGGTGACCACGTTCGCCTTTCCTAGATGGTAGTCGATAATTAGCTCATAATCCTTTATCAAATCTAACCATCGTCGTTGCCGTAAATTCAGCTCCCTTTGAGTCATCAAATAATTTAGACTCTTATGGTCAGTAAATACTCAGCATCTCTCACCATACAAATGGTGCCTCCAAATTTTCAACGTGAATACAATGAATCGTGGGTTGGGTAGTTTTTCTCGTGTGGTTTTAGCTGTCTCGAGGCATAGGCTATCACCTTGCCTTCTTGCATGAGCACGTACCCTAACCCATTTAAGGATACATCATTATACACCACAAACTCTTTTCCTGGTTCTGGTTGCACAAAAAAGTGAGATAAGCTTCACACCCTTTTCTCAAATATCTCTTTGCAGTCGTAGACAATATCACTACAGGTGAGTCATCTGATTCATTTGGTTCAACTCAAAGAACATTTCAACTCAATAGATTTCCTTCCACAGTCCACTACAACACTACGAGAAGTTAACCAATCCATTCCAAGGATTACATTGAATTCATCAAATGGAAACAACATGAGGTTAGCCAGAAAACTATAACCCTTAATTGTCAAGGGACAATCTCTACATACTTGGTCAACTAACACATGCTTGCCTAACGGGTTAGACACTTTTACTACAAATTTAGTAGGTTCAACTAACATATTCATATTGGGTACCAATTTCATACAGATATAAGAATGGGTAGGCCCTGGATCGATTAAAGCAACAACAAAAATATCATGAAGAGAAGAAGTGCTCGTAATCACATCTGGTGAAGATGCCTTTTTGCGAGAGTGAATGGCATAAGTCCTTGTAGGCGCTCAGCCCTCGGACCTCACAGTTGTATCTCTAGGAGCACATTTTCTCCTAGCCCCACTACCCGGGTTCTTTTGTGGTCTACCCCTCGAAGGAGCACTATTCGCCCTCATATCTTACTTTTTCTCTTTGTCATCTAATTCTGGGTAGTTCCGGATGAAGTGGTCTAGTGATCCACATTTGAAGCAGTCCCTCTCATTCCCTCGACACTCACCGAAATGATGCCTACCACATTATGAACACTCTAGCCTATTTGGCCTAGCACTACCAACACTTGTGATAGAAGTGGTTTGAGCTTTAGACGTCATGTGCTGCTTGTTCTTACTCTTGCTCGAGAACCCCCTGACGCGTTTGATCAGGTAGGAAACTCTCTTGATCTCTTAGATGAGGTCTGCTGTGATTTCCCTATCTGTCTTTTCCTTGAGTCTCGGTACTCGATGTCAGCTTTTCTCTTCTCTTTGGCCAATTCCTCGACCTTACATGCTCTCTCCATGAGCACCACAAATTTCCTCAATTCTAAGATGCCAACTACTAGACGGATATCTTCGTTCAAACCACCTTTAAACCTCTTGCACATGATAGCTTCTGTAGATATGCACTCCCTTGCCTATTTACTGAGTCTCACAAACTCACGCCCATACTCCATTACCATCCTACTGCCTTGCTTCAGCTCTAAAAATTCTTTCCTTTTCTGGTCTATAAACCTCTGGCTAATGTACTTCTTATAGAACTCTTCCAGAAAGAATTCCCAAGTTATCCTCTCTCTTGGTGCAACAGACACGAGAGTATTCCACCATTGGTAGGCCGAGTGTCGTAGGAGTGACACTGCACAGTTCACACACTCCTCAAGAATGCACAATAGCTCATCAAATACCCTAATGGTATTTTCTAGCCAAAACTCTGCTCTCTCCGGATCATCATCAATAATCTCTGAAATTCCCTAACCCCTTGTTTATGGATTCTGTCTACTGGAGGTTTCTCTCTCCTAGCCATCTCTGCTCCTTGAGGAGCTATATGAACAGGTTGAGGAATTGGGGGAGGTGGGGGAGGCGAAGTATTCGAATTTGCCCAAATGAACTCTGAATACCACGCATCCATCATGTGGAGGTAAGCTTCTTTAGCTCCTCTGCCCTAACTCATTGTCACAGGCCTGCTATCTACTGGTGTTGTCCCTTCAGCGGGATCCGGCGCATTAATCTCCACATCATCCACCGTAGCTACATCAGGATCCATTTTCTATATAAATAAAAACACAATTTATCTCGTCAGGAGCCGTCACACTATCAATATAAAATTATGGCATGTATAGATAGATTCATACTCAGCTAGGTTAGTCCTAGAGCCGACTAAACCATAGCTCTGATATATCTAAATGTAACACCCCACACTCGATCCCTACCCTGGGACGGGATATGAGGCGTTACCACACTTAATCACATGCTTATAATCATTTCGATGTCATTAAGACTCCGTCAAATTAAAAACTATTTCAAACTTTGTCTAAACTCCTTAATATAGGCCTATGAGGCCCCAAACATCCATCGAAAACCATTCGGGACTAGCTCGGGTCCTTTAACTAACTTTGGAAAGATAACTCTTTAAATAGGGCACACGCACGTGTGGAAGGGCAACACGCCCGTGTGGTCATTATAACATGGTCGTGTTGATGGCCTGTGTGACACACACGGCCTAAGTATCTAGGAACACGCCTGTGTCGCATGCCCATGTCAATTAAATTCTAAATTCAAACCTACAGAGGTTTTCATACCGCCTGACACATGCCCGTGCCTATGGCCTGTGTCCCTCACACGGCCATGACATGCCCTTGTCTAAAAACCTTAACATTCTATTTCTAACGTCATTATCCAATAAGGGGTACACGACCAAGGCACACGCCTATGGCCAGAGGCCGTGTCCTCCACATGGCTGAGACATATGGCCGTGTCTCTGCCTGTGTGTTTACTACCATGCATTCTGACTTGCAAATTTTACGTGCAGGGGACACACGACTAAACAACATGCCCTTGAGGCTAACTGTGTGTCACACACGGCCTTGACACAAGCCCATGTGTCTATCCGTGTGGACAATATAAGGTTATCTACCAAGCCTTTGCCACCTAGAAACACAATCTAACATCAACCAACATAACAAAGTTTAACTTAATATGATTTCTCAACCAAACAACAAAATTTAATACCTATATACATTACATATATTCAACCATGCCAACAATTTCAGATTCATGAAAGAATAGCTTGCATTCACATAATAACTTTCAATATTAGCCATTTTCCATGGCCTTATACAAAATGAATCAAAAGCTAAAGTAAGCCAACACATTTGGCCAATTCACAATGACACAAAACTCAAAAGTCAGGGTCCTATACATGCCATAATCAAAATAGAAGTTCTAACTGTACAAGTGCTTCAGATGATAGTGTGATCGATGCCTTCGACGTCCAATGATCCTCGAGCTAATTAGGCTGCACTATAAGAAAATGGAAAGGAGAGGGAGTAAGCATAAAGTTTGGTAAGTTGTATGCAAATAAATATAACAACAACTTTACCATTCATCATCATTCTCATAATACAAAAGTAGGCATAAGCACAACTTACTCATCACTGTCGAATACAATTCACATAGCATATATTGAGCTCACATCTCATACATTTCAAATAGGTACCTGTACCACTTACAACATGGTTATACTTTTCTCGTTTAACTTAAACTGTAACTTTCACCGTTGAACCATTTAGAATGCTATCGGATATTCACTAAGCTTCAAACATGGGGTATAATGCTGATGCCATGTCCTAGACATGGTCTTACGCTAATTCATCCATCCAGTCGATGCCATGTCCCAAACATGGTCTTACACTGACTATCGAAATCGAGGTCGACGCTATGTCCCAGACATGGTCTTACACTAGCTCTCACATATCTGTGTCGATGCCATGTCCCATACATGGTCTTACACTGACACCTATACACATGCTGATGCCATGTCCTAGACTTTGTCTTATACTGACACATCTCGTAGCCGATGCATGTCCTAGACATGTTTTACACTGGCTTAAATCTGGAGGCCGATGCATGTCCCAAACATGTCTTACACTAGCTCTCGTCTCAATGTCGATGCCATGTCCTAGACATATTGTTACACTGGCTCTCATAATATGGCCGATGAATGTCCAAGACATGTCTTACACTAGCATACAAATAACCCGAATGTCATGGCATGAATATCCAATTTATTTCCTAAGGTTCAAACGGGAATATTCATCATACATAATCATTTCCACGAACAAGCAATGTATGCTATATCAATTCAAACACATATAATAACAATGTAGTTGTATTATTTACATATAACTTACCTCAGATTACAAAAATGTAGATGACTAGTTCGGCTTAGTCCACTTGTTTTGCTTTTCCCCGGTCTAGGCCCAAATTTTGTAATTCTTAATCTATAATGATAAAAATTCACAAATTTAATCATTTTATTGATCTCGGTACTCAACAATTCATAATTGGGCAAAATGCCAATTTTGCCCTTAGACTTTCACAAAATGACCATTTTACCACTAGACCCAAAAATTAATTTTTATCACATTTTCTCATTAATCAAACCTATTCGAATACTTTTTATACTAAGATCAGCCCACAATTCTCATTATTTCACACATTTATCAACTATTTTACAACTTATGCAAAAATGGTCCTTAATTAGGGTTCCCATTAAAACTACTTCACAAAAGTTATTTATTTCATAACCATGATTCATTTTCTTCCATAAAATTTCAAAAAACAACATGAACACTCTCATGGTAAAACACTAAACTTTCAACCATTTTGCAAAATAGTCCCTTTATTTGAAAGCCCATGCAATAAGGGTTCTAAAAGTACAAAAATCATCAAGAAAAACCATCAAGATCACTTACTTGTAGAAGACTAAGTGGCTGAAATTTAAAGCTTTAACAAACCCTCTAATGGCTACTATTTTAGATGGAAAATGGAGAAGAAAGATTACCCCTTTGATTTTATTTTAATATTCAATTTGCTAATGTCATCAATTACCAACCCTAGTCATCTTTTGACTTTTTGACTCCTCATGTCTCTATGGCCAGCTAGCTTGTCTTTTAAGGGTCTAATTTCCCTCTAAAGACCCCTAATTTAGGTTCTCTATCTATTTGACACCCTTAACTATCAAAATAGGACTTTTGCACTTTATGCGATTTAGTCCTTTTTCACAATTAAGCATGAAATTGTTAAAATTAATTCATCAAAATTTTCATACCCTCTTATAATCATGCCACAATAGATAAAATAATATTTAAAATAATTTCTCCAACCTCAGAGTAGTGGTTCTGAAACCACTTGTCATGTGTCTCAATCGTGTAGAGGAAACGGCCATAGCATAAAGGTGTGTGCCCAGGCAATGTGAGGTCTACACACTTAATGCAAAATTAAATTTGCCACATGGCTTAGCACACGGGCGTTTGCCTTAGCTGTGTGCCCCTAAATGGTTGATGATGTCAAAAATAGAATGTCAATGTTTTTGTACACAAGCTGAGACATGAGCATGTCATGGCCTTTTGAGGGACACGGGCTTTGGACACGGGAGTGTTCCAGGCCATGTGAAAACCCCTGTAGGTTTGAATTGAGAAATAAATTTGCACGGGCTAGGGACACGGGTGTGTCCCGATATGTTCAGGCCGTGTGAGCTATACAGGCCTTTAACATGGCCATGTTAAGAGGATACACGGGCGTGTCACTCTTCCACATGGGTGTGTGCCCCTGTTTGACTTAATTTTTTTAAAGTTTTCTAAGTGCTTAATTTAGTCCCTAACCATTTTCAAAGCGTGTTTTGGGCCTTGTAAGTCTATATTAGGGACATTAAGAGGAAGATTGAAAAGTTTTAAATTTTAAATCGAAATTCATGTCTCGATTTTATGTACTTATGTATGTTTAAGTCTGGTAATGCCTCGTACCCTATACCAGCGTCGGTCACGGGTAAGGGGTGTTACATTTAGTGGTATCAGAGCTATGGTTTAGTTGATTCGCAGACTAACCTAGTGTATGGATGAGTCTAGCTATGTATGTCATATAAGTAATATGATAGTGTGACGAGTCCTGACAAACTTAAATTGTGGTTTCATATAGTAAATGGATCCCGACAGAGCACTGGCGAATGATGTAGAGAGTAATGCGCCGGCTCCCGTTTAAGGGACCGCGCCAGTTGAAAGTGGGCCCATGACACTTAGTCAGGGTAACGGGGCTAGAGAAGCGTTCCTCACATGATGAGTGCTTGGTATTCAGAGTTTGTACAAATCTGAACGCTCCACCCCCTCCACCCCTTCCAATCCCTCAACCTACCCCTATAGCTCCTCAAGTGGTGGAAATGATTAGAAGGTAAAAGCCCCCGGTTGATAGAATTCAGAAGCAAGGGGATGAGGAATTTCAAGCGAATGTAAATGATAACCCAGAAAGAGCAGAGTTATGGCTCGAAAATGCCATCAGGCTATTCGACGAATTGTCTTGCACATCTGAGGAGTGCATGAAGTGTGTTGTGTCACTCCTATGAGACTCGGCTTACCAATGGTGGAACACCTTTGTGTTAGTTGTACCGAAGGAAAGGATAACTTGAGAATTCCTCCAGAAAGAGTTTCGAAAAAAGTATATTAGCCCGAGATTTATAGACCAAAAAAAAAAGAATTTCTTGAATTAAAGCAAGGCTGAATGACAGTAACAAAGTATGAGCGTGAGTTTGTGAGGCTCAGCAAATACGCTCGGGAGTGCGTATCCACTGAAGCCATCATGTGTAAAAGGTTTGAGGACGGATTAAACGAAGACATCTGACTATTATATGGTATTCTAGAATTAAATGAGTTTGTGGTACTTGTTGAGAGAGCTTGCAAGGCTGAAGAATTGGGCAAAGAGAAGAGAAAAGTTGATATTGAGTCTCGTGACTCAAAGAAAAGATAGATGGGGAAATCATTTCAAACCTTGTCTAAGAAATCGAGAGAGTTTACTACTCGATCTAATGCTTCGGTTTGGTTCTCGAATAGAAATAGGAATAAGCAATACACAGTGTCTAAAGCTCAAACCACTTCAATCGCGAGTGTTGGTAACGCTCAACTGAATAGACCAGAATGCTCACAATATGGTAGACATCACTTCGGTGAGTGTTAAAGGAATGATAGAGGGTATTTCAAATGTGGATCACTAGATCATTTCATTCGGAACTGTCCTAAGATGGTTGAGAAATATATGAATCAAGGTGTGAGATCGGGTAATGCCCCTTCGAGGGGTAGACCACAAAGGAACTCGGGAAGTGGGACTAGCAGCAGAGGTGCACCTAGAGATTCCACTGTGAGGTCAGAGGGCAGAGCACCTGCAAGGACTTATGCCATTCACGCTCGCGAAGAGGTTTCATCCCCAGATGTGATTACTGCTACTTTTTCTCTTCATGATATCTCTGTAGTTGCTTTGAATGATCTGAGATCCACCCATTTGTATATTTACATGAAATTGGCGTCTAGTATGAATAAGCTTGTCGAGTATACAAAAATTGTGGTAAAGGTGTCAAACCCATTAGGCAAGCATGTGTTAGTTGACCAAATATTTAGAAATTGTCCCTTGACGGTTAGAAGTCATTGTTTTTTAGCTAACCTCATGTTGTTACCGTTTAATGAATTTGACGTAATTCTTGGTATGGATTGGTTGACTGCTTATGATGTGATAGTAAATTGTGGAAGAAAATTCATTGAACTAAAATATGAAAATGGGGATATTCTTCGAGTTGAATCGGGTGAACTGGATAGCTTGCCTATAGTGATATCTTCTATGATAGCTCAGAGATATTTGAGAAAAGGGTATGAGTATTATCTCACATTTGTTTTGAATACCCAAGTATCGAAAGTAAAGATTGTTTCAATGTCGGTAGTTTGTGAGTATTCAGATGTGTTTCCGGAAGAGTTGCTCGGATTGCCTCCAACTAGGGAAGTCGAATTTGGTATTGAGCCAGTCCCTAGTACTGCACCTATATAGATTGCCCCATATAGGATGGCTCTGACGGAACTAAAGGACTTGAAGGTTTAGTTACAAGAATTAACGGATAAAGGTTTCACGAGACCTAGTTATTCCCTGCGGGGTGCTCCAGTGCTTTTTATGAAAAAGAAGGGCGGTTCAATGAGACTATGTATAGATTGTAACACCCCTAACCCGTATCCGTCGCTGGAATGGGGTTACGAGGCATTACCTAAAAATATACAACTTTCATACATGCACACAATCACACAGATCATATTCGAAGTGATACATTTGTAACACCAGTTTAACAATTCTTGAATCATTTATACATAAAGCATAAAGCAATTTTATTAAATTCACATATAACCATTTTGTTATCTTATAGGTTGAAATACTATTCATATGATCAATTTCCAATCCAATAACCGAATAGTAAAACATGCTAAATTCATATGCTTTATTCAAGGTCTATTTTCACATTACTTTATTATTATACACGCATGTAACATTTCATAAAAACCAAACTAGATGTCAAACATAATTTACATTTCACATCAAACACATCACAAATATGTATTTATACACATAAAACATAACAAACTTTTGTCTAATGCTATAAAATATAAAAGAAGAATTTAAACATGATAATATCACCTAATTTGCAAGCTAAATAACATGTCTAACCATCATATATTCAAACAATCTATGAACCATTTCTAAACGTAATTACCAAATCAAAACATACTAAGATTTATATGATAGCATCATGACAAAATTACATATACAAAACCAATTCATTTGCTTACCTATCCAGCTATCAAGATTAACCATTAAGGTCATACCAATTCCACCATTTAATCTTAAGTAAAAAATACATGGCATAACCAAATAAAAATGTCAACTTGTCACTTTAAATATCAAACCACAAACAAACACGTCATATGCATAAATATATAATTTATCTACCACTAGCCGAATATGCATGCACATTATTAACCAATTTCAAGTTAATTTATAAGACGATTTATAAATCAAATTTAATGTCAATAATGAACTACACCAAAAAACAAATTCACAAATATACTATAGTCATCTCATAGCTTATCAAAACACGTACCACAAATCAAAAACACATCTTTTACTTACTTCATCCCATAATTGGTTACCAATACTTCAAAACATAGTCACTTACCTAATACATCCAACTTAAAATATTATGCATATCACTTAATAAAAATATTCATCCACAATTTCACATCATACCCAATATACCATACACATATACTTTGACATAACTTCATCACCATTAGAAAATATATCAACCATAATTCACTTATAGACATATAATGGCCGAAACATCAAAACCAAACTTAAATAATGATTAAGCCATTTTTGCATGGCTCATATTTACATCACCCAAAATCAAACATAACATAAGCTAGTCTATACATGCCATAGGTTTAAGTTCAAACTTATAAAGTACCGAAAATAGTTGATAGTGTGATAAACTTCACGGATGATCCCTTAGCTCGTAACTTGACTCCAAAATCTATAAAACAGAGGCAAACATACACACACAATAAGCTATCATGGCTTAGTAAGTCATAAGCAAATAAATAACTCAATGAAAATATCAACTCAATTTAACCAAACCAATTTATGTTATTGTAATTACATTTAATTTAAAGTTCACAACTTCATACACAACCTTTACTTTCATATATAAGTTTGACCTTGGCCGAATTTACATATATCTATTATCAAAGTAACATTAAATTTCAAAACCATAGTACCATTATATAACCAAATATATACACACTCATAAGCATATTCTCTTGAATCAAACTTTAATATCTCATACTTATACATATCATGTGGCCAAATATACTTCACAAATACACATATATTTACATTAGCATAATGTATAATTTACATCGTAAATCAAACAACCAACTTACCTTAATTTCAAATAGGTGATCAACTATCACATACCTATTCACTTAGCTTGATTTACACATTCAATCACAACTTATCATTGCCCGTTGAACCATTCGAAATTGAATAGGATACTCAGATAATCACACATATCGTATAATGCCAACGTCCTAGATGTGGTCTTACATGAAATCCCATATCGATGCCACTGTCCCAGACAGGGTCTTACACGAATCAAATACGATGTCGATGTACCAGACATGGTCTTACACATAATCATATATCAATGCCAATTTCCCAGACGTGGTCTTACACGAGAACACATTTCGAAAATCCTATGTCATGACATATGTATCCTAACTATTCCTAAGGTTTGTAAAGGGCTTTCGAACGTCGTAACTCGATCGAATCGAACTTGTACACATAACTTTCAAGCATATTCACATTCGGCTATCATATATATTTTTTCACATAATTCATTTCAGCATATAACACTTGTATTTATTTAAAATTAAAAACATTTATTTGCTTATAAACTTACCTCGGACAACAATAATGGGAACGGAATGACTAATTGACAACTTTGGTTTTCCCCCAATCCAAATCTGATTTCTTTGGTTCTTGATCTAAAAATATTCAAATTAAACTTATTCAAACATAATTTCATTCAATTTAGTCCAAAAATACATAAATGGGAAAATTACCATTTTACCCCTAACATTTTACACTTTTTACAATTTAGTCTAAATTACACAAAACACAAAACATGCAAAATTTGCACACACCATGCTTAGGCTGAATATTACCCATGTTCATACAAGTCCATACATTTCATTTATTTCACATTTTCGTCCCTCAATTTATTATTTTTGCAATTTAGTCCTAATTACTCAAAATCATCAAAAATTCCAATACAAAACATATTAATCCAAAACATATATTTCATAATTCATCAACTAACATCACAAAGCCCAATTATTAATCAATGGCATAACTCAAAATATTAATCAAAATTAGAAATTCAAGCATGGGCTTTGTACATTACACTGCAACGATCTCAATAACGTAAAAATTATCAAAAACCGAACAAAAACTAACCTTGAGTCAAGCTTGGACAAGGCCGAATAACCTAAGCTTATTTCTTTTCTTTCTTTCTCAATTTTCAATCAAAAGTATGAACAAAATGTATGGTTGTTTTATTTTATGTTTTATTATAACATAAATTATTTAACAATTTACAAATTTAACCTTTATAATTTAATAACTAAAACATATATATTAAGGCCACAACCGTCCATCCCTAACTCCAATGGTAATATTTCAATTTAAAGACTTCAAATTATAAAGACAGTCACAATTCGGCCCTTACACATTAAACCATCAAATTTTCGTTTTACGCGATTAAGCCCTTTTATTAAATTGAGTACTCAAACGACAAAATGAAAGCACGAAAATTTCATAGATATTAATTCACACATAATAAACATATAAAATATTTTTAAAATATTTTTTTGACTCAAATTCCTGGTCCCAAAACCACCATTCTGAATAGGGTCTAAATCGGGCTGTTACATAGATTACCGGCAATTGAACAAGGTAACAGTAAAGAACAAGTATCCCTTGCCAAGGATCAATGATTTTTTTAATCAATTAAAGGGAGCCATGGTGTTTTCTAAGATAGACCTGAGGTCCGGTTACTACTAGTTGAGAGTTAAGGAGCAAGATGTGGTGTGGGCATTATGAGTTCCTTGTCATGCCATTTGGCTTAACGAATGCTCCTGCAGTGTTTATGGATTTAATGAACCGTATTTTCTAGCCATACTTGGATAAATTTACAATTGTTTTTATTAATGATATATTAATTTATTCTCGTGGTGAGAGTGAGCATGCAGAGCATTTGAGAACTGTTTTGTGGACTTTGAGAGATAAGCAGTTGTATGCCAAGTTTAGTAAAAGTGAATTTTGGCTTCGAGAGGTCGGATTCTTGGGACACATTGTGTCAGGTGATGGGATTAGAGTTGACCCGAGTAAGATTTCGGCTATTATTGAGTGGAAATCGCTGAGGAATGAGTTAGAGATTAAAAGCTTTTTAGGCTTAGCCGGATACTATAGACGGTTTGTTAAAGGATTCTCCATGATTGCTACTTTGATGACGAGGTTGCTATAGAAAGATGTCAAGTTTGAATGGACAAAGAAGTGCCAATAGATTTTTGAGAAACTAAAAGCACTATTGACTGAAACACCAGTCTTAGTGCAACCGGAACCGGGAAAAGAATTCGTAGTGTATAGTGATGCATCTTTGAATGGATTGGGATACGTGCTTATGCAAGAAGACAAGGTAATAGCGTATGCCTTGAGACAACTAAAACCACATGAGAAAAATTATCTAACACACGACTTGGAGTTAGCCGCAATCGTGTTGGCATTAAAAATCTGGAGACATCATTTATATGGTGAGAAATGTCAAGTATTCACTGACCATAAAAGCCTAAAGTACTTAATGACTCAAAAGGATTTGAACCTACGGTAACAAAGGTGGCTAGAGTTGATAAAAGATTACGAGTTGGTAATTGACTATCACCGGGGAAAGGCGAACGTGGTCGCAGATGTATTCAATAGGAAGTCATTATTTGCCTTGAGAGCTACGAATACTCAACTGTCTGTAACCAAGGATGGTTAGATTCTAGCAAAGTTGAAAGCTAGACCAATGTTTCTTCAAGAGATTTGTGAAACTCAGAAAAGTGATAAAGATTTACGAGCTAAGATGGTTCAGTGCGAGACAGTTAACGAATCAGATTTTAGAATTAGTACCGACGACTGTTTGATGTTTCGGGATAGGATCTGTGTACCTAGAGATGGTGAGCTTATTGGGAACATTCTTCATGTGGCACATAGTAGTTGTATGTCCATCCATCTGGGTAGCACCAAGATGTATAATGATTTCAGGAGATCGTATTGGTGGTCGGGTATGAAAAGAGACATCTCAGAGTTTGTTTCGAAATGCTTAATTTGTCAGCAAGCGAAAGCTAAGCACCAAGTACCTTCAAGTTTACTTCAGCCTGTGATGGTTCTCGAGTGGAAATGGGACCAGATTACTATGGACTTCATGACGGGATTACTATTGTCACCGAGAAAGAAAGATGTTGTTTTGGTCATAATCGATTAATTAACAAAATCGGCTCACTTTATTCCGGTACGTACCGACTACTCACTTGATAAGCTAGTCGAGTTGTATGTTTCTAAAATTGTGAGACTTCATGGAGTACCTTTGTCGATCATTTTGGATAGAAATCTGAGATTCACATCGCGGTTTTGGAAAAAGCTACAGGAAGCTTTAGGTACAAAGTTGAATTTTAGTACCGCTTTCCATCCGCAAACCGATGGTCAGTCAGAGAGAGTAATACAGATACTGGAAGACATGCTCCGATGTTGTGTTCTTGAATTTCAAGGCAGTTGGGAAAAGCAGTTGTCGTTGGTGGAATTTGCCTATAATAACAGTTTTCAATCGAGCTTGAAGATGGTGCCTTATGAGGCACTGTATGGACGTAAGTGTTAAACACTATTATATTGGATGAAGCTTAGAGAGAATCAGATTCATGGGGTCAACTTATTCAATGAAACTGAAGGGAAAGTAAAGGTGATTCGTAATTGTTTGAAGGTTGCTTCGGATAGACAAAAATCCTGCACAGATTTGAAACGGAAAGAGATTAAGTTTCAAGTCAGAGATAAGGTATTTTTTAAAGTATCTCCCTGGAAGAAAGTCCTCAGATTCGGTAAGAAAGGAAGAAAGTCCTTATATTCGGTAGGAAAGGAAAATTAAGTCCATGTTTTATTGGACCCTATAAAGTGATCGAGAAAATTGGACTGGTAGCATACTGATTAGCTTTACTGTATGAGTTAGAGAAGATCCACTATGTATTCTATGTGTCAATGTTACACCGTTACCGTTTTAACCCTTTGCATGTTCTTTAATTAACAGAGATTGAGATTCGGTCAGATATGACTTATGGCAAAGAACCAGTTAAGATATAGGAGTATAGCACTGGTGAAAGTATTATGGCATAGACATGGGGTAGAAGAGGCCACATAGGAGCCCGAGGAGACTATGAGAGACCAATATCCAAACCTTTTTAACGGTAAGATTTTCAGGGACGAAAATCCCTAAGAGGGGATTGTAACAGCTCGATTTTGGGCCTAGTCAGAATAGTGGTTTTGAAACCACAAATCCAAGGTCAGAGAAATTATTTTAACATTATTTTATGTGTTATAGCATGATTATATGAGTGTTTGAAATTTTTGGTGAATTAATTTCAGTGATCGCATGCTTAATTTTGAAAAAGGACTAAATCGCATAAAGTGCGAGAATTTTGTTCTACTAGCTAAAGGTGTCAAAAAGCTATAGAACATTAAAGTAGGTCTTTATTGAGTAAATAGACCAATAAAATATTAGTGGCTAGACATGGAGCCTTAATTCAAGGAATGGTCAAATGCTAGGTGACTTAATTAATAATAAAATAATAAAGCTAAAGGACTAGCTATCATCTTTTTCATTCTTTTCCTTCACCACCAAAAATTACAGCAAAAAGGGGGGTTTTGAAGCTTAAAAATTTCAGCCACTTGGTTTCTTTACAAATAAGTGATTTTGATGGTCTTTCTTGATGATTTTTTTATTTTTGGGAACCTTGTAGTGTAAGCTAACTAATGAGGGGACTATTTTGTAAAATGGTTAATAGTTTAGGGTGTTTCCATTTGAGTACTCATGTTGTTTTCTGAATTTTTATGGAAGAAAATGAATTGTAGTTGTTAAATAAACAACTTTTGTGAAGTGGCTTTCATGAAAAACCCCTAAAAGGGATCATTTTGTAAAAGTTATAAAATAGGTGGTAAATGTGTGAAATAATTGAAATTGTGAGATGCTATAGGCTTAAAGTAGATTCAGCTAGGCTTCGTTAATGAGGAAATTTGATGAAAATCATTTTACGGGCCTACAAATTTTGGAATATCTTGATTTATGTGATGATTAAATAAATAAATGTTGTCATTATAGATCAAGAAATACGAAATTCAGACCTAGATCGAGGGAAAACCAAGCTAGTGGACTAAATCAAACTAGTCGCTCATATTTTGTATACCAAGGTAAGTTGCACGTAAATATCACAATTCTATTGTTATTATGCATTGAAAAATTGATATTGCATGGAATGTTTGATTTTTTATGAATATGCATGATGAGATTTGATGCGGTAAAACTCCTGGTTGAACCATTGGAATAGATCAGATATCCATGCCATGATACTAGGGTTATATATGAGCCAGCGTAAGACCATGTTTGGAACATGACCTCGGCATTGTTATGAGAGCTAATGTAAGACCATGTTTGGGACATAGCATCAGCCTCGATATGTGAGCCAGTGTAAGACCATGTTTGGAACATGGCATCGGCACTGATATATAAGAACTAGTGTAAGACCATGTCTGGGACATCGCATCGGCATCTTATCCTTTTGTATGAGGCTTATCGGGTATCCTTTATTATTCCAACTTGTTTAGCGGGTGATTTAAAGATTATGTCACTATTGAGAAAAGTTATGATTATGTTGCAAGTGGTATAGGTACCTACACGAAACCCATGAGAATGAGCTCGGTTTGTGTATATGGGTAGTAAGGATGAAAATAAGTAAGTTATTTTTATGGTCATTCGAGAATCTTGTGCAAGTTTATAATATGTTATGAGTATGATATTACTTGGTAAAGTGCTGTTAATTATTTACATGTAACTTACTAAGCTTTATGCTTACTCCCTCTATTTTCCATTTTCTTATAGCATCGCCAAGCTAGCTCAGGGATAAGAGGACATTGGAGGCTCGATTACACTATCAAACAGACAAATTGGGTATAGTTAGATTTATCATTTTGAGTATGGCATGTATAGGGACTTGGTCTTTTTGTTAAGTGTCATGTTGGTTTAGCCATAACCGTTGGCTCATATTGATGTGATATTCTTTTTGTATAGTCCATTGAGGTTGGCTAATATTGATTATTGCTAAATGCATTTGATGAGAATTTTCATGGATGCAGTTGTTGCATTGTTTATGTTGATAAGTAGGAGATGTTGTATGTAATAGAAAATAGCTTCGAAAAGATGTGTGGATGCCTCGGTATTGGCTGATATGGTCATGTGTTTGTGTGGTATTGGTATTGTTTGATATTTTGTAGGTTAGTGTAAGTAAGGGTGACAAAAAGGCTTGGTAAATAGCCTTAATTTGTCCACATGGGTAGACACATGAGCGTGTGTCTAGACCGTGTGTGACACACAGTTTGCCCCATGTGCATGTGGTCTAACCGTGTGTCCCCTGCACCTTAATTTTTCTAAATAGAATGCCTAGTAGTAACCACACGGGTGGAGACACGGTCGTGTGTCTCAATCGTGTATAGGACACGGCCATAGCACATGGGCATGTGCCCAAGTCGTGTAAAGTCTGCACCTTTAATGCGAAATTAAATTTGCCACACGGCCTAGCACACGGGCATGTGCTTTGGCCGTGTGCCCCTAAATAGTTCATGACACCAGAAACAAAATGTCAAGGTTTTTGTATAAGAGCTGAGACATGGGCATGTCATGGCCGTGTGAGGGACACGGGAGTGTGCCAGGCCATGTGAAAACCCCTGTAGGTTTGAATTGAGAAATAAATCTGCACGGGCTAGGGACACGGGCGTGTCCCGATATGTTTCGGCCATGTGAGCTACACGAGCCTTCAACATGGCCATGTTAAGAGGATACAAGGGCGTGTCACTCTTCCACACGGGCGTGTGCCCCTACTTGCTTTGAAATTTTTCAAAGTTTTCTAAGTGCTTAGTTTAGTCCCGAACCATTTTCAAAGCTTGTTTTGGGCCTCGTAAGTCCATATTAGGGACATTAAGAGGAAGATTGAAAAGTTTTAAATTTTAAATGGAAATTCATGTCTCAGTTTTATCTAATTATGTATGTTTAAGTCCGGTAATGCCTCATACCTTGTCCTGACGTTGGTCACGGGTAAGGGGTTACAATATGTAGTTCTTGGTATTATGTCAAAAAAATAGATATAATTAGAACCTATAATGAGATTGTTCAAAAAACAAACTTATCTATGTATCCATGCTATATATTATAATAAATAATATGCTTATTCATAAAAATGTGTGTTAAATATGACTCCTATTTTTCAATCAAATTTGAGAAATAATCTTTCAGTTAAACTCTTTTATTTGTTTCAATTAAACACTGATTAGTTTAGATTATTTTATTATTATTTGACCTATGAATTTAGCCTATAAATAGGCTGTTTTACAACCTTAGAAAATACACCCATTAGATATTAAAACTCATGACACATTTGGAGAATTTTGTGTTTACGTTTTGAGGGTTTTTTGTTTTCTGGTTTTCGGGGTTTAGTTTTTATCTCCATCTTTTGTACTCTTCGTTCTTTTGCCATTATAGTAAAATTATCTTTGCCCGTGGTTTTTTTATCCTCTTTGAAGGGGTTTTTTCACGTTAAATATGTGTGTTCAATTTCTTAATTTATTCCACTATTTTTTTTACTTGTTGCTTAATCGGGTCGATCCTAAAAAGTGGTATCAGAGCTAGTTCAATTTTCATAGATCAGCTCATTCAAAGATGGCAACAACAAGGTTTGAAATTGAGAAGTTCGATGGTGAGACAAATTTTAATCTGTGGCAAGTTCGGATGATGGGTTTTTTAGTTCAATCCAGCTTGAAAAAGGTTGTTACTGGGAAAAAGCCTGAGAATCTAAATAAAACAGAATGGGAAAAGCTTCATGAAAAGGCTTTGTCTGAAATCTAGTTGTGCCTCACGAATATGGTATGGGGGGAGGTATCGATGGAGAAAACCTCATCCCCCTTGTGGAAAAGGTTAGAAACTCTTTATGCAACTAAGTTTTTTGGCTAACCATTTAGTGTTGAAACAACGTCTATTTACGTTTTGCATGAACGAAGGTGAGCTTCTTAGAGATCACATCAGTCAATTCATTACTCTTTTAAATGATTTAAAGAATGTTGAGGTTCATATTGACGTTAAAGATTAGACTATGCTATTATTGTGGTCTTTACCCCTTCATACAAGTCTTTCAGGGAGACCCTGATTCATGGCAGAGACAGACTCTCGTTCGAAGATATGAAGGGTCATTTGTTGAGTAGAGACACAATGAGTTTCATTTGGATAGCAAGATTGATAGGCAAGCTTCCGTTTTGGTACCATTAAAGACGAGATAAAAGGTGCCGCTATTGTAAAAAGTTAGGTCATGTCAAAGTAGATTATTATAAATTGCGAAATAAACGAGCTACTAAGAGTAAAGAGGAAGATATAGCTAGTTCTAATTTGGCCGATGTAAATAGTGATGATTTCTTGTTAGTGTCAATGAGTGATAACTCTAAGCTCATGTCTGAGTGGATCCTAGATTCGGGATGTTCTTTCCACATATGTCCCAATAGAGAATGGTTCTCCACATACAGTTTGGTTGAAGGTGGAGTTGTGCGCATGGGAAACAATTCATCTAGTAAGGTAATTGGTATTGGTACTGTTAAAATTAGGATACACGATGGGACAATTATGACACACTCAGATGTCAAGTATGCACCTGATTTAGGAAAGAATCTCATCTCATTGAGTATTTTAGACTTTAAAGGATACAGAATCAACATCAAGTCGAGCGTTATTCAAGTATCTCGTAGAGCTCTAGTTTTGTTAAAAGGGAAAATAACCGACAGTCTTTATATTCTGGAAGGTTTTACAGTGATTGATGAAATTGAACGTCCCTCGTCTATTATGGAGTCGAAGTCAACTCGTTTACAGTAGAGGCAACTTGGTCATAGGAAGGAAAAAGGTATGACAGTTTCGTTGAAGAGAGGCTCTCTTTTGGATGCAGGTTTTGAAAAGTTAGGGCATTCTGTTCGTAAAAATCAAACTCGGGTTAGTTTTGATTTGGTAGTGTACAAGTTGAAGGCTAGAAGTCTTCCATTTTCTAAACACAAATTCGACTCAGTTAATTCCCTGCATAGTTCAAGATAGGGTCGTGGCTAGCTTTGACAAAGACGACGTTGTGGAAATATGAGTCAAGGTGGAGATTTGTTAAATATGACTCCTATTTTTCAGCCAAATTTGAGAAATAATCTTTTAGTTAAACTTTGTTTATTTGTTTCAATCAAACACTGATTAGTTTAGATTATTTTATTATCATTTGACCTATGAATTTAGCCTATAAATAGGCTCTTTTATAACCTTAGAAAATACACCAATTAGATATTAGAACTCATAACACATTTAGAGAATTTTGTGTTTACATTTTGAGGGTTCTTTGTTTTCGGGTTTCCGGGATTTAGTTTTTATCTCCGTCTTTTGTACTCTTCGTTCTTTTGCCATTATAGTAAAATTATCTTTGCCTGTAGTTTTTTTTATCCTTTTTGGAGGGGTTTTTCCGTGTTAAATTTGTGTGTTCAATTTCTCAATTTATTCCACTATTTTTTTTACTTGTTGCTTAATTGGGTCGATCCTAACAATGTGTTATATTTTTTCTTAACTTATTTATAAAAAAGTATTTTTCTAACACTATGACAAAAGAAATTTTTTTATAAGAAGTGTTATGAAAGTTATTTGACTTTTTATAAAAATTTTTTTATAAATGTTATATATTATAGATTTTATATTATTTTTACCTAATTTACTTATTATAAAAAAAGCTTATAACTTACCATAATTTTTTCTCCAAAATAAATTTCTCTAATTCTTTTATAACCAAAGCTACCTATTGTTTGGAAAGTGATCGTTGGTATACTTAGAAGAGAGGTCGACTGTCGAGGTTAGATATTAGAGATCATTTGGATAGGGGTATGAGTTCAACTAGATTAATGGAATTGTTCCTAGAAATTTTGGTTCAACATTTGGCACACTTTTTTCAGATCACTGCCTCTTGTGAACAATGGTGTGGAGTTTGTCGGAAAGATTTTGGGGTCGAACCGAGAACACATTTGTTTTAAGGCCAATTGGGTTTTAGAAGGGTTGTGGGAGGAGGAAATCAGAAGGTTGTGGTTATCAAGTGAGGGAGATGTTCCAAATAGACTAAAGGAATTAAATTACGAGCTACAACACTGAAGGCGGTTATTATGGTGGAATTCCAAGTCGACCATCAAGACTTTGTGGAGCCTTCTCATTAAATTAGAAGGTATTTATCTAGATGATGTTGTATTAAATAAAATTAATGATCTAAACACTTCTACAAATTTGGACATTGACAAAGAAAAGAGTTTTGGGAACAACAAGAAAGAGTGAATTGGCTACAGAAAGGGGGTGGGAATACAACTTTTTTCCATACTTTGCTTTTCAAAGGTGGCGGACGAATAAGGTACGGGGACTAGTGGATGATCACAAATTTATTTGGGATACAAATGGCGCCATGTTAGAGATCCCAAAGAAGTATTTTATAAAACTATTTGCTAGTCAGTCTCCTGTTGGTTTTACTTATGTAACACCCCTAACCTGTATCCGTCGCTAGAATAGGGTTACGAGGCATTACAGGATATTACACGTCATTCGTATACATTTATGCATTCATTATTGTTAACTATTCACAAACATTCAAATTGTCCCATACAAGGTTATACGAAATCTTAAAACATGCTTAAGAGTGGTTCCAAACTAAACTGATCATATATAAAAGCTTCCGGACACTTAGAAAAATTATGCAATCACAGGTCACACGCCCGTCTGAATAGGCCGTGTGACTCACAAGGTTATCAAACACGCCCTTGTCATAGGCTGTGTGAAAACATGGCATACATACTGACTTGTACCACAGGGTCGGAAACATGGCCGTATGCCTTGGCTGTGGTCAAAACTAACTTGGGTCACATGGCTAACCACACGCCCATGTGTCTAGCCCGTGTACCCTTCAAAATGGCCACATACGCCCATGTGCCAAGGTTGTGTGCCTCACACGACCACCAGATATGCCCGTGTTTCTAGGCCGTGCTCGAGACTAACTTTAAATTGTAATACTACCCCAGAGGATACACGGCCATGTAACATGACCGTGTGTCGCACTCAGCTGAGACACACACCCGTGTCTATTCCCTTGTAGACAAAAATAGGTCATTTGCAAAGCCAAATTGCCACCCTAATCTCAAGCACACAAAGCAACCAAAATAGCATCATTTCCATACACTTATAGGCAGCCAAATTCACCAAAATGTACACATATCATGTCATCTAAACACAACCATTTCAACATCACATAAACAAGCCACACATAAGACATCAAATACATCACATTATTAATCTTTCTAGCACATATCATAAGCCTACTTAAATGGCTAAAACATACCAACATTTACACCTAAAAGTAAGCCACATCTCATGGCTATAATCTTAACGCAAAACATATCTCAATTTAACTAGACTATACATGCCATACTTAGCTATTTACACTTTCAAAAGATACCAAAGTTAAGTTTGATAATGTGATGATGATCCTCGACAATCCCTGAGCTTCCAGTAGCTTCGATATCTATAAAACAGTTGATAAACACACAAAATAAGCTTTCCAAAGCTTAGTAAGCCATATACAAATAAACTTGTCATATATCACAATTATAAACCAATTCATTCATATGAATCATGGCATAACACAATAGCAAGCTCATATTTCTCATTTAGCTCAATTGTTCATAATCATTTACTTATAAGTACATCACATTTCCATGTAGCTCACATATCAAAAGACCATATTCATACTCACCTTTCATTGCCAAATTCAATATACAGTTCATACGTACCTGAATCGGATATAAATTTACATAGTTATTCATCTCTCATGATGCTCATTAAACCGTATGGAATGAAATAGGATACGCAGATAGCTTGGATAGCTCGTACAATGCCAACGTTCCAGACATGGTCTTATATGTAATCAAATATCGATGCCACTGTCCCAGACAAGGTCTTACACGAAATCAAATATGATGCCGATGTCCCAGACATGGTCTTACACGTAAATCTCAAATCGATGTCAACATCTCAGACATGGTCTTACACGAAATCAGATATCGGAGTCCTATGCCATGACATATTTATCTTAACTATTCCTAAGGTTCGTACGGGACTTTTCGGATGTAGTCACATTATCAGAACTTTCTCAAACTTCTCATATTCAACTCAAATAGCCATTCATCACTATTCATTAACATATAAGCAGTAATAATTCAAGTCAAACACATTTATTTCTATATCGACTTACCTCGTACTTATTTGAACGGATGAAATCGGCTAATCAATGACTTTCGACTTTCCCCGATCTAATTACATTTTCTTTGGTTCTTGATCTATGTAAATTCAAATTTAACTCTTTTATTCAAGAAATCATTCAATTCAATCCATATACATATATTTAGGGTATTTTAAAAATTAGCCCTCACATTTTTACATTTTAACACTTTAGTCCCTAATTCATAAAATCACAAAATACACATAATTTCATATTACACATGCTAGACCAAACTTTCCCTTAGCTCATATAAGCCCACATATTTCATTTATTTCACATTTTAACCCCTTAATTTTTCACTTTCACAAATTAGTCCAAAATACACAAATTCATCAAAAATTCAAATACAAAACATATTAACCCAATACATATCTTTCACTTTCCATCAACTAACATCACAAAGCTTACAATTTCATCAATGGCATAACCCAAATTCATCATCAAATTCAAAAATTCAAGCATGGGCTAGCTAGAGTACTAAGCAACAATCACAAAAACATAGAAATCATCAAAAACCGAGTCAAAACAGACTTACATGCTTGAACAACAATGGTCGAACCCTAGCTTGGTCTTTTTCTTTCTTTTTCTTTTGATTTTCAGAAATGGATGATAATGGATGAACAAAATTTGATTTTTTTTAATTATATTAACATAATATACTAATTACCATAATAACCTTTATTAAACCATTATAAAATCACTTAATGGATGTCCATTAATGTCCATTATCCCTATCAATGGTCTAAATACAACATAAGGACCTCTCATTTAAAAAGCCATAGCATTTAAGCACTTTTAACATATGGAACGTCACTTTTGCATTTTCTACGATTTAGTCCTTTTTGCAAAGTCGAGCACACAAACGATAAAATTTTCACACGAAATTTTCACACATATCATGTATCATGTTGTAAACACAGAAAATAATATTAAAATAATTTTTTGACCTAGGATTTGTGGTTCTGAAACCACTGTTCAGACTAGGGTCTAAACCAGACTGATACAACTTATGTATCAAATTGTGTACAACAGTGTATTTCTAATGAAATGAACACCATCTTATTAGTCTCGTTTAATATGGACAAAGTTTATCAAGAAATACAGAGTATGAGCCCCACAAAAGCTTCAAACGGAGATGGGTTTCAGACTTTATGTTACAAAAAATATTGGCATATTGTAAATGTCAGTGTTGGAAGTTATAAATTGGACCAACACGGTTCTTATTCCTTAAAATTCAAACTTGGAGGTAATGACCCATTTCAAACCAGTTAGTGTATCACCCCAAAAATCATAGGGTTTGAATTAATAAAACCATCAAGAAAGAAGCCTTGGTGTAGATGGTAGAGAGCTCTGTAGAGAGTCATAGTTCAAGTCCCACTCTTTTCAAATTTCCTCTATTATTTTCCAGCAACTAAGGAACAAACTCAATCTAGTATATATTAGATGAGGTAGAAATATGCCAAGTATGGACAGCGGCCCAAGTGTTGAGGCATTTCAATTCCCTCTTGTCTCTATGTTCAAATCATGCCACTCTCCTTCCTATTTCTTTATTTTGGATGGAAAGAAGGGTTATTTCCCCAATCAACCCATTAAATTTTGAAACCCTAAGTATTTAATAACTTTTCCTAATCACATATTGATTTCAATTACTTTTCAACCCTAAATTGAACTCTTTTTCTTCTACTTTAAAACCCTCATATTCTTTTATTTTCCCTTTCCCTTTTTATATATATTCTACATTCTTATGCTGAAAATTAATTTCTTGAAAGCTCAAATCAAGATCAATTCCCGTTTGAACAATTTCTTCATCAATCGTTGAATCTGTCATCATTAATCTTTGAAATTCCATCAAAGATTGGTAAGCATTCTAGTCCTAATTAAGTAGAACCGTAGAATTCTTGAATGACATCCTTTTTTACAATCTTTCAAATAGATTACGAATATTTTATGAATTTTCTCAAAAATCTTGATAATTTCGATAAATCTTGAAAGTCAATATTAATTCTTCCATATTTGTCAACAAAAAGACTCGTTGTAGGTAACCTGAGCCAGATTTGAACATGAGAATCATCGTTCGAGAACCCGAAAGTAAGGTGCGTGTTCTTTTACGAGAAAATCAAGGAAAAATCAAACTTAGCCCAAATACAAGGGCACATGGGATGCCTGTGTGGATTATACAACCCCCGCAAATTGCCATGTCGCCCCTAAAACCCTAGGATGTTTGACTTTCACACAGCCTAGGACCCCCTACATGGTCGTGTCTCCCCTGTAGGTCAATACTTTTGAATATCACACGTGTCCCCTGGAACCAAGAATTTTCAATTTTGACCCATAATTGTATGTTTTTATCAGTTTAGCCCCTAAATAAGTTTTGAACTATTTTTAGTGAATTAAATTATGCAAATAGGTCTTTGATGATATGTGATATGCTAGAATCCATGATTGATCCATTTAATATGGTAATTATTTATATTTATGAATATTTGCATGAATTATGAATAGTATATGTTACCTTTGTATCTATATACTTATGATCGTATGAATGACATGCCTTATATTATTATCAATACTGAATAAATGAAAAGCTTAAATTGCTACTAATTGGCCATGTGTTAGATTACTTAATGTGCCTTAATGCATTGCATGGGTTGGGTTGTTCTAAATGGAGGAAGATCAAGCAGTATATCTGCAAGAAAAATGACAAGTGTAGAGCATAACCATGTGACCGTTATTATCTACAAATTGTTATGTATCAACAACCAAAGGTCGATTCGAACGATAAGTTTATGTTGTAAAATCTATAGCAACAAAGCAAGTTTTATCTGCAGGACTTTTGTTGTGAACCCACAGCCAAAGTTGTATTCCAACCGTGAGGACTTGTTGTATGTCCACAACCAACATGGCAGTTGTTATTTGGGAACCCATAGTGGTTTATCGACAATGTAGCATAAAGGTAGAGGAGTTCTAAGGAACTCCTACTGTGGTGTGTAGCGATGGGGTAGGAATTATTTTGTTTCAAACCAGAATATGTATGATATCATTTAAACCATGTGCATACAAACCTGGAAAATTATGTTATGATACATATGCGAGAATCTATATATATATGTGTGTGGATGTATTATGATTATTATGGCAATTTTGATGATTTGATTTTCTTGAAAACTATTATTGTGATTTCTGATATACCAGTGATGGTTGCATTTGAAAAAATTGATATTATAAACTGAATTGTTATATTTTATTATTCTATGCAATGTTAATTAATGTGTCTTAACAAGTGTCACATTGATTTTTTTGTAAATGGGCTCACACAGAGAGTCAAAGCTCACCCCCTTAATTTTCATCCTTACAGATAACCCACCAAGTTACAACATGGGCATGGCATCTGAAGGGTCTTAGCACAATCCATTTCATTTTTAGTTATTTTAAGCTTAATCTCTTGATTTATTTTATTATTCAAACATTGTAATGTTTTATTCAAACTGTGGCATGGGAATTAGGATGTAGGTTTGTTTTTACTATGCATGACATTTTATTGGAAATATTCAAATATTAGGCTATTGTTATTACATATTATGATTAAACCCCAATTTTTAATAGAAACTTAAATAAGTACCATATTTTTTGCTGCTAGAAGATAATTAGAACACTGAAGAATAATAATCTAGTATTTGAACTAAGTTTTACCAAATTAAACAAATGCTTCAAAATAGTTATTTTCAAAAAACTCTGATAGCACTGTCAGGTCTAACATCTAGGTCAGGTTGGAAAAATTATATTTTTTGGTATCAAAGCCTAAGTTTTCTAAACCTTAATAATAGAAATTTGAATAAATTTCATGCATGCATTGAAAGGTATTTTGGAAAAAACACAGGCTGAGTAGATCACTTAAGAATATTTCCAAGAAAACTTCTAGAAGAAGTATATGGGCACGAGGTATGTTGAAGCCCATAGGTTTGAGTTCATTGAGCTAAAGCAAGGAGATAAATATTTGATGGAATATGAGGCTGAATTCTTGAGGCTTAATCATTATGCTTAGAGAATGGTTGGCACGAAATAAGACAAGTGCATACGGTTTGAAAATGGGCTACGATTTGACCTTAAGAGACATGTCACTTCACACCAAGAATGGGTATTTGAAAACCTAGCGGAGAAGGCTACAATCGTCGAGGAAGTCAAACATGTGAACCGTAAGCAATGGGAGAAAACTATGGTCCTACCCACAAAGGATTTAATGTCTTGCATATTCGAAATGAATATGGGTCCATTCATCCACTACATGAATGGTTGATATTATATAATTTTGGTAGATGCATCTATAAAATAATCTAATGCGTTATTAACTTGCAACCTGTCGTTTGTGAGATTGGTTGTTTAAATGATTAATTTCAGATTATGCAACTAAAACAATTTATCTTGGTAATGTTGGTGAGTTTACATTCCAAGTTTTCAATGATTATTGCATGTCAATTAGGATAAAAGTTGAACATCCTGTAGCTCATGCTCACACATAAAATGATTTAGCTGAATTGCTTATCAAATGCCTCCAACTAATAGCTAAATCATTACTTATGAGAACAAAACTTTCTATTTCAGCATAAGATTGTATTGATTTACATGTTGTATGCATCAAGCTAATAAATTATAAATAGTCCCATTACAATTGATTTTTGGTCAAGAGCCAGATATTTCCCATCTTACAATTTTTGGATGTGTGGTATATGTTCCAACTGCTTGACCACAACGCACAAAGATGGGCCATAATAAGAGATTGAGAATGTATATTTATATGAGTCTCTTTATAATATTTTTTTTTGGCTTTAATCCAATATTTAGTTATGACATGAGTTGTGAGCTTTCCCACTATTGGTGGGAGAGAATAAAAAGCTGAATTGATAAAGTACTTGAAATGAATTATCAATGTCTAAGATCCTCGTACAAAGTAAGATGAACTAGAAGTTCAATAAATAATTCATTTTACAAATCAACTACCAGATTCATTAAATATCACATACCAGTTGAAAATGATCCAATACAAATTTATGTCCTAATAGGGAAAACTATTAATGCAAAAGAAAGTAATCCATGCTTGAAGCGTGGAAGACCGGTCAGTTCCAAAGATAAAAATCCTCATAAAAGTAAAGGATTAAACATTCAAGATGGTCATTTAGTACAGGCGAGGGTTTCTGAAGAGACCCATGACATAACTAATTATAAAAATCAAGAAGTGATTTAGATACCTAAAAGTGAAAACAAAAATTATGAAAATAAAGAGATTTCGATAAGTTATGTCAATATGAGAAAAAGATGGAACTGAAAAAAATGTAGTTGTCGACAACAATTTTTCTTATAATGTTGCTATTGAAATAACAAAAGAAAATGAGGATCCTGAGCCTAAATCTACTATGAAATGTAAAAATAGAAAAGATTGACCAAAACGAAAAGATGCAATTCAAGTATAATTGAGTTCACTTTCTAAACATGAAGTTTTTGGACCTATAGTCCAAACACCTAAAGGTGTAGATTCGGTAGGATATCAATGGGTGTTTGTGTGAAAACAAAATGAAATTGATGAAGTCGTAAGATATAAAGCTTGCCTTGTAACACAAGGATTTTCACAAAGGCCCGATATTGATTATGAAGAGACATATTCTCCTGTGGTGGATGTAATCACGTTTAGATATCTTATTAGTCTGGCAGTACGTGAAAAACTTGACATGCATCTAATGGATGTTGTTACATCCTTGAAAGATTTAAAATCCCAAAAAGATTGAGTTTCTTGAGAAAATTTCTCGATCAGATTAAAGAAAAGTTTATATGGATTAAAACAATTTGGACATATGCGGTACAATCGTCTTAGTGAATACTTGTTAAAAGTACAAAAATGATCCAAATTTTTCATGTGTCTTTATAAAAAGGTTTGGATCAGATTTTGTGATAACTTTTGTTTATATTAATGATCTAAATATTATTGGAACTCCTAAAGAGCTTCAAAATACAATAAATTATTTAAAGAAAGAATTTGAGAAGAAAGATCTTAGAAAAACAAAGTTTTATCTTGGATTACAAATTGAGCATTTAAAAGATAAAATTCATGTTCATTAATAAACTTATATGGAAAATATATTAAAGAAATTTTACATGGATAAAGTACACCCATTAAGTGCTCTGATGGTTGTACAATTATTAGATGTGAATAAAGATCAATTTCATCCTTACGAGAATGATGAAGAGTTTCTTAGTCTTGAAGTACCATATCTAAGTGTCATAGGGGCATTGGTGTATCTTGCAAACAAGACAAGACCTGATATAGCTTTTGTTTTAAACTTCTTAGTAAGATTTAGTTCTTCTCCAACATGTAGACATTGGAATACAATTAAACATGTATTTATATATTTCAGAGGGACCATTGATATGAGGTTATTTTATTCAAATGATTCAAAATCCCTATTATTTGGCTATGCTGATGCTGGATACTTATTAGATTCACATAAAGGTCGATCTCAAATAGGATATTTATTTACATGTAGGGGTACTGCCATATCATGACGTTCAACAAAGCAAATATTACTTACCGCTTCTTCAATCATACGAAAATAATTGCAATGCATGAGGCAAGTTGAGAGTGTATTTGGCTAAGGTTATTGACCCAACATGTCCAGAAGATATGTAATTTGCCTTTACAGTAAAAGATGTCAACTATATTATATGAAGATAATGTAGCATGTATAGCTCAATTGAAGAATGGTTACATCAAAGGTGATAGACCAAAACATATTTCACCAAAATTATTCTTCACCCATGATCTTGAGAAAAGAGGTTATATAAATGTTCAACAAATTCGTTCTAGTGATAATTTAACAGATCTTTTTACTAAGGCATTGTCAACTTCAACATTTGAAAGACTACTACACAAGATTGGAATGTGTAAACTAAAAAATGTAATGTAATGTTGCCATTAGGGGGAGTCTAAAATAAGTTGTACTCTTTTCCTTTAACCAAGGTTTTGTCTCATTGGGTTTTCCTGGTAAACGTTTTAACGAGGTAGCTTGTAATAAAAGATTGTGTACTCTTTTTCATTCATTAGGTTTTTATCCCACAGGATTTTTTTCTAATAAGGTTTTAACAAGGCACATTATCTACAAACAGACATTTGAGGGAAAGTGTTATGAGCATCTTATTAAGTGGATGTCCATCATGATCAAGATAAAGTTTTGATGTACTTTAAATTCTAATAGTTATTAGAATTGGATCTCTACTTCTTTTATACTTCTTATGCCTATAAATAGAGACTCTGATGAAGCATTGTAATAATTCCTTTGATTAATAAAGTACATTCTCTATTGCTTTTATCTTTTCTTTGTTCTTTATTCACTCATCTCTTTTTATTTTATAACAATTACTTTATAAAAAATAAGTTTTTAATAAATTTTCAATTAAACTGATATTCGATTAAGTTATGATATTAGTTCAATCAAAAGTTATTAGTATGGTATAAATTAATAATTTATAAATTAAATAAATCAAACACATTTTCTTACCATTGTATTAGAGGTGTCTATGGGCAAGGTCAAGTTCAAGCCGAGCCCAACCAAAAGTTTAGGCCTGTTTTCTAGGCTTGCGCACCGCTCAAAAAATGGTCTTAAAATTTTACCCAAGTCCGGCTCGGATAAAAAATCTAAAATTAGGGTCCAACCCGCCCGCATTAATTTTTTATATAATTTTTAAAAATATATAATACATAAAAATAACTAAAAATATTAAAATAAAATTTTCCCAAAAAAATTGAAAATAAATTAAATAACAATATCTATACTTAAATAACATTAACATAGGTGCAACTTAATAAGCACATTCCTCTAAAATAGTAACAAAATTAACAATAAAACAAGAGTTATATAATATCCAAACAATAGTAACAAAATAGTAGCAACAAAACAGTAAAAAGAAAGTAGCTTTTTTTTTGCATATTCGGGCTGGTTCGGGTCGGCTCAGGCCCTAAAAGCCTTAGCCGAGGCCCGATCCATTTTCTAAACAAGCCTTATTTTTTTGTCCAAACCCATTTTTCAGGCCTATATTTTTGCCCAAACCCTCCCACTTTTCTGGCAGGCAACCCGACCCATGGACAGGTTTACATTGTAACCATATTCTTGAATTAGAAATAAGATAATGTATAGAAATATTTTTTAATTAAAAACGGGAGATAAACAAGCTTATAATAATATGATGAAATTATTGGGTATGATTCCCCCAAAGAAGTATATCTTAATTATTTTTATATGCATATAATTCTATATTACATGAAAAATATATAATGATAATAACGTGATCCCCTAACTAACTCTCAACTTTTTTTCTAAAAATTCTTTTCTTTATAAGAAACTAATTATTGATTAGGAAAGATAGATAGAGCTGGCTTTGACTGAAATAATACGTAAATGCTATTAGTAATGCATGATAAATAAAAGTGTTTATAGAACGAATCGGATTGAATTGCAAAAATAAAATTTGAGTTTTAGCCTAACTGATTCAAATAGTCCTTTTTTATTATCTAAAATTTAGATCAAATTCAGCAGATCAAAAGATAATTTTTTTAATACAAATCCAATTTCGATGGGATTGGATTAAGTGGGTCACTTCATCCTTGAATAGGTTAAGATAAATATATAATTATAAATAAGTCATACATAGAATATTTTGATGAAAAATATCGGTATCCATAATTAAGTTTTGCTAAATCTTTTAGTTTTTTATTAATTCTTAGATACAAAAGTAAACATCTAATTTTAATTTTAATTTCTCTATCATGTTGAAATTTAATATTTGATTCTCTTATTTTAATTTTATACAATTAGTCCCATTCCTTTTATAATTTTATACATCAGTAACAATAAGGAAGTGGATTTTTTAACAACTACTGTTAGTATTGTAAGGATAGACGAATGAAATCATGAAAAGTTATAGTAACAGCAACATTTAACAATATTAAAAGTATTATTAATGTAGACCCACTACTAAAATCGTAGAAGTAGAGATAATTAAATTATATGAAATTAATTTTAAGTGATCAAAGTTTAGGTTGCAGCAACGTAGGACTGAAACCATAGCTGTACGTTGTCATTTTCATTATTGTCCGCTACCAACATTCTAACTATTAATAGAGGAACTAAGGGATGCACAAATAAGCCAATATATAGCCATTTTTAGCAACCTTTAACTCTTCAAAAACTTTAAAGGGGCTGATGTGAGTTGAAGTGAGATGGGAAGGAAGAAGGTTCATAGCGTGGGTAATGACAGAAAAGGTTCACACTTGATATCAGGGTCGAAACTAGGTGCTTGTGTCACGGACTTAGATTTTTCCCACGCAATATGTGCGGCCTTGGGCAGTTCCTTTGCTCAAAAATGCCTAAGTCAGCCTAACTCGCAACAATTGAAGATTCAACAGAATTCCTCTAAGGCGCCCACAAAGAACAGCAGAAGAATGAAACAAGAACGAACTCAAAAGATGAATAAAAGCCACAGAAAAGCAATAACACTTGAGAGAAAAGTTTGAGTGAAAACTCTCAAAATTCTATTAATAACTAAATGAATTACAATGAAGGGGAGGGGTCTCTATTTATAGTTGAGCCTCCCCAAAATCAATGGTATAGATCAAAGTAAATCGATGGCTAAGATTAAAAGCTATCTAAATATCAAATCTCTAAGATTACAGAATCGTATCTTCTAAAGATTACATTTAATGTCTGGGATCACATATAATTGAAGATCACATTCCATATTTACCAAGCTTTAGAGATGGGTTTTCAATCTCTCCAAGCAACGGGCTAGTCCGTTCGGGCCAAATGACCTCCTCTGAACTCGATGGATCGCACAAGTTCGTCATGGTTGGGGGTTCCCATGCGGAACCCATGACATTCTCCATCACTTGTTCTAGAGACGCCCTCTTCGCGTCCTCCTCATGGAACTACTCTATCTTTTCTTCGAACTGCCACAATGCCACGATAGCTTCCCAACTTGCTTCACTATCGGGAAGTCCCTTCCATCGAACTAAGTATTCATGCCATAGCCAATGGTACTTTCGTCTGATCACACGATTTGCCTCAATGTTTTAAACTTCACGATCGTTGGAGACCTTTACCCCTATTGGTGCTCGTTCGGATTTACCTCAATTTGGGTCCTCCTGATCCCCATGGAATGGCTTAAGTATGCTTACGTGAAACATTAGTTGGACTTTGAGCTTTGTTGGCAACTCAAGCTTGTAGGCCACCTTGCCTACTCTCTTTATAACTCAAAATGACCCTTCATACCTTCGCACAAGCCCCTTCTGCAAACTCATATGTCGCAAAATCAAGTGTAGATTAGCAAAGACTGAATTGCCCACTTGAAATTGCACAACTTTTCGATTCTGATTGGCCCACTTCTTGTTGCGCTTACTTGCCTTATGTAAACAAGCTCTAGCCAAGTCATTCTTCTCTTGCCAATCTTTCACAAATCGATAAGCTACTGGATTTAGTCCTGTATAACGGGTCACAACAGCATTGGGTGTGAGTGGCTATTGGCCCGTCATTATCTCGAATGGACTTTGATTCGTGGCCCCACTTCGCTGCAAATTTTATGAAAATCGGGCCACATCCAACAACTTTGGCCAATCCCTTTGTGTGGCACTTACATTATACTGAAGATATGTCTCCAATAACGTATTCACTCTTTTAGTTTGCCCATCAGTTTGTGGATGTATGCTAGTGGAAATGTTCAAGTTTGAATTCATTGACTTTAACAACTTCGTCTAGAATCGGCTCGTGAATCGTTTATCTCGATCACTGATAATAAATAGTGGCACTCCTCAATACTTCATCACGTGTCTAAGGAACAAACAAGTTGCCTCCTCAGTAGGGCACTCCTTGGTAGCTAAAATAAACGTCGCATACTTTTAAAACCTATCCACCATAACAAGAATACTTGCAAACCCATTAGACATAGGCAAACCAATAATAAAATCCATGGATACACTTTCCAATGGTCTTTCAAAAATGGGCAAGGGTTGTAGCAAACTGGCTAGAGTCTTTAACTCAACCTTGTCTTGTTGACATACTAGACAAGTTTTCACATTGGTCTCCACATCATCACCCATGTGAGGCCAATAGTAACGATCCGCCAAAAGGGCCAAGGTACGGTGCTTTCCTAGATGGCCCACCCATCTCGAGTCATGACATTCCTTCATGAATTCCTTCTGCAATTTCCCATAATGAGGCACATAAAGGCGGTGCCCATGAGTGTATAGAAACTCCTCATCAAGCCAAAATCTCCTCGTTTTCCCCTTATTGGCAAGCTCAATCAAGCTTTTGGCTATGGGATCATGAGACAATCCCTCCCGAATGCACTCCAATAAGGAGCCATCGGGTTGGTTGATTACCGTAACTTCCATCTTTCGGCTAAGCGCATCAGCCACAGTGTTGGCACTCACTGGCTCATACTCCATGGTGAAATCAAACTCAGCTAGAAAAACCTGCCAACGAGCCTATTTGGGAGGCAACTTTTTCTGGGTTAGAAAATAATTGTTGGCAACATTATTGGTAAGGACCACGAACCTAGAACCTAGTAAATAATTCCTCCTTATGCGTAAGCAATGCACCCCAACGACCATCTCCTTTTCTTAGACTATGTATCTCCGCTCCGTCTCATTAAGCTTTCAACTCTCAAAAGTAATTGGATGGCCATCTTGCATTAGTACTACCCCAATGGCATAATCCGATTCATCCATGCATATCTCATAAGGCTTCGAATAATCTAGCAATGCAAGTACGTGCTTTCTCGTCATCACTTGCTTCAACTAATTAAAGGCTCTCTCACATTATGGATTCCAATCCCATACCTTACCTTTTTTCAACATGTCCGTCAAGGGTGCGGTAATTTTAGAGTAGCCTTCGATGAAGTGTTGATAGTAATTCACCAACCTAAGGAAAGATCTCAACTCTGTCACCTTTGTTGGAGGCTCCCACTCAACAATGGTCGAATCTTGCTCTCATCCATCTAGATCTTGCCACCTCCCACAATGTGGCGTAGAAATGGAATCTCTCGTTGAGCAAATGACCATTTCTCCTCTTTGACAAACAACTTATATTCCCTCAAAGTTTGGAACATTTCCCTCAAATGTTCCACATGCTCCTCGAGAGACTTACTGTACACCATAATATCGTCAAGGTAAACAACCACGAAATGATCAAGGAAAGGTTGAAGTACCTTATTCAACAGGGTACAGAATGTAGTTGGGGCATTCATGAGTCTGAAGGGCATCACTAGGAACTCATACAAACCATACCGCGTCACATAAGCTGTCTTTGGCTCGTCCCCCTCGGCTACTCGAACTTGATGGTACCCTGATCTCAAGTCCAACTTGGTAAACTATCTCACACTACAAAGCTAATAAAACAAATCTGCAACAAGGGGAATAGGGTACCTATTTTTCACAGTGATCTTGTTTAGTGCCTGATAACCGATGCACATCCTTAACGACCCATCATGCTTCTTTTGAAACAACACCAGCTCACCAAACGGAGATTTAGATGGCCTAATAAATCTCATGTCTAAAAGTTCCTTCAACTGCTTCTGTAGTTCTTCTAATTTTGACGGAGATATATGATATGGGGCACTAGCTAGCAGCACCATGTTGGACACTAATTCAATTCTATGGTCCACCTCCCTCTTAGGTGGCATATTCTTGGGAAACTTCACGGGCATCACATCCCGAAAACACTGTATTATTTGGTGCACTTCCTTCGGGATCTCACCAACGGATTTAACGGTTTTGTAACACCCCTTACCCGTATTCGATGCCAGAATAGGGTGCGAGGCGATACCAGACTGAAACAAGTAAACATACAAAATCAGGCCATCAAATTTTATTCAATTTAAAATTAGTCATTTGCATACATATCGTCCCACGAGGCTCAAAACATAGATTGGGAGTAGTTCAAGACTAAACCGAGAACTTTAGAAACTTTTGGGAAACTTAAAAGATTTTCATCATGAAACAATACCACACGCTCGTGTGGCATATCACATGCCCGTGCTTTAGGCCGTGTCCATCTTAACGTGCATTTTGTTTATGATGTCGGTATTAAATTGAGGTCATATGGCCAAGTCATACACCTGTGTGCTTAGGCCGTGTCCTCCACACGACTGTGACACACGCCCATGTCTCTATCGGTGTGGTGGCTATTGGAAATTTTATTTTTCCAAAAATTAAGTTGCAGGGGACACACGGTCGGATCACATGCCCATGGGGGCACACCGTGTGTCACACAAGGCCTAGACACACGCCCGTGTATCTACCTGTGTAGACAAATTAATGGCTATTTACCAAGCCATTTGCCACCCTTATTTACACATACACTCATATAAATTCAAAGGCATAAAATATAACGTACTTAGGCAACCAAAACATCCACAATTATGACTAGCACATACCAATACAATATCAACAAGCATTCATCACTAATAACATAACGCATCACAACAAACAATCACAAACCACATCTCAAAGACATAGGCACATTCATAATCATATGATCAATATAAGCCATCATTCATGGCTATACACAAATTGGACCATAACCATTACAAGCTAACACATTTTGTAACATCTCGAATTAGGGCCTAAACAGAATAGTGGTTTTGGGACCATAAATTTGATGTTAAAATAATTATTTTATGATCATTATGAGGTCTAGAATATGAAAATAAGCATGTTTTAAAGTTTCATGAAGAAATTCTATGTCTAAGGTGTCCAATTGGAAATTAAGGACCAAATTGAATAAATTGCAAAACTTGGGTTTTAGAAGCAATTAGTATGAAATTGCTATGGATTATTAATTAGAGGTCTTTAAAGAGTAATTTTTCTAATTTCTAAGTTTTTGGACAAAAATGGGCAAGCATGGAAAATTTTGGAAGTTTAGTAATGCAGGGCATTTTGGTCATTTGGTTAATTAAAGAATAAAAAGCGAAAATAAGCCAAAATCTTGTCATTCATCTTCTCTATGCTGCCAAAATTTTCATGCTCTCAATAGCTAGGGTTTTCAACATTTCAAGCTCAATAGTAAGTGCTCCCTAGCCCCGTTTTAATGTTCTTCGTATTTTTGAGATCTTTGTAACATGTTCTCTCTATTTCTACCCATAGTTCAAGCTAGGGTTCATGTTCAAAAATTTACCCATGCATGAGATGTTTGTGTTTTGATGATTTATGGAGGGACATGAGAGTTTAAAAGATGGTAAACAACTTTTACTAAGTGGTTTTTCATGGAAATGGCTTAAAGGACTAAATTGTAAAAGTTGAGGAAATGGGTAGGAAAATATAGAATGAGGGGAAAACGTGGGCTGCTATGAGTGTGTATAATATTCGGCTAGGCTTGGGTATCTAAGGAATTACATGCATTTCATTATACGAACCCTAGGACTAAATTGTAAATATTGTGAAAGGTTAGGGGCAAAATGATGGGGTGAGTTTTAGGCCTAAAACGAGTAATGTGATGTATTAATAATCCAATTTTATTAATATAGACCCCGAGGAACAAATTCCGGAGGTTGACCGTGGAAAATGAAAGGTTTCGGAATAACCGAGAGACAAAACCGAAGTAATTACCAAGTAAGTTCGTATAACCCGAAGTAAACTCTTAATATACTTAAACATTCATGTTCTTGAATGTATGAGAATTTAGATATTCATTGCATGATAATTCATGAAATGGGCTTGTGTAAACGAAAGATGATAAATGTCCAGGTTGAAATAGAAAGGGAAAATTCGATGGATAAATCATGGCTAGCATGATACGAGATCCTGCATGTGTTATAGAAAAGGATTTAGCCCGGACGGGTAATCTGATGATCCTAAAATAGAAAAGATCTAGCCCGGATGGGTGTTCCTTGAGTGATCGAGCCTCCCAAAGAATATGGTGCATTAAGGATTTAGCTCGGATGGGTAATCCGATTGAGGACTGAATTTAGCCTGGACTGGCAATTTAGGTCCAAGCTTATGAGAGCAATTGTCATTAAAAAGGGATTTAGCCTGGACTGGTAATCCCGCCATAAGATGTAAGGTTCACAAGAGTGCATACTTGAGATGATCATTTGTATGATTTGACAGTAAATGGTAATCCATTGAGATTTTCTAGAAATTCAATGGGAATTAACATGCTAAAATAAAGAATGAGAATATTGAATTGATGAGCTCATCTAAGACTAACGACATGATGTATATGAGACTAATTCGATGATTGAGTGTATGTGATAGGGAAACTATTTCATGCTTGTTGGAATTATTGCCTAAATATGGTTGTATGCTAATTAATCGGTAAGTTTACGTTCCAGTTATCCAGACTTACTAAGCATATAAATACTTACCCCCTTCTCCTTCCTTTGTCTTACAGAGCTCGAGGACTCGTGAAGATTGGAAGATGGTTGGAGAATCAACACATTAACGACTTGTCCTGCTTTGGTATATAAATACTTGCATTTTGTTTAATGACATGTATAGGATTTTTGATTATTTTGTTATATGTGTCATTTGGCTAGCCAATGTAAGGGCATTAATAATATACCTATTCATTTTGTATATGGCCATAAGACATGGCTCAATTTGATGTAGGTTGTAACCTACTAATTGTGCATGTTGGTGTTTAAATGTTCATTAAATGGTTAAATGTGGTATATCATGAATAGACAAGTGGAATATGGCCAACCCACTTAGAGATGGCTAGGTCATAATTGGCAATGAGTTATAAAATGAGACAAGTTTAAATCTGTTTGATGGTATGGCAATCTTTAATACAAAAAGGATAATTTAGCATGTATTAAACTGATGAGATGAGGTTAAAGTGCAATGAGTTATGCTAAGGTTGCTTAAGAGTATAATATTAGGCCATGTTAAATACCTTTGAAACCTTTAAGTGTGTATGGATGTTACAGGGTGACCAAAGGCTTGGAAAATATCCCTAAAAAGGTCCGTACGAGTAGACACACAGGCATGTGTCTAGGCCGTGTGTGACACTCGGTCAGTCCCCATAGGCGTGTTGCCTGGCCGTATGTCCCCTGCCCCTAAAATTTTAGGTCAGTTTGCATGGTAGTAAATACACGGGTAAAGACACGACCGTGTGTCTCAACCGTGTGGAGGACACGGCCTAGCACGCAGGTGTGTACCTTGGTCGTGTGCCTCAAAATGAATGATGATGTCATAAATAGAATGTCTGGTTTTTGGACACGGGCGACCACATGAGTGTGTCTAGGCTGTGTGAGGGACACGGGCGTGTGCTCAACTATGTGAAAACCCCTATAAGTTCAAAATGGAAAATAAATCCAATTAATTCCACACGGGTAATGGACACGGGCGTGTCCCAAGCACACGACCGTTTGCATTACCTCCGCACGGGCATGCGAGGCTTAAACCTAGAAATTTTCCTAACATTTTCTTAAGCTCTTGGTTTAGTCCTAGACCATTCTTAATGCATGTTTTGGGTCTCGTAGGCCCATAATAAGGACACTATGACGTTGTTTGTTTGGTTTTAAATTAAAATGAAATTTCATAACCCATATTTTTCGAAAGTGTCTGAGTATATGTCTGGTAACGCCTCGTACCTTGTCTTGGTCTAGGGTACGGGTAAGGGGTGTTACACATTTGGCCACATTAACAATGACATAATTAATCAATAGACCAAGTCCCTATACATGCCATAAACTTAAAATACTTGCATTCACTTATTCCCAAATGATAACTTGATAGTGTGATAGCATCTCCGTCGAACTCCAACCTGAGCTAGCTAAATTAACCTATAAGAGATAGGAAAGGAACAGGAGTAAGCAATAAAGCTTAGTAAGTTCATATGAAAATAATAAACAACTATTAACATTCATTTACTTTATCCATCCATAAGAATACTATTATTACAATTTGCATTGAATATCAAGATTACCACTTATTCATTCATAGTGCTTACTCTTTTAACTTATAAACACCATTTACATGCCTTGGAATTAGCCTAGCCACCATAGTCTCCCCATTATAACATATCACATTATTTAACAAGTTATTTCTATCCTCTTAATCACATGCACATTATTTATGAGTAATCATAATTTCAACATAAAGTTCAACCACTTTTCACTTGTCTAAGCTCGTATCTAACTATATTCTCATAATGACTTTATTCAGAAATTATATCTGTCTTTCCTTTTCCTCATGTCCAATGAAACACAATTTAAATCAATAAACCGTACTATATCACAATTCAATTAAGCTTATTAACCTATCACATGGTCATTATCAAATCTTATCATGTATCCATTCATCTTAAATGTAGGTCAATATTCATAAGGCTATCGATATTTCTCAAGCATAACTTACTCGAATAAATTCTTATCAAATTTTCATCACACACCGAGTTCATTAGTCATGAGTTGTTGTACATACCTGTACCTTCTCGTAACATATTTATACCTTTTTCATCTCATCATTGATATACCCGTTGAACCACTTGGAATACTAAAGGATACTCGGAAAGTTTTGCACATAAGTGCCATATACGTGGCCAAAACTACCTCATATCTCATAACACATGAAGGCTCATTCTCGAGCTAGTCACGGGTCTGCTCATACAAGCTATCGGTCAGGATGTAGCTACACGGGCTGCTCACACAAGCTGTCAGGTATCCGCAACACATGTCAGACTACCCAACCATCAGTAAGACGTACAAGACTAGCACCCAAAACCACGTAAAAATGTATATCACATATCTCATGAGCTCATAAATCACAGGGTTCCTAGTGACATGTCACTCGTATCCTATTCTATTCCTAAGGCTCAATGAGATTTTTCACACTTATCAGAACTTGTCAATTGTATCCATAGAATTAATCATTCATTCAACACATTAACGAAGCATTTAAAATATTTAAAATAATTAAAATACAAACATAATAATGTATTATTCACATACGAACTTACCTCGATACCAAAATGGCAAAAAGGGACATAACCGTTAATTCCTCGTTTTTCACCCGTTCTAGATTCGAACCTCATTTTCTTTGATCTATTATATCACATTCAGTCTATTTATTAGTCACATTATTCAATGTGATCCAAAAATCACATTATGGAAAATTATGTTTTTGCCCCTAAAGTTTCACATATTTACATTGTAATCCCTAGGCTCGTAAAATGAAATGTGTTCAATTTCTTTACTACCCATGCATAGCTAAATCATTTTCATGCTTATAGTTCCGTTAAATCAGATTTTTAACACATATTTCATAACTTTTACAAATAGGTCATTTTATGCATTTTCACCGAAAATCACTTAGTAAAAGTCATTTCTCTAACCATAAACATGCATTTTCTACCATTAAACATCAAAATACACACATATTTATCTTGTGTCAAAACCCTAGACTTTAACCACATCTCAAATTAGAGGTAGAAATAGATAGATCTTGTTACGAATATTTTAAAAACATAAAAATCATTAAAAACAGGGCTTGAACGGGCTTACAATCGAACTTGGATCCATGAAAATTTTGGCCAAGGGGTTTAAGATGGACAAAAATTGGCTTTTAATTTTGTTTTTAATTCATTTTAATAACTAAATGACCAAAATGCCCTTAATGAAAAACTTTGGAAACATGCCTAACCATGTCCATTTTTGTCCACCAACTTAACCAATGGTCTAATTACCATATAAGGACCTTCAATTTAAAGTTTCATAACAATTGGACACCTCTAACATGTAGAACTCAACTTTTGTACTTTTACAATTTAGTCCTTTTGACTAAATTGAGTGCCCAAACGTCAAAATTTTCGAACGAAATTTTCATGAAATCATTCTGTAAAATTGTAGACCATAAAAATATAATAAAAATAAATTTTTCCTTGTCGAATTGGTGGTCCCAAAACTATTGTTTAGACTAGGCCAAAAATCGGGCTGTTACAGGTTTCCTCGATCTTTAAGGTGGCTAAGTAAGAGACTTCATCTTAACGTACTCGTTTAGGAAATTGGATTGTCGATAATGTTTTTCCCTCCATGCTCCCCTTTCTTGTCATTCTCACCATACATTGATGGTTCAAATCCAAAATCAACATGTAATTGCTAGAAGGAACAATAGACACATTAACCCAATTAAAGAAACTTAATCGAACCATGAAATCATAGTTATCAAGTGGTATTACCTTAATGGATGCCTTACCGGTCCAATCACCAAGTTGGAGATCTACTCCTTTTGCAACCCTCTTGATTGGTACACTTCTTGAGTTCAATATTTTGATCCGATCCGGCTTATTTTCGAATTTGAGGCCAAGTTTATGAGCAGCACCTTTAGACATGAGCAAATCAAATGCACCTGTGTCGACAGGCGTATTCAATTTTTTACCGGCCACCATAATGTCTACAAACATCATCTCAAGATCCATCTTGTCTTTGACAGCCGTTAGTATCGAGCCAAGGTTGTTATCCTCCACACCTGACTCCTAGAGAGTGCAACCTTCTTTGGACAATCCTTGATCATATGTGGGCCATCACAATGGACACAACTTTTCCTTTTGTCCTAAGGCTTCCTACCGTTGCCATTCCTAGTGGGCCTTTCTTTGTCTCCCCCACTATTTCCGTTTGGAGTGAATTTTTTTAGAAGACTCAGACTTGTCTTTCTTCCCACCAAATTCGGTAAGAGGTTCTACTACAGACATGGCCTTGGTAAGCTCTTAGACTCCTCGGCTTTGCAACTCTTACTTCGTCCATAGTTTTAACCCATCCATGAAGGAAAAGAACGCCTCTTTCTCACCCATACCTAAGATTTGTTGCTGGAACCCGAGGAGTATGACAATAAGGGTGAAGAACCTACTGCAGAGAAACAGACCACAAAATAAGAAGGAGAAGCAGAGAAAACTAAATCTGTCCATGTTGAATTTGAAAAGGAATATGATGATGTGACTCAAGCTCTTGAACCTACCAACACTATCACTACCACCACACCAAGAGTGACAGCACCTATGACCACATAAAAACATGCAATTCATCAACTGATCGATGAACTCACAAAATTAGACTCTAATTTTGAAGACGCGGTGCCTATTAGTCAGCATAAAAGGTAGTGTTTCAAGACAACTGCTGGAAAAGTAGTCTCAACTAAGAGTGGTGTATCCAAGCGGCAGCAGCATTAAATGTGCTACCAAGAACTTTACCAAACCAACTTAATAGTAACAAACATTCTATCTAAGCTTTTATTTCTAATTCATGCATTCATTTTTCTTTCTTATTGATTGTTATACTTGTAAATATATATTCTCTAACATTTTTCATTTTTTTGTATTGAAGACAATGCATCCTTTAGGTTTGGAGGTGTGTTGTGCATATAGGTTGCATTAGATATGTATGTTAATATTTGTTGTTCTTTCATTTACTTTGCTATGATATACAATTTCCGAACAATTGTCAGACTTTGTTAAGTATATTTTTTTGTCTATGATATTCGATAAGGATAATAATTCTTTGATAAATTCAGAAAACTGTTCGAGTAGTTAGGTCTATTTAGCTTAGAATAGCTATTTGAAAATTGATTCTTAAAAGTAGAATAACCTAAGTATTAATGTGATTAAGTCTGTCGTAGGATTCTTTTAATGCATATAGAATTTCGTAATCCTAAATTCAATAATATATTTGTAAATGATAAGGAATATCTTAGCAATAGTTTTGCACTCCAATGTTTGAATTTATTGAGTAGGTTAGTAATGCTTTGTTTGCTCCATCGTATTATTGATCAGAAAAATGAGTTCAAGTAAGAGTTTCTTTTTTTTTAAAAAGCATGTTCATAATAATTTAGTGACACTCTTCTGAAGTATTAGGCTAAGTGGCTAAAGAGGTAGTCATTTGCTTCATCCATCTGTTTAGTTAAAAGCCTTAAGTTTATGAGTGAATTCCATTAAATTGTGGTGATGTGATATCTGGCAGTCTAGTGTTTGCTCCATTGAGGTTGTCAAGTAAAGAAATCATATGACAAGATGAATTCCCTACAGAAAGTAATAACTATAATAAAAAAATTTAATAAGTAAGAATAATGAAATTAAATTTAGAGGAAATATTTTTTAAAAATATATTAGGAGAGGTCTATTATAGCCATAATTGCATAATTATTTAGGAATTTTTTTAGGAAACATTTTCTGCACTACATTTGCTAAACAAGTCTATAAAACTCAAATCATTTTTTTCTTTATTTAGAAGACTGTTGAGAATAGAGGTGAGAACTATATTTTAGATAGTCTAGTGATATATTTGGTAATTGTAATGTTTTGGAAAATTTATGCATACATGCATTCATGCATACTCGTACATTTTCTTAAGGACAAGCAATAATTCATGTTTGGGGGTGTGATAACTCTCGAAAAGAGTTATATTTTAGGCCTTTAAACTAAAGTTTTTGCTTGTAATTAAGAAAATATGTTAGCATTTTAGACTTATTATTAGAGCATTGCATACTAAAGCTTGAATTATGTTTCAACTATAAATTTATGTTACTTTTAATTTCTGGAAAGAGGCTTGGTAGTCTTTGGTTGTAGGCAAAAGTAAGATAAAAGAAGCAAGAAGAAGGATAAGAGGAAGAGGAAAAGAAAACGAAGGAGGTGAAACATTGCCATGGCAAATGGTGGGATAGATAACCAACAAAAATACCATGGTAATTCCAGGAAGATGATGCAGCACTCCATCCACGTCACCCTCAGCCAGCTGTACATGTACCAGATAAATTTCCCTAAAAAAGAGGAGTAAAAGATGTTTGCTGAGAGGAACGGATCTACCCTATAAAAGGAAGAGAAAGAAGAAAAGAAAGGACACACATGGATTGTGAGGAGAAAAAGAAAAGAAAGAGAGTAGTCACTCTCTTTGCAACAGAATACAATGAAGTAATTTAGAAAAGAAGAAGAAAGGAGCAGCTCAAGAAGGGGAGATCAGAGACGCGAAGAAAGGGAAGAGAAATCTACGTTGGGTTTTACATACAATTTGGATAAGATGTTAGAGTGCAGCAAGAACTTCTTGTAGTCCTACCTTTGTTTTGTTTTCTTGGTTTTGAATTATGTGATTCGTGAAACTTGAAGTATGTTGGTGAATGAATTAATTTTGGATTTCATTGCCCAACCCATGAGCTAGTTATCTTTGGGTTGGAATTATTTGGGTGAATATTTAATTAACTGTAATTCCCATGATATGCTTGTGATTAAATTTATTGTTTCATTCAATTCTTGTTTATTAAGAATGCATCTAAGCTCTAGATATAGTTGATTGCATGTTATGAACTCAAATAGATTTGAATCTGAATGGGTTAAATACATCAGATTATTAATTGATTGATATAGGTGAGTACTCAAAAGAATATTCACAGCACTTCAGACATAGAAGATGCTATCTGTATAAGTATAGAACGTTAATTGGGTTATTATTTTGTAGATTCCGAATAATAATTAGAGTTTTACTCTCGAAAGAAGTAAACTGTAGTAGTAAATATCTGGGAAGTAGTTTAGTCGTATCTTTGCCAAGGCATTATTTTGTTATGAAAATATTCTCTGAGTAATTCCAACCTTTATCATTCAACAGCAAAAATACTCTCTACTTGTACACTTGCACATTTGCATTATTTACACACAATAGTGACATTGCACCACATTTCTAAGTACCTCGCCAATACCCTTTGCTCTTAAAAGAGGTCACTTTATAACCTTTGCCTTAATGGGGAAACAATTGTTGGATATACTTCACTAGGCTATACCTCGCTGAAGAACAAGGCCACGCCAAGTCAGCAGGCCTCTCCAAGCTCACCAACGAGATCACTGTCACTTGTCACACATAGTCCCAATAATCATGCCTCATCAAACCACATCATCAACCTAATGAGAAAGAACTGGACTATAAGACTTTATTAAAAATCCACCAATCGGGAGATATCATGTAATCTATAAATGTTTCTTTTAAATTCCTCTAATCTTAGTTCTCGTCTTCTTCAACTTTGAGAATCTTCTTTATGACTCTCGGCAAATAAACCATTCCACAAATCTCCTTCCCTTTCATTCCATTAAAAAAAGGGAAATAGCTTAATAAATAAATCCAATTGTGCGATTATATTTATGTTTATAATTTCCAAACGGCCATACAAGTAAAGTCTATAAAAGGAGCCAGCCAAGAACAACCTAATATGATTAAAACATGAAATTCCTTCATTAATTATCTACCTAAACCCTTAATTGTTTTAAAAGTAACACCTGGTTTTTAGACACGACTGTTAACAACTAGTCACAGTAAAATTTTCTTTCAAATACCAAAAAAAACGATTTTCATTGTATAGATCTAATCAACCCCCACCCCCAACAAAAAAAAAAAAGAGAAAAAGAAAAGGAGTACCCAAAAGTAATAGAACACCCGTCGACTAATTAAAATGTACCATCAATCAATACATGGGGGACCATCCCCATATTTTATATACATATAATAGTCATAGATCTTTTCATTTTGATAAGCTCTTGTGGGGACTTATTACTGACCAATATGCATGGCAGTAGACATTTTAATGAAGGCTTGATAAATAATCATAAATAAGTAAATTTTTGTATATATATATATTATGACCCCATCGTTCCCTCCCCTTTTGTTTTTAGCTAGATATCTTCTTCCATTATTAATTTCCACGCCACTTGGACGTTGCTACGATGTAATGCACTCCAAGCAGGCATATCTCGACAACTCATCCACATAAAAGATATAGTTATATATATAAATATATAAAGGAATTAAAATGAATTTAGATTCATGGAAACAGTGATGGGTTGATGGGGGCATATCGAAGGAGATGCAATTTCTTCTTTGTCCTTCTTTTTTTTATTGAAAGTGTGAGGTACCGCTGTCGACTATAGTTATGAGTTCTGGTCCAGTCCATTTCCATATTTAACAGCAAGGCATTAAAATATATGTCCTTAGGGGAAAGGGGATAGAAGGGTTTTTAATACATTATTAGGAGTTGTCATGCAAGTTTGTGAAGTTGATATCTATTGTCTCTGGCTATGCTTTTGTAGCCCTTAAGGCTATTGCCAAGTATGTGCCATCAAATTAATCAAACCTACCCAATGATTTAAAAAAAAAAATTGCCCCCAATGCCACAGTAAAATCCGACAATTAACTGTGCATGCTAAAAATCAAAATTGAGCTGTTAATTTAACGTACATATATTCAAGTATTTAAAATAATATCAATATCCGATTCAATTTTTAAACAACTCTTACCTTTAATCCTTGTAACAAAATTACCAAAACAAAATTTATTAAGTTAATTTGTATCCCTTTTATAGTTTGTCTTTGGTTATAAATCTAGCCAAGATTCATTGGCCTTTACCATCCTGTACTGGAAACCCTGCCAAACACACACCTCGTGAAGGTCCTTACTAGACAATGAGCAAAGACCTTTCCTAGTTATTCACTGTAACAACTCGGTTTAGACTCTATTCAGAACAGTAGTTTCGGGACCACAAATCTGAGTTAAAAAAATATTTTAATATTATTTTTGGTGTCTACAGCATGTTAATTTATGTGTGAAATTTTCGTGATTTAATTTTATCGTTTGAGTGTTCGATTTAATAAAAAGACTTAATCGCGTAAAATGTAAAAGTGACTAGCTAATTGTTAAAGTGCTACATTGCTATTGTTTTTATAATGTGGAGTCCTTAAGATGTAATTTGACCTTTGGAAACATGCATGGACGGTTATGGACATTGATTATAATGTTTTCAAATTAATTTATAAAGGTTAATTTAGTAAATTATGTGTTAAAATGATATTAAATAAAAATAAAACATAACAAAACATGCATGTGTTCATCTTGGTTGTCGAAACTTCAAAAGAAAGAGAAATAAAAGAGTTTTAAATGTTCGGCCCTTGCATTCTTCAAAGTGTTAAGCTTGGTTTTTGATAATTTTTACATTTTTGAGATCATTATTTCGTGTTTTAGCTAGCCCATGTTTTAATTTTTAGAATTGATGATGAATTTGAGATTTCCCATTGTTGAAAGCTTGATGATGAAAAATAAATAGGTGTTAATATATTATCATGTTTAATTAAGTGATTTTTAGTAAAAATGCCTATTTGGGATTAAATTGTAAATTTTGTAAATTGAGGGGTCAAATGTGAAATAAATGAAAGAAATGGGCTGCTAGGGAATTTTAATATGGGCTGCTAGGGACCTTATTAAAATTCAGCCAAGCATGGGTGTGGTGAAATTTTGAATATTTCGTGTTTTGTGAAATAGTGACTAAATTGTAAAAAATATGAAATATTAGGGGCAAAAGTGTAATTTTCTCATTTACGTGTTTTTGGATGAATTTGAATGAATATATGATTAAATAAGTCAAATTTATATTGAATTAGTTCAAGAAAAGAGGAAATCAGATTTGGATCGGGGGAAATCTAAAGTTGTCGAATAGTCGTTCCGGTTCGTTTGTCTTTGTCCGAGGCAAGTTCAAAAGTAAATAAATCTCGTTAAATTCGAATGTTTATGTAATATATGTGCTGAATTAAATTATTACCCATATATATGTTGATGCCGAATTAGTATAAGCATGGGAGAAATATACACGAGATGGAATCGATTGGTTTACGACGTTCGAAAACCCCGTACGAACCTTAGAAATAGTTAGGATACATATGTCATGACATAGGATTCCAATATGTGATTTCGTGTAAGGCCACGTCTGGGACGTTGGCATCGATTTGTGACTTACGTGTAAGACCATGTCTGGGACATCGGCATCGTATATGAGTTCGTGTAAGACCCTATCTAGGACAGTGGCACCAATATGCAATTACATGTAAGGCCACGTCTGGGACGTTGGTGTTGTATGAGCTTTTCGAGTATTCGAGTATCCTTATTAATTCCAAATAGTTCAACAGGCAACATTGAGTTAAGATCAAATGTGAAATTGAGCTAAAAGGTTCAGGTACGTGCTAAGTTATATGAGTATGAAAGTAAGGTAAGTATATACTTGAGATGAATACATGAATCATGCATGATAAAAGAGAGATTTATATATGCTTATGAGCATGTTTGTATTCGGTCAAGTTTAGTATAATATGTTAATGTTTATGTTATGATATATGAAATTGCAAGTATGATAAATGTATATGTGATTAAGGTTTGTTTGATTTGGCTTAGTTTAATTGAATTACGTATGTTATTGAAATGTTTTAATTGCTTATGACTTACTAAGCTATTCAAGCTTATTTTGTGTGTGTTCATTCATTGTTTTATGGATTTTGGAAGCTAGTTACGAGCTTGGGGATCGTCAAGGAAATCCGTCACACTATCGATCACTATTTCGATATTTTAAAAGCTTGAATTTTGAACCTATGGCATGTATAGTCTAGCACTTGTTTTGGTTAGTTTTGAAATTGTAAATATCAAGCCATGCGAAAATGTCTAGTTATGATGTTTAAGTTTATGCAAATTTCGGTCATGGTATATATATGTGTGAGGTGTTTGACATATTTGCTAATAGTTATGTAATTTGGTTATGGTTTAAGCCTATTTTGAAAGCAACATTCATATTATATGTATATGATGTACTTGGTATATGCATGATGATATAGTCATGAGGGTTAGTATGATTAAGTAGATGAAAAGTTTATGTTATATGTGTATGAAATTGAATTGATTATTTAAGTTTGGATTGTAAATGATTTTGGATGTTGAACGAGTGATGTTTAGACATGTTTCATAGTATATGAAAAAGGCATGATATGATTTAATGTGATTATTCGAAAATGACTCAAATTGATATGATCATATGTGCATAGATTTGTGATGAGTTAAAAGGAATATTTGATCTAGATATAGTGCTTGTTATGTGTTATTAATATAAATGTAGGTCTAGTATGCCGTGTGGATATTATAATATAAGTTAATATATTGGCCAAATAGATGATGTGATGAATGGCAAAGTAGGTACATGTTTTAAGTTTAATTGGTTGGCTATATAGGTATGGTGGATAAAGGAAAATAATTATTATTATTTATAATAAACTTGCTATTTGGTAAATAGGTGTTTTGGGTATGAATGTATTTCGGCAAGTATGTTTAAGTTGGTGGTTAGTGCTTTAGTAAAATGCATATTGAACATTGACATTAGATGTACATTCGGTTATATTATTGGATTCCTAATGTCACATATGTGATTGGTTTGACTATATATATTGGTTTGATTAGTTTCAATAAGTGTATGTGCAAGAGTATTAAAATGAAATATTTAATATTATAGCAAATGCATAATGGTTTACTTAGTGATAGTTAAACTTTTAAATTGCATTAAAAGATATATTTATGTAATTTCTATTTATGAAATGGGAAAATGTTTGATTTATTTTATTTGGGTATTCGGATACCATTATAGTGATGAATATATAGGTTGAGTTACGTATTTATAAAGTGTATATTATAAGACATTGAGACATGTTTATTGACTTGAGAATATGATGTATGTTTGATATGAATTCGGTTGAACTTTAAGAGATGAATAATTTATGCAGTATGATTTTTGTTTATTATTTAATTAGTAATATTTTATATATATATGAATATGATTTGTGTTTTGCATGATGATCAAAATGTGCTATTATGTACGGTAATACCTCTTAACCCTAGTTCGGCGACAGATACGGGTTAGGGGTGTTACATTTGATTGGTATTAGAGCTACGATTTAGTCGATTCAAGGACTAGCGTAGCACGTATGAGTCTAGCTATACATGCTATAATTATAAACTGTGATAATGCGATGATTCCTGACAATTAAAATGTGTTTTCGTATACTAAATGGATCCCGATCGAGCTGTGGCAGATAATGTGGAAAGTAATGCAACCGCTCCCGCTCAAGGGGTAGTGCAATCTGATTCTAGGCTGATTACGAGTAGCCATAAAGGAGAGGCTGAACAAGCCTTCTTCCAAATGATGAATGAATGGTTCACACAGTATACCTAGACAAATCCGACTGCTCAACAACCTCCACCCCGCCTAATCCTCCCCAGATACCTGTAATACCTCAAGTTATTGATTCGATGAGATTAAATAAGCCCTCAGTTGATAAAATTAGAAAATAAGGGGCTGAAGAACTCAAAGCCACTGTTGATGATGATGCTAAGTGAGCTGAATTCTAGCTTGGTAATACTATCCGCCTGTTTGATGAGCTATCATGTACCCCTGACGAGTGTATTAAATCTGTTGTACCATTGCTTCTAGATTCTGTGTATCACTGGTGGAATACACTAGTATCAGTGGTTCCAAAAGAACGGGTTACCTGGGAGTTCTTTCAGACTTAATTTCATAAGAAATACATTAGTCAGAGATTCATTGATAAAAAACGCAAAGAATTCCTCAAGTTGAAAAAGGGTCGTATGACCGTAACAGAATATGAAAGGAATTTGTGAGACTTAGCAGATATGCCTGGGAATGTGTTTCGACTAAAGCTATAATGTATAAAAGATTTGAAAATAGGTTGAATGAAGATATTAAGCTATTAGTTGGGATACTTGAAATAAAAGAGTTCGTTGTACTAGTTAAGCAAGCATGCAAAGCTAAAAAGCTCGGGAAAGAGAAAAGAAAAGCTAACTTTGAAGCTAGAGATTCACAAAAAAGATCATCAGGTAAAACATTTCAGTCGGCATCAAAGAAATTTCGAGATGACTTTAGCTGTTCAAAGGCTACTGTGGGTTATTCTAGACGGGATTGAGATATACCACTTGTGAGCTCGAGAGCTACCTCAATAGCTAGTGTTGGTAACATCCGACTGAACCAGCCTGAGTACAAACACTGCGGTAAATGGCATCCTGGTAGTTGTATATTGAATGATCAGGCTTGCTTTAAATGTGGATCGATGGATCACTTTATTCGTGAATGCCCTGGGTTAGCTAAGCAAAACATAGTGCAGAATACGAGACCAAGTAACATGTCAGCTCGAGGTAGACCACCTAGGAACACGGGTAATGTGAGTGGTAGCCAGAGGGAAAATAAAGACACGACTGTTAGATTTGAGGCTTTCGCACCTACCAGAGCTTATGCTATCCACGCTCATGAAAAAGCTTCGTCTCTAGATGTGATTACCAGTACATTCACTCTCTATGATACTAGTGTTATTGCATTGATTGATCCTGGATCGACTCATTCTTATGTATGTGAGACTTTAGTATCCAGTAAGACTCTGCCTGTAGAGCCTACTGAGTTTGTGATTAGAGTATCGAACCCCTTAGGCCAGTGTGCCTTGGTTGATAAAGTATGTAAGAATTGTCTGTTGATGATTCGAGAATCATATTTTTCGGCTGATTTGATTTTGTTTCCATTCGATGAATTTGATATAATTCTGGGCATGGATTGGCTAACGTTGCATGATGCTATTGTGAAATGCAAAAGGAAGACTATTGATTTTCAATTCCAGAATGATGAAATAATTCAGATTGAGTTTAATGATTAAATGGTTTACCAACAATGATTTCTTCGATGTTAGCTCAGAAATATGTGAGAAAGGGTTGTGAAGCTTACTTTGCCTATCTACTCGATTCTAAAGTGACCGAAAAGAAGATTGAGTCAGTACCAATCGTGTGCGAGTATCCGGATGTGTTTCCTGAAGAATTACCAGGTTTGCCACCGATCCAAGTGGTAGAGTTTAGCATTGAGTTAGTACTAGAGACAACTTCAATTTTTATAGCTCCGTATAGAGTGGCACAAACCGAATTCAAAGAATTGAAAACCCAGTTGTAAGAACTAACAGATAGAACGATCGAGTTTTTTTCTCCCTGGGGTGTACCGGTTTTGTTTGTGCAAAAGAAAGGCGGAACTATGAGAATGTGCATCGATTATCGACAGCTCAATAAAGTGACCATAAAGAATAAATATCCTCTACCACGTATCGACGATCTATTTGATCAATTGAAAGGGGCTATAGTGTTTTCAAAGATAGACTTAAGATCAAGGTACTATCAGTTGCGAGTTAAAGACTCTGATGTGCCGAAAATTGCTTTTTGAACGAGGTACGGACATTATGAGTTTTTAGTTATGCCTTTTAGACTAACAAATGCACCTACTGCTTTTATGGATTTGATGAATCGAATCTTCAGACCGTATTTGGATCGATTTTTTGTCGTATTCATAGATGACATTTTGATATATTCCTGTGATGAATTTGAGCATGCTGAACATTTGAAAATAGTGTTCCAAACTTTGCGTGATAAGTAGTTGTTTGCGAAGTTCAGTAAATGCGAGTTCTAGTTGGGTGAAGTCAATTTTCTGGGACATGTTGTGTCAGCATCGGGAATTAGAGTTGATCCAAGCAAGGTTTCTGCGATATTAGACTAGAAGCCTCTAAGGAATGTATCTAAAAGTCTGAAGTTTTTTGGGATATACAGGCTATTACAGACGGTTCGTAAAAGGCTTTTCATTGATTGCCACTCCGTTGATGACACTACTTCAGAAAGATGTTAAATTTGAGTGGTCGGATAAGTGCCAGAAGAGTTTTGACAAGTTGAAAGCTTTGTTAACCGAAGCTACAGTATAGTTCAGCCAGAATCGAGTAAAGAATTCGAAATCGATGAAGCATCGTTGAATGGTCTGGGATGTGTTTTAATGCAGGAAGGCAAAGTTATAGCTTATGCCTCGAGACTTTAATTGCTCGATATAGACCCTAGTTGAAACGATGGTTTCAGGGCCATGAGTCCGAGTCAGAAAAATATTTAAAAATTATTTTCTGTGTTTATTATGAGTAAATTAGCATGCGTGAAACTTTCGTAATCTAATTTTGTCGTTTGAGTGTCCGATTAAATAAAAGGACTTAATCGCGTAAAAGGAAAATTGGGTGGTAAAGTGTGAAAGGGATGATTAGTTGTTCGTTTAATATGGAGGTTTTATGTTGCAATTAAACCATAATTTATAATGATGGACAGTTGTGGACAACCATTATAAATGTTTTATATTAAAATACCAAGGTTAAATAAGTAAATTAGGTAATAAAATGTATATAATATAAACATATAATTAAAAAGCCAAAGTCTAATTTTATTTTCTCCGAATATGAAAACATAAACAAAAGAATAAGGTTTCAAGGGTTCGGCCACCTTCCAAGTTTAATTTAAGGTTCGTTTTTACTCGGTTTTTGATAATTTTACATTTTTGAGATCGTTGCTTCGAGTACTAGTAAACCCATGCTTGAATTTTTTATTTTAGTGAATATTTTAAGTTATGCCATTGTTGAAAGCTTGTGATTTTTTTGTTTGATGATGAAATATGAAAGATATGTTTTGGAATAACATATTTTGTATTGGAGTTTTTGATTATTTTGAGTAATTAGGACTAAATTGCAAAAATAGTAGTTTGAGGGACTAAAATATGAAATAAATGAAATATATGGACTTGTATGAACATGGGTAAATTTTGGCCTAAGATGGGTATAGTGCAATTTTGCATATTTTGTGTTTTGTGCAATAGGGACTAAATTGTAAAAAGTGAAAAGTGTTAGGGGTAAAATGGTAATTTGGCCATTAATGTGTTTTTAGATTAAATTTAATGAAAATATGTTTGAATGAGTTTAATTTGAATATGTTTAGATCAAGAACCAATGGAATCGGATTCGGATCGGGGGAAAACGAAAGTTGTCAACTAGTCGTCCCGTTCCATTTTATATCGTCCGAGGTAAGTTTATAAGCAAATAGACGTACTTAATTTTAATTAAATATAAAGTATATATGCTGAAATGAAATATATGAATTTATATGTGCTATTGTCGAATGTGTATAAGCTTGGTAACCATGTTCATGTATTCGTTTCGACCGAGTTACGACGTCTGAAAGCCTCGTATGAACCTTACGAATAGCTTGGATACATATGTCATGACATAGGATTCCGATATGTGATGTGCGAGTAAGACCATGGCTTCGATATATGTGTGCGAGTAAAACCATGTTTTATACGTTGGCATCGATATGTGACTCTGATATATGTGTGCGAGTAAGACCCTGTCTGGGACAGTGGCATCGATATGTGATTACATGTAAGACCACGTCAGGACGTTGGCATTGTACGATATGTGTGATTATCCGAGTGTCCTATCTAATTCCGAATGGTTTATCGGGCAACGACAGGTTGTGATCGAATTGTGTAAAATGAGCTAAAATGATTCGGTATGAATTGTTTTATTACCTACTTGAAATCAGGTAAGTAAATTACTAATGTGAACATGTATGCCTTGTGAAGTGTATTCGGTCTTTGCTATGTATATGTATATGATATCATATTTTGATTCATAAGTATAAGTATATGTGTTCACACAATGATATTTAACTTTGAAATTGAAGGATATTTTGCTTTTATATATGTATGTGTATTCGGCCACATGTATAAATATGAATGTGATTATTATCCTTTGACTTATGAATTTATGCATATACGAGTATATGTACTAGTTATGATAAAGATCTTTTGGCATGGAAATTGAATGATAGTTTTTAAAATATGTATATGTTCATTCGGCCTTGAATAATCTACATGTGAAAGTTCATATAAAATACAATAATTTGTAAGTTTAAGATTTAGAGTAACTATGATAATATAATTTGGTTTAGTTTAAATGATTTGATTATGTCATTTATTTGTTTATTTGCTTATGACTTACTAAGTTATGAGAGCTTACTCTTTGTGTGTTCATGTATACCTTTATTTTATAGATTTTGGATCCAAGTTACGAGCTCGGGAATCGTCAGAGAAGCTTATCACACTATCGACTATTTTCGGTATTTTATAAGCTAAATATTCGAACATATGGCATGTATAGGCTAGATTATAGTTGAAATGTTGAATTTTGGTTTTGTATAATTTAAGCCATGTGAAAATGGCTTAAACTTCTATGCTTGAGTTCAGTTTTGGTTTAACTATGGTTTAAGTTCATTTTGGTTATTATGCTATGTGTCATGGATGATTAGAAATTTTGATATGTGTTTGTACATTGAGTTTAGTTGATGATTTCAGATATGGCATGAATGAATAGACTATGATATATATATAACAGAATGAATTATGGTTGTTTCCTACCTTTGGTTAAGATGATTAAATGTGTTAGTAATGTTTTAAAATGAGTTAATAAGTATATTTGAATAAAGGTGACATGAGATGTAGAACATATATGATTATTATTTCGGTGTTTATATCTGTATTTATGTGAACTTTGGTTGAATTTAATGCTAATTGTTATATATATAAATTTTTGGACTTGGTTGAACTTATATTACGAGTGTATTCAAGGTATATGATGTTTGTGAAGTTTGTTTATGTGTCTCGGACATATGATATATATAATGGTTATAATAATGATATGTATAATTCATGATTTATTGTTATGGTAAGTTTGACATATTATAATTTAGACTTATAATTGAAAAGTGGGTTCTTCGTAAAAGATATGTGCTAATTTATTTAGTTATGCTTTGTTACTTGAGCATATATATATATATGTATGCGCTGACAATAAGGTTGGTATATGTGTATATCTGTAACAACCTATTTTTAGGGTTAATTGAAATAGTGGTTTCGGGGCCACCAAATTCGACGAGTAGGTTTGTAAATATTATATTTAATATTTACGAGTTAATTTTGATTTTAAAAATGTTTTTGATATTGTAAATTTTTTTTTGTTTTATAAACGGTTTATTAAGTTCAAGTGGTATGACCATAAGGTTAAGTGGGCTTAGAAAATCAGGTATCGGGGTCCTCGTTTCTATAAACCGAGTCGTAAATATTTTTATAAATATTTCGGAGTGGCAATAAGATGGTATTAAAGTTTCGTTGAAAAATTTTATTGTTTCGATAGTTAATTAAGCAAAAAGGACTAAATCGCGTAAAGTGTAAAACTTGTGTGCTATTAGTTAAGGTGTCTAATAGCTATGATTTATTAAAGTGGAGGCACTTATGTTGTAATTATACCATTTAAGTGTTAGTGGACATTTATGGGAGTTGGTATTGTTGAAATTTGTTTTAAATTAAAAGGTTAAAATAGTAAATTAGATATTAATGTTAAAATGAATAAAACAAATTATGTATCATCTTCCACAATCATTTTGGCAACCGAAAATTGAGAAAGAATGGCAGCCACGGAAGCTTTTACATTCGGCCATGGAAATTGGATTGCATGGTATGGTTTTTTATTCCCGTTTTTAATAATTTTTACGTTTTTGGGATCGTTGCTTTGTGTTCTAGCTAGCCCGTATCTCCGATTTCAAAACTGTTAAAGTACTTGAATGTTGCCATTGTTGAATGCATGAGTATTTTGTTAGTTGATGCTGGAAAATAAATCATTGTTCTTAAATGTACAAGTGTTGTAAAGTGAATTTTGGTAAAAATGTCAATTTTGGATTAAATTGTGAAATGTGGAAATTTAGTGGTTACTATGTGTAATAAATTGAAAATATAGGCTGATAGTAATATATGGAAAATTTGGCTAGCTTGGGTTTGTGTTTAATTTCATGAAATTGTGATTTTATGTGATAAGGACTAAATTGTAAAAGTGTGAAATTTCAGGGGTAAAATAGCAATTTTACCAAAATATGAAATTGAGTTAAAATGAATAGAATATGAATTGAAATAGTTGAATTTGATTGATTAGATCAAGTTAAGCCTCGTACGAGTTTATATCGAGGGAAAAATAAAGTTTCGGACTAGTCGATCCATTTCAACGTTTTGATGATTGAGGTAAGTTCATGTGCATTAAGTATTCTTATATTTGAATATTTAATGCGTTGAAATTGTACAAATGATATATTCATGACTATTACTATGTTAAGCAATACATCGAATAATTATATGTGGCACTTAACGTTCGAAGTATCAGGGATGGCACTTAGTGTGCAATACATCCAGAATGGCACTTAGTGTGCAAGGTATTGGATATGGCATCTAGTGTGCGATACATTGAATATTCAACAGGTAAATGAAAGATGTGATTGAGTATGAGATTGGTACGAGATGATACAGGTATTTACGGAAATTGGTACAATATGGTACAGGTATGTACGAAAATTGGTACAATATGGTACATGTATGTACGGAGATTCAATTGAGTATTGAATCTATGAAAATGGTGAGTTCATGATCATTGTGGAATGAATAGTGATTGAATAATAAATTTGGTTGATGATTACATGTTAGGCTTTTGAGTCAAAATGAGTTGAGATATACTCCATTTTCACTCATTTAAATTGTGGCTTAATGGTTATGAGTAAAGGGTAAAGATTGGCAAATTCTTAGATTTGAATTGCTATTGAAACCATGGAAAAGAATAAGTTTTTTGGATGATTTAAACATATTTAGCTATGTGATAATTTGCACGGTTAAGACACATGGGCGTGTCATATGGCCATGGGCTTAAGTCAGTAGCTAGCTAAGTATCACACGGCCATAGCACACGAGCGTGTCTGTTGGCCGTGGGTGAAAGTTAGTATGTATACTCTATTTTAACACGACTGGATCACATGGGTGTGTCTGGTGCCCGTGTGAGGCACACGGCCGGGGTACACAGGCGTGTGACCCCTGCAGAGATGAAAATTTTCTAAGTTTCCAAAAGGTTTCAAATGTCATCGATTTAGTCCCGAACCTCTTCCGAGCATGTTTTAAGGCTGTGATGAGCCTAGTAAGGGATAATATGATTGTGAATGATAAACATTTTAAATTATATGCAAAATGTATGATTCGAATGTGTTTAAATGTTATGACGTAAGTTCGGTAATGCCTCAAACCCTGTTTCGGCTTGGGATATGGGTTAGGGTTGTTACATTTAGTGTTATCAGAGCTATGGTTTAGTCGATTCTCGGACTAACCTAGCGTATGTGAGTCTAGCTATACATGCCATATTACTACTCGTGATAGTGTGACATCTCCCGGCTCTAACGAAATTGTTTTGTAAGATAGATATGCTTTCCTACCGAGCTAATTCTGATAGTACAGAATGTTATACTCAAACGCTTGAGTGAAAAAGTGTTGGTGATAAGTTGAAACTCATAAAGGTATAAATCAAAATGCATGATATTCTGCTATTGATAAATGTTATAATTATATGAGTATATGCGTTGTGAGGTTTGGTATGTGATTGTAGCGTGAATATTTTGATTGTGAATTAATGATTTGATTTAGCGTATGAATTATGTGTTAAGTACAAAAGTGATCATAAGTAAAAGATGGTTAGGTATTTTGAGAATGTGGAATTAGTAATGAATTGACCATTCATAATAGTATGTGTGATGTGCATGTATATGTGAGATATAAATTTGAGGCTTTATGACCCTCACCACCATCATCAGTAGAGTATTGTAATGAAATCCGTATTATATGGCTTAAATAAGCTTACAAGTGTGGAATTACAGAGTTTCGTTATTGAAGGATTATTACTGTGATCAAATATGAGAATGAGTCCGCAAGTGAAGACAATAACAGAAAAGATATTGGATCGTGTTGAAGGCCATTTGTAATATACAAAGTCACTGTTAAAAGAAAAGTTAAATTGGATGAAACCAAAATATTCAGGTATGATATCTAAAGAATATATTAACTGGAAGTTCTTCCGAATTGGCCTCTGTTAGTGTTGTGATAATGAGAAATTAGTGATGTCAGAGATAAACAGTAGAATCATATTTTAATTATAAAGATATTTGAGCACAGCGATTATCTATTATTTTGAGTAAGACGTCAGTCTAATTATGATATTATGATTTCTATTTGATGACTGTGGCTTCTAAATAATGATATGTCTGAGTTATTCTTTTAACGGGAAGAAATAATTTCTTCGAAAAGATTGATCCAATGGTTTAGTCTGATCTGGAGTATTTGATTTAAAAGAAGATTGGGTTATATGTGTTTGAATCTATTCACCAGACTGGTAATAAATTTTGAATGTACATGTGTGATTTGAGGAATAGTCTGGAAGAAAATTTTATATTCTTGAGGTTTTGATACAAAATTATGTTTATCGAAACAATTCTATCTGAGAAAGTTGTGGTAAATTAAAGTTAGTTTAATTATTGAAACTTCTCTTTTTGCACGAATATATTTTTAACCGAAACATCAGTACTGGTTCAATTTAATTTGAAGAGACAGTTTATAATCTTCAGTCATGTGTCCATGAACGATATGAGGTGTGTTCTAATATTAAAGTGTACAAAGATATTGTGTGAATCCATATGATTAAAGCCGTATGAAAAGAATTACCCGATGCATAATCTAGAATTGGTAGTAATTGTGTTTGCAATGAAGATATGGTGTCACTATCCGTTCAGTGGGAAATGTCATGTTTATTCTGATCACAAAAACCTGAAATATTTGATGATTCAAAAAGATCTGAATTTGGGACAACACTGATGGTTAGAATTGCTAAAAGACTACGATTTTGTGATTGACTATCATCCGGGAAAGGCTAATGTTGTTGCTAATGTTCTAAGCCGAAAATCTCTGTTTACTTTGTGTGTAATGAATGCGCATATGGCTATGTCTAATAATGGTTTGATAATAGCTAAATTAAAAGTAAGACCGATATTTGATTAACAAATTTGTGATGCTTAGAAAGTTGATGATGATTTGATAGCAAAACAAGCTCAATGTTATTCAAATGTTGATTTAGAGTTCAGCGTTGATGTTGAAGGTTGTTTGAGGTTCAGAAATCGAATGTGTGCCCCGAGGAATTCAGAGTTGATTCAGATGATTTTGAATAAAGCTCATGGCAGTCGGTTATTTATTCACTGGGTAGTCCGAAAATGTATAATGATCTGAAACAACTATATTGTTAGCATGGTATGAAACGAGACATTTCTAACTTTGTTCCAAAATGTTTAGTTTGTCAACAAGTAAAAGCCGAACATCGAGTACCTTCTGGGTTGCTTCAGACGATTATGATACCTAAATGGAAATGGGGCAGAGTCACGATGGATTTGTATACGAATTACAGTTGACATCGAGCAAGAAAGATGCAATCTGGGTTATTGTGGATAGATTGACTAAATTGGCTCATTTTGTTCCGGTTCGCACTGATTATTCGCTTAATAAGCTTGCTGAGTAATATGCTCTGGTTCGCATTGATTATCCGAGGTTTACATTGCGATTTTGGAAGAAACTGCATGATGCTTTAGGTATGAAATTACATTTCAGCACAGCTTTCCATCCGCAAATAGATGGTCAGTCTGAACGAGTCATTCAAATACTTGAGGATATGTTGAGATATTGCATTCTCAAGTTCGATGGAACGTGAGAATGATACCTACCTCTAATTGAATTTGCGTTCAATAAAATGACATCTTATAAAGCTTTATACGATCATAAATGTCGTACATCATTGTATTGGACTTATCTCAGTGAAACGAAGATACACGGGGTCGATTTGATCAGAGAGACTGAACAGAAAGTAAAAGTGTTCCGTGAAAGTTTGAAAACAGCGTCAGATTGTCAGAAATCGTATACGGACATGAAACGAAAAGATATAGACTTTCAAATCAGAGACAAAGTATTTTTGAAAGTTTTTTCGCTGAAGAAAATACTCAGATTCGATCGTAAAGGCAAATTGAGCCCGAGATTTATTGGGTCGTATGAGATTATAAAGCGTATCGAGCCGGTTGCTTATAGACGGTTGTTGCCACCTGAGTTAGAAAAGATACACGATGTATTATATGTTTCAATGCCTCGTAGATATCAATAGGATCCCTTACATGTGATTAGTCCGTCAGAGATTAAGATTAAGTTCGGTATGACATATAAGGAAGAACCGATTCACATTCTGGCTCGCGTGATTAAAGAATTACGAAATAAGAAAATTTTGTTAGTTAAGGTACTGTGGCATAAACACGGAGTTGAAGAAGCAACATGGGAGCCAGAGAATGTAATGAAAGAGCGTTATCTAAACCTATTCACCGGTAAGATTTTCGGGGATGAAAATCCCTAAAGAAGAGAGTTGTAACAGCCCGATATAGACCCTGGTAGGAACGGTAGTTTCGGGACCACGAATCTGAGTCAGAAAAATATTTAAAAATTGTTTTCTATTTTTATTATGTGTGAATTAGCATATGTGAAATTTTCATGATTTAATTTTTTCGTTTGAGTGTCCAATTAAATAAAAGGACTTAATCGCGTAAAAGGAAAACTGGGTTGTAAAGTGTGAAAGGGCTAAATAGTTGTTGTTCTTTTAATGTGGAGGTTTTATGTTGCAATTAAACCATAATTTATAATGACGGATGGTTGTGGACAACCATTATAAATGTTTTATATTAAAATACCAAGGTTAAATAATTAAATTAGGTAATAAAATGTATATAATATAAACATATAATTAAAAATCCAAAGTCTTATTTTATTTTCTCATGACCGAATATGAAAACATAAAGAAAAGAATAAGGTTTCAAGGGTTCGTCCACCTTCCAAGTTTGTTTCAAGGTTCATTTTTACTCGATTTCTGATAATTTTTACGTTTTTAAGATCGTTGCTTCGAGTACTAGTAAACCCATGCTTGAATTTTTTATTTTAGTGAATATTTTGAGTTATGCCATTGTTGAAAGCTTGTGATTTTTGTTGTTTAAGGATGAATTATGAAAGATATGTTTTGGGTTAACATATTTTGTATTGGAGTTTTTGATGATTTTGAGTAATTAGGACTAAATTGCAAAAAATAATAGTTTGAGGGACTAAAATGTGAAATAAATGAAATATATGGACTTGTATGAACATGGGTAAAATTTGGCCTAACATGGTTATAGTGAAATTTTGCATAATTTGTGTTTTGTGCAATAAGGACTAAATTGTAAAAAGTCTAGAGTGCTAGGGGTAAAATGGTAATTTGGCCATTTGTGCTTTTGGACTAAATTGAATGAAAATATGTTTGAATGAGTTTAATTTGGATATGTTTAGATCAAGAACCAAAGAAATCAGATTTGGATTGGGGGAAAATGAAAGTTGTCGACTAGTTGTCCTATTCCATTTTATATCGTCTGAGGTAAGTTTATAAGCAAATAGACGTACTGAATTTTAATTAAATGTAAAGTATATATACTGAAGTGAAATATATGAATTTAAATGTGATATTGCCGAAAGCTCCGTATGAACCTTAGGAATAGCTAGGAAACATATGTCATGACATAGGATTCCGATATGTGATGTGCAAGTAAGACCATGGCTTCAATATATGTGTGCGAGTAAGACCACCTTTTATACGTTGGCATCGATATGTGACACTGATATATCTGTGCGAGTAAGACCCTGTCTGGGATAGTGGCATCGATATGTGATTACATGTAAGACCACGTTTGGGACGTTGGCCTTGTACGATATGTGTGATTATCCGAGTGTCCTATCCAATTCCAAATGCTTCATCTAGCAACGACAGGTTGTGATCGAATTGTGTAAAATGAGTTAAAATGATCAGGTATGAATTGGTTTATTACCTACTTGAAATTAGGTAAGTAAATTACTAATGTGAACATGTGTGCCTTGTGAAGTATATTCGGTCTTTCCTATGTAATTGCATATGTTATCATATTTTGATTCATGAGTATAAGTAGTGTTCACAAAATGATATTGAACTTTGAAATTGAAGGATATTTTGCTTATATATATGTATGTGTATTCGGCCACATAGTATAAATATGTATGTGATTATTATCCTTTGACTTATGAATTTATGCATATAAGAGTATATGTACTAGTTATGATAAAGATTTTTTGGCTTGGAAATTGAATGATAGTTAGTTAAAATATGTATATGTTCATTCGGCCATGAATAATCTACATGTGAAAGTACATATAAAATACAAGAATTTGTAAGTTTAAGATTTAAAGTAACTATGATAATATAATTTGGTTTAGTTTAAATGATTTGATTATGTCATTTATTTGTTTATTTGCTTATGACTTACTAAGCTATGAGAGCTTACTCCGTGTGTATTCATGTATACCTTTGTTCTATAGATTTTGGATCGAAGTTACGAGCTCGGGAATCGTCAGAGAAGCTCATCACACTATCGACTGCCTTCAGTATTTTATTACTGAATATTCGAACTTATGGCATGTATAGGCTAGATTATAGTTGAGGTGTTGAATTTTTGTTTTGTATAATTTAAACCATGCGAAAATGGCTTAAACTTCTATGCTTGAGTTCAGTTTTGGTTTAACTATGGTTTAAGTTTATTTTGGTTATTATGCTATGTGTCATGGATGATTAGAAATTGTGATATGTGTTTGTACATCGAGTTTAGTTGATGATTTCAGATATGGCATGAATGAATAGACTATGATATATATATAACAGAATGAATTATGGTTGTTTGCTACCTTTGGTTAAGATGATTAAATTATACTTTTGTGTGCGTTAGTAATGTTTTAAAATGAGTTAATAAGTATATTTGAATAAAAGTGACATGAGATGTAGAACATATATGATTATTATTTCAGTGTTTATATCTGTATTTATGTGAATTCTGGTTGAATTTAATGCTGATTGTTGTATATATAAATTTTTGGACTTTGTTGAACTTATATTACGAGTGTATTCAAGGTATATGATGTTTGTGAAGTTTGTTTATGTGTCTCGGGCATATGATATATATATATTGGTTATAATAATGATATGTATAATTCATGATTTATTGTTATGGTAAGTTTGACATATTATAATTTAGACTTATAATTGAAAAGTGGGTTCTTAGTAAAAGATATGTGCTAATTTATTTAGTTATGCTTTGTTATTTGAGCATATATATATATATGAATGCGCTTACAATAAGGCTGGTATATGTGTATATCAATTCATTTTCTTGGTAAGATATATGCATATCAAGTGATAGGTTTAAATGAAGGAAATGAAAGCTTAAACATAGCATGGTTATATTCGGTTAATGCAATGTTCTAAATGACCATATGAATAGTGAGTTTTGTGTTGGTAAATTTCTAACTTAAGATTGATTGATGGAATTAGTATGACCTTACGATTATTTTTGATAGTTGAAAAGTTAAGTTAATGAATTGAATATGTATTTGTGATTTAAGTTAATGAATTGAATATGTATTTGTGATTTTGTTATGAAGTTAGCATATTGAATTTGATATGTTTGATTTGAATATATAATAGTTGTACATATTGTTTAGCTTGCATATTAAGTGATATTCTTTTTATGTTTAAATTCAGTCTTGAAACTTTATAATAACAGATGGGAGTATGTTATGTGAATTAGATCTGATATGCTTCATTATTAATGTATAGAACTAAGAAGTGAAATGTTTAATTTGTATTTAGGTATTTGTTTATCATTAAAGTAATGAATATATAATTTGTTTACGCAATATAATTTATATTGTACGTTTAATATTTATTTAGATATATGCTTTATAAAGATGAATATGACTTGTGTTAATATAAGAATGTTCGGGACTGTGTTTTTGCTCAGTAATGCCTCGTAATCCATTCCGGCGACAGTTACGAATTAGGGGTGTTACAGAGACAGTTAAAGCCGTATGAAAATAATTATCCGATGTATGATCTGGAATTGGCAGCTATTGTATTTGCTTTGAAGATTTGGCGCCACTATCTGTTCAGTGAGAAATGTCACGTCTATTCTGATCACAAAAGCTTAAAATATTTAATGACTCAAAAAGACCTGAATTTACGATAGGGAAGGTGGCTAGAGTTGTTGAAAGATTACAAGCTAGTGATTAACTACCATCTGGGGAAAGTGAATGTTGTGGCTTGTGCTTTAAGTAGGAAATCTTTGTTTGCACTACGTGCGATGAATACTCAATTATCTCTATTTGATGATGGCTCGATTGTGGCTGAGTTGAAAGTGAGACTGCTATTTACGCAACAAATTTGCGAAGCTCAATAAGTTAATAATGAATTGTTAGCAAAACGGGCTCAATGTGATTTGAATGCCGACTTAGAATTTCAGATTGATGCTAATGATTGTTTGAGATTCAGAGGCCGAATTTGTGTTTTGATTAATTCAGAGTTGATTCTGATGATTTTGAATGAAACTCATAGTAGTCAGTTATCTATTCGTTCAGGAAGCACAAAAATGTATAACGATCTGAAACAGCTTTATTGGTGGCCTGGTATGAAGCGTGACATCTCTGAATTTGTTTTGAAATGTTTAATCTATCAGCAAGTCAAAGTTGAACATCAGGTACCATCTGGGTTACTTCAGCCGATTATGATTTCCGAATGGAAATGGGGCAGAACCACCATGGATTTTTTATTGGGTTTGCCTCTGTCACCGAGTAAGAAAGATGCAATCTGGGTTGGTGTTGATAAATTGACTAAATCAACTCATTTCATTCCGATTTGCACAGACTGTTAACTTGATATGCTTGCTGAGTTGTACATTTCTCAGATTGTGAGATTGCACAGAATACCTATTTATATTGTTTCTGATAGAGATCCAAGGTTTACAATGCAGTTTTGGAAGAAACTGCAAGATGCATTAGGTACGAAGCTACACTTCAGTACTGCCTTCTATCCGTGTGTCTACCCATGTGGACAATATAAGGCTATTTACCAAGCCTCTTTGCCACCCTTACTTACACAACCTACATAATAACCACCAAATTCATTATAAGACTATCTCGAGCAACCAAATCATCCACAGTAGACAACATTCCATTTACTCATTTTACTCAACCATGAAAATAATTTCATTTGCATATACCAAAATGCATATTTTCCATCGTTCAAGGCTTAAAAAAAATGAAAGGTTTCCGACCCAACAACACATTTGGCCAAATTGGTAATAACACAAAACACAAGTCTAGTTCCCTATACATGCCATATTCAAAAATATAAATAAAACTATAATGAATGCTTCGATTGATAGTGTGATCGATATCTCTAACTTTCGTTGATCCTTGAGCTAGATAGGCGGCATTATAAGAAAAATGAAAGGAGAGGAAGTAAGCATAAGGCTTAGTAAGTTGCATATAAATAAATATACAACAACAATTTTACCATTCATTAACATGCTCATAACACAAAAGTAGGCGCAAGAATAAGTTACTCATCACTATCCATAAAAATCTCATAGCATATATCGAGCTTATATCTCATACATTTCAATTAGGTACCTGTACCAAAAACAACACGGTTATACCATGCTCATTAACTTAAAGTCTTAATACTCACCATTGAACCAGTTAAAACACTACCAGATATTCATTAAGCTTTAAACGTGGGTAAGGTGCCGATGCCATGTCTTAGACGCGGTCTGCCACTAGCACTCGTCTTATGTTGATGCCATGTCCCAAACATGGTCTGCCACTATCATCTCGTAGCCGATGCATGTCCCAAACATGTCTTACACTGGCTTATGTCACGAGGCCGATGCTTGTCCCAAACATGTCTTACACTAGCCCTCGTCTCGATGCTGATGCCATATCCCAGACATGGTCTTACACTGGCTCTCATAATATGGATGATGCATGTCCCGGACATGTCTTACACTAGCCTTCAATAACCCATATGTCATGGCATGAATATCTGATATATTTCCTAGGTTCGAACAAAAACTCTACTATCTCTATTATCATCACACTTTCTCAATTTCAAAATCAGGCAATTCATGCTATATTAATTCGAATACAATTCAACATATATACATTTGTGATGTAGTTGTATTATTTACATACAACTTACCTTGAATTTCAAAATGCAACGATTAGATGGTTTAGTTGATTTGCATGGCTTTCCCGCGGTCTAAGTTCAGACTTGGTAATTCTTGATCTATAATAGAAAAATGTACTTATTTAGTCACTAAATAGAATTAAGCAATCGAAAATTCACATCGTTGGTAAAATGACCATTTTGCCCCTGGATTTTGGCAAAATGACCATTTACCTCTAGGCTTGAAAATTGATTTTTATCGAATTTTTTTGCATCTTAAGCCTAGTCAAACCCTTTTTACTCTTATAACAACTCAAAAATCCTACTATTTCACATATTTATCATCTATTTTACAACTTATGCAAAATGGTCCCTTTTGGTGTTTTCATGCTAACACTTTTCACAAAAGTTGTTTATATCACACCCAAGACTCATATTCTTCCATAAAAATTCAGAAAACACCCTAGATGCTCTATGGGAAAACCCTATACTTTCAATCGTTTTTCAAAATAGTACCCTCATTTGAAAGTCATGCTTCAAGGGGTCAAAAAAGGTAAAAATCTTCAAAAAACTCATTAAAATCACTTACTTGCAAGTGCTTCAAGTTGCTGAAAAATTTCAAGCTTTTAAATTCATAATTTTTTTGAAAATTTTGTGGAGAAGAAGATGGAAAAAAAGGATGATATCTTTTCCCTTTATTTTGTTTTTAATCTAGTCAAAATTGGTCACGAACCCACCTAATTTTGACAAGCTTGTCTCCTCTTTGATTCTATGGCCGGATATGCCTTCTTCCAAGGGTCTATTTTCCTTTTATAATTTTGGTTCTACAACTATTTAACACCTTTTGCTATCAATTAAAGACTTTGTCACTTTATGCGATTTAGTTCTTTTTCACAATTGGGCTCATAACCGCTAAAATTTCTTCACCAAATTTTTCATGCACTCTTAAAAACATGCTATAACATCTAAATAATAGTAAAATAATTTTTTTGAATTTGGATTCGTGGTCTCAAAACCATTATTCTAATTAAGCCCAAAATCAAGCTGTTATATTCTCCCCCTTAGGGATTTTCGTCCCCGAAAATCTTACCGGTGAATAGGTTCGGGTATTGATCTCTCATAGTCACCTCTGGTTCCCATGTGGCTTCCTCGACTCCATGTCTATGCCACAAAACTTTCACAAGTGCTACACTCTTATTCCTCAACTGTTTGACTTCACGAGCCAATATCTTGAACAATTGTTTGCCATAAATCATGTCCGAATGAATCCCAAATTCCGTTGGCACAATCACATGCGAAGGGTCTAATCTATATCGGCGTAGCATGGACACATGAAAAACATCGTGAATCTTTTCCAATTTTGGTGGCAAAACCAATCGATAAGAAACTGGCCCTACTCTCTCGGTAACCTCATAGGGTCTTATGAAACGAGGACTCAACTTGCATCTTCTACCAAATCTGAGAACTTTTCTCCACGGGGATACTTTCAAAAACACTCGATCACTGACATGGAATTCGATCTCTTTCCGTTTTAAATTCGCATAGGATTTTCTCCTATCCGAGGTGGACTTCAAAAAATGCTGAATTACTTTAACTTTCTCTTCATTCTCTTTAACTAAATCGACCTCATGAATCTGACTCTCTCTTAGCTCAGTCCAATAGAAGGGCGTTCGACACTTTCGCCCATACAAAGCATCATAAGGCACCATTTTCAGACTTGTCTGATAACTGTTGTTGTAGGTGAATTCAACCAATGACAAGTACCTTTCCCAACTGCCCTGAAACTCAAGAACACAAAACCGCAACATGTCTTCTAAAATCTGTATTACTCTTTTTGACTGACCGTCGGTTTGCGGGTGAAAAGCCATGCTAAAGCTCAAATTTGTTCCCAATGCCTCCTGTAACTTTTTCCAAAACCTTGAGGTAAATCTTAGATCCCTATCTAAAATAGTCGACAAGGGCACCCCATGTAGTCTTACAATCTCGGAAATATACAAGTCAGCCAATCTTTCAAAGGAGTAGTCGGTACGCACTAGTATAAAATGCACCGAATTTGTTAGTCTATCCACAATGACCCAAACGGCATTCTTTTTCTTCGGGGTTAAAGGCAAACCCGTCACGAAAACCATAGTAATCCGATCCCACTAGAGGACCATCATAGGTTGAAGTAGACCCGAAGGTACCTGATGTTCAGCTTTCACTTGCTGGCACACAAGACACTTGGAAACAAACTCTGAAATGTCTCTTTTCATTCCCGACCACCAGTACATTTTCTTTAGGTCATTGTTCATTTTCACATTACCCGGTGAACGGACAAACAAATATTATGCGCTTCTCGTAGAACCTTCTGAATAAGCTCATTGTCCTTGGGTACACAAACTCTATCTTTGAACATTAGGCATCCATCAGTGCCAATCTGAAAGTCTGATTCAATTCCCGATTCACACTAAGTTCTCTTGGCTTGCAAATCACTGTCGAGATTCTGAGCTTCCTGATTTTCTTATAGAAACATCGGTCTAGGTCTCGACTCTGCTAGAACCAAACCATCATCAAAACAAGCCAAATTGGCATTCAATGTTCTTAACGCAAATAATGATTTTCTACTCAATGCATCAGCGACCACGTTCGCCTTTCCCGGGAGGTAGTTGATAATCAACTCATAATCCTTTATTAGCTCTAACCATCATCGTTGTCGTAAGTTCAATACCTTTTGATTCGTCAAGTGCTTGAGACTCTTGTGATCGGTAAACACTCGACATTTCTCGCCATACAAATGGTGTCTCTAAATTTTCAACACGAACACGATGGCAGCCAATTCTAAATCATGCGTCGGGTAGTTTTTCTCATGCGACTTTAACTGTCTTGAGGAATAGGCTATAACCTTGCCTTCTTGCATAAGCACGCACCCCAAACCATTTAAGGAGGTGTCACTTTATGTCAGAAACTCCTTGCCCGGCTCTGGTTGCACTAACACTGGGGCTTTGGTCAACAAAGCCTTTAATTTCTTGAAACTCTGTTGGCACTTTTCTGATCATTCAAATTTGACATTTTTTTGCAGCAGCCTTGTCATTGGCATAGCTAAAATAGAGAATCCATTTACAAACTGTCTATAATATCCGACCAATCCCAAAAAGCTTCGAACCTCAGTTACAATCCTCGGTGGTTTCCACTCAACAATAGCAGAGATATTGCTTGGGTGAACTCTAATCCCATCTCCCGACACAATGTGTCCTAGAAATCTGACCTCTATAAGCCAAAATTTACTCTTACTGAACTTGGCGTAAAGCTGCTTATCTCACAAAGTTTGTAGAACTGTTCTCAAATGCTTCGCGTGCTCACCCTCATCACGTGAGTAAATCAATATGTCGTCAATAAAGACCACTACGAACTTATCCAAATATGACCGAAAAATGCGGTTCATCAAATCCATAAACACCGTTACACCATGCTTATATCGATAAGCATAATTTACTAATCACTATCAATAAAAATATCATAGCATGTATCGAGCTTATATCTCATGCATTTCAATCAGATTCCAGTACCACTCACAACACAGTTACACCATGCTCATTAACTGAAAGTCATAATACTCACTGTTGAACCATTCAAAACACTACCGGATATTCATTAAGCCTCAAATGTGGGTAAGGTGCTGATGCGATGTCCCAGACACGATCTTACACTAGCACTCGTCTTGTGTTGATGCCATGTCCCAAACATGGTCTTACACTGACTATCATCTCGTAGCCGATGCATGTCCCAGACATGTCTTACACTGGCTTACGTCTCGAGGTCGATGCATGTCCCAGACATGTCTTACACTAGCCTTCGTCTCAATGCCAATGCCATGTCCCAGACATGGTCTTACACTGGCTCTCATAATATGGCTGATGCATGTCCCGGACATGTCTTACACTAGCCCTCAATAACCCATATGTCATGGCATGAATATCCGATATATTTTCTAGGTTTGAACGGAAACTCTACTATCTCTATTATCATAATACTTTCTCAATTTCAAAATCAGGCAGTTCATGCTATATTAATTCGAATACAATTCAACACATATACATTTGTGATGTAGTTGTATTATTTACATACAACTTACCTCAAATTTCAAAATGTAGTGACTAGACGATTTAGTCGATTTGCTTGGCTTTCCCCCGGTCTAGGTTCAGACTTGGTAATTCTTGATCTATAATAGCAAAATGTACTTATTTAGTCACTAAATAGAATTAAGCAATCAACAATTCACATCTTTGGTAAAATAACCATTTTCCCCCTAGATTTTGGTAAAATGACCATTTTACCCCTAGGCCTGAAAATCAATTTTAATTGAATTTCTTCGCATATTAAGCCTAGCCGAACCCTTTTTACTCTTATAGCAACTCCAAAATTCTACTATTTCATACATTTATCATCTATTTTACAACTTACGCAAAATGGTTCCTTTTGGTGTTTTCATGCTAATACCTTTCACAAAAGTTGTTTATATCACACCCAAGACTCATATTCTTCCATAAAATTTTAGAAAACACCCTAGATACTCTCATGGGAAAACCCTAGACGTTCAACCGTTTTGCAAAATAGTACCCTCGTTTGAAAGCTCATGCTTCAAAGGGTCCAAAAAATGTAAAAATCTTCAAGAAACTCATTAAAATCACTTACTTGTGAGTGCTTCAAGTTGCTGAAAAATTTCAAGCTTTCAAACCCCTAATTTTGTTTAAAATTCAGTGGAGAAGAAGATGGAAAAAATAGATGATATCTTTTCCCTTTATTTTGTTTTTAATCTAGACAAAATTGGTCACCAACCCACCTACTTTTGACAAGTTTGTCTCCTCTTTGACTCTATGGCCAGCTATGCCTTCATCCAAGGGTCTATTTGCCTTTTAAAGACCCCTAATTTTTTTTCTCTAACTATTTAACACTTTAAGCTAGCAATTCAAGATTTTGCACTTTATGCGATTTAGTCTTTTTTCACAATTAGGCTCATAAACACTAAAATTTCTTCCCCAAATTTTTCATGCACTCTTAAAAACATGCCATAACATCTAAATAATAAGAAAATAATTTATTTGACTTCGAATTCGTAGTCCTAAAACTACTATTCCAACTAGGCCCTAAATTGGGTTGTTATAGATATAACAAGAAAGCTTAGCAATCAGAGAATTAAATTGAATTAATAAAAATTTAGAATTAATTCATCTCCAACAGAGTTGTTGCAATTCATAAGAGAATTCAGAGTTGAAACCAGAAGTGGCTATAAATCTAAAAATGACTCTAGAAACTCTTAACCTAAGAAAAACTAAAACAAAGAGTCTTTCACCCCATGTCTAACCTAAAGTAGCACCCAAATTTTTATTATTTACAAGGCTTCTCTAAGAAAAGATCATGAGTTAGGGTGAAAAGACCTATATGCCCAATTAAAAAGGAGTATAATTTGAATTGAGAAATCAAGCCTAGGCTACAACTAAAAAAGCTATTTCATGGCCTTTTTGGATAATATCTAATTTTTTTAGCTCTTTCCACACTCACTTATCTTGGAATTGGTTTTCTTCCTTCAAAATATATCTAATTCCTATAGAAATACCTTGAAAAACCTTATTCAAGGAAAAAACACTAAAATATGTAAAAATAACCTAAAATGATAAAAATAATGTAAAATTTATTTCACAACTAGTTCTTGCAAAATATCTGAAATAATATTTGCAAGCCAATTGAGTATTCCTAGAAGCAATAGTATGAGCAATTCCAATTGTTTCAGGCACTGATGATGAACAATAAATAACAAAGGCGAACACATGATATGTTTGTGAAGTTTGGTTTCCCTAGATCTACAAGGTCTTCCCAAGAGAGATAATTTACTATATTAACCCCATGTACAATAAGTGGTTACAAGCTCTAGCACTCATTATATTAGAAACCTTACTTTTGCACCTAAGATCTAGATCACTCTCCTCTACGTTTTCCCCTGGAAAGTTAAGATTAAGGCCAAGTAACACACTTGATTTTACACTTAATGCATTCCAAAAAAATTCTCCTCAATGAACAGAAATAAACTCTTTCAATTTTGTACATCTCATATACAAGTTTCTCAATATATGAGAACTGGGACTTGCTAACTGGCCATCTATAAACATGTTAGCGTTTATAATATAATATAAATACCACACCAAAATTATATTAAATTAAATCAGCTTTACACTTAATTCACAATAAAGAAATTCTCCTCAATGAACAAAAATAACTGCTCTCAGTTTTGTACATCACCTATATAAGTTTCCTTAATATATGATAATTCGCCTAGGCATTTCCACACAGGTTGGCCACATGCCCATGTGCCAGCCCGTGTCGACTTCGGACCCTTCTTCCCAAGTACACGAAAAAACCTAATTTTTAGGTTTTTTGAGCATTTTTCAAGTTCATAAATACCCATTAAAAGAAGAAACAGGGGAGTAACCAGAGAAGATCGAAGCAAACACTTGAAGAACATCGTTGGAGCCAACTCAGAAGCAAATCTCCATCAAGATCGAAGATATTCTTTTAATGTCTTTCTAAGTTTTATTGAGTTTCTTATGTCTTGTGGTTATTTTGACTTTGAGATGTTTTTATTCAAGATTATGAACTAAATTCCCTAGATACCTAGGGCGGATGAAACCTATGATGAACTCTTTTATTTAATATATGTTTTTATGTGATAAATTGTAACACCTCTAACCCGTATCCGTCACCGGAATAAGGTTACGAGACATTACTGACCAAAGCACATTTCAGAACAATCATAATTCACATGCTTTAAAACTTCACTATTTGAATCATATATGTATACTTATCATTTATGGCATTCGAATAATCTAAATATAAAATAACTTATTACCAATCCACACGTTATTATCAAAATAATGTTACTTGTGATTGCTCCTTCAACAGTAACACTATTTGTGAAATATATACGATATTAAAATAAAAATTAAATTGTGCATATTAAAAAATGTATAAAAACCATTAAAATAATGTTTTGGATGAGTGATAAATTTAAGATTTTACCAATTCAATTGGCATGGATTTAAATATTATAATATGTATATTTTTCTTGATTTTTTTAAAAATGAAAAGACTAAAATACATTCTAATAGTATGTTATTTTAATTATGGAAGGATATTTCTGTAATTTTCTAATCAATTTGGTACCCGATTAACTCGTGACACTAAGTCATGACCTATATATAAATAATTATATATTAATATAAATATAAATATCATATTTGAAATTTTACTATAATATTTAGTGAAGATTAAATTAAAAAGTTTGAAAGAAATTGGAGAAATAAATTAACTGAAATTCAAATATGAATGAAATCCAGTGTTCAGAAAGAGTAGACATGAAGAAGGCAAGAGAATATGCCTAATAATTCTCATCTTCTATGTTTAGAAAAGGAAAATGGTTGCATCTAGCGATGACCATTCCTGATCTTGTATTCCAATCTTTCCAGTATGTGAAAATAATGAAATCGCCATGACTTATTGAACAACAAAGGACCCATCACAACCCAAAATCCCACAACAAATCCTAAAGCCATGCTTGCATAAAACCATAACCAATCCACTTCCAAGCCATCACCTTCATTATTCTCGTTATTATTATGGTCACTGGAGGTTGTGGCATCTATGCTGCAAATCTCCAACAATGGAGGCCTGCATAGATGATTCCTGTCACAGCTGGAAATGTCGAAGCTTTGGAGTTGAGTGCTTGAAGGAATTTTTCCAGTCAGGTTGTTTTTTGACAAGTTCAAGTAACTCAAGAATGTTAAAGCTGACATGCTTGGAGGGATCTCACCTCTAAGTTGGTTCCTTGATAAGTCAATAGATTCTAGCAACCTCAGATTGCCTATGTTCTTGGGAATTCTTCCTATCAATTGGTTGTTCGATAAGTTCAAGAACCGCAAGCCCAAAATATCAGTCATCCCTGCTGTGATCTCACCAGCTAAGTTATTGTTTGAAAGGTCCATGCTTGTTACTAGTTAAAGAGTGCTACTGTATTCAAGCAATATTCCTTTGATCATTAGTAATAGGGTGTCCAAGGAGGTCCCAAAATGACCAAAAGCATAAGAAATTGGGTTACTTGAGTTCTGATTTACTGCCATGGCGCTCAAGTCCATGAAACATTTTGGTATCGTCCCTGAGAGATTGTTGTGTGCGAGGTCCAAGATTGTCAAGTAACTGAAAGAACACAAATTATCAGGAATCTGACCTTGAAACCTATTTGAACCAAGGCTGATGATAATGGAATCTGATAAGCGCATACTTTAAAACATGCAAACATACAACATTTCATTTCATATAAATAACATGTAACATTATGTCTATTTCATCTGTCAAATATTAATGTACCATTTATTTATTCAGAACATAAGTTTATTAAAATAAATAAATCATTTCACGCAACTAATATTTAAACTCATACACAACCTTAATGTATTCAATTACCAAATCAAGTTACATATATATATCTAACATTTCATCTCACTACTTATTTGACTAACTAATTAACCTATCATTATAACATTTGTTTACCTAACTACAACAATTGCATAACATGGATACATATATAATATTCTACCTAGCATATGCCCAATGTATCATCAACTTAACCAATTAAAATACCCAAATAAGCTGACCAAAACATTCAAGTAGTATACTCATTATTTGTCTTAAGCATTCGTACCTATTTAGTCAACCACTAGCCAATTAATTGAATACATATTTGGTCATTCATGACAACATTCAAGACATAATATAATTATAAAATTTTACTATATACCAAATCACGAACATATCAATATGAATCCGAATCTTTAGCAAAATATACATATACATTATTTATCATTTCTAAACCAAAATATCCAAGTAAACATGCCATTTGAAACTGACACAAAAACCACATTCATTAATCAAATTTTCATAGCCTAACTTAGTCCACAAATATTCAATACCACAATAATAACATTAACATATAAGCAAACACTTAATGACATGATTTAAACACACTTTCCAAATCACAAATAGCTTATAACCATCACCTATATTTCAAGTTATGCATCTCAATGATAAGTCATTAACAATCCATAGCCTAAACACATTCAACAACCACATGTATCAAACTTTCCAAATGAACTAATCATAAGTCATATATAATTACTTCGTGCCAAAAAAATTATATATATCAAGCATATCATACACTTATACTATAAAACATAATTTCCAACATGCACTCAAAACACATCACAACCGAAAATGTATAAACATGAGCATCATTTCAAGCCATTTTCGCATGGCTCATATATTTACAATCTCAAAACCAACCAAAACTAATATATCAAGCCTATTCATGCCATATGTTCAAAGTTTCAAACTTATAAAATACCGAAATAATGATCGATAGTGTGACGGACTTCCTTAACGATCCCCGAGCCCGTAACTAGCTTCCACAATCTGTAAAATAGAGGCAAACATACACACAGAGTAAGCTATCATAGCTTAGTAAGTCATAAGCAAATAAATAGCTCAATGACATGTCAACTCAATTTAATCAAGCCAATTTATAATAACATAATCACATTTAGTCTCAAGCTTAAAGTTTCATACACAACATATACTTTCATATATAAATTTTACCTTGGCCGAATATACATATATCTATTATCAAAGTATCATTCAATTTCAAAGCCATAATATCATTTTATAACCGAATGTCAGCACACTCATATGCAAATACTAATGAATCCAACTTTAATATCACATACTTATTCATAACATGTGGCTGAATATAATTCACTAATACACATATATTTACATTAGCATTGTGTTTAATTTGCATCACATATCAAATAACCAACTTACCTTATTTTCAAATAGATAATCAAATATCACATACCTGATCACTTTAGCTCGATTTACACATTCGATCACAACTTATCGTTGCCCATTGAAGCATTCAAAATTGAATAGGATACTCAGATAATCAGACATATCGTACAATGCCAACGTCCCAGACGTGGTCTTACATGCCATCTTATATCGATGCCGTGTCCCAGGCAGGGTCTTACATGAATTGAATACGACGCCCATGTCCCAAACATGGTCTTACACGTAATCGCATATCGATGCCAATATCCTAGGTGTGGTCTTACACGAAAACACATATCGAAAATCCTATGTCATGACATATGTATCCTAGCTATTCCTAAGGTTTGTACGGCGCTTTAGGACATCGTAACTCGATCGAATCGAACTCGTACACATAGCTTTCAAACATATTCACATTCGGATACCATATATATATATTTTCACATAATTCATTACAACATATAAAACTCGTATTTATTTAAAATTAACAACATCTATTTGCTTATAAACTTACCTCGGACAACGATAATCGAAACGGGATGACTAATCGACAACTTTGGTTTTCCCCCGATTGAAATCCAATTTCTTTGGTTCTTGATCTAAACATATTCAAATTAAACTCATTCAAACATAATTTCATTCAATTGAGTCCAAAAACACATAAATGGGAAAATTACCATTTTACCCTGACATTTAACACTTTTTACAATTTAGTCTAAATTGAACAAAACACAAAACATGCAAAATTTGCACACACTATGCTTTGGCCAAATACTACCCATGCTTAAAAAAGTCCATACATTTCATTTATTTTTCATTTTAGTCCCTCAATTTATTATTTTTTCAATTTAGCCCTAATTACTCAAAATTATAAAAATTCCAATACAAAACATATTAATCCAAAACATATCTTTCATAATTCATCATCTAACTTCACAAAGCTCAATTATTAAGAACAACTGATTCTAGGTTAATTAATTGAAATCTCTTTCTAATTCAAACCCCTATTATCGCATTAACTCGATCTATGGATTACCCTATTACTTTTGACTCTAATCAGGTAGATTTATGCCATCCTATTTCTAGGATTGCATCCAAATCTATTCAATGACGCTAGATCTACTCTAAAACAGGGACTTTTGCTCTACTGAAATAAGCACATTAAACATGAATTAATATCCCAAATATATAAAAATAAGAAATAAGCATTCATAATTGAGAACAAGAATCAAATATTTATGTAACAGCCCAATTTAGACCCTATTTAGAACGATGGTTTCGAGACCATGAATCCGAGTCAAAAAATTATTTTTGAAATTATTTTCTATGTTTATCATGTGTGAATTAATATCTGTGAAATTTTCGTATTTTAATTTTTTCGTTTGAGTGCTTGATTTAATAAAAGGGCTTAATCGCGTAAAATGAAAATTTGATGGTTTAACATGTAAGGGCGGAATTGTGATTATCTTTATAACTTGAAGTGTTTAAGTTGCAATTTTTCCATGATAGCATGTAATGGACGGTAGTGACCTTATATTATAATGGTTTTATATTTTATTATAAAGGTTAAATTTGTAAAATGCTAAATAATATATGTTATAATAAAACATAAAATTTAAAATCCACATGTGTTCATCTTTTTGGTTGACCGAATATCAAAAATAAAGAAAGAAAAACAAAGCCTTTAAGGGTTCAGCCAAAGATTAGCTTGATTAAGGTATGTAACTAGCTTGGTTTTTGATAATTTTTACATTTTTGAGATTGTTGCAGTGTAATGTACAAAGCCCATACTTGAATTTCTGATTATGATGAATATTTTGAGTTATGCCATTGTTACTCTCGAAAGAGATATTAACATGATTTAGGGAGTTCTACATATGAAGACACAATTGGATAAATCGTTTACTTCAGATTTGTAGTAATAGGTGAAGTCTAGGTGGATTCTTTCCTGGGTATTGCCTATCTCATTGGTTATCTATGATTATTTTCCAATTTCATTCTTTGTTACATTTTAGTTAAATTAGTTTCGTAATTTTAGACTAAAACACAATCACTCCAATTTTTCAGCTAAATAATAAAAAGACAATAACACTAGTACTTTTAGTCCTCGTGGATACGATATTCCCTACTCACCATAGCTATACTATTGTTTGATAGGTGCACTTGCCTTTGTCATATTTGTAGTTAGTTTATTGACCATCAAATATGTTATCGTTTATAGTATAAATAGTACACCAAAAATATATTAAATTAAATCAACAATGTTTGCAAGTGTAAGGGTAGGATTGTGTGACATCGAAACACTGGTAAGTATTCTAAGGATCGTACCAAAGGGATTACAGATTGGAGAAATTAATATTAAATTAATTACAAAAAATAATTACTAATCTAATCGAGTCAGGAATTAGTAGTGTGAATCCAAATTAATATTTTAATTAAACTAATTAAATTAACTAACCTAAATTAATCTAATGAAATTTCCTATTCTTAATGTCGACAATGCGAACCTCTAGCCTATGATGGACTAAATCCTTAATTATCTAATTAAATAATTAATTATCCTAGATTGAGTTATTTATCACTCTTAGCGAAGATTACCCTTTTGGTTCATCTTCACTAACGATTACCAGCTAAGTCACCCTTTCGGTCTCTTCCAAGGCATACGAATCCCCTTCTGGTCTCACCAGTTGGCACAAGCTTTATACGATAGGATACCCTTCTGATCTCTCCTGTCTCACTATTCTACTAGGGGCTTCACTCCCTAATATACTAAGTAACCTTGAATAAACAACAAATTTTAGATAAAAGATTACATAACAAATATATTACATTATCAATCGAATGATGCAAAATATAAATAAAGAATAATAATCTATTCTAATATTCATATAATGATTAATCGACCGAATTAAAGAAAGATAAATAAAAGAAGAGAAGAGAAGAGATATGAGAATGCTCATGAATAACTATATTGAAGCGTGATCCCGAAGCAATCTCCGCTCGCAATTGTCTTCACATTAGAACAGAAAGTTTTCGACTACAGGAACATGAAATGGAAAGAAAACTAAAAACTAAATAGCAAAATTGTTTGTCTAATTCTGCATATAAATTTGGTGACCCTAAGGTTTCTTATATAAGCAAAGGGCTACTTGGTGACCACTCAAACTTAGAAACACTTAGATACCAATAAATAAAATATTCTGCTAAAAGTTAAGCCAAAATATGGAAATTTCCCAAATGTGTTGCCAAGAAAATCAACATATTTATGGCTTGCCATCGTCGCATCATTGGGACATGGGAGTGCTCCTCGTCACGTAGTCGCCACAATGAATTGCTTCCCCTAGTCGTAGCATTGTCATGATGAGAGTAAACTCCTCGTCGCGATGTCAGATGTGTTACAGGCCTTTGGCAGCTTTATTTGCGTATAAGGCTCCTTGTCTCACGACCCAATCAGACCTAAATTGACATCCTACACACCTAAATAGATCATTAGTTACTCATGAGGCCTAAGTCGGCCTTATGCGTCATTGAAATACTAGAAAATGCGTAAAAACGCTTATTTTATTAACTTTTAGTTCCTAACTACTAATACTAAAAATATAATAATTGATATAAAATACCAAGAACACAAGTTCGTTAAGTGCGTAAACGACATAAAATAAAAACTACATTTGACGTCAAGTCAAATACCCCCACACTTAAACTGAAAACATGAAATAAAAATGCAATAAAAATAAAATTTGCTTGAGTTAGCTTGGTACACAAAGTTGAATCAGAGCATCGACACTAAGAAAATTTGTCTTAATATATAACTCTAGCTAAAAATTTAAACAATTCAAAGTTATTTACACCTAAATAGATTGATTCAATATATTACAAAGTAAACAAGTTAAATAAAATAAAAAATATAGTTCCATCAAAATGTACATATGAATATTGTATTTATTTTTGCAGGGTATACTCAATTCAACTATTTTTTCCTACTCGTTTTTTTGTCCATGCTTTGAACTCTAATGTAGTTCCATTTCCTCGATAATCTCTTATAATTTTTTTCCTTTTTTTGGTCATTTGTGCCAATATGATTGAGATTTATACCGAGTACTTTTTATAAGGGCTATATTAGTTAGACTGCATTATTTCAATAACCATGGATGTTACCGAGTATTTTCTTTTTAATTTGAACATCCTATACTTCTACAAATTTAATTACATATTCGTATATATCTTTATCACTTGGCATATTTAATATCTTTTACCTATTTAATCTAAATAAACAACCTAGGAATATGCTCCTAACGAATCACTTGTATTTCTACAAGCTTAAGCACAAAGAAAACATACAATGTAAAATTTTAAATTGAATACTAACAAAACACTAACAAAAAATATTAAAAAATTTCCTATGTAATGTAACAACCCATTTTTCAGTGATGTTAGAAATAATGGTTTCGAGATCAAAAATTCGACGAATGAGTCTAAAAATATTACTATTTGATATTTATGAGTCAAATATAGTAGAATATTAAATTTTAATATGATAATTTTTGCTAATTGAATAAATAGTTAGTTCAAGTGGTTTGTCCCTAAAGTCAAGTGGTTTTAAAAAATGAGGTATCAAGACCTCGTTTCTATAAATCGAGACTATAAATGCTTTTATTATATATTTATGGAGTAATTTTATAGGTATATTAAAATTTTGTCCAGAAATTTTGATGTTTCGATGGTTAATTAAGGAAAAAGGACTAAATCGAAAAAATAGTAAAAGTTAATCGATATTTGTTTTTATTAGTTAAGAGGCTTAAATTGTTAAATTGGGAGGATTTATGAGGCAATTATACCCTTTTTTGTTTTGGGTGGACGGAAAATGCTTGGTTATTGTATAATATATGTGTTAAAAAATTACTATTAAATAAAAATATATGTAATTAAACATAAAAGAATAAGAAAACATACAGCCCATTTTCATTTCCTTCTTCCATAAAAAATGAAGCTATGAAAAATCCATTGTTGAACATCAAGGTTCGGTCAACTTAAGTTCCTTGTATGGTAATGTTTTCTAAGCTCGTTTTTCATAATTTTTACATTTTTTAGAACGTTGCAACTAGGTTTAGCTAATTCGTACCTCATTTTTCAAAACTGTCAGACTTAAAAAATTGGCAGGACGTTATTTGAAGTTTTTAAATGTTTATGGTAGATTTTCAAGCTTAGAATTGAAATATGAATGATTTGTTAAGTAAATTTTGTTAATTTTGAGTTTAGGGACTAAATTATGAATATATTAAAATGGGTATAAAATTTTTGCAAATTTTGATAATAAGAGGCTGTATATGGACATAATTGAAATGGGTTTAAAATTTGGAGTTCAAATTTGGAAGATATGATAAATTCGATTTTAGGAAATAAATTGAATAAAATGCAAAAGTTTAAGAGCATCCGAATAATAGAATTAAGTTCATATATTGTAATACCCCTAACCCGAAACTGTCGTCAGAACAGGGTTATGGAGCATTACCAGAACTTACAGATTAAATAAACAGATATTCTACACCATACAGTATTCATGTCAGAAATCAATCATAAAGTCTTTTATATGAACCCTCGAGGATCAAAGCATGCATTAGAAACAAGTCGGGACTAAACCGAGTACTCAGAGAATTTTTCACAAAATCTCAAAATTTTTCCTACATGCAGGGGTCACACGTCCGTGTGCTTAGGTCCTGTGACATGCCCGTGTCTTAGGCAGTGTAACTCTCTGATTTGGGTCGCACGGCAAATCCACACGCTCGTGCGCTAGGCCGTGTGATCAATTTTGAGCATTCTGTTTTGACATTTTAAAGATGTAGGGGACACATGGCCAGGTCATACACCTATGTGCTAGGCCGTGTGTCACACAGCTGAGACACACGCCCCTGTGGACAAAAGTATGCTATTTTCCAAGCCATATTTCTCACCCATTTTGTCTTCCTCATACACCAATACATTAACATATTCGCAAGCCATTTTGAAACAATTAATTCAACTCAGAGCTGACTCTCATGCATGACATATCATCACATACAACCCATGTACTCTTAAGCACATCAAATGACACTTTACCATCATGTAACCAAATATACAAACTTACTTAACTTATCAAATTCACCTATATGCATATTTTACCAAATATGCTAAAATTAATCATCAATATGCCAACAGGATTTCTATCAATTAACCATTTAAGCACACACCAAACATGTCATAGCCTCATTTATACATATCAAAACATGTTCATCACAAGCCATTCCAATGGCTAGTTATAACCAAAACATTTACATGCCAATTTTGGCTAATTAACCTATACATGCCATTATAACTATAATTGATTTACCGTATATACCAAAATGGGCCAATGGATAGTGTGAGTGATCTCCGCCAAGCTTCCAATCCAACGAGCTTTCAAATTGCTATAGGCCAAAGTAAAATAAAACAGAGTAAGCATGAAATGCTTAGTAAGTTCGTATAACATGGTAGTTAACTTACCATTCATTCATGTTCAATATAAACATGCAAGACACAATCAACCAATTTGGTCATAAGTCCTAACACATATCCTCATCACCCTTGTTAGTCATATATTTCACATAAATATCAAGAAAGATGTATGAGCTCAACAATAATTAGATTTCCATGTACATGTACTTTCCACATCATGTGTTTATATAACATATACAAATTATATCCTTGTATTTCAAGTACATTTTCATAATAATTCATCTCGAGTTTAGATTATTTCATGTCAGAAATTTGCCCATTAAATCATTTGAAATGTCAGTGTCACTCGGGTAATACACTCAAGGTGTACAAATCTATAATCATGAATGAACATATTCATCAAACAAATTCCATTTTAAGGATAAATAAAGTCATTAAGCATGTTCCACACTTGTGTACCATGCATGTCATGCTTCAATATATCAAGTGATAACATTTCCATATATCATGTATCATCATTTTTCATGTATTTCAGGTAGATACATGTAATAATTCATTTCATGTTCATATTTTCTCATGTCAAGATTTTGCCTGTTAAATCATTGAAAACATCAATGGATACACAGGTAGTACACTCGAAATGTACAAAATAGAAATCCGTCAACTCATATTCAGAGGTGCCCACTAGGACACAAAATCAGGAAGCACTCTCTTGAGCTATGTAACAGGAAGCTCACAAGGATCCATTAATCAATAAGCTCACAAAGAGATATCAAGAAGCTTATCTGGGCTATATAACAGGAAACTTATAAGAGCTTAGAACAGGAAGCTCATTGAACTTAATAGGTAACTTTGAAGATCAATTATCAGAGAGCTCCGGATAACTATATAACAGGATGTTCAAGCGAGCCATGTCAGGTAGCTCACAAAGAGCCTATATTAGGACGCTCATAAAGAGCTGCGTTTGTGTCCGCAATACATGCAAGATCACAACCAATCGTATAACAGGACGCTCACAAAGAGCTGCGGTACTCTGAAACACATGTAGGATCATTAACGATCAGGATGCTCGTAGGAACCATGTAAGAGGAAGCTCGAGACGGCTTATAACAAGTTGCTCGTAAGAGCTATGGTGTTGTCTACAACATAAGAAAGATCACAACCAATCGGGAAACTCGTATCCATCGAACTTCATTTATTCAAATGGAATTTATTTCTTGTCGGGCAATGTTGAATTTGTGATTTATTTTCATACTTAACAATTATTCAAATCACATACATATAAATCAAGCATAACACATAAATATACAATTTAGTTACACGAACTTACCTTAATAAATGTTCATGTATGTAAAATATACTTATTCGACACTTTCTCTTTTCCTTGCTCTAACTTTGAATTTGGTCTATCCGGATCTATATGAGTAAATTTAACATCAATTTAATAAAAGTCATACTCAATTCAGTCCAATTCACATCTCAGGCAAAATTTCCATTTTGCGCCTAAACTTTTAATTAATGACGATTTTGTCCTTAGGTTCGGAAAATGAAATTCATGCAATTTAATCATTGTTCCAAGCCTAGCTAAATTTTACATGTAACATTTACATCCCATGTATTTCATAAAAATTCAAAATTTTCCATGAATTTTACAACTTTACAATTTAGTCCTAATATCATAATTTCATAAAAATTCACTTTAGAAAAGTTGTTTATCTATCAACAACCTTTCATTTTCTACCATAAATTTCAAAATCTCAGCAAACTCATCCATTTAAAAACCCTAGTACTTTGATAACTTTGCAAATTAGCCCCCGAGATAGCTAAATTAAGCTATTACGATCTCAAAAATATAAAAATTACTAAAAAAGGGACAAGATTACTAACCCAATTAAGCCAAAATAGCTTGCTTGAGCTCACTTACTCTTAGCTAGGATTTCCATGTTTTTATTTGGGAAAGATGATGATAAATTAATGGTATTTTCATTTTTATCATTTATCATCTTTATAATTTTCACTTTCCAATTTCATCCTTTTCTTTAGTTTATTTTCCATGGATGAATTATCATCCTTAACCATTAAGCATTTTTAAATAGTCTATTTTCCATATAAGGACCTCCACTTTAAAGTTCTATAGCTATTTAATCTCTTTAGGTATTAGAACTCAACTTTAGCACTTTTTGTAATTTGGTCCTTTATCAAATTAGACATATAACCAGTAAAATTTCTTTATGAAATTTTCATATGACATTTCCATCATACTATAGACCATAAAATAATATTAAAATAAATTTCCCATCTGGAATCAGATTTGTGGTCTCGAAACCACTGTTCCGATGGGCTGTTACATATATACTTATAATATGATGATAGAAGATGTTTGGAATTGATAAATTGAATTGAACTATTGAATAGATCAGAATTTGGACCAAATCAAAAAAAATCAGAGAAATAGCAAAATTTGTTGAACTAGGTATGTTCATACTGTATGTTTATGTTAAATTGTTATGCATTTAGAATTATTATTGTAATTATATTTAATTAAAATTTTAATTGTTTACAATTTGGTACAAAAAGGTGAGTGAGAGGATTAAATTGTATATGATGGATTGCAAATTGAAAAAAATTATGGAATTGACCTTAACTTGAATTGATATAGAATATGTTATGTGATGATATGATGAAATGAGATGAATAGATTTGATTTAGATTGGTTGATAGCGATAATGACCAAATTGAATGTGAAAACATAATATAATGTTATAATACGAAATTGAGCATAAATTGATATGATTTATTTTTTCCATATGTGAGATAAATATACTCATGATGAAAATAATTGTGAATTGAGGTATTGGTTGATAATGAAACATGAAATGAATACCCAATTAACTATTTAGGTACAATCGGATTTAGTTGGCATGCCATAGGATAGGAAGAGTTGAGGGATTACTTTGACTATGACTCGATGAGGCACTGGGTGCTTATTTGCTTCGGTTTAACTGATGAGACACTGGGTGTCAATTTATTTATAGCGCTGGGCACAATTACTTGCTTCGGATTTATCCGATGAGGCACTAGGTGCCAAATGGTTTGTTGGTTGGATCCATGTATCCATCTGAGTCCGAGTCTGAGTCGTGTTAATAGGGAAATATATGCTAAAAATGAAACATCTGTGTAATATCCCGAATTAGGGCCTAATCAGAATAGTGGTTTCGTGACCACAAATTCAAGATAGAAATAATTATTTGTGCTTACTCCCTCATTTTCTTTCATTGTAGTTTTGACAAGCCGGCTTGAGAATCGGGATAGGTCGAAGACTCGTTCACACTATCCGAAGGCCTAAATTGGTAAAATGGCTTGTGTGTTTTGAATGTGGCATGTATGGCAAAATACTCATTTTGTGTAAATGATCTTATGATATGGCTATGGTTTGGCAATAAAAGGGTTTGTAAATGATTAGCCATTGGAATGTCCAATCTAAGTCATATTTGATGTTATGTATGTTTAAAATGCTATTTAGTCCATGAAAATCCTTAGTGAAGTGAAATTTGCCATAAAACAGAATCTGACAGCAGCAGTGATGTAAATTTGAAAAATCACTAAAAATAGTATAAATGGAATTAAATGATGAGTAAGTTATGAAATTGAAGCTTAATGAGTCTATTTTCATATGGATTGAAAAAACAAGTATATGAATTATATTTTTTGAGATATTTGAATTTTTGTAAAACAGGGCCAGAGTGATTTCTGGATCCCCTGTTCTGACTTTAAAAATTCATCATAAATTGTAAAAATATAATTAGAAGTCATAATTTATATGCAAAAATTCCTTATTGAGTCTAGTTTTAAGAGAAACAATCTTCATAGTCATTGAAATTCTGTACAGAGATATATCTAAATCGTAATAGATAGATGTTATTGCAGTCGAACCCTGAAATAGGGGAGAATTTAACTAATAAACTGTACTAATTTACTTGACCAAAAATTTTATAAATAAATTAGTGAATATATATATGAGTCTAGTTTTAGGGAAAATTTACGGAATTGGATTTTGAGTTTCGGAACTCGAGATATGAATTTTTAAGCGTATGTAGCGCAGATTGCTAGCTTGACTGGAAATTTTAAAAATAAATTGTTTAAGCTGTTTAAGTAATGAATTAAGTCTGTTAACACCTCGTGTTCGACTCCGGTGACGTCTCGAGTACGGGACGTTACATTTGGTGGTATCAGAGCAGGTTTAGTCGGTTCTCGGACTAATGTGTTGTATGTACGGGTTTTGCTATACATGCCATATATATATATTGTGATCGTGTGACGACTTCTGACCTTTTAAATGATTTTTTTATAGTAAATGGATCCCGATCCAGTTGCGGCTGATGATGTAGAGAGTAATGCACCAGCTCCGGCTGAAGGGGCGAGCCAACTGAAAATCCACCTCCTACCGTTGGTCAAGGAGGAGGAGAAGGGGCTCGGGAAGCCTTTCTTCAGATGATGAGTGCCTGGTATACTGAGTTCATTCGTATGAACCCGAATGCACAACCTCCCCCACCTTCCCTGATTCCTCAACCTCTACCCCCAATGCCACAAGGTGTAGATCTGATGAAATTTCACAGAACTCTAGTTGATAGAATACGTAAACAATGGGCCGAAGAATTCAGGGCAAATATTGATGATGATGCCGAGAAAGCAGAGTTTTGGCTCAAGAATTCTATTCGAGTATTTGATGAATTGTCTTGTACACCTGAGGAATGCTTGAAATGTGCTATATCATTGTTGAGGGATTCAGCTTATCATTGGTGGAAGACATTAACTTCAGTAGTACCGAAAGAGAAAGTAACTTGGGAGTTCTTTCAAGAAGAATTTTGGAAGAAATATATCAGTGAAAGATTTATTGATCAGAAGCATAAAGAGTTTCTTGAATTAAAGCAGGGGAACATGACTGTTACTGAATACGAAAGGGAGTTTGTCAGGTTGAGTAAGTATGCTAGAGAATATATCCCTACAGAAGCTAAAATGTGCAGACGATTTGAAAACGGACTCAATGAAGACATCAAAGTATTTGTTGGGATTCTTGAATTAAAAGAAATGGTAGTATTGGTTGATCGAGATTGCAAGGCTGAAGAACTACTTAAAGAGAAGAAAAAGGTAGAGGTTGAGACTAGAAATTGGAAGAAAAGACCGACGAGCAGTTCATTCTCACAGCAATCCAGAAAATCTAGAAATATGAATCCTCGTTCACAAGTTTTGGCTGGTCAATCATATGGAAATTTTAAGAAGCAAAATGTGGGTCCTAAATCTCAGACTACTTCTGCGGCTAGTGTGGCAAATACGAGATTTGTTAAGCCTGAGTGCCAGCGGTGTGGCAGAAATCATTTTGGCCCATGTAGAGCGAATGAATGCTTTCTGTGTGGTTCTCCGGATCATTTTATTAGAGACTGCCCAGAGAGAGCTGAGATAGAAAAATTTCAGAATGTAAAAGCTAGTGGTGCAGACTCGAGGGGAAGATATTAGAGAAAAGCTGAAAATGAAGCAAGCAGCAAAAAAGTAGCCAGAGATTCAGCAGCTAAATCTGAAGCAAGGGCTCCAGCTAGAACTTATGCTATAAAGGCACGTGAATATGCTTCATCACCCGATGTGTATTACTGGTATATTTTCTCTTTATGATGTTAATGTTATTGCTTTGATTGATCTCGGTTCTACTCATTCATATGTATTCATGAAACTGGCGTCTAGTATGAATATACCTGTTGAGAACACAGAATTTATGATTAGAGTGTCGAATCTGTTAGGCAAATGTGTGATAGTTGATAAAGTATGCAAGAAATGCCCTTTAATAATTCGGGGTCATTACTTTCTGGCCAACTTGATGTTGTTGCCGTTTGATGAATTTGAGGTTATTTTGGGAATGGATTGGTTGACATTGCATGATGCTATAATAAATTGCAAAGAAAATGTTATAGAATTAAAGTGTGAAAATGGTGAAATTCTGCGGGTTGAACCAGAAAAACCAGAGGCATTATCTAGTATGATTTCTTCGATGTCGGCTCAGAGATATTTGAGAAAGGGTTATGAAGCTTATTTGGCGTATGTAATTATTACAAAAGAAGTTGAAAAGAAAGTTGAATCAGAAAAGAAAGTTGAATCAGTGCCGGTTGTGTGTGAATTTGCAAACGTATTTCCAGAAGAATTGCCGGGTTTGCCTTCAGTCAGGGAAGTAGAATTTGGTATTGATTTGATACCGGGAACAACTCCGATCTTGATTGCTCCATATAGAATGGCACCAGCAGAGTTGAAAGAATTAAAGTTACAGTTGCAAGAGTTGACTGATAAAGGTTTTGTGAGACTGAGTTTTTCACCTTGGGGTCCTCCCGTGTTATTTGTCAAAAAGAATGATGGTTCTATGAGATTGTGTATTGACTATCGGCAGTTAAACAAGGTGACAATCAAAAACAAGTATCCGTTGCCAAGGATTGATGATTTGTTTGGTCAGCTAAAAGGAGCGACATGGTTTTCAAAGATTGACTTGAGATCTAGGTATTACTAGTTGCGAGTAAAAGAGTCGGATGTGCCTAAAACTTCTTTTAGAACAAGGTATGGTCATTATGAATTTTTAGTTATGCCATTCGGGTTGACAAATGCTCCTGTTGTGTTTATGAATTTAATGAATCGCATATTTCGGCCATACTTGGACAAATTTGTTATGGTGTTTATAGATGATATTTTAATTTATTCAAAAGATGAGACAGTGCATGCTGAGCATTTGAGGATAGTTTTGCAAACTTTGAAAGATAAGCAGCTGTATGCTAAGTTTAGTAAAAGTGAATTTTGGCTCCGGGAAGTTGGATTTTTGGGTCATATTGTTTCAGGTGATGGTATACGGGTTGATCCTAGTAAGATTTCAGCCATTGTTGATTGGAAACCACCGAAAAATGTAAATGGACGGAAGAATGTGAAATTTGAATGGACGGAAGAATGTCAACAGAGTTTTGAAGAATTGAAAAAGTTACTAACTGAAGCACCAGTGTTGGTACAACCCGAATCAGGTAAAGAATTTGTGGTGTATAGTGATGCTTCTCGAAATGGCTTAGGATGAGTACTTATGCAAGAAGGAAAAGTGGTGGCTTATGCTTCGAGGCAGTTAAAATCTCACGAAAGGAATTATCCGACTCATGATTTGGAATTGGCTGCTATAGTGTTTGCTTTGAAGATTTGGTGACATTATTTGTATGGTGAAAAGTGCCGAGTATATACCGACCACAAAAGTCTTAAGTACTTGATGTCACAAAAAGACTTGAATTTGAGACAGCGAAGATGGTTGGAGTTACTGAAAGATTACGAGCTTGTTATTGATTACCATTCGGGAAAAGCGAATGTGGTTGCTGATGCTTTAAGTAGAAAATTGCTATTTGCTTTGAGAACTATGAACACTCAATTAAAGATATCAAGTGATGGTTCGATTCTAACAGAGTTAAGAGCAAGACCGGTGTTTTTACAAGAGATTTCTGAAGCTCAGAAAAATGATCAAGATTTGCAAGCCAAGAGAAAGCAGTGTGAAGCTGATACGGGATCAGATTTCAAAATTGGTTCTGATGGTCGCTTGATGTTTAAAAATAGGATTTGTGTACCAAAAAATGATGAGTTGATTGAAAAGATTTTGCATGAAGAACATAATGGTTGTTTGGCGGTTCATCCGTGCAGTACGAAAATGTATAATGACTTGAAGAAAATGTACTGGTGGAGTGGAATGAAAAGAGATATTTCCGAGTTTGTATCAAAGTGCTTAGTTTGTCAACAAGTGAAAGCTGAACACCAAGTACCTTCGGAATTACTCCAGCCTATCATGGTTCCTGAATAGAAATGGGATCGGATTACTATGGATTTTATATCAGGGTTGCCATTAACTCCGGGGAAGAAAAATGCCATCTGGGTAATAGTTGACAGACTGACTAAATCGGCTCATTTTTTTCTGGTACGTATGGATTATTCTCTTAATAAGTTGGCTGAATTGTATATCCGTGAGATTGTTAGACTTCATGGAATACCTTTGTCAATCATTTCGGATAGAGATCCGAGATTTACTTCACGGTTTTGGCAAAAGTTGCAAGAGGCATTAGGTACAAAGTTAAATTTCAGCACTACCTTTCATCCACAAACTGATGGACAATCAGAGAAAGTAATTCAGATTCTTGAAGACATGCTCAGATGTTGCGTATTGGAATTTCAAGGTAGTTAGGAAAGATACTTACCGTTGGTAGAATTTGCTTATAATAATAGTTATCAGACGAGTTTGAAGATGGCACCTTATGAAGCATTGTATGGTCATAAATGTCGGACGCCATTGTATTGGACTGAACTCAAGGAAAATCAGATTTATGGAGTTGATCTAATAAAAGAAACGAAGAAAAGGTGAAAGTGATTTGAGATTGTTTGAAAGCTGCTTCAGATAGATAGAAATCTTATGCGGATTTGAAACGAAGGGAAATCGAGTTTCAAGTTGGTGATAAGGTATTTTTGAAAGTGTCTCCATGGAAGAAAGTCCTTAGATTTGGACGGAAGGGCAAGTTAAGTCCGCGTTTTATTGGACCATATGAAATAATTGAAAAAGTTGGACCGGTAGCATATCGGCTAGCATTACCACCTGAGTTAGAGAAGATTCATGATGTGTTCCACGTATCTATGTTACGTCGGTCTCGTTCAGATCCTTCACATATAATTTCACCGACAGAAATTGAACTACGACCGGATATGACTTACGAAAAAGAACCGATTAAGATTTTAGCTCGAGAAGTCAAACAATTAAGAAATAAAAGTGTCACTCTCCTGAAAGTATTGTGGCAAAAGCACAGGGTAGAAGAGACTACATGAGAACCTGAAGAAACTATGAGAAACCAACACCCACACCTGTTTACTGGTAAGATTTTCGAGGACGAAAATTCTTAAAGGGGGGAGAGTTGTAATATCCCAAATTAGGGCCTAATCGGAATAGTGGTTTCGTGACCACAAATCCGAGATAGAAATAATTATTTTATAATTATTTTGATGTTTATGATATTATTGCAAGATTGTGTGAAAATTTCGTGATGAAATGCTATGCCTAAAGTGCTTAAACTGAAATTAGGGACTAAATCGAATAATTTGCAAAACTTGCATTCTAGGATTTTTTAGTATGAAATTGTTTTGGAATATTAATGAGGAGGTCTTAAATTGAAATTTGACCAATTTCTAAGTCTATGGACAAAAATTGGACATGAATGGAATTTTTGGAAAGTTTAGTAGTAAGGGCATTTTGGTCATTTAGTTATTAAAATGAATTAAAAACAAAATTAAAAGCCAATTTTTGTACATCTTCTTCATTAGGCCGGGTTCTCCATGTTTAGGGTTTGTTTCAACCTTTCAAGCTCCATAGTAAGTGATTCCAAGCCCCGTTTTTAATGTTATTTACGTTTTTGAAATCCCGGTAGCTCGATTAAGCTTATGCTAGCAATAATTCAACCTAGGGTTCATATTTGGAAAAATACCCATAGGTGAAATTTGTGTATTTTGGTGTTTTATGATGGAATATGAGGTTTTAAATTATGTTAGACAACTTGTACTACTCCGTTTTAAGCAAAAACGAGTAAAAGGGCTTAATCGGTAAAAATACCTAATAGTCATAAGTACATGTTAAAGTGTGAATTTGATGTTGCCATAGAAGGGAAAAATGGTCAGCATGTCATAAAACATAAGAATAAGGGATGAAGTTTAATTCCCGAGCCTAGGGGCAAAAGTGTAATTATGCAAAAGTTTAGGGGCAAAAATGTAATCTTTCCAAAGTTCGTATTAAATGCTGTTTTGATGAATGTATGTATTAAATAAGATTAATTTGGTATTATAGATCAAGAGAAACAAGATTCAAGTCGCGATCAAGGGAAAAACAAAGTTTACGAAGAATAGGCTCGATTGCTAATAATTTTGTACCGAGGTAAGTTCATGTGTAAATGTAGTAACATAATTGTCATTTTAAGTAACTTAATGATATATATATGATATGATGATTATTATTATGAAATATTATGCTTTGTGGTTATTGTTGAGTAATATGCAAATTATGTTTATTACTTGTTAAATATGAATTGCTCTCGAGTATCGGTTTCAATATTCCATGGAAGACGGAAAAGATGTGTAATCGAGGAAAAAGCCTGTTTGAACCTTGGGAATAGATTAGAATACAAGTGACATGTCACTAGGATACTTGAGTTCCGAACTTGTTGAGTTGAGTCCGAGTTCGTGAGATGTAACTAGGCATCCGAACTCGTTGAGTTGAGTCCGAGTTCACTTATGGATGCAAACACCCGAGCTCGTTGAGTTGAGTCCGAGTTCACTTATGGGCGGGTTACATGGTAGCTTGGCTACATAAGTTCCGTAGGCTATTGAGTTTGTCTAGCTGCGGGTATGACACTTACGTTCATGAAATCCGTGTATTCGAATTATATTCCGATGTGTTCAACGGGTGAATCTTACGTGAATAAGAAGAAGGCCTAAAACGAAGGTGACATGTTGGTAAGTGTGGAAAATGAGAAAATTTGACAGGTATGTGCTTAAACCCTCGGGTTGAAATCTTGGTATGATGAAATCGTAGAAAGATATTAAATGTAAATGAAACATGAATGTCTTGGTGTTGTTTATGCAAATGATGTTTTATGTGAGATTGTGTGATTATGTTACTTGCTATTTGCATGTGAACTTACTAAGCATTTGTGCTTACTCCCTCATTTTCTTTCATTGTAGTTTTGACAAGCCGGCTTGAGAATCGGGATAGGTCGAAGACTCGTTCACACTATCCGAAGGCCTAAATTGGTAAAATGGCTTGTGTGTTTTGAATGTGGCATGTATGGCAAAATACTCACTTTGTGTAAATGATCTTATGATATGGCTATGGTTTGGCAAGAAAAGGGTTTGTAAATGATTAGCCATTGGAATGGCCAATCTAAGTCATAGTTGATGTTATGTATGTTGAAAATGCTGTTTAGTCCATGAAAATCCTTAGTAAAGTGAAATTTGCCATAAAACAGAATCTGACAGTAGCAGTGATGTAAATTTAAAAAATCACTAAAAATAGTATAAATGGAATTAAATGATGAGTAAGTTATGAAATTTAAGCTTAATGAGTCTATTTTCATATGGATTGAAAAAACAGGTATATGAATTATATTTTATAAGATATTTGAATTTTTGTTAAACAGGGCCAGAGTGATTTCTGGATCCCCTATTCTAAATTTAAAAATTCATCATAAATTGTAAAAATATAATGAGAAGTCATAATTTATATTTAAAAATTCCTTATTGAGTCTAGTTTTAATAGAAACAAACTTCATAGTCATTGAAATTCTGTACAGAGAGATATCTGATTCGTAATATACAGATGTCAGAGCAGTCGAACCCTGAAACAGGGGAGAATTTAACTAATAAACTGTACTAATTGGCTTGACCAAAAATTCTAGAAAAAAATTAGTAAATAGATATATGAGTCTAGTTTTAGGGAAAATTTACGGAATCGGATTTTACATTTCAGAACTCAAGATATGAATTTTTAAGCGACTGTAACGCAGATTGCTAGCTTGACTGGAAATTTTAAAAATAAATTGTTTGAGCTGTTTAAGTAATGAATTAAGTCTGTTAACACCTCGTGTTCGACTCCGGCGACGGTCTCGTGTATGGGGCGTTACAATATGATATTTTGAAATGACAACTAATATGAAATGGAAGTGAAATTTGAAATGGAATATGATATTGTGGTTGAGTTGGGAAGATTGATTGATTATGTTCAATGAATCCATGAATTTGGAAATTGAGATAGTATGTGATTCGTAATTCGTATTATGAAATGAAGTAGTAATTGACTTTAAATTTGTAATTGATATATATATTTATTTTGTATAAAAATGAATTGATATGAAATAGGAATGATATTTATATGATTCAATATAAATTTGGTGGAGAATTCAAACTATAAAATGAAAAATAATGTTTGACATAAATTTGAAATGGGATGTATTACAAGTAAATAGATCGTATGATATAATTAAGATAGTGAATTAATTAAATGATTTTTTGTTTTATGAATCATAATGAAATGTCGAATTAAGTGAATTGAAATCTTATATAATTGAGTTAATATATATGATAAATACTGAGCTCACCTTTTTTATATGTGATTTGTGATGATAGGAAAACTTTATCTAACTAAGTAGCATGTAGTATATAATTATAAACTGAGGTAAGTTACTTGGTTTTAATACATGTGAACTTACTAAGCAATTCTAATGCTTACTTCCTTGTTTGCTTTGCTTTTCCCTGAAGTGTCTACTTGCAGAACGTGTTAGACGGATCGTCGAGAAGCTCACACTATCCTGGTAATGATTCAATAGTCTTTCTATCATTTAAAACTCAATTTTGTGGCATGTATATAGGCAAATCATTTTTGGTCAAACTTGAATGTTAGTACTTTGGTTCTTGATTGTGGTTTGTATTTTAAATGGTTATACGATATGCACATAGATTATTTTGGGTTGATGGTCTAAAGTTATATGTTGAAGTTGTAAATTGTTATAAAGGTTGCCATGCAAATGGATGAATTTAATGATTACTATCGTATGTATATAGGGTAAATGATGATAGTTTGTGTGGTAATGATATGCTAGATTTTGGATCATGAATTAGTTGGGAAATAGTAATTTTGGTAGAAATGTATGGTAAATGTGTTAATTGATAGATGTAGTATATTCATTCATTAAATTAAACTATTTCAATGATATGGTAAGTTTTGATTATGTACAAAGGTAAATTTACTATGATGATACATACTTGTATATATAACTGAATTTAAGTTTTGAATTCAGTTATGATGGTTCCAAATGGAATATTGGTTAGTATTAGGATTATGGTACCTAATTGCATACTTAGTTATTAATTATAATAGGTAAGATGGTTAATAGGTCATGGTTAAATCATGGGTTGTTAGTAATGGTTTGAGTGAGTTTTATGAAGGTCATAAATGTACTTATTTGTATCCATGAATTAAGATATAGGTTTGGGCATGAAATGAACTTTAAAACTTGTGATTTTTTATCATCTGGATAAATGTATTGATACTAGCTACTAAGGTATCGATACTAGCTACTGAGGTATCGATTCTTGACCAAATGAATAGTGTTTTCAATTTATAGAATACCAAAATGGTATCGCTATCAATTTTCCTATCGATACTTAATTCAAAACTATGAAATGTTTACAGTTTGGTCCTTTTTCATGTTTGAATCTAATCTATTGTATTTTAAAGCTCGATTTAGTCTCATTTTTATTTTTAAGACTAATTTGTGTATTTATATGATCATTCAATGTTTCAAATTGTTTGTGATTATTCTAGATTTATTTGTAGCATCTTGTAGCTCTATTCCGGATTTATTTGTAGCATCTCATAGCTCAGGTTTGACAATCGAACTAGGTATAAGGTGTTACATGTCACCCCCACAATTTATTCGGCACATTGTCCCTAATGTGCTAAAAAAATAAAAGAAGGAGGTTACGTGAATAGCTTTAAAGTTCCATCGCAATTGGTGTGACTGAACTCTTCCTTGCGGTTTTGGCTTCAATTTGTAGTGCCTCATAATTTGTGGGGTTTCTATGCAGAAAAACAATACACACAAAAGTATATATAATAATTGTTTCCCTTAATCGTCAGCATAGTCTTCGACATCGAGCTCCTTTGTGTCGCCGCCCTCATTTGAGAGGGCTCTCACCTACATCCCTCGAGCAGTAGATGGTCAGGCCTATGCGAGTCGTATCATGCTGGATGAGGCAATCCAAAATGGTGAAGCTTGTACCACTCCAAACCCGGCCCAGACGTTATGGCCGAATCTGACGTGTTACATTGAAGTGTTTTAGCGGAAACCATGTTTTCATTGAAAACCCTTCTTAAACAAAAGAAACCTTAATTAACTTAAGAATAAACACACCTTTCAGTTTCGAAAGTATTGTTTAAAACATTTGATTTAAGAAAACTTATCATTTAAAAATTAAGTTGCGGAAACGTAGAAAACAGACTATAATTTTGGAACCCATGTTCAACTACTCGTAATTACAATGAAAATAACAATAATTCAAGTATTAATAGCATATTGAAAACCTTATTACAATCTGGTCTGAAACATACTTAATAAAATAAAACTTATAAGGTTAAAAAAAAAGTCCCAATTTGTCTTGTTAGCTGGCCACTTAGAGTCCCTCTATACATCAAACTGTCTACTGAGCATAACCTGAAAATAAAATAAAAGAGGGGGTGAGTTTTTTCAAACTCAGTCTGTACAACCCTCGAAGAAAATCAAGCATTCAAAAAAAAAATCAACCATGCAATGCAATCCCATCCAAGTTAACCATCCGCTACACACCAGCTCCATCCCCCGTCACACCATGTGGGGATATAAATATCAACCCTCCCAGCCCACACACCAATGGTAGCCCGGTTATGGAACTACATTCATTTACATATTGGGCTTTAAAAGCCGTTGGTGGATCTACGATTGTCAGGCAACCATGCGATCCTCATATACTTCCTCCGGTCCATAGTTCCCACCCCATATGCAACCTAAGCAGAACATCATATGTATGCATGTCACGTCCACAAAACTTACATTCAACACCTAGGGCTATTTTGGTCATTTTCGCTTTAGAGATATTTCGGTAATTTTCCCTTATTACAGTTTTCGCTTACCTTGGCCCATGAACAAGTCCCAAGATCTAATATGAATGAATACTATGCACCAGGTAGGATTCTAGAGAAGAGGAGCTGGGTCATTAACACCACTTAAGTACCAAGCTCTCCCTAGATCTAATCCTAGACATGTATATACTCGTTGCCACACCTTAACCCTATGACTTGTCCACGGTCTCAATTAATTAATTAAGTTTTATGTAGTCATCATATACCAAGCCCAATGCCCCTACATACATGTATATGGCCCACTAGGCCCAATCTTATTCAAATGGTCCATCTGGCCCAGTTCATATTCTTATGGCCCATTAGGCCCAAATCATATTATATTCATGCTCACATACAAATTTTCTAACACATAGCATCATTTATCAATCTTTGCCTATTATGGGCCCAACAGCTCATCAGGCTCTTTTAGCCCATTTTAGCCCATTTGGCCAATTCTCAACCCAAGTCCACGGAATCACTCATGGTCCTCAGGCAACCTATCAGTTTCCTCTCCATGAGTGTTCGCGAACTCGTGTGACTACCGCAGCCCAACTTTTGGCTTTTCGGTATTTCAAATTTTCAACTTTTTGGCATTTTAGCTTTTGCCGATTCATTATGCGTGTACAGTGTATGAACACACCTGGCAGGCAAGCGTGCTGTGATTTCCTTAGCCCAAACCTACAATCGATATCACTTAAATATTAATCTCACATACTTATCGAATACATTACCAAAAGCCGGAATCTCACCTTAACCTTACCTTGCGCGATAAGTATAACATCCCCTTCACTAACCATGATCAACTCCTAGATCTGCACTAATCGTAACTATTAAAACCAGAATAATAGGTGACTCATATCCAACACAAGCCTCCTTACCTTACTATGGCTATTCAGCCAACCTTAGCCACTGGATGAGGAATACTTACTAAAACCGCAACACCTAAGGACCAATTCGGCAATGAGCTAAGATTCGAGATCCGATACTAATTCCCTACCATAGTTTATTAGAAAGAGTGAGGGACAATATTCGATACTTAGCAAAGAAATCGATTGGAAGAATAATACTTACACTAGTTTTGACCGAAGTAGAAGGAGTAGTGATTGCACCAAGGGTATTTGGCCAAAGAGGTTCGGCCATTTAAGATTTTGTATGGCAAAATAGAGTTATTCGACTCCAAGGAAAAAGAATGAAAAGTCAGGAATGAGGTAGAGTAAGAATAGAATTTGACCTAAGGAAGAAGAAAAAGAAAAGAAAGGCAGAGGGTTTTCGGCTTTTAGAGAAAAACGTTTCTGGTAACAGGGTGAAAGAAATATGGCATTAGCTTCATACCCTAGCATTCGGCCCCTATTTATAATCCTTATAGTCGAATTCTCCCATGCCCAATTCCCCATTCGGCTCCATCACTTCTCCCTTCTCATCTCCTCGCTTTTCTCCCTGATAACCCCTTGATCCTTTCCTTCATTTTCTCTTCTGAACACTCCTCTTGGAGTTCATCTTCACGCCACTTCCATCCTTCTAGAAGGCCAAAATTAAACTTCTAAAAACACTAAACTAGGATTCGAACCTTGAACCTCTTTGCTATCTATTAACGCCACCTCTCGACACTCTAAGTGGCATCACTAAGCCACTCTTCTACAAGGCTTTTTTATGCTATTTTCCTCAATATTTATTTAAAAGCACAACTACTTGTGAACCCTGATTCTTTTAAAAATTAAATTATAATTTCTTCTACCCCTTAATTCTAACTCAAACCTTGACCAAGACCTACCTTTGCGTAATTAACACTTAACCGGAATTATTAAGCACAAAAAGAACAAAATTCAAAATTTCGAGATTTTTGGATTTTAGGATATTTGGGGTGTTACAACTCTACCCCCTAAAAGAAATTTTGTCCTCGAAATTTTACCTGATTCAAACAGTTGAGGATATTGACATTGCATCACTTTCTCCTGTTCCCAAGTAGCCTCCTTCGCTTTGTAATTTCGCCAAGGCACTTTAACTAATGGAACGAACTTCCTTGTCAGCTCTTTAACATCTCGACCAATTATTTTTGTAGGCTCTTCCTCAAAAGTTAGGTCTGGACTGACCTCGATTTCTTCAACTGCCACGACATGTGAAGGATCTAAGCGATACCACCTCAGCATGGAAACATGAAACACGTCGTGGATCAGGCTTAGTTCAGGAGGTAACTCCAGCTGGTAAGCGACTGGCCCAATCCGCTTTACAACCCGATATGGCCCAATAAACCTTGGGCTTAGCTTCCCTTTCTGTGCAAACCTTAATACCTTCTTCCAGGAAGAGACCCTAAGGAAAACTAAGTCCCCCACTACAAACTCTATTTCCCAACGTTTAAGGTCAGTATACGACTTCTGCCTATCCGAGGCCTCCTTCAACCGATCTCAGATCAATTTCACCTTATCCTCAGTATCGGCTACTAACTCAGTCCAAAACTCTTTGTTTGCCCAACTCCATCCAACATGTTGGAGTTCGACACCTACGCCCATACAGTGCATCATATGAAGGCATCCCAATGCTTGCTTGATAGTTGTTATTGTATGCGAGTTCGGCTAATGGTAAATAGTCCTCCCAATGACCTCGGAACTCAATCACACATCCCCTCAACATATCTTCCAATACTTGAATCACCCTTTCCGACTGTCCATCAGTTTGAGGATGGAAATCCGTACTGAAGTTCAACCTAGTACCCAATGCTTCTTGCAGCTTCTTTTAAAATCGTGAAGTGAAACATGGGTCCCTATCAGATATTATGGATACCGGCACTCCATGCAATCTTACAATCTCCGCCACATATAGCCTAGCCAGACTTTGCAATGAGTAGTTAGTATGAACCGGTACGAAATGGGCAAACGTGGTTAACTGATTCACTAGGACCCATATCGAGTCTTTCTTAGTAGGCATTAAGGGTACCCACTAACAAAGTCCATAGCAATCCTCTCCCATATCCAGAGTGGAATCTTCACTGGTTAAAGCAATCCCAAAGGCAGCTGATGTTCCTCCTTCACCTTTTGACAAACCAAACACTTACTTACAAACTCCATAACCTAACGCTTAAGTTTAGGCCACCAGTAAAAGCTAACGTAAATTTTGTTACATCCTGTTTCTGCCAGGATACATAGCATAGAGACCGTTATGTGCTTCCCGCAGAATGGACTGCCTTAGATTATCGTCCTTGGGTATACATATTCTCCTACGAAAACACAATACTCTTTCACTATTTAGCCCAAAGTTCGATGTCTCCCCACTCTCCACTTGTCTAAAACGAGCACCTAAGGTCTCATCCATTAACTGCTTACTCCTTATCCGTTCGACCCACATCGCCTTTACTTGAAGCTATGCTCACAGGCTACCATCATCCAACAAGCTTAAACGAGCGAGCATAGCTCTCAAGTCTAACTTAACCGTATGACTCAATGCGTCGACTACTACATTCGCTTTGCCAGGGTGGTATTCTATCGAGCAATCATAATCCTTCAATAATTCCACCGACCTACATTGCCTAAAGTTTAGCTCCTTTTGGGAAAAGAGGTACTTCAGACACTTGTGTTCTGATTAAATTACGCACTTCTCCCTGTATAAGTAATGCCTCTATATCTTAAGCGCGAACACCACCGTAGCTAGCTCCAAATCATGGGTTGGGTAATTCACCTCGTGAGACTTAAGTTGCTATGACGCGTACGCAACCACCTTCCCTTCTTGCATTAATACACAACCTAAGCCCACACGTGACGCATCACTATAAACCGTAAACTCCTTTCCCAGCACTGGCTGAATCAACACAGGGGCCACTGTTAAAACTTTCTTGAGTTTTCCAAAACTCTCCTGCTGCTTTTCCGTCCAAAAAAATGGTCCCCCTTCCTCAACAACCTAGTTAAGGGTGCAGTGACTACTGAAAAACTCTCAACAAACCGCCTATAGTATCTTATCGAGCCCAGAAAACATCAGATTTTTTATTCCAACTTAGGGGTTTTCCAGTCTAACACTATTTCAATTTTTCGAGGATCCACCTTAATCCCCTCTGTTGACACCACTTGCCCTACAAAAGTAACCTCCCTTAGCCAAAATTCACACTTACTGAATTTGGCATACAGCTGCTTCTCTCCCAAAGTCTACAACACAATCCTTAAGTGTGCATCATGCTCCTCCTCATCTTTTGAGTACACCAGAATGTCATCTATAAAGACTACCACGAACCGATCTAAGTAGGGTTGGAAAACCATATTCATGAGATCCATGAAAGTAGCAGGTTCGTTCGTTAGCCCAAATGGCATCACCAAAAACTCGTAGTGCCTATAACGAGTTCTGAAAGCTGTCTTATGAACATTTGCCTCTTTGACCCTCAATTGGTGATATCCTAAACGCACATCAATCTTTGAAAAAATAGAAGCTCCCCTAAACTGATCAAAAAAATCATCGATTCTCGATAGAGGGTACTTGTTTTTAACAGTTAACTAGTTTGACTGCCGATAATCGATGCACATTCGCAAGGTTCCATCCTTCTTCTTTACGAACAATACCGGTGCTTCCCATGGAGACACACTTGGTTGTATGAATCCTCGATCCAACAATTCTTAAATATGTGCCTTAAGTTCTACCAACTCCTTTTGTGCCATCCGATAAGGAGCAATGGACACTAGAGTTGTACCAGGCAATAGCTCGATTCCAAATTCTACTTCTCTACTTGGTGGCAACCTAGGTAGCTCCTCAAGAAAGACATCAGGAAATTCCTTAACTGTTCTCAATTCATTAACAGTATGGGTCTTAACATCCGTATCAATAATATAAGCCAAAAAGGCTTCACTTCCCTTTCATACTAACTTTTCAGCCTTCAACGGCGAAATCACATTCGATAGGTAATTCTGGCGTTCACCAATTACCACCACCTCCTTATCCTCTGCTATTCTAAACACCATTCACTTTGCAGCGCAATCCAAGGTGGCTGGGTGCTTCACCAGCCAATCCATACCTAAGATTAAGTCGCATTCGCTAAACGGCAGCTCCATCAAGTCCGCTAAAAAGGTAACTCCCTGGACTACTAAGGGTACCTCCCTAAACGACTTATTCACTCCTACTGACTCCCTAATAGACTTATCACAGTCATCTCATTCGTAATAATCCCAAACATATCATCCAAAGACTCAGTCTTATAGCATGCAACATATGAATGCGTCGATCCAATATCAATCAAGGCTCTGTAAGGTAACTCATATATAAGGAACATACCCATTATCACATCTGGGGCATCCCCGTCCTCTTAGCGACGAGCAGCATAAACCAAATCTGACTGTCTCCCCTCAGCATGGCCTACATTTTTGCTTGGTTCTCCATGTCCTCATCCATTGTCGTTACCGCCACTGGCCTGTCCACGACCCCTTGGCGGCAGTTGTCCACCCCTTGGTGGCTGAACACCACCTTGACCCACTACTGGCTCTCGACCTAGCATTCGAGGGCAATCCTTGATCCTATGCTCTATAGACCCACAAGCAAAACAAGCTCCTGTCCTCTTCCAACACTCGCCTCTATGGCTTCTCCCACAATCAGCACAAGGTGGCACCCCTGGATTAGCCGCAGGGGGCCCTTCTCTAACTGGCCCTTAACTCTGGCCCTAGCCCTAGGCCTCTGTCTTACACCAGGAGTCTCAGCCTCCCTTTTATTCTTACCTCTTTCTTTCTCCAGGTTTAGGCGCTCAGTGCGCTTTACCTCCTCCGCTATCTTTGCTTTCTCCACCAATTCCGAGAAAACTCGTTCCCTTTGTGAAGCTATCAACACCCTAAGGCTATCTCTAAGTCCATCCTCAAACCTAACTCAATGCTCATAATCCGTTGCCACCATTACTCTTGCAAACCTAGTAAGGCGTAGAAACTCTGCCTTATATTCTGCCACTGATTTGTTTCCTTGGGTCAAGTTCAGGAACTCCTTCCTTCTAGTATCCACCTAGCTTGCACCCATATACTTCCCTTGAAATGTAGCTTTGAAAACCTCCCAAGTGACCCACTCCAATTGGGTGCCCTCTTTCACTGTCAACCACCACTGGTAAGCTTCTTCCTTAAGCTGTGACACTACTCCTTTCAACTTTTGTTCAGGTGAATAGTCCAAGTCCTCCATTATCCTTACATTGTCCTCTAACTAATATTCAGCCACGTTAGGAGCCACGCCAACTGTTGAAACCATTTTTAAAACCGAGTTTTGGAAAATAGGAATCAACTTTAAAAAAAAAACAAAAACGGGAGTCGCCACCAATCTTTTTAGGTGTGATTGGATCACCTTTAAAACATCTTGTTTTAAAATCATTAGTTTTGGTCTACGAAATAAAAGAACAGGTCTGGGAGTCGGTTATGTACGAGGAAGGATTAGCACCCTCGTAATGCCCAAAAATTGGTACCTAATTAATTATCAAATGTCTCTGATGTCGGAAATTTAAAAATTTTAAGATGCAATTCTCTTTAAAATGTGTTGATTTTGAAAATTGGGGTTCACTTGTATCAAAATATTGATACTAAGCTAGCCTTTTTGGAAATCCTTATCTTGAAACAACAAAGCGCCATACCCAGTAAGTTAGGACGCATCGCCTTGAAATTCCAAGACAATCGCTTGCACTTTGAAAACTTTTAAAACTTAGAAAGGTGCTTAACTATTCGAACTCAATGAGAAAAGTTGCAACCCAATAAGTTAGGGCACTATCTTTCTCGAAATTTCCAAACGCCAAGTATTGCCTTTATATTTTTTGAAAACTTGGAAAATTGATGCATGAGGACTTGCATTACATTATAAATCATGAATGATAACATATTATCGTAATAGGTAAATAAAACATGCATTTAAACAAAATGATAGCAATAATATAAAGATCATGCATTAGATACATACGTATAAAAAATAATAAATATAGCAAATCTTAACAACATACATACAAAGATATACATAGCATATATTGAAGATGAATAAGCAAAACATACAAAGTAATAATTAAAAAAGGCGTGATATACAATTTAATATATATATATAAAGGGGTAATATAGTATCAATATACACATTCATAAAATATAACATCAAATAATAATTATAAAATAACATTTAATACCTAAATAATGTATACAATATAAAAATATAAAAGAGTTAGTATATATAAAAATATAAAATAAAGTGAGTAATTGTTAACAAGATATACATATAATACAAATAACATATGATATTTAATAATAATTTTAAAGTAGTATTTAATATACAATATATAATACATAATAATAAAAATTTATAAAAAATATATATTGGTTTAGAAAAAAAAATATAAAATACCAAATATGTCAAATAGTTTATATTTATAATAAAATAATTATATAATATATATAAATATAAGTTTAGAATAATATAAAATAAGTAATTAATGATGAAATATACGTATTATATAAATTATAATATTATAATATCTTCAAAATGTATAATAATAGAATATAAGTAAAGTAATTATTAACATATAAATAAAAATAAATATATAATACAAGTTAAAACCTTTAATGATAATAATATATAGATTAAAAAATATATAATAGTATAAAAATAACATAATATAAAATAATTATAATATATGATATGAAAGTGTATATGTAAAAATAATATATAATATATATAAATAATTCATAAATATATAATACAAGTAAAAATATAATAATGATATATAAATAATAATGTAAAATAATAATATTTTGTGAAAAGTAATATATAATAAATAATAATAATATAAGTAATATATAATAAATTAATTATATATAATATAAAAATAAGGTTAAAAAATAAAACAAATAATAATAATAATAAAATTTATATATATATATAATAATAGAAATAAATATATAGGGTTAGATTTGAAATTCAATAAAATTACAGGGGTGAATTTTAAAAAAATAAAGCTGAATTAAGGTCCTGATTAAAACACATGTAAAACGAAAGGGACTCATTGGGCAAAACGCCCTATTCCCAAAATGGCAGTGTTTTAACTCAGGACTTAAAATAGCTATGGCAGGGACTAAATCAAAACTGAAACAAAATATTAGGGCTAGATCATAAATAAAATAAAACATTATTATAAACACAAAAAAGGTGGAAGGACCGATTGAATAATTAACCCAATCCTCAAAAACACACGGATCCTTCCCTGGTAATCGGGTCAACGCGCGGATCCTTAGTCTTAATATGACATCATTTTAAGCTTATTGGATTAAGCTAAAACGACGTCGTTCTGTTAAGGCTATATAAGCCAAATTTTTAGTTTTATATTCATTTGAAACCCGAGTTAAAAAAAATTTAAAATTTCCTTTGAAAGAGGGGAGAGGAGAGGAGCTCCGAGTCTGGCCTCCGTAGGCCACGCTCCGGTCACCGGTCCTACACGCGCCCCACGCGCCGTCGTACACGGTGGTCTGAGGGTCTAAAACCTTCGTCCTTCCACAGGTAACTCCCTTTTCTTTCGAACGTTACTTTTTTTTAAAAGAAAAATGATTTATATGTTCGTAAAAGAGAAAAGAAAACAAGGTATGAAAAAATAATCACCTTCTGAAATATTATTGCAAATTTTTGGTGTACAATGCTTTTGTGGTGTGTTTTTCCTTATCTTTCTGTGTATTCGCCTCCGTTTTTACAGATTTGAGAAAAGGCTTTATAGCCCTGATTTACTGCCTATTTTGGAAAGAAATCGAAAGATTTCTTTCCAAACTCTATTCTAATCTATTTACTGCAATCTTGCTTTGATTTCTTTCCTTTTCTTGTAGGTGACCGCGAGGATCTTGGTGATTCAAGGTTTGCTGGCATTGATGGAGGCCTGAAGTCTGGTGGTGAGGATCCGTGGTGACGGTGAGGTGCTGATTACGGAGGCAGAGCGTTGAATGGTGGCCTCGATTCAGGAGATGGACAGACGCTCCCTGAACCTTCTAGACTTAGTTGCGGCTCGAGGAGAAAGAAGGCAAAAACCCTAGGGTTTCCTGCCTTGGTATAATAGTTTGGGCCAGTTGGGCCACTTTAGTCCCGGGCTAGGTAGGGTATGGGTGTATTTGGGTACACGGGTAGTCTAGGCTATTCAGCTGTAACCGGTCTGTTTGGGTATAACGGGTCTAAGGTATTTGGGCCTATGTTTGGGCTCTTGTAAACTGGACTTTATATGGACTGTTAAATAAACAATCATTTATTTATTTATTTCATTTGGTTTTAAGGCCCAGTTAAATTTGGGCTATTACACCAGCCACACCCTTAAAGATCTCAGCCCCATTCGATCAAAGTCGCTCTGGAATGGACCCCCGATTTCCAGTGCCATTGTTGGGCCCAGCGACCCTTTCCAAAATCCTTAGCATTGCCTGCAACAATGCATCTTCTCCCGCGGCCCGTCATACGGTCCATTCCCAGCTACAGGTGAGGCCGGAGCCTCTTCTACTCCAACATTGGGCATATGGCCCAATGCCGATGATTCAACCCTAACGTTTTCGTGGCCTTAGCCGTGGCCTCTTGCACCTCTTTTAACACCCATCGACGATTCGAGTATTATCTGGATTAGAAATTTTTATGAAGTTTTAGTTAGTTCAATAATTGCACCGATGTTTTATGAAAATATTTAAAGAGAAGATTGTTTTCAAAAATTCTCTACAGTTTCCAGATCCTACGGGCTTTAGTTCTAGTCTAACTATCATCTAAAGTAGGCCTCTAACAATCTACTGTATAACAATTTAAAAAAATTTAAAAATAAAATTACTTACTTGGTTCGACGTCGGAGACTCGGTGTGCCGCTCAACAAGACTTCCCCTTTTCCAAATCATTGTAATTCTTTTTTAAAAAACACAAGAAATAAAGTAATAAGGCACACTTCACAGCTCGCGTTTTGCAACTAGGCTCTGATACCACTAAACATAACACCCCAAACTCAAGCCAGACGTTATGGCTGAATCTGACGTGTTACATTGAAATGTTTTAGCGAAAACCGTGTTTTCATTGGAAATCCTTCTTAAACAAAAGAAACCTTAATTAACTTAAGAATAAACACACCTTTCAGTTTCGAAAGCTTTGTTTAAAACATTTGATTTAAGAAAACTTATCATTTAAAAATTAAGTTGCGGAAACGTAGAAAACATACTATAATTTAGAAAACCATGTTCATCTTCTCGTAATTACAATGAAAATAACAATAATTCAAGTATTAATAGCATATTGAAAACCTTATTACAATTTGGTCTGAGACATACTTAATAAAAATAAAACTTATAAGCTTAAAAAAAAGTCCAAATTTGTCTTGCTAGCTGGCCACCCAAAGTCCCTCCATATATCGAACCGTCTACTGATCATCACCTGAAAATAAAATAAAAGAGGGGGTGAGTTTTCGAAAACTTAGTGTGTACAACCCTCGAAAAAAATCAAGTATTCAAAAAAAAATCAACCATGCAATGTAATCCCATCTAAGTTATCCATCCGCTACACACCAGCTCCATCCCCCGTCACACCATGTGGGGATATAAATATCAACCCACCCAGCCCACACAACAATGGTAGCCCGGTTGCAGAACTACCTTCATTTACATATTGGGCTTTAAAAGCCGTCGGTGGATCCACGATTGTCAAGCAACCATGCGATCCTCATATACTTCCTCCGGTCCATAGTTCCCATCTCATATGCAGCCTAAGTAGAACATCATATGTATGCATGTCACATCCACAAAACTTACATTCAACACCTAAGGGTATTTTGGTCATTCTCGCCCTTAGGGGCATTTCGGTAATTTTCCCTCATTACGGTTTTCGCTTACCTTGGCCCATGAACAAGTCCTGCGAGCTAAGATGAGCACCAGGTAGGATTCCAAAGAAGAAGAGGTCGGTCATTAAGACCACTTAAGTACCAAGCTCTCCCTAGATCAAATCCTAGACTTGCATATACTCGTTGCCACACCTTAACCCTATGACTTGTCCACGGTCTCAATTAATTAATTAAGCTTTAGGTAGTCATCATATACCAGGCCCAATACCCCTACATACATGTATATGGCCCACTAGGACCAATATTATTCAAATGGTCCAGTTGGCCCAGTTCATATTCTTATGGCCCACTAGGCCCAATTCTCATTCATATGGCCCATTAGGCCCAAATAATATTATATTCATGCTCACATACAAATTTTCTAACACATAACATCATTTTTCAATCTTTGCCTATTATGGACCCAACAACTCCTCAGACCCATTTAGCCAATTCCGGCACATTTGGCCAATTCTCAACCCAAGTCCACGGAATCGGTCATGGGCCTCAGGAAATCTATCGGTTTCCTTTCCATGAGTGTTCGCGCACTTGTGTGGCTTCAGGCAATCTATCGGAATCGGCTTTTCGTCATTTCGACTTTTCGACTTTTTGGCATTTCGGCTTTTACTGATTCATTGTGTGTGTGCGGTATATGAACACACCTGGTAGGCAAGCGTGTTGCGATTTCCTTAGCCCAAACCTACAATCGATATCACTTAAAGATTAATCTCACATACTTATTGAATACTTTACCAAAAGCCGGAATCTCACCTTAACCTTACCTTGCGCGATAAGTACAACGCCCCCTTCACTAACCACGATAAACTTCTAGATATGCACCAATTGTAACTATTAAAACCAGAATAATAGGTGACTCGTATCCAACACAAGCCCCCTTACCTTACTATGGCTATTCGACCAACCTTAGCCAATGGATGAGGAATACTTACCAAAACTGCAACACCTAAGGAGCAATTCGGCAATGAGCTAAGATCCGAGATCCGATACTAATTCCCTCCCACATTTGATTAGAATGAGTGAGGTAAAATATTCAATACTTAGCTAAGAAATCGATTGGAAGAACAATACTTACACTAGATTTGACTGAAGTAAAAGGAGTAGTGATTGCACCAAGGGTGCTCGGCCAAAGAGGTTCGGCCCTTTATGATTTTGTATGGCAAAAGAGGGTTATTCGGCTCTAAGGAAAAAGAAAGAAAAGTCAGTAATGAGGTACAGGAAGAATAGAATTTGGCACAAGGTAGAAGAAAAAGAAAAGAAAGGCAAAGGGTTTTTAGCTTTTAGAGAAAAGAGTTTCTGGTAATAGGGTAAAGGAAATTTGGCATTAGCTTTATACCCTAGCATTCGGCCCCTATTTATAAGCCGTATAGCCGAATTCTCCCATGCCTGATTCCCCATTCGGCTCCATCACTTTTCGCTTCTCATCTCCTCGTTTTTATCCCTGATAACCCCTTGATCCTTTCGTTAATTTTCTCTTCGAACACTCCCCTTGGAGTCCATCTTCACGCCACTTCCATCCTTCTAGAAGGCCAAAATTAAACTTCTAAAAACATTAAACTAGGATTTGAACCATGGACCACTTTGCTAGCTATTAATGCCACCTCCCTACACTCTACGTGGCATCACTAAGCCACTATTCTACAAGGCTATTTTATGCTACTTTCCTCTATCTTTATTTAAAAGCCCAACTACTTGCCAACCCTGATTCTTTTAATAATTAAATTACAATTTCTTCTACCCCTTAATTCAAACTCAAACCTTGACCAAGATGTACCTTTTTGTAATTAACACTTAACCGAAATTATTAAGCACAAAAAGAAAAAAATTCATAATTTCGAGATTTTTGGATTTCGAGATTTTTGGGGCGTTACAACTCTACCCTCTAAAAGAAATTTTGTCCTCGAAATTTTACCTGATTCAAACAGTTGAGGATATTGACGTCGCATCGCTTTCTCAGGTCCCGAAGTAGCCTCCTCCGCTTTGTGATTTCGCCAAAGCACTTTGACTAATGGAACAGACTTCTTTCTCAACTCTTTGACATCTCGACCAATTATTTGAATGGGCTCTTCCTCGAAAGTTAGGTCTGGCCTAACCTCGATTTCTTCAACCGCCACGACATGTGAAGGATCTTAGCGATACCTCCTCAGCATGAAAACATCAAACATGTCATAGAACTGGCTTAGTTCAGGAGCTAACTCCAGCAGGTAAGCGACTGGCCCAATCCGCCTTACAACCCGATATGGGCCAATAAACCTTGGGCTTAGGTTCCCCTTCCGTCAAAACCTTAATACCTTCTTCCAAGGAGAGACCTTAAGTAAAACTAAGTCCCCCACTGCAAACTTTATTTCTTGACACTTAAGGTCAACACACGACTTCTGCCTATCTGAGGCCTTCTTTAACCGATCCCAGATCAATTTCACCTTATCCTCAGTATCGGCTACTAACTCAGCCCAAAACTCTTCGTTTGCCCAACTCCGTCCAACATGTTGGAGTTCGACACCTACGCCCATACAGTGCTTCATATGGAGCCATCCCAATGCTTGCTTGTTAGCTGTTATTGTACGCGAATTCGGCTAACGGTAAATAGTCCTCCCAACAACCTCAGAACTCAATCACACATCCCCTCAACATATCTTCCAATACTTGGATCACCCTTTCCGACTATCCATCAGTTTGAGGGTGGAAAGTCGTACTGAAGTTCAACCTAGTACCCAATGCTTTATGCAGCTTAATCCAAAATCGTGAAGTGAAACGTGGGTCTCTATCAGATATTATGGATACCGGTACTCCATGAATCTTACAATCTCTGCCACATACAGACTAGCCAACCTTTGCAACGAGTAGTCAGTACGAACCGATACGAAATGGGTAAACTTGGTTAACCGATCCACTATGACCCATATCGAGTCTTTCTTAGTAGGCGTTAAGGGTAGCCCACTAACAAATTCCACAGTGATCCTCTCCCACTTCCAGAGTGAAATCTTCACTGGCTGAAACAATCCTGAAGGCAGCTGGTGTTTTGCCATCTCCTTTTGACAAACCAAACACTTACTTACAAACTCCATAACCTCGTGCTTAAGTCCAGGCAACAAGTAAAGCTCACGCAAATTCTGATACATCTTGTTTCTGCCAGGATGCATAGCATAGAGACCGTTATGTCCTTCCAGTAGAATGGACTACCTTAGATCATCGTTCTTGGGTATACACATTCTCCCACGGAAACAAAATACTCCTTCACTATTTGCCCAAAAGTCCGATGTCTCCTCACTCTCCACTTGTCTGAAACGAGCAACTAAGGTCTGATCCATTAACTGTTTACTCCTTATCTGTTCGACCCACACCGATTTTACATAAATCTCCGCTAACAAGCTACCATCATCCAACAAGCTTAAACGAGTGAGCATAGCTCTCAAGTCTAACTTAACCCTACGACTCAACGCGTCGGCTACCACATTCGCTTTGCCAGGGTGGTATTCTCTTGAGCAATCATAGTCCTTCAATAATTCCACCCACCTACGTTGCCTAAGGTTTAGCTCTTTTTAGGTAATGAGGTACTTCAAACACTTGTGGTCGGAATAAATTACGCACTCTCCTCGTATAAGTAACGCCTCTATATCTTAAGCGCGAGCACCACCGCAACTAGCTCCAAATCATGGGTTGGGTAATTCACCTCGTGAGTCTTAAATTGCCATGACGCATACGCAACCACCTTCCCTTCTTGCATTAATACACAACCTAAGCCCACATGTGACGCGTCACTATAAACCGTAAACTCCTTTCCAGGCATTGGCTGAATCAACACAGGGGCCTCCGTTAAAACTTTCTTGGGTTTTCCAAAACTCTCCTGCTGCTTGTCCGTCCAAATAAATAGTACCCCCTTCCTCAACAACCTAGTTAAGGGTGCAGCGATTACTGAAAAGCCCTCAACAAACCACCTATAGTGTCCTAGCAAGCCCAGAAAAGTTCAGATTTTCGATACCGACTTAGGAGTTTTCCAGTCTGACACCGCTTCAATTATTCTAGGATCCACCTTAATCCCCTCGGCTGACACCACATGTCCTAGAAAACTAACCTCCCTTAGCCAAAATTCACACTTACTAAATTTGGTATACAGCTGGTTCTCCTTCAAAGTCTACAACACAATCCTTAAGTGTGCATCATGCTCTTCCTCATTTTTTTAGTACACTAGCATGTCATCTATAAAGACTACCAGGAATCGATCTAAGTAGGGTTGGAAAACCAAATTCATGAGATCCATGAAAGCGGTAGGTGCATTCATCAGCCCAAATGGCATCACCAAAAACTCGTAGTGCCCATAACAAGTTCTAAAAGCTGTCTTATGAACATCCGTCTCCTTAACCCTCAATTGGTGATATCCTGAATGCAGATCAATCTTTGAGAATACAGAAGCTCCCTTAAAATGGTCAAAAAGATCATCGATTCTCGGTAGAGGGTACTTATTTTTAACAATTAACTTGATCAACTGTTGATAATCGAAGCACGTTCGCAAGGTTCCATCTTTCTTCTTTACGAACAACACCGGTGCTCCCATAGAGACACACTTGGTCGTATGAATCCTCAATCCAACAATTCTTGAATTTGTGCCTTATGTTCTACCAACTCCTTTGGTGCCATCCGATAAGGAGAGATGGACACTGGAGTCGTACCAGGTAACAGTTCGATTTTAAATTCAACTTCTCTGCTGGGTGGCAACCCAGGCAGCTCTTCTGGAAAGACATCAGGAAATTCCTTAACCGTTCTTAACTCGTTAACAGTATGACTCTTAACATTCGTATCACTAATATAAGCCAAAAAATCTTTGCATCCCTTTCGTACTAACTTTTCAGCCTTCAACGCTGAAATCACATTCGATACGTAATTACGGCGTTCATCAATTACCACCACCTCCTTATCCTTCATTATTCTTAAAACCATTCACTTTGCAGCGCAATCCAAGGTGGCTCGGTGGTTCACCAGCCAATCCATACCTAAGATTAAGTCGCATTCGCTAAAGGACAACTCCATCAAGACCGCTAAAAAAGTAACTCCCAGGACTACTAAGGGTATCTCCCTAAACAGCTTATTCACTCCTACTGACTGCCCTAACGGACTTATCACGGTCATCTCATTCACAATAATCCCAAACATATCACCCAAAGACTCAGTATTATTGTATGCAACATATGAATACATCGATCCAATATCAATCAAGGCTGTGTAAGGTAGCGCATATATAAGGAACATACCCGTTATCATATCTGGGGTATCCACGTCCTCTCGACAACAAGCAGCATAAACCAAAGCTGGCTACCTTGCTTCAGCATGGCCTACATTTTTGCCTTGTGTTCCACGTCCTCGTCTATTACCGTTACCGCCCCCGGCTTGTCCACGACCCCTTGGCGGCAGTTGTCCACCCCTTGGTGGCTGAGCACCACCTTGACCCAATACTGGCTCTCGACCTAGCATTCGAGGGCAAGCCTTGATCCTATGCTCCATAGACCCACAAGTAAAACAAGCTCTCGTCCTCTTCCAACACTTGCCTTTATGGCTTCTCCCACAATCAGCACAAGGTGGCACCCCTAGATTAGCAACTGGGGGCTCTGCTCTAACTGGCTCGTTAACTCTGGCCCTAGCCCTAGGCCTCTGTCTCACACCAGGAGTCCCTGCCTCCCTTTTATTCTTACCCCTTTCTTTCTCCCAGTTTAGGCACTCGAAGCGCCTTACCTCCTCCGCTATCTTTGCTTTCTCCATAAATTTTGAGAAAACTCATTCGCTTTGTGGAGCTATCAACACCCTGAGGCTATCTCTAAGTCCATCCTCAAACCTAATGCAACGCTTATAGTCTGTTGCCACCATTACTCTTGCATACCTACTAAGGAGTAGAAACTCTACCTCATATTCCCCTATCGATTTGTTTCCTTGGGTCAAGTTTAGGAACTCCTTCCTTCTAGCATCCATATAGCTTGCACCCACATACTTCTTTTAGAATGCAGCTTTGAAAAACTCCCAAATGACCCTCTCCGGTTGGGTGCCCTCTTTCACTGTCAGCCACCACTGGTAGGCTTCTTCCCTAGGCAGTGACATTGCTCCTTTCAAATTTTGTTCAGGTGAACAGTCCAAGTCCTCCATTATCCTCACATTGTCCTCCAGCTAATATTCAGCGACGTTAGGAGCCACGCCAGCCACGCCCTTAAAGATCTTAGACCCGTTCGATTGAAGTTGCTTTGAAATGGACCCCTGATTTCCAGTGCTATTGTTGGGCCCAGCGACCCTTTCCAAAATCCTCAGCATTGCCTGCGACAATGCATCTTCTCCCGCGGCCTAATCGTACGGTCCATTCCTAGCCACTGGTGAGGATGGAGCCTCTTCTACTCCAACATCGAGCATATGGCCCGATGCTGATGATTTAGCCCTAACATTTTCGCGGCCTCGGTCACGGCCTCTTGCACCTCTTCTAGCACTCATCGTCGATTCACATATTATCTGAATTAGAAATTTTTATGAAGTTTTAGTTAGTTTAATAATTACACCGATGTTTTATGAAAATATTTAAAGAGAATATTACTTTCAAAAATCCTCTACAGTTTCCAGATCCTATGGGCTTTAGTCCCATTCTAACTATCATCTAAAGTAGCCCTCTAACCATCTACTATATAATAATTTAAACAAACTTAAAAGTAAAAGTACTTACTTGGTTCGACGTCGGAGACTCGGTGTGTCACTCAGCAAGACTTCCCCTTTTCCAAATCATTGTCAATTATTTTTTTAAAAACACAAAAGAAATCAAGTAATAAGGCCCACTTCACAGCCCACGTTTTGTAACCTGGGCTCTGATACCACTAAATGTAACACCCCAAACTTAGCCCAGACATTATAACCGAATCTGACGTGTTACATTGAAATGTTTTAGTGAAAATCGTATTTCCATTGAAAACCCTTCTTAAACAAAAGAAACCTTAATTAACTTAAGAATAAACACACCTTTCAGTTTCGAAAGCCTTGTTTAAAACATTTGATTTAAGAAAACTTATCATTTAAAAATTAAGTTGCAGAAACGTAGAAAACATACTATAATATAGAAAACCATGTTCATCTTCTCGTAGTTACAATGAAAATAACAATAATTCAAGTATTAATAGCATATTGAAAACCTTATTATAATCTGGTCTGAAATATACTTAATAAAATAAAACTTATAATCTTAAAAAAAGGTCCAAATTTGTCTTGCTTGCTGGCCACCCAGAGTCCCTCCACACATCGAACCGTCTACTGAGCATCACCTGAAAATGAAATAAAAGAGGGGGTGAGTTTTCGCAACCTCAGTGTGTACAACCCTCGAAGAAAAGCAAGCATTTAAAAAAAATCAACCATACAATGCAATTCCATCCAAGTTATCCATTAGCTGCACACTAGCTCCATCCCCCGCCACACCATGTAGGGATATAAATATCAACCCACCCAGCCCACACACCAATGGTATCTCGGTTGCGAAACTACCTTCATTTACATATTGGGCTTTAAAAGCCGTTGATGGATCCATGATTGTCAGGCAACCATGCGATCATCATATACTTCTTCTGGCCTATAGTTCCCACCCCATATGCAACCTAAGCATAACATCATATGTACACCTGTCACGTCCACAAAACTTACATTCAACATCTAGGGGTATTTTGGTCATTTTCGCCCTTAGGGGCATTTCGGTAATTTTCCCTTATTACTATTTTCGCTTAACTTGGCCCATGAACAAGTCCCACGAGCTAAGATGAACGAATACTATGCACCAGGTAGGATTCCAGAGAAAAGGAGGTCGGTCATTAAGACCGCTTAAGTACCAAGCTCTCCCTAGATCCAATCTTAGACATGCATATACCCGTTGCCACACCTTAACCCTATGACTTGTCCATAGTCTCAATTAATTAATTAAGTTTTATGTAGTCATCATATACCAGGCCCAATACCCCTACATACATGCATATGACCCACTAGGCCCAATCTTATTCAAATGGTCCATCTGGCCCAGTTCATATTCTTATGGCCCACTAGGTCCAATTCTCATTCATATGGCCCATTAGGCCCAAATCATATTATATTCATGCTCACATACAAATTTTCTAATAGATAGCATCATTTATCAATCTTTTCCTATTATGGGCCCAATAGCTCATCAGGCCCATTTAGCCCATTCTGACCCATTTGGCCAATTCTCAACCCAAGTCCACAAAATCGCCCGTGGGCCTCAGGCATCCTATTAGTTTCCTCTTCTCGAGTGTTCGAGCACTCGTGTGACTACCGTAGCCCAACTTTCGGCTTTTTGACATTTAAGCTTTTACCGATGAATTGTGTGTGTGCAGTGTATATACACATTTGGTAGGCAAGCGTGCTACAATTTCCTTAGCCCAATCCTACAATCGATTTCACTTAAATATTAATCTCACATACTTCTCGAATACTTTACCAAAAGTCAGAATCTCGCCTTAACCTTACCTTGCGCGATAAGAATAATAGCCCATTCACTAACCATGATGAACTCTTATATCTGCACCAACCGTAACTATTAAAACCAAAATAATAGGTGACTGGTATCCAACACAAGCCCCCTTACCTTACTATGGCTATTCGGCCATCCTTAGCCAATGGATGAGGAATACTTACCAAAACTGCAACACTTAAGGAGCAATTTGGAAATGAGCTAAGATCCGAGATCCGATACTAATTCCCTACCACAGTTGATTAGAAAGAGTGAGGGACAATATGCGATAGTTTGCAAAGAAACCGATTGGAAGAAAAATACATACACTAGATTTCGCCAAAGTAGAAGGAGCAGTGATTGCACCAAGGGTATTCGGCCAAAGAAGTTCGGCCCTTTATGATTTTGTATGACAAAAGAGGGTTTTTCGGCTCCAAGGAAAAAGAAAAGAAAGGCAGAGGGCTTTTGGCTTTTAGAGAAAAAAGTTTCTAGTAACAGGGTGAAAGAAATTCGGCATTAGCTTCATACCTTAGCATTCGGCCCCTATTTATAAGCCTTATAGCCAAATTCTCCCATGCCCAAGTCCCTATTCGGCTCTATCACTTCTCCCTTCTCATCTTCTCATTTTTCTCCCTGATAACCCCTTGATCCTTTCCTTAATTTTCTCTTATGAACACTCCCTTTGGAATCTAACTCCACGCCACTTCCATCCTTCTAGAAGGCCAAAATTAAACTTCTAAAAATACTAAACTAGGATTCGAACCTTGGACCTCCTTGCTAGGTATTAACGCCACCTCACTACACTCTAAGTAGCGTCACTAAGCCACTCTTCTACAAGGCTTTTTGATGCTATATTCCCCTATCTTTATTTAAAAGCCAACTACTTGCCAACCCTGATTCTTTTAATAATTAAATTATAATTTCTTCTACCCCTTAAATCGAACTCAAACCTTGACCAATACCTACATTTGCGTAATTAACACTTAACCCAAATTATTAAGCACAAAAAGAAAAAAATTCAAAATTTCAGAATTTTTGGATTTTGGGATTTTTGGGGCGTTACAGAGCTTGCAGGCATCAGAATGACTCCATGTCAAATTGTTTAGCTAGATGGCTCATCACCTTCCATATTCGTAGTTTCATGCAGAGTTGTACTTGTGGTAAGCCTCTTTACATTAAGTCGTTTCTTCACTCGTCGAGGTTGTCAAAGTCAATGTCACCCCCCTTTGTGGTACCCTCATTTGTACGAGTTAGGGATCTTCCATGGACACTAGCAACCTGCAGTCTCGCATGTATGCCCGATGTGCTGCTATCTATTCATTTCATTGCTCCACCCTATTGGCGCGTAGATTAAAGAACTGTGTATAGATTACATCGTTTAATATAACCTTTGGTGGGAAGTTAAGCACATCAGCGTCAAATTCGACCCTGACTCTCTTGCAAAACTCTGTAATCAGATACGAATATGAAAGCCCTCATGTGTTCCCTTCTACACACTGCCTCATGTTGTGGAAGATTTGGTCTTGCACGTTGATCCGCTGGTCCTGCAAAATGGCATGTAGCATAGCGGCATGATCACGGGTAACTTCCGTGACATGTTGTGCATATAATAATTTAAAAGAAATGAAATAAATCCACATTTTCTGTAACACCCTTCACCTATTCCGATTACTAGAACCAAGCAATATGATGTTACAAACAAAATACTATCTAATACAAACAATATATAATTTAACATTTAATTTTAATTACTATAAATATATAAATAATAAGGTTAGACATAATTCACTAAGTCAAAATATCATACAAATATAATAATTTGGAAAACATAATGACCTATTTGAATAATTTAGCCACGAAGTGGGTTTAAAAAAATAAAATCTCAAATTTTTAAGTTGGTATTGATACTATATCAGTACCTTATGAAAAATCGATATCAAATTTTGATTATGTTTGTTACCACAAAACATAAGTATCGATATTTATTAGGTGGTATCGATATTTTATGAAAAGTATCGATACTCAAATAAAAATCAATACTAAATTAACATTCTGTTTATTTTAACACTTTCAAATGATAAGGTATTGATACCAAATACTAAAATATTGATACCTAATTTCAAAATGGAAAAATTTCAACTTTAAAAGGTTCATTTCATACCAAACTTACCTATCCAACAAAAGAAAATAAAATCACCTATTCAAACACTTAGTATCTAACCAATGTGCTCTCGTTGACACCACCATTCAATCATCCTATCAATACCAAACAAAGGCTATACTATAATGACATAAGCATATATCAAATGGCTTGCATTTAAGTTCAAGAAACAAACACTGACTCATGTCAAAGCTTACCATTCCTTATCCCATCTAGAACATATTCATCTATACTATAATTCAAACACTTATAAGACCGAATTCAAGTGATTAGCTAGCACAAAAAAACCATAATACACCAAGATTTAAAATATGGTAACGTATAAGCTATAACAAAAATTAGCATCGATTCAACAACCCAACCAACACCACATATATACTCACCATCAAAACACATACAAATTTCAACGAGAACATGCCATATATGCCAAAGCAAAACACTTCCAACTAGCCACAATTTGACCATTGCCATCAAACATACTTATATACATACAACAAAAGACCACCAAGATGCAAAAATGCCAAAAACTATCATATTAATCTAGGTACATGCCAAAACCAACAAAAAGACCATTCACCAACATTTGAAGTCGAGATTGTCACTGAATGTTGAGCCGTTGGTAGATCTACTAGATACCTAACCTACATACAAGAAAATAAACATATTCTAAGTATAACTCAGAGATGTTTCCATAATCAAAGTCTTAAACCATGGTACAAGATATTCAATTACTTAATTAAAACACAATTTAAGTAAAGTAAAGTGACATAAATTACTTCAATTCAAACATAGAATTTCATGAATCATCACATTATCATCTAAACATGCATTATAGAATATACAAAATTCACTTTCATCGTTATTTCTATCATTATTTCCAATCTCATCATTTTCAATTTACTTTCCCCCTATGAACATGACTTGGACTCGGATACGCAGATCCAACCAACAAACCAAATTTGGCACCCAATGCTTAAAGGAATAATTCGTCGAAATCAATTGTGCCCTACATTGGCCAGTAAAATCGACGAATGGGGTGCCCAGCACTCCCCGACATGTAGAATAAAACCATGAACTCCTCTTATCCTATGGCATGCCAATTATACACGACCTTACCCGAACAATTAACAAGGTAACCTCATTCTCATTTCAGTGCACAAATTAATTCCTTAATTTCATAATACAATTTCATCAATCCAAATAATTCAATCATTTGGATATTTGCTCATAGCAACATCTTTTCTTTACCTAACATAATAAATTTCATTTTCAATAATACTCAATACAATCCCAAGCACAAGTAACCAGTTCAACCATTTCAAACATATCACAAATAGTCAATTTTGTAACTTACCTTAACTCACCATGTAATCCAACTGCTTAATACAACAATTTAAATAATTTTGATCATAGAAACACACACCGTAATTTCTGAGCTACTTGAAGAGAACTTTGCCTTTTCCTTTCTTACTCGAGGATCCCGATTTAATGTTAGCTACAATTTAAACAAATAATAAATTAACATTTTACATACCATTTCATATTTAATTACAAAACTTGTAGTACTTTAACATGAATTTCAATTTGATCCTCGAAACCAATACTAACATAATCTATCAAAAATCCTCCCAACATTGAACTGAATTTTCATAGAGTTCCTATAGGACTTCCAAATACTGAATTAAACCCCTAATTTTAAATATTATTATAAATTAGTCCCTAATGCCCAATTTCATCAATTGTATTTACAAGGTAGTCTCATTTAATTTGCAACCTTAAAATCTATCTAAACAATACTAAAAACTTAAATTTTTCTATGATGGCAACTTCTACAATTTCAACAATTCTAAAAATTCCAACATGAGTAAGCTAACTCATGATCTTAAAGTTCTAAAAACATAAAATTTATACAAAAAGAACGAAAGTATACCAACCAATTTGAGCTTCAAAGGTTGAAATCAATGGCCGAATAATGCTTCCTCTCCTTCTTCTCAATTTTGGCATGCAATGAAGATGAAGTTTAGAACTTTGTTTCTCTTTCTTACTATGTGATTGTTTTCCTATATTTTATTATTTCATTTTCACTTATTTAAACATGAGTTATTAGTTTAAGTATTATAATATCATAAACATAATATATATAATACCATCATAATCATCCACTATCAAAACCTATATAAAAAATGGTCTATTTATTTAATAAGACCCTTAATTTAATCCCTCCTTGTAATTTGATATTAATTACTACTTTTATCACTTGTTTAATTTAATCCATGTACTTAAATTAAAAACTAATTAAATAAAATTATCTAACTAACATTCAATTCGTTTCTAAAATAACTCTATAAATATTTAATAAATTATTTATGAGCTTGGTTTACGAAAATGGAATCTAAAAATTACATTTCCCGACACCACTAACTGTCCGGTCATTACATTTTAGCTTCAGGTACCATAATTGATTGCTAGAACCTTATTCTGTCATTGGTTCCCTCCCTTTGAGCCCAGGTACCCTAGCCTTCCGTTAAGAAATTTATAATTGCGTTATATTCAACCTTGTGTTCATCTAAATCCTCGTAAAAGTTTGGAGTGTAATGAAATGTTCTATGGAAGGTCTCAATTCCGATAGGAGAGGTATCTATGAAAACACCTTTCACAAAAACCTTTCAGTCTTGCGCGTCAATAAAATTTGCATAAAATTCTCGCGCGATTACAATGATTACAGGAGAAACAGGATGTCGGCAAAAGGTAGACCACCTTAATGTCTCAACCTAGCTATGTTCAAGTCATAAAATAAAATTGTGGAAAAATCAAATTCATATTTGGGTATAAGTGGTTTGTCCATAAATTTGCTGAATCTTTTCGTGGCATCTTTCAAAAAGAATTGTCTCCTCAGATAATGAGAAACATCGCATTCCTCATTTCTCTGAGTGTCGTCCTCTTATAGGAAGTCATAACCAATACTATTTGAGCAACCAATAATCGCAGTTAAGCAAAATAATTTTATCAAAATATCGCACCAATAATTATCGATTCAAGTGAGTCAATATCATCGATTTTTCTTGCGATGGTATCTATCAATCACAGTGGTGCGTCTTCAGTCACTGCCTTCTATCACCGTTGAAATGATTTTTTTTCTCGATGAATAGGGGATATTGGAAGTGCTAGCATATTGAAGCGGTGGAAACAGAACAGGTGGTGGTCGACGGTGAAGTGCATGGCAACGGACGACAAAGTGTGCAATGGTGGAATAGCAGGGGTTATGGTTTCTCGTTCGTCACCAATTAGAAATCGTTGGACTTGCTTCTAAAAAATGGAATGCTACAAAACAGCGGTGAACGGTAAGAACAAGTGTGGTCTAGAGAAAACCATCGTTTGGGATGCTTTGCCAACCATTAATAGTGATGGTAATAGGAGAATGGGCAGAAAGTGTGGGACAATCGAGAGTGGCTACAAATGGTGAACGTTGGTATGGCAGAGAAGACGGAAATGGTTTTGGTTGGGGCTGAGTCAAGATATAGAAGTTTGGCTCTTACCGATGTCACCTGTTGTTACAAGTCTCTAGGCATTAGTCGCTGCTCCTCTCGACGACAAAGGATATATTCCCTTGGCGACACGTGTAGTTCACTTTCCTGGCTATTTCACTTCTGCTCATCCCCACGTAGGTTTCCTAGCTCATCCCAAAGTGAACTTGAAACCTTAGGTGTTCTTTCGTTGTAGCTCGTTACAACGTGGGAGGAAAATCTTGTCTCGATGTCACATGACTTTAGTCACTTCTTTTGGCTAGCTTGTTTCATCATTGGGAAAAGACTCATCCCAATGTCGAAAAGATCTCATCGCACGTCTTAGCTTGACATGTCTCGACATGGATGGAAAACTCGTGCCGACTATTTAGCTCTTCTCCTCACGATTTTTCTGCTTTCCCTTTCAAAGGCTCAACACTCCTAACATTAAATAAGTAATAATATCTAACTATAATTAACCATTATAAAATAACAATAAAAATTTTAAAATTGAAGTCCTTTTTTGAGATCGGGACAACCTGTATCACCTCCAAAAAGAACTTTCAATTGGTCCTCGAGACTTTGATCCATCATTTGTTTTTCCATCGAGAAATATAAACCAATCTCCTTGGTCTATTCCAAAGATGTCACCTTATCTTTGACTTGTGTGACATCCACATCACGAGCCACTTGGTTGCCCAAATTGTCTTTTAGGGTATTATATTCTCGAGCTTCCTTCTTTCAATTCACGAGAAGCATTGGTTGCCCAAGCTTTTACTGCTTCAATAAACGAGAAAGAGATAAACTCATCGATTTCTTCGACTAGCATCTCTTTAGTTGTGGCCAGAAAGTGTATCGGCTCACCTACACTTTCATTTAAAATCGGTTTAAGCTCCAAGTTAGTGGTTAATTCTATGTCTACTACTACATCTATTTTATTTGGGTTGGAGACATCTTTAGTTAAATTGAATTCGTTCTTATTTCCAAATCCAAATTCTTGTTTATTTTCAAGATTTAATTTTAAATGATTGTCGGTAGTAAATTGGTTCTTCGAATCAAAATTAGAGACATCATTTACGACCTCTTCCAATAGAGTATTTGCTTAGTATTTTTGCCAACAAAATTCCCCTAATTAATCCAACTATTATTGGTTTCGCTTTAATTTAACTCAAAATTCTTCATCGCGACTTTCCTATTCTGACATATAGTCATACGAATCATAACGAGTTTTAGCAAGACACCCATATGTCCCTAGTTGTCACTCATTTATCTCGTCCAACGAAGTTTTTGTTTCATTTCTTCATTGGTAAAGTTCTAGGATAATTGACTTTTGGTTCTCTATAATCTCTTATTGTTTGTATACTCCCTCCTCATATACCTCATCTTTGTCCCATGCGTTCATCGAATTTCCATCCCTCTTGTACGTTAACATCGGGTGCTGTTAGAAAAAAACTGGTTTGACAAATTTGTGATATTCATAGCAATAATGTAGCGCCCCAAATTTTGTATTTCGGCTTTTGGGATATTTTTTGTATTCTGCCCTATTTTTTGACAAATATATGTCTGCTTACTTGATTAAATATTTTGGGGTGTGTTGGGGAGGTCCCAAGTTCGAGCCTTAACATAGGCTAAAATTTGGTTTTATTTGGATAAAGCCTGACTTTTGGTTGATAGGCTTATAAGAATTTATTGGTAGGAACTTAAGAGAATGGGCTTGCTGGTCTAGTGGTTAAGTGGCAAGGAATTATGCCTGGAATTCCGAGTTCGAGTCGTAGGTGCGGCATTAATTTTACTGATAAGCCATGTGGACGTTTGAGTTGGATTAAATTACTAAAGGGGGTAGGGTTTATCAGATGATGGGCTAACCTGTTTCCTTTTACTTTTTGCTCTCTTTTTTGTTTTCTCCTTTTTTTCCCAAACCCCTTACTACCGAAATTTTTATTCCTTTTACCCCTCTCCTCTGTTTTCTTTCTTTCGATTAGTTTTGGCATTGTGCTAACGGTTCCGTTGGCTTGGTAAGCATGGTTTTGTTAATTGTGAGGTTTCTTTTGGAAATTGTTAAGAGGGATTTAATTTGCTGTTTAGGGGACACTCGAGGTTCTGTGGATCGCTAAACAGGGTCTTGAATAGTGAGTAATCACCGTTGTTCGTTGAAGGTAAGTAGATCTCTCATTTCGGGATTTATCTACTCTGAATTGTTCGAATCAAGAGATTGAAAATTTGGGTTACGATCGTCAAATATAGGTTCTGAAGTGTTTGGGATTACATTAGGCTTCGATCGAAACCAAGTGTGTACTCCAATCGATCTAAAATCGCATTTCAACGAAAGCCAAAAACACTATTGTCGATGCCACACGGGCGTGTGGACTGCCCGTGTAGAGGCCGTGTGGCGATACACGGTTGTGTGGTCGACGAGCTAGACCGTGCGCATACTACATGGGCACGACGGACACGGGCATATGAGGCTGGCTAGGTCATGTGCGAGGCATGGGCTAGACCAATTGGGTCGTGTGGGCTACACGGGCATGTGGGCCAACACAGGTGAACCACACGGGCATGTGGGATCTTAGGCCAGGCCGTGTGACCCACACAGGCAAGGCCAATCTGGGCCGTATGAGCCACACGGGCATGTAGGCTCACATGAGTAAGGCACACGGGCATGTCGGCCTGATTTGTTTGAAATGTTCTGCAAGGTTGCACGGGTCGTCCAAGTCGACTGTAACCTGTTTGTAGGGTCAGTAAGCGTTACTTAGACCCCTATACTCTGATCTGATATTAAGATGTATGTAAAAGCATGATAATTTATGCATGTGTATCTGCTCTGATTTCATGATGATGCTATGATTGGATATCTGCACGTAGGCATGTCATATTATTTATGTTGCATTTGCATTGGGTTGGTTTTGTATTGAAGAGAAGGAAGACTGAAAGGCTCTTTAGCCCCTTATCAGGTAGCTTTGCTGCAACTATTGATATGTGTCATTTTACGATACCTCTTGGTGTGTAGGGTTGGATGGGTTGATTTTATCCCAATACTTGGTGTGTAGGGCTGGGTGGGTCGATCTTATCCCTACATGGTGTGTTGGGTTGGACGGAGATGATGTGCAAGGTTGATAGGCATTACTGTTTTGAGTGGGCTAAGGCTACACAGATTCGGTTAAGAGCTCAGGCTTGATTATGACTGTTTGACTGCTACACGTTTACATGCATGATTTTCTGTGGAGATATGCATACTGAGTTTTTGATGCGACAGTAGTATCCTTATCTTTTCTGATTACGTAAAATTCGAGGAAGAATTTTCTTTTAGGAGGGTAGAGTTGTAGCGCCCCAAATTTCATATTTTAGCTTTTGGGATATTTGTTGTATTCTGCCCTATTTTTTTACAAATATATGTCTGCTTATGTGAATAAGTTTTTTGGGGTGTGTTGGGGAGGTCCCAAGTTTGAGCCTTAATGTAGGCTAAAATTTGGTTTTATTTGGATAAAGCCTGACTATTGGTTGATGGGCCTATAAGAATTTATTGGTAGGAATTTAACAGAATGGCCTGCTGGTCTAGTGGTTAAGTGGCAAGGAATTATGCCTGAGATCCCGAGTTCGAGTCGCGGGTGTGGCATTAATTTTACTGATAAGCCGTGTGGATGTTTGAGTTGAATTGTGAGGTTTCTTTTGGAGATTGTTAAGTGGGATTTAATTTGTTGTTTAGGGGACACTCGAGGTTTTGTGGATCGCTAAATGGGGATCTGAACAGCGAGTAATCGCCGTTGTTCATTGAAGGTAAGTAGATCTCTCATTTCGGGATTTGTCTATCTTGAATTGTTCAAATGAAGAGACTGAAAATTTGGTTACGATCGTCAAATATAGGTTCTGGAGTGTTCAGGAGTGCGTTAGGCTTCGATCGGAACCAGGTGTGTACTCTAATCGATATAAAATCGCGGTTCGACAAAAGCTGAAAATGCTACTGTCGACGCCACACTAGCGTGTAGACTGCCTGTGTAGAGGCCGTTTGGGGATACACGGCCGTGTGATCAACGAGCCAGACCATGCTCATGCCACACAGGCACAACGGACACGGGCGTGTGATGCTGGCTAGGCTGTGTGTGAGGCACGAGCTAGCCCAATTGGGCCGTGTAGGCCATATGGGCATGTGGGCCCACACGAGTGAACCACACAGGCATGTAGGATCTTGGGCTAGGCCGTGTGATCCATACAACTAAGGCCAATCTGGACCCTGTGAGCCACACGGGCGTGTGGGCCCACACGGGTAAGGCACACGAGTGTGTGGGCCTGATTTGTTTGAAATGTTCTGCAAGGTTGCACGGGTCACCCAAGTTGACTGTAACCTGTTTGTAGAGTCGGTAAGCGTTACTTTGACCCTTATACTCAAATCTGATATTAAGATGTATGTAAAAGATGATAATTTAAGCATGTGTATCTGCTTTGATTTGATGACGATGCTATGATTTGATATCTACACGTGACAATACCATATTATTTATGTTGCATTGCATTGGGTTGGGCTTGTATTGAAGACAAAGAAGACTAAAAGGCTCTTTAGCTCCTTATCTGGCAGCCTAGCTACAATTATTGATATGTGCCATTTTACGATACCTCTTGGTATGTAGGATTGGATGGGTTGATTTTATCCCCATACTTGGTGTGTTGGGCTGGGTGTATCGATCTTATCCCTACATGGTGTGTTGGGTTGGACGAAGATGGTGTGCAAGGTTGGTGGGCATTACTGTTCTGATTGATATGCATGTATGTTTGTATGGGCTAAGGCCCAAATATATCTAATATTGTTCTAAGTGGGCTAAGGCTACACAGATTCTGTTAAGAGCTCAGGCTTGATTATGACTGTTTGACTGCTATCTGTTTACATGCATGTTTTTTTGTAGGGATGTACACACTGAGTTTGCGAAAACTCACCTTTTATTTTATTTGTCTGTCAGGTAATCCCCAGTAGTAGGTGGATCGGTGCAGCGGAGGGCTCGACGGTGACCACTGCTACATATACTCTGGTTTTTATGGTTTTTATGCTTTTATAAATTTAACTTCTATGATTGGGAGTATTAATGAAATTTCTAGACTCAGACTGGTTAGTTTAAATTTGGGATTTTGAACTACTGTTTATGAATTCCGAAACTACAACGTATTACGATAATTTTATTTGTTTTTAGCTTCCGCGTATTAAGAAATGTTTTCAAACAAATTAACCAATATATGTTTATCGATGTTTAGTAAAAGGTGGTAACTGGAATGGTTTTTGGGTAAACACGATTTTAAATACATTCTCATGTGACTTCACCAGATTCGGTCATAACATCTAGGCCGGGTTGGGGTGTTACAAATAAACACTAAACCAAACTTGCACCTATTTTTTTAATAGAAAAATCCTTGTCATTCTCGCTTTTAACCGAATAGCCTTCTTTGTTATTCTTGTACCATGAATTGTTTTTATGTGGGCTTGAATTGTAATAGCCCATTTTTAGTCAAATCAGAATAGTAGTTTTGGGATCACAAATCTGAAGTCAAAATAATTTTTTTATTATTATTTTAATGTTTACAGCATAATTGAATGATTGTGTGAAAGTTTCAGTTAAAAATTTTATCGTTTGATTAGTTAATTTGATTAGTTAATTTTATAGTTTGGGTTGCGTTTTGATGCAAGAAGGAAAATTTATAGCTTATGCCTCCAATCAGTTTAAGCTGCATGAAAAGAATTATTTGATGTGTGATTTAGAGTTGGCTACTATTGTGTTCGCATTAAAAATTTGGTGACATCATTTGTACGGTGAAAAGTATCATATCTTTACAGATCACAAGAGTTTAAAGTATTTAATGACTCAGAAAGATTTGAATTAGCGACAACAAAGATGGCTCGAGCTATTGAAAGATTATGCGTTAGGAATTGATCATCATCTGAGGAAAACACATATAGTCACAGATGCTTTGTGTAGAAAACTCTATTTGTTTTGAGAGAGATGAATACAACACTGACTTTGTCTGATAATGGTTCGATTCTAGCAGAGTTGAAAGCTAAACAGAGTGCAATGTGAGTCAAATAGTGATTCTGATTATCAGATCGGAGCACATGATTGTTTAATGTTCCGAAATAGAATCTGCATACCAAAGAATTTCGAACTCATTCAGAAAATTTTGCACGAAGCACATAGTAGTTGTTTCTTTGTTCACCCAGGGAGTACCAAAATTTACAATGATTTGAAACAATTTTATTGGTGGTAGGGTATGAAACAAGTCATTTCAAAGTTTGTATCAATATTTTTGGTTTGTCCACAAGTTAAAGCTAAACATCAAGTGCCATTGGGATTACTACAGCCTGTGATGATACCAGAGTGGAAGTGGGATAGAGTTAGGATGGATTTCGTATCGGGTTTGCCTCTGTCTCTGAAAAAGAAAGATGCTATTTGGGTTGTCGTTGAGCGGCTGACAAAATCAGCACATTTCATTTCGATACATACTGATTATTTGCTTGATAGATTGGCTGAATTGTACATATCTGATATCGTTAGATTGCAAGGGGTGCCAGTTTTGATTATTTTGGACAGAGATCCAAGGTTTACATCACGATTTTGGAAGAAATTGCAAGAAGCTCTGGGTACGAATTTGAATTTTAGTACAGCGTTTCATTTGCAATTTGGCGGTTAGTCTGAGAGAGTAATTCAGATTCTCGAAGATATGCTTCGATGTTGTGTTTTAGAATTTGAAGGCAACTGGGAGAAATATTTGTCGTTGATTGCATTTGCGTATAACAACAACTATCAATGAAGCATAAAATGGCACCGTATGAAACTTTGTATGGTCACAAATGCCGAACTCCATTGTACTGGATTGAGTTGAGTGAGAAATAGATTCACGGGGTTAATTTGATTCGAGAGACTGAAGAAAAAGTGAAAGTATTTCGTGATAGTTTAAAACCAGCTTCAAATCGACAGAAATCATACGCAGATTTGAAATGAAAAGATATTGAATTTCAAATTGGTGATAATGTGTTCCTAAAAGTGTCTCTGCGAAAGAAAATACTTAGATTTGGTCGTAAAGGTAAATTGAGTCCGCAATTCATTGGGTCGTATAATATCATTGAAAGAATAGGGCCAGTGGCATATCAGCTAGCATTACCATCAGAGTTAAAAAAGATTCACAATGTGCTTCATGTGTTGATGTTACGACGGTATCAATCGGATCCGTCACGTAATTTCACTGTCAGAGTTGATATTCAACCTGATATGACGTATAACGAAGAACCGATCAGAATTTTGGCTCGAGAGATTAAGCAGTTGAGAAATAAAAGCATAGCTTTACTAAAAGTCTTGTGGAAACATCACAGGGTTGAAGAGGCTATGTGGGAATCCGAGGAAGCTATGAGAAAACGGCACCTTAACATATTCACTGGTAAGATTTTCACAGATGAAAATCACTAAGGGCGAGAGTTGTAACAACTCGTTTTTAGTCAAATCAGAATAGTGGTTTTGGGACCACAAATCCAAATTCAAAATAATTATTTTGTTATTATTTTAATGTTTACAGCATGATTGAAGGACTGTGTCAAAGTTTTGGTTAAAAATTTTATCGTTTGATTAGTTAATTTGATAAAAATGACTAAATCGTATAAAGTGTAAAAGTGGAGTTTCAATAGCTAAAGGTATCTAAGAGCTATGGAATCTTAATTTAGAGGTCCTTACGTTGTAATGAGACCATTTGAAACATGAGTGGACATATATGGACATTTTATTAGGTGTTTTGATGGTTATTAATTAAGGATAAAATAGTAAATTAAGAAATAACTTAATAAAAATAAAAGAAACATAAAATCATCTTTAATTTCTATCATCTTTCACCGAATTGTGAGCTAGGAAACTCCACTGAAGGAGCTTAAGTATATGGACTTGTCTTCTTGAGCATGTAAGTCCATTTTTGTTCATTTTTTAATTAATGATTTCTATGTTCTTGAGATCGTTGCAACTAGGTCTAGCTAGCCCAGGGGCTATTTTGCAAAACTGTTAAAGATTTTGAATGTTTCCATTGATGAATACATAAGTGTTTTGATGTTTGATGATAGATTATGAATGTTTGATGATAGTTATACAAGTTTTGTTAAGTGATTTTTTAGTGAAAATGCAAATTAGGGATTAATTTGTGAAATGATGAAACTTTAAGGTTAAAATGTGAAATAAATGAGAAATATGGGCTTCTAGTGACCTAATTGAAATTGGCTAGCATGGGTTGTGGTTAAATTACATTAATTTGTGTTTTTATGAAATAAGGACTAAATTGTAAAAGATGTAAAATATTAAGGGCAATTGTGTAAAAATGCCTTAAAGAGAATTTTGGACTAAATTTAATAGAGAGATGATTAAGTAAGTTAATTTTGATTACATATAGATCAAGAAAAGTGAAACTCGGATCTAGATCGAGGGACGAACAATGTTCTCGACTAATCGACCAATTTAGCTGTTTTTACATCTGACGTAAGTTCGTATGTAATAAGCTTTGTTAAAATTGTATTTTAAATACTTTGATATTGCATAAACTATTAATTTGAGTTTATGGACATGTTGACAATGATTCAATGACGTTTCGATTTTAGAAATCCTTGTTAAACCTTAGAAATAGACTTAGATACTAGTGACATGTCATTAGGGGATTTTTGTGATTATGTGATCTGGGTGCTGGCCCAGTATGTCCTACCGGTGGCTAAGTATACCAGCATGTGTTGCGTTTACTTGACAGCTTGTGTGAGCAGCACCGTGTAGCTAGGTCTCGACTGATAACTTGTGTGAGCAGACTCGTTGATAGCTCTATTGTGAGTAATATATGTGATATGAGATTGAGATAGCTTTGGATATATTTGTGGCACTTCGGATGCGAGTTTCCCGTGTATCCGATAGTATTTCGAATGGATCAATAGGTAAATGAAAGACGTGGTTGTGTATGAGATTGGCACGAGATGGTACAGGTATGTACATTAATCGTATAAGCTTAAATCGAATAAGTTATGAAGTTCATACATAAGATTATGATAGAACGTGTGAAAGGTTTATTAGTTATATGAACTATATGTAGATATGTTCAAATTGATGATTTGTGTAATTGTATTAAGATTGCGTTTATTTCATATGAGCTTACTAAGCTATATAGCTTACTTTGTTTAATTTTCCATGTTTTTTAGTGACTTTAAAGCTAGCTCAGACACGGGGATCGTCAGAGACATCATCACACTATCCAACTATCAATTTGGTACTTTTGAGCTTATGTTTTGAGTATATGGCATGTACAGGGACTTTGGTCATTTTGGTATATTTGGTAATGTGTTGTGCCATTTGAAATAGCTTGTTTGTGTTTATATTTTGGTTGTAAATATATAACTATGAGATTTGGTTTAAGTTGATTATTTTGAATGTATATGTATATATGAGAATGGCCTATGATATGGTCCATAATTGCTTGCAAATGGTTTGTGGTAATTTAGCATTTATGGTAGCCAATGGTTAGAGATGGCTATTGTATGTTTGTGATTTTAGGTAAGATAAAATTTTTGGTTGAAATAATGCATATAAGTGTTTGAGATTAATGTGTATAGAGAATGGGAGTATTGAATGTGCATGAATTATGTTTTATTTGGTTGAACTAAAAATGCCTTTTGATACTATGTATTTGTTTTAATTGATGTGATGTAGGTACATGCAAGTTTGGGTGGCAAAATGGCTTGGTAAATAGCCTATTTTTCTCGACACGAGCAGAGACATGAGGGTGTGTCTCAGCCGTGGGTGACACACGGTAATGTTACACGGTTGTGTGTCCCCTGGTGTTGAAATTAAAATCAAGTCAGTATGCTTCACACGGCCTCACACATAGCCATGTGACTTGGCCGTGTGGCATAAGTCAGTATACCCTATAGGTTTGGCACGGCCTAGCACACGGGCTGGCACACGGGCATGTGTAGCTATTTTTAGGGCACACGAGCTAGCCACATGGGGGTGTGAGTTGGCTGTGTAACCCAAGTTAGAGAGTTACATAAGGTCGAACACGGGCTAGGACATGGCCATGTGCTCCCATTTTGAATGTCCACACGGCCTATGACACGGGTGTGTCTGTTGGCCGTGTGAGAGATACGACCGAGACACACGGGCGTGTGGCCCGTGTTTTTTGAGAAAATTTCATAAGTTATCAAAAAGTTTACAAAGTTATCGATTTAGTCCTGAACCACTATTAACGTATGTTTAGGGCCTCGTAGGCTCATCTTAGGGACACAATGATTGGTTATGAATGAAATGTATATGATTTGATTAATTGTATGTGAAATATATATTTGGATGTGTTATAAGCCCGGTAATAATTTGTAACCCTATTCCGGAATTGAAAATGGGTGAGGGGTGTTACATGAATGATTTGAATCAAAACACACAACTAGAAATAGTTCTCTTTATTTAAGTGTGAAAACGAAAAATTTAATAGTTGATAATAAATTCTCTCTATTCTTAGGTAAAGTAACAATAACTTAAAGTTATGAAAATAGTCCTACCAGTTCGATCTTTGTAACAACCTATTTTTAGTCAAATTAGAACAGTGGTTCTGAGACCAAAAATTTGAGGTTAAAATAATTATTTTGTTATTATTTTAATGTCTGTTGTATGTTAGTATGATTGTGTAAAAAATTCGTTAAGAAATTTTATCATTTGAGTGCTTAATTTGATAAAAATGACTAAATCGTGTAAATTGTAAAACTTGAGTTCTATTAGCTAAAGGTATCTAATAGCTACAGAACCTTAAATTGGAGGTCCTTATGTGGTAAATAGCCCACCAATATGTTAGTGGATGATAATGGCTTGGCAATTTTGTAATTTGAATTAATTATAAAGGTTAATTAAGTAAATAGGTAATTAATTGATATATTAATAAAACAAAAGCCATTTTATTTCATTCATCTTCTTCTTAGCCAAAATTTGAAGAAGGAAGAACACATTTATGGTTTTGAAACATTCAGCTCAATCTCTAGCTTGCATTTAAGTGATCTTGACTCGATTTTTAATGATTTCTATGTTTTTGGAGTCATTTTAGCTTAATCTAGCTAGCCTAGGGATTAATTTGCAAAACTATTAAAGGTTTAGGGTTTTACCATTGATGAATATATGTGTATTTGATGCTTGATGGTAGAAAATGAATGGTTTTTGTTAGATAAACAACAATTGTTAAGTGATTTTTGATAAAATTGTCAATTAGGGATTTATTTGCGAAAAATAAAAATTATTATGGTAAATGTGTGAAATAATGAAAAATACAGGCTACATTGATAATAAGGAAATTTGGCTAGCATGGGTAGGGACCTAATTGCATGAATTTCCATTTTTATGGGCTACGAACTAAATTGTAAAGATGTTGAGATACTAGGGGAAAAAGTTTAATTTTGCCATAATATGCTTTTTGGGCTAAATTGAATAGAATGTTAATTAAATAAGTTAAATTTGATTACATATAGATCAAGAAAAGTTGTAACAGTTCGGTTTAGACCCTAGTTGGAATAGTGATTTCGGGACCACATATCTGAGTTAGAAAAATATTTTCAATATTATTTTCTGTGTTTATAGTGTGTGGCTAAGCATGTGTGAAAGTTTTGTATGAAAAATTTATCGTTTGTTTGCCCTATCTGATAAAAGGACCTAATCGCGTAAAATGTAACAGTGGCTTGCTATTTCTTAAAAGTGTCTTTTGATATGGCTTATTGATTATGAGGTCCTTATGTTGTTAATATGCCATTTATGTTGAAAGTGGACTAAAATGGCCTTATATGTTAATGTTTTAAATGTTTATTAATCATGGGCAAAATAGTAATTTTTGTATAATTAAGTATTTAATAAAAGAAAACACGAAAGTGGTGTTATATTCATCCTTGTTCAGCCGAAAATATAAGAAAAAAATAGGGTTCTTGAGCTTTGAATGTTCGGCCATGATAAAGCTTGATTAAAGGTTCGTTTTTTTCGATTTTTTTATAATATCTATGTTTTTGTGATCGTTGCTTAGTAGTCTATCAAGCCCATGTCTCAATTTTTTACTTTGTTGACGATTTTGAAATGTGCCATTGATGCTTTTGTGAGCTTTGTGATTATAGTTTATGAAAAATGAAAGATATGTATTTGATAAGTATGTTTTGTCTTTGGATTTTTGATGATTTTGAGTAAAATGGGCTAAATTGTGAAATTTGCAAATTGAGGGACTAAAATGTGAAATAAATGAAATGTGTGGACTTGTATGAGTGCTATGAATATTCGAGCAAGCATGAGTATATGCAAATTATGTGTATTTTGTGATTTTGTGAATTAGGGACTAAAGTGTAAAAATGTGAAAATGTGGGGGGTTAAATTGTGAAATGCCCTAAATGAATGTTTATGGATTGATTTGAATTATTTGGTGAATAAAGGGTTAATTTTGAATACATATAGATCAAGAAAAGAGGAATTCAGATTTAGATCGAGGGAAGTCGAAGGTTATAAAGTAGACAATCCGAGTCTACAATTCCGAGTAAGAGGTAAGTTCGTACGTAAAATATGATGTTATAAGCATGTTTTGATGCTTCGTTTATACATAGATTGTGTATACATTTAGTTTGGATGAATACAATGATAAATCAATGGTATTTGGCACTAAGTGTGCGATTTAAACTAGCTTAGGCTATATGAGGCACTAAGTGTGCAATACCGAGATAGCTTCGGTTAATTGAGAAAGCACTAAGTGTGTAAAATTATTATAGCTTTGGGTAATCTTTAAAGCACTAAGTTTGTGGATTTTTAAAGCATTGGTAATCTTCGAAAAGTCTTAAAATATCCGAACAAGAGGTGAGAATGAAAATCAATGAATACGGGAATGTTTATGTAAGTATAGTACCTACTTGGTAGATGGTATTATACATATAAAGTTTATTGAATTGGTGTAAACATATGGATGATGTTGGCATGAAATTGATAGATGAGTTGAGAAGTTAAAAGTACTTATGTGTTGATGTTTCATATTTTATATATTGTTGATGATTTTGGTACGAACTTACTAAGCTTTTCAAAGCTTACTTTATGTGTGTGTTTGCATTGTTTTATAGATATCGAAGCTACTGTGAGCTCGGGGATCGTCAAGGATCATCACCACACTATCAAACCTCATTTTGGTACTTTGAAAATGTATATATTAAAGCATGGCATGTATAGGCTAGAAGTCGTGGGATTATTTTTTGTGATGCATATATTTAGCCATGTGAAATGGCTTGGTATGGTTATGGATATGTCATAGCTTTGGTAGAAGATATGTGATACAATATGATATATTTGATATGTTTTAGTTGGACAAAAGAAATGGCGAATGTTGGTAAGTTTTGGCAAGTTTTAGCATGAAATTGAATGATGTATAGAAAGAAATGTTTTAACAAGCTTTTGACTTATGTTTTGATATAGATTGGTAAGGCTTGTGAGTATGTATTTGATTGGAATTGATATGTCATGAGTGGTTTATGTTTTGGTTAGGAATTTGGATGAATTAGTTGTGCATATTATGCTTATTTCTTTGCTTTTAGGTTGACCCAAATTGGGGTGGCAAATTGGCTATTCAAATGGCCTATTTTTGTCCACACAAGCAGAGACACGAGCGTGTATCTCAGCCGTGTGTGACACACAGTCACGTTACATAGCCGTGTGTGACCTGGGGTAACCTACGAATTAAAGGCAGTATACGCTTCAGTTTTAACAGGCTTAGACACATGGGCGTGTTTATTGGTCATGTGTGGCGCATGGGTTGGCACACGGGTGTGTGGTCAGCCGTGTGGCCAAATCAGTAGCCTCCCTAATTTTCACATGGCCTGCCACACGGGCGAGTCTTGTGGCCGTGTGGACAAGTCAGTATGTATGCCTTTTTTCGCCACAGCTTGACATATGGGCGTCTCTAATGCCGTACACATCTTGTTCACACGGGCGTGTGACCTTTTAAAAGTTGAAAATTTTTATAAGTTTTGAAAAGTTCGCATTTTATCGATTTAGTCCTAGATGCATGGATTAGACCTTGTATGATTGGTTTAAGTTCGTAATGAATATAATGAATAGTGTTTTATTGAATTGAGATGGTAGTTAAAATCTGGTTGTTTTGATCTAAGTTATGAGTCCTGTAATGCCTCTTAACCTATCCCAGCGACAGATACGGGTTAGGGGAGTTACATTTTATTATATCAGAGATATGGTTTAGTCGGTTCTAGGACTACTATATCGTATGTGACTCTAGCTATACATGCCATATTTATGAACTGCAATAGTTTGATGAATCCTGACATTGAAATGTACTTTTACATAGCAAATGGATCCCAAAAGAGCCGTAGCGGACAATGTCAAAAGCAATGCACCTCCTCTCGCGCAAGGGACGGTGCCATCTGATTCTCGATTGGCTACGATTAGTCGTGATGGTGAGGCTAGACAAGCCTTCTATCAAATGATGAATGATTGGTTCACCCAATATATTAGAACCAATCCGGTTGTACAACAACCTCCACCCCCGGTTAATTCTCCTCAAACTCTTGTTATGCCACCAGTGAATCAGGTTCAGTTAAATAGACCACCAATCGATAAGATTAGAAAATATGGGGCTAAAGAGTTTCGAGCTACAACGAGCGATGATGCTGAAAAAGTCAAGTTTTGGCTAGAGAACACGATAAGAGTGTTTGACGAATTATCATTAAATCCTGAAGAATGCATAAAATGTGTTGTTTCCCTTTTGAGAGATACAGCGTACCATTGGTGGAAGACTTTAACATCTGTGGTTCCGAGTGAACAGGTTACTTGGGATTTCTTCCAAGCTGGAAGAAATATATCAGTCAGAGATTCATCGATCAGAAACGTAAAGAGTTTCTTGAGCTTAAACAAGGCCATATGTCTGTCATAGAATACGAATGAGAATTCGTAAAGTTAAGTCAATATGCTTGTGAATGTGTATCTATGGAAGCAATAATGTGAAAAAGATTCGAGGATGGCTTAAACGAAGATATTCGTCTGTTAGTCGGGATTCAAGAAATCAAAGAATTTTTTGTGCTTGTTGAACGAGCATGTAAAGTTGAAGATCTCGGGAAAGAGAAAAGAAAAGCTGATTTTAAAGCTAGAGAGGTACGAAAGAGATCATCAGGCAAGTCATTTCAATCTGGATCAAAGAAATTCAGAGATGATAATAGTCGTTCAAAGACTAGTGTGGGACAGACAAACAGAGATCGTTCTAGATCGCAATCGAGCTAAAAAGTTCCAGCTATGTCTGTTACCAGTGTTGGTAATACAAAGAATGAAAAACCTGAGTGTGATCAATGTTGAAGATGACATTTTGGAGACTATCGGGGAAGGAGTAATAACCAAGCTTGGTACAGTTGTGGTTCCAAGATCATTTTATAAAAGATTGCCCAGATTTGGATGAAAAACATAATGTTCAGAATTCGAGGTCGAGTGGCAATGCTTCTCATGGTAGACTTCCCAAAAATACAAGAAATGTAAGTTGTAGTCAAAAAGGAACAAAAGATACAATTGTTAGATCCAAGGCTTGTGCACCTGCTAGAGCCTATGCTATCCGAGCTCGAAGAAGCTTCATCACCTGACATGATTACGGGTACATTTACTCTTCATGATACTTATGTGATTGCTTTGATAGATCCTGGATCGACACATTCGTATTTATGCATGAAATTAGTGAACAATAAGACTTTGCCTGTTGAGTCTACTGAATTTGTAATTAGAGTTTCAAACCCCCTAGGCAGATGTGCTTTGGTTGATAAAGTCTGTAAGAATTGTCTGTTCATATTTCGAGACACTTGTTTTCTGGCTAATTTGATACTGTTACCTTTTGATGAATTTGATATAATTCTGGGTATGGATTGGTTAACTTTTCATGATGCTGTTGTGAACTGCAAACAGAAAACTATTGATTTGAGATGCAAGAATGATTAAATAGTCAGAATTGAATCTAGTGATTTGAATGGATTGCCTGCTGTAATATTTTCGATGAAAGCAATGAGTATGGTGAGAACGGGTTGTAAAGCTTATTTTGCATATGTGATTGATTAGAGAATGTCAGAAAAGAAATTTGAATCTACACCTGTTGTCTGTGAGTTCCCTGATGTGTTTTCTAAAGAACTTCTGGGACTACCTCTGGTTAGGGATGTAGAATTTGGCATTGAATTGGTACCTGGTACTACTCCGATTTCGATTGCTCCGTATAGAATGGCTCTGACCGAACTAAAAGAATTAAAGTCTCAATTGAAAGAATTGACTAATAGAGCATTTGCTAGACCGAGTTTCTCACCTTGGATGCTCCGGTTCTATTCTTGAAAAAGAAAGACAGAATGATGAGAATGTATATAGATTATCGTAAGTTGAACAAAGTGACTATCAAGAATAAGTATCCTCTACCTCGAATTGATTATTTGTTTGATCAGTTGAAAGGAGCTGTTGTGTTTTCGAAAATAGATTTGAGATCAGGCTATTATCAGTTGCAAGTGAAAGACTCAGACATTCCAAAAACTGCTTTCAAAACGAGGTACGGTCACTATGAAGTTTTAGTTATGCCTTTGAGATTGACTAACACACCTGCTATTTTTATGGATTTGATGAATAGAATTTTTAGACCGTATCTAGATCAATTTGTTGTTGTATTCATTGATGACATATTGATTTATTTACGTAATGAATTCGAACATGCCGAGCATTTAAGATTACTGCTACAGATTCTGTGAGATAAACAGTTGAATGCGAAGTTCAGTAAATGTGAATTCTGGTTGGGAGAAGTTAGTTTTCTGGGTCATATTGTATCAGCCTCTGGTATCCGAATTGATCCCAGCAAAATTTCAACTACTTTTTGGATTGGAAACCTTCGATGAATGTCTCTGAAGTCCGCAGTTTTCTTGGACTTTCTGGTTATTATAGAAGATTCGTAAAAGGTTTTTCGATGATTGTGACTCCATTGACAAAACTGCTTCAGAAAGATGTGAAATTTGTATGGTCTGAAAAGTGTCAGAACAGTTTTGATCAGTTGAAAACTTTCTTGACTGAAGCTCCGGTATTGGTACAACCCGAGTCGGGTAAAGAATTTGTGATATACAGTGATGCTTCGTTGATTTGTCTGGGATGTGTTGTATTGCAAGAAGGCAAAGTCATTGCTTATGCTTTGAGACAGTTGAAGTCGCATGAAAAGAACTATCCGACACATGATCTTGAATTAGTTGCAATTGTGTTCGCTCTAAAGATATGGCGCCACTGCTTGTTCAGTGAGAAATGTCATGTGTATTCCGATCATAAGAGTTTGAAGTAATTGATGACTCAGAAAGATCTGAATCTGCGACAAAAAAGATGGTTAGAACTACTAAAAGACTACTAAAAGAGGAAAAAGCAAATGTTGTTTCTGATGCCTTGAGTCAAAAATCATGTCTGCTTTGCGTGTGATGAATGTTCATTTGGTTCTTTCTGATGATGGTTCAGTTTTAGCTATATTGAAAGCAAGACCTTTGTTCTTACAGCAGATTATCGAAGCTCAGAAGATTGATAATGAGATTTTAGCTAAAACAGTTCAGTGTGATGTAGAGTCTGATTCAAAATTCAGAGTTGATAAAGATGATTGTTTGAGATTCTGAAATCGAATTTGTGTTCCAAGAAATTCGGAGTTAATTCAGATGATTTTGAGTGAAGCTGACAATAGTCGGTTATACGTGCATCCAGGTAGTACGAAAATGTATAATGATCTAAAACAGTATTACCAGCGGTCCGGAATGAAAAGAGATATCATTGAATTTGTTTCTAAATGTTTGATCCATCAGAAAGTTAAAGCTGAACATCAGGCGCCGAAGTGGAAATGAGAAAAAGTGACAATGGACTTTGTTTTGGGTTTACCCCTGTCTTCGAGAAAGAAAGATGCAATCTGGGTTGTAGTTGATCGATTGATGAAATTAGCTCATTTTATTCCAGTTCAATCTGATTACTCACTTGATAAATTACTTGAGTTATATATTTCCGATATTGTGAGATTGCAAGGTGTACCATCATCTATTGTATCAGATAGAGACCCGAGATTCACATCACGATTCTGTAAGAAATTACAAGATGTTCTGGGTGCTAAATTGTATTTTAGAGTGCTTTTCAGCCACAAAAGGATGGCCAATCCGATTGGATTATTTAGATACTCGAGGATATGTTAAAATGTTGCATTCTTGAATTTGAACGTACGTGGGAACAGTATTTTCCTTTGATTGAATTCGCTTATAATAACAATTTTCCTTCGAGCATTAAAATGGCACCGTATGAAGCTTTATATGGTCACAAATGCCATAGACCTTTGTATTGGACGGAACTCAGTGAAAATAAGATTCACAGGATTGATTTGATAAAAGAAACTGAACAAAAAGTAAAAGTGATTCGAGATAATTTAAATGCAGCTTCCAATCGTAAGAAATCTTATGCGAATTTGAAAAGAAAAGACATTGAGTTTGAGATTGGTGAAGAAGTGTTTTTGAAGGTGTCTTCGTGAAGAAAGTACTCCGGTTCGGTAGAAAAGGCAAATTGAGTCCGAGGTTCATTGGGCCGTATGAGATTACCGAACGTATCGGGCCGGTAGCATATAGATTTTTGTTGCCACCGGAGCTAGAAAAGATTCATGATGTGTTTCATGTATCGATGTTGCAACGATACAAATCCGATCCTTCGCATGTGATTTCTCCGTCTGAGACTGAAATTCAGCCTGATATGACTTATGAAAAAGAGTCGATCCGTATCTTACCTCTTGAAGTTAAAAAATTGCAAAATAAGAAAATTTTGTTAGTAAAAGTGATGTGGCATCGACACGGTATCGAAGAGGTCACGTAGGAGCCTAAAGATGCTATAAGACAGCATTATCCGAATCTGTTTAACAGTAAGATTTTTGGGCACGAAAATCCCTAAAGGGGGAGAATTGTAACAGTCCGGTTTAGACCCTAGTTGGAATAGTGGTTTCGGGACCACAAATTTGAGTTAGAAAAATACTTTAAATATTATTTTCTGTGTTTACAGTGTGTGGCTAAGCATGTGTGAAAGTTTTGTATGAAAAATTTATCGTTTGTTTGCCCTATCTGATAAAAGGACCTAATCGCGTAAAATGTAAAAGTGTTTTGCTATTTTTTAAAAGTTTCTTTTGATACAACTTATTGATTATGAGGTCCTTATGTTGTTAATATGCCATTTATGTTGAAAGTGGACTAAAATGGCCTTATATGTTAATCTTTTAAATGTTTATTAATCATGGGAAAAATGGTAATTTTTGTATAATTAAGTATTTAATAAAAGAAAACACGAAAGTGGTGTTATATTCATCCTTGTTCTACCGAAAATATAAGAAAATAATAGGGTTCTTGAGCTTTGAATCTTCGGCCATGATAAATCTTGATTAAAGGTTCGTTTTTGTTCAATTTTTGATAATTTTTGCATTTTTGTGATCGTTGCTTACTAATCTATCAAGCCCATGTCTCAATTTTTGATTTTGTTGATGATTTTGAAATATGCCATTGATACTTTAGTGAGCTTTTTGGTGATAGTTGATGAAAAATGAAAGATACATATTTGATAAGTATGTTTTGTCTTTGGATTTTTTGATGATTTTGAGTAAAATGGGCTAAATTGTAAAAGTTGCAAATTGAGGGACTAAAATGTGAAATAAATGAAATGTGTGGACTTGTATGAGTGCTATGAATATTCGTCTAAGCATGAGTATATGCAAATTATGTGTATTTTGTGATTTTGTGAATTAGGGAATAAAGTGTCAAAATGTGAAAATGTGGGGGTTAAATTGTGAAATGCCCTAAATGAATGTTTATGGATTGATTTGAATCATTTGGTGAATAAAAGGGTTAATTTTGAATATATATAAATCATGAAAAGAGGAATTCAAATTTAGACCGAGAGAAGTCAAAGGTTATAGAGTAGGCAATCCAAGTCGACAATTCTGAGTATGAGGTAAGTTCGTACGTAAAATATGATGTTATAAGTATGTTTTGATGCTTTGTTTATACATAGATTGTGCATACATTTAGTTTGGATGAATACAAAGATAAATCAATGGTATTTGGCACTAAGTGTGCGATTTAAACTAGCTTCGGCTATATGAGACACTAAGTGTGCGATACCGAGATAGCTTCAGTCAATTGAGAAAGCACTAAGTGCGCGAAATTATTATAGCTTCAGCTAATCTTTAAATCACTAAGCGTGCAGATTTTTAAAGCATTGGTAATCTTCGGAAAGTCTTAAGATATCTGAACAAGAGGTGAGAATGAAAATGAATGAATACAGGAATGTTTAGGTAAGTATAATACCTATGTTGTAAATGGTATTATGCATATAAAGTTTATTGAATTGGTGTAAACATATGGATGATGTTGTCATGAATTTGATAGATGAGTTGAGAATTTAAAAGTACTTATGTGTTGATGTTTCATATTTTATATACTGTTGAAAGCTTTTGAAAGCTTACTTTGTGTGTGTTTGCATTGTTTTATAGATATCGAAGCTACTGTGAGCTTGGGGATCATCAAGGATCATCACCACACTATCGAACCTTATTTTGGTACGTTGAAAATGTATACATTAAAGTATGGCATGTATAGGCTAGAAGTTGTGGGATTATGTTTTGTGATGTATATATTTAGCCATGTGATATGGCTTGGTATGGTTGTGGATATGTGATGGTTTTGGTATAAGATATGTGATGCAATATGATATATTTGATATATTTTACTTGGACAAAAGAAATGGTAAATGTTGGTAAGTTTTGGCAAGTTTTAGCATGAAATTGAATGATGTATAGAAAGAAATGTTTTGACAAGCTTTTGACTTATGTTTTGATATAGATTGGTAAGGCTTATGAGTATGTATTTGATTGGAATTGATATGTAATGAGTGGTTTATGTTTTGGTTAGGAATTTGGATGAATTAGTTTTGCATATTATGCTTATTTCTTTGCTTATAGGTTTACTGAAATTCATTATTCAAATGGCCTATTTTTGTCGACACGGGCAGAGACACGGGCATGTGTCTCAGCCGTGTGCGACACACGGTCACGTTACATAGCCGTGTGTCCCCTAGGGTACCCTACGAATTAAAGGTAGTATACCCTTCAATTTTGACACGGCCTAGACACACGGGCGTGTCTATTGGTCGTGTGCGGCTCACAGGTTGGCACACGGGCGTGTGGTCAACCCTGTAGCCAAGTCAATAGCCTCTCTAATTTTCACACGGCCTGGCACACGGGTGTGTCTTGTGGCCATGTAGACAACTCAGTATTATGTCCTATTTCTCCACGGCTTAGACACATGCGAGTGTCTAATGCCATGTGAGGCACACGGCCTATTCACTCGGGCGTGTGACCTTTTAAAAGTTGAAAATTTTTATAGGTTCTGAAAAGTTCACATGTTATCGATTTAGTCCTAGATGCATGGATTAGACCTTGTATGATTGGTTTAAATTCGTAATGAACATGAATGAGTGGTATTTTATTAATTGAGATGGTATTTGATATTTGGTTGTTTTGATCTAAGTTATGAGTCCGGTAATTCCTCTTAAACTATTCCGGCGACGGATACAAGTTAGGGGTGTTACAAAAGCGAAGTTTACATCTCGATCAGGGAAAGAATAAAGTATTGGACTAATCGAATCATTTCGTCATTTTTGTGAATCGAGATAAGTTCGTATGTTAATAAGAATTAATATAATTGTGTTTTAAATGCTTTATTATTGAATTAATTATGAATACGACTTACGGATATGCTAGATGAAGATTCGACAATTGGACATCTCAGTTGAACTTAGGAATAGATTAGGATACGAATGAAATGTCATTAGGGGTTATGTGTGTGGGTGCTGGTCAGTACGTCCTACCAGTGGCTGAGTTTTTTAGCATGAGTTACGGATTCTCATCAGCTTGTGTGAGCTATACCGTGTAGTTGCGTCATGATCGTCAGCTTGTGTGAGTAGACCCATTGATAGCTTGAAAGTGAGCTTTATATGATATATGAGATTGAGATAGCTTTGGGTATGCATTGGCACTTAGGGTGCGAGATTCCCGAGTATCCGATATTATTCCAAATGGTTCAATGGGTATATCAAGGATATGGACGAGTATGTGATAGGTTTGTGGATTAATATGAGTTATGTTACCATATGTTAATTGCTTAAATTTTGTATATATATGCTAAGTTTTACTTTAAGCATACGAGCTTACTAAGTTTTATAGCTTGCTTTATTTGCTTCTCCGTGTTTTATAGTGAACATTGAAGCTTGCTCGAATTTCGGAGTTATTGGAGATCCCTTCACACTATCAAGCTATCATATTGGTACTTTTGAACTTATGTATTTGTTTATATGGCATGTATAAGAGTTATTGTTATATGATATAAGTGTTGGTAATTGATATAGTCATTTAATTTGGCTTGTAAATGATGAATGTTTGGTTAAGTGTATAGCCATGTGATTTGCTTATTTTGGTATATTTTATGATGCATATTTATGTGCAAATGGCTTTTTATTATGTGGTTGATAATAGTTATGTAATACTTGTTGTGTATTGATATTTTGGGTATCAAATAGTTGAAAGTTGAGATTAGTATGCTTGTGGTTTAGTCAAAATAGTGCATAATTGAAAGTGACCAATTAGGTGATTTCAGAGTGTGAAATTGGTATGAATTGAATGGCTTATTGTGATATTTGACTGTCTTGTGGTTGTTGCTAAGGAATTAGCATGAATTAGGCTTGGTTGAGATTGGTTTGATAGCCTATTTGTGCAACATTATATGCCATTTGATTTGTGTAGGTTAATGCAAATTTGGTTGAGCAAGATGGCTTGGTAAATAGCGTATTTTTGTCCACACGAGCAGAGATGGGCATGTGTCTCAGCCGTGTCTGATACATGGTCAGGTGACACGGCTATGTGTCTCTTGGTGTTTAATTAGAAACCAAGTTAGGGTGCTCCACGTGGCTCAGCACACGGTCGTATGACTTGGCCGTGTGGCATAAGCTAGTATACCCTACACATTTGGGATGACCTAACACATGACCTGGCACACGGGCTTGTAAGGCCATTTTGAAGGGCACGTGGGCTAGTCACACAGGTGTGTGGTTGGCTGTGTGACCCAAGTCAGAGAGTTACACGGGCTGGGACACGGCCATGTGATCCCATTTTGAATGTCCACACGGCCTATGACATGTCTCACACGGCCGAACCACACAGGCATATGTCCCCTGTATTTTGTAAGATTTTATATGTTTTTAAAAAAAATTCTTGAGTTATCGATTTAGTCTTGAACTACTTCTAATGCATGATTTGGGCCTCGTAGGCTCATATTAGGGACAATGTGATTGATTGTCAATGACTTTATTTGGAAATGGAAAATGTATGTGAAATGTGTGCTTATTTAGGAAATAAATCTGGTAATGCTCCGTAATCATATTCTGGTGATTCTAACAGTAACGTAGTGTTTGTGAGTCTAGCTATACATGCCATATATAATGTAGCGTATATGAGTGTAGCTATAAATGCCATATATAACCTGTGACATAGTGATATCCCCTAACAGTTTTAAGATCGTGTTTTAATATAGCTTTGGATCCTAATCAAGCAGTAGCTAATGATGTTGAAAGTAATGCGCCAGCCTCTATTCACAGAGTAGCGTAGTCTAAGTCGAGACCCGTATCTGGGAGTCAGGGAGGTGAGGCTAAAGATGCCTTCTTCCAAATGATGATCGACTGGTTCACTAAGTTTGTTCGAACAAATCTGACTGCTCAGCAACCTCTTCCACCACCTATTCCCTAACCGGTCCCCATAACTCCTCAAGGTTTGGAACCTTTACCTTCAAGTAAGCTGCCTGTTGATTAAATCTGAAAATATGGGGCTGAAGAGATTAGAGATATAGTTGATGATTATCCTGAGAGAGCCGAGTTTTGGCTTGAGAATATGATTCGGGTATTTGATGAATTATCTTGCACACCATCTGAATATGTTAATTGTGCCATATCACTTCTGAGAGATACTACATATCAATCGCAGAACATTTTAATATCTGTAGTACCAAGAGAAAGAGTCACGTGGGAATTCTTTCAAACATATTTCAGAAAGAAATACATAAGCCAACAGTTTATCGACCAAAAACAAAAAGAATTTCTAGAGTTGAAACAGGGTCAAATGTCAATGGCCGAGTGCGAGGGAGAATTTGTGAGACTCAGTAAATATGCTAAAGAATGCGTATCCACTGAGGCAATTATATGTAAGCGATTCGAAGACGGGTTGAACGAAGACATTAGACTTCTAGTCGGGATTCTTGAATTGAAAGAATTTGTTGTGTTAGTCGACAGAGCTTGTAAAGTCAAAGACTTGGAAAAGAAAAGAGAAAATTTGATTCTGAGGCTAGAGATTCGAGAAAGAGGTCAATGAGTAAACCCTATCGCTCTTCGTCAAGGAAATCATGGGATTCGTATAATCGTTCTATAGTTTTAGTGTGGTATTCTAATAGAGATCGTGGGAATCAATACACGAGTCCTAAAACTCAAGCCACCTCAGTATCGAGCGTTGGTAGTGTTAGGACCAACAAACCCGTGTGTCAACACTGTGGAAGACAACATTTTGGAGATTGTTGGATGAATAACAAAGCATGTTTCCTATGTGGCTCGCAAGATCACTTTATTCGGGATTGTCCTGAGTTACCCGAGAAAGACAAATATCAGAATGCAAGACTGAGTAATATAGCTGCTAGAGGGAGACCACCTTGAATTACGAGAAATATGACTAGTAGAAAAGGTGCAACAAAAGATTATGTTGTGAGACTGAGGCAAGAGCAATACCAAGAGCTTACTCTATTCGTGCTTTCAAAGATGCGTCATCACCAGATGTTATCACCGGAACATTTTCTCTATATGACACTAATGTAATTGCCTTGCTTGATCCTAGATCGACTGATTCATATATCTGTATGAATTTAGTTTCCAGAAAGAGTTTACCTGTTGAGTATATCGAATTTGTGATTAAAGTATCGAACCCCTTAGGCAAGTATGTCCTAGTTGATAAAGTTTGCAAGAATTGTCCTTTGATGACTCGGGGTTACTATTTTTCAGCTGATTTAATGCTTTTACTATTTGATGAATTCGATGTGATTTTTGGTATGGATTGGTTGACTCTACATGATCTTGTTGTGAACTGTAGACGAAAGACTATTGAATTGAATTCTCAGAATAGTGAAATTCTTCGAATTGAATCCGATGATTCGAATGGGTTGCCTATACTAATATCGTCTATGTTAGCAAAGAAATATGTGAGAAAGGGTTGCAATGCTTACCTTGCGTATGTATTGGATACAAAAGTGTCTGAATCGAAAATAGAATTAGTGCCAGTGGTTTGTTAATATCTGGATGTGTTTCCAGAAGAGTTACTAGGTTGCCACCGATCAGAGAAGTTGAGTTTGCTATTGAATTAGTACTGGAAACATCACCAATATCAATAACACTGTATAGAATGGCTCCTACAGAATTGAAAGAGTTGAAAGCTCAGTTGCAAGAATTAACAGATAGAGGTTTTGGGTGACCTAGTTTTTCACCCTAGGGTACACCAGCTCTGTTCACAAAGAAGAAAATAGATTGATGAGACTGTGTATCGACTATCGTCAGCTTAAAAAGGTTACAATTAAAAAAAAGTTTCCTTTGCCGAGTATTGATGATTTGTTCAATCATTTGAAAGGAGCAACCATATTTTTAAAAGATTGATCTGAGATCTGGCTATTATCAAATGCGAGTTAAAAGATTCAGATGTATCAAAGACTGCATTAAGAACAAGGTATGGGCATTCTGAATTTCTTATTATGCGATTCAGATTAACTAATACTCCTACAGTATTTATGGCTTCGATGAATCTAATCTTTAGACCGTAATTGGACAGATTTTTTGTTGTATTCATTGATGACATTCTGATCTATTCCCGAGATGAATCTGAGCATGCTGAACACTTGAGGATTGTATTAGAAACCTTGAAAGATAAGAAATTGTTTGATAAATTCAACAAATGAAAGTTTTGGCTCCGAGGTTGGATTTTTGGGGCATACTATTTCAGTAGAAAGTATATGAGTTGATCCATGATAGATTTTAGTAGTTGTTGACTGGAAACCACCAAGAAAAGTGTCCGAAGTTAGAATTTTTCTGGGATTAGCTGGCTACTATCGATGTTTTGTAAAAAGGTTGTCAATGATTGCTACACCTATGGCTCGATTGCTAGAGAAAGATGTGAAGTTTGAATAGTCCGAGAAATGCCAACAGAATTTTGAAAAGTTGAAAGCATTGTTAACTGAGGCACCCGTTTTAGTTCAACCTGAGTCAGATAAAGAGTTTCTGATTTTTAGTGACCCGTCATTAAATGGTTTGGGATGTGTTTTGATGCAAGTGGGCAAAGTGATAGCATATGTTTCCAGACAGTTAAAGCCTCATGAAAAGAATAATCAGACGCACGATTTAGAGTTGGCTGCTACTATTTTCGCATTGAAAATTTGGCGACATTATTTATTCGGTGAGGAGTGCCACATCTTTACTGACTACAAGAGTTTAAAGTATCTAATGTCTCAGGAAGATTTGAATTTGCAGCAACAAAGATGGCTCGAGTTGTTGAAAGACTATGAGTTAGTGATAGATTATCCTCTGGGGAAAGCAAATGTAGTCGCGGATGCTCTGAGTAGAAAACCTTTGTTTACTTTGCGGACGATGAACACACAGTTAACTTTGTCTGATGATGGTTCGATTTTAGCTGAGCTAAAAGCTAAACCGTTATTTCTTCAGCAAATTTGTGAGGCTCAAAATTATGATAACGAATTGCAAGCTAAAAGAGTACAATGTGAGTCGACTACTGATTAGACTATCAAATCAGATCTAATGATTGTTTAATGTTCCGAGATAGAATTTGTGTACCAAAGAATCCTGAGCTTATTCAGAAAATTTTACACGAAGCACATAGTGGTTTTTTATCTATTCATTCGGGGAGTACTAAGATGTATAATGATTTGAAACAGTTGTACAAGTGGTCGAGAATGAGATGAGAGATTTTAAAGTTTGTGTCGAGATGTTTGGTTTGTCAACAAGTCAAAGCCGAACATCAAGTGCCTTCGGGACTACTACAACCAGTGATGATACCAGAGTGGAAATGGGATAGAATTATGATGGATTTCATATCGGGATTACCTCTATCTCTGAAAAAGAAAGATGTTATCTGGGTTGTTGTTGCTAAACTGATGAAATCTCCACATTTCATTTCGGTACGTGCATATTTTTCGCTCGATAGATTAGCTGAATTGTACATATTTGGGATTGTTAGATTGCACGAAGTACCATTTTCTATTATTTCAGATAGAGATCCAAGGTTTATGTCGTGATTTTGGAAGAAATTACAAGCAGTTTTGGGTACGCGACTGCACTTTAGTACTGCATTTCATCCTCAAACCGATGGTTAGTCTGAAAGAGTGATACAAGTTATCGAAGATATGCTTCATTGCTATGTTTTGTAGTTTGAAGACAACTGGGAAAAATATTTACTATTGGTTGAATTCGCATATAACAACAATTTTCAATTGAGCATAAAGATGGCAACGTATGAAGCTTTGTATGGTCGTAAATATTGAACTCCTCTGTACTAGACCGAGCTTAGTGAGAAAAAGATACACGGGGTTGATTTGATCAGAAAGACCGAAGAGAAAGTGAAAGTAATCCGTGATAGTTTGAAAGCATCTTCAGATTGATAAAAATCATATTCGGATTTGAAACGTAAAGACAATAAATTTCAAATTGGTGACAGAGTATTTCTAAAAGTATCTCCGTGGAAAAAGATTATTTGATTTGCCCACAAACGAAAATTGAGTCTATGATTTATCGGACCGTATAAGATTATTGAGAAAATAGGGCCAGTGGCATGTCGGCTAGCTTTATCATCAGAATTAGAAAAGATCCATAAAGTGTTTCATGTGTCGATCTTACACTAATATAGATCAGATTCGTCACATGCAATTTCTCAAACAGAGATTGAAATTCAGCTTGATATAACGTATAGCGAAGAACCGATCAAAATTTTAGCTCGAGAGGTTAAAGAGTTAAGAAACAATAGGATAGCTTTAGTGAAAGTACTTTGGCAATGTCATGGTGTCGAAGAAGCCATGTGGGAACCCGAGGAAGCTATGAGAAAACAATGCCATAACCTATTTTCTGGTAAGATTTTTGAGGACTAATATTCCTAAGGAGGAGAGTTGTAACAGCTCGTTTTTAGTCAATTCGAAATAGTGGTTTCGAGACCACAAATATGAGGTTGAAATAATTATTATTATTTTAATGTCTACAGTATGTTAGTATGATTGTGTAAAAATTTCGTTAAGAAATTTTATCATTTGAGTGCTCAATTTGATAAAAAAGACTAAATCACATAAAGTTTAAAACTTGAGTTCTATTAGCTAAAGGTGTCTAATAGCTATAGAAACTTAAAGTGGAGGTCCTTATGTGGTAAATAGCCCATTAATATGTTAGTGGATGATAAGGGATTGGCAATTTTGTAATTTGAATTAATTATAAAGGTTAATTAAGTAAATAGGTAATTAATTGATATATTAATAAAACAAAAGCCATTTTATTTCATTCATCTTCTTCCTAGCCAAAATTTGAAGAAGGAAGAACACAATTAGGGTTTTCAAACATTCGGCTCAATCTCTAGCTTGCATGTAAGTGATTTTGACTCGATTTTTAATGATTTCTATGTTTTCAAAGTTGTTTTAGCTTAATATAGCTAGCCTAGGGAATAATTTGCAAAATTGTTAAAGGTTTAAGGTTTTACCATTGATGAACATGTGTGTATTTTGATGTTTGATGGTAGAAAATGAATGGTTGTTGTTAAATAAACAATTTGTTAAATGATTTTTGATAAAATTGTCAATTAGGGATTTATTTGTGAAAAATGAAAAATATTGTGGTAAATGTGTGAAATAATAAAGAATACGAGCTGCTTTGATAATAAGGGAAATTCAACTAGCATGGGTAGGGACCTAATTGCATGAATTTGTATTTTTATGAGCTACGGACTAAATTGTAAAGATGTTGAAATATTAGGGGAAAAAGTGTAATTTTTCCATAATATGCTTTTTGGGCTAAATTGAGTAGAATGTTAATTAAATAAATTAAATTTGATTACATATAGATCAAGAAAAGGGAAGTTCGGATCTAGCTCAGGGAAAGAATAAAGTATTGGACTAATCGATTAATTTCATCGTTTTTGTGAATCGAAGTAAGTTCGTATGTTAATAAGCATTTATATAATTGTGTTTTAAATGCTTTATTATTGAATTAATTGTGAATATGACCTTACGGATATGTTCGACGAAGATTCGGCAATTGGAAATCCCGATTGAACCTTAGCAATAGATTAGGATACGAATGCCATGTCATTAGGGGTTATATGTTTGGGTGCTGGTCCGTACGTCCTACCAGTGGCTGAGTTTTCCAGCATGTGTTGCGGATTCCTGTCAAGCAGCACCGTGTAGCTATGTCATGATCGTCAGCTTTATGAGCAGACCCGTTGATAGCTCGAGAGTGAGCATTATATGAGATATGAGATTGAGATAGCGTCAGCTATGTATTGGCACTTAGGGTGTGAGATTCCCAAGCATCTGATATTATTCCAAATGGTTCAACGGGTATATCAAGGATATGGATGATTATAAGATTGATACAAGTCACTACAAGTATGTACATGAACCATAAAAGCATTGAAATGAAGAAACTTGTGAATTACATATCCAACCTTGTGAATGAATATGTGATAGTTTTGTGGATCAATATGAGTTATGTTACAATATGTTAATTGCTTAAATTGTGTATATAAATGGTAAGTTTTACTTTAAGCATACGAGTTTACTAAGCTTTATAACTTACACTGTTTACTTCTCCGTGTGTTATAGTGAATATCGAAGCTTGCTCAGATTTGGGAGTCGTTAGAGATCCCGTCACACTATCAAGCTATCATATTGATACTTTTGAACTTATGTATTTGGTTATATGGCATGTATAGGAGTTATGGTTATATGGTATAAATGTTGGTAATGGATATAGTCATTTGATTTGGCTTGTAAATGATGAATGTTTGGTTAAGTGTATAGCCATGTGATTTGGCTTGTTTTGGTATATTTTGTGATGCATATATATGTGCAAATGGCTATTTGTTATGTGTTTGATAATATTTATGTAATGCTTGTTGTGTATTGATATTTTGGGTATCAAATAGTTGAAAGTTGAGATTAGTATGCTTGTGGTTTAGGCAAAATAGTGCATAATTGAAAGTGACCAATTAGGTGATTTGAGAATGTGAAATTGGTATGAATTGAATGGCTTATTGTGATATTTGGGTGTCTTGTGGTTGTTGATATGGAATTAGCATGAATTAGGCTTGGTTTAGATTGGTTTGATAGCCTACTTATGCCATGTTATATGCCATTTGATTTGTGTAGGTGAATGAAAACTTGGGTGAGCAAGATGGCTTGGTAAATAGCCGATTTTTGTCCACACGGGCATGTGTCTCAGCCGTGTGTGACACAAGGTCAGGTGACACGACCGTGTATCCCCTGGTGTTTAATTAGAAACTAAGTCATTATGCTCCATACGGCCTAGCACATGGGCAAGTGACTTAGCCATGTGGCATAAGTCAGTATACCCTACGCTTTTGGCACGACCTAGCACACGGCCTGGCACACGGGCATGTGAGGAAATTTCAAATGGCACATGGGCTGGTCACACAGACGTGTGGTTGGCTGTGTGACCCAAGTCAGAGAGTTACACGAGGTCAGACACGAGTTAGGACATGGCCTTGTGATCCTATTTCGAATGTCCACACGGCCTATGACACGGGCTTGCCTTTGGCCATGTGAGACACACGGCCAGACCATGTGGGCGTGTAACACCCCTAACCCGTATCTGTCGCCAGATTAACGTTATGAGGTATTACCGATTAAACTATTATTCATACAAATGTTAAATAAAAATTTCAAATCAAAATTCAAATCACATATAAGCTTATAACTCAATTCAATATCAAATCTTAGAAGAAATTTAAGACACATAATACATCACAAATAATGCATAATCTAAAATGTATGTACAATTTAAATATTTACTTCATACACGAAACATGGAACATATCTATGGCTTCATTATTAATCATTTGGCTTGATGTATACATATGTCACGTGTATGCATAGGTTGCATTAAATGAAATACATTTCATTACTTTTTTGTTATTCTATTAATATGGCATTACTACTTAAATTATTATGTTATTCATAAGTAAGGCAATCTAATTCACTTTCTAATTACTTATAAACGTATATGTAGTTGTAACTGAACATGACCAAATAAACTATAAGGCAACTTAAAATTTCAAATTGATGAATCATCATCACATAAAGGACGCAACATTTATTACCAAGCTCAAACACCTTTTTTTTTTTAACCATTTAGCATAAATCTCTCAAAGAACACTAATGGTAATTTAATATTATATCATGCAAAAATTCATTAAATAATCAAACTGGCAATAAATTGCAAATAACAATCCTTGCACACACTTGATTTATACACGCATGTCAAATAATTAATCAAAACAATTTGAACATGTATTTAATACCAGTTACCTATCATCACCGAATGGTAGTACTCAAATCTAGGTTTACTAATAATTATGCCATGCATTTACGAATCTAAACCCAAGCATAACAGTAAATTCACATATATATATATTTTACCTTAACTCAAACATACTCAAATTAATATAATAAGCTTATGATCGAATTTATCATATCACTTACTAAATTATAATCCAACTTTGATACACAATCACGTAACATCACTTATAAATGTTTATAAGTTGCGGCACATTTCTCCATACCTCATGCACAGTCATTATCCTAATTCAACATTTCAACACGTAACTCATACTATATCCATCCATGGCACACAGCATATGAGTCAAAATGAACTTATATCATCATCAATCTAAAACCGTACACAAGAAGAGTAACGACCACAACCCAAGCGCAATCAAAACCAACTTACGGATTTTAGCCATTTTTGCATGGCTTGTATATACATTCATTTTGAAAATATTTAACTCCAAAACCAGCCTATACATGCCATAATTCAAGTTTAGTTCAAGGTACCACAGCTGTAGATAGTGTGATGATCTTGACTATCGATCCCCGAACTTGTAGCTTGACTTCAAAATCTATAAAACAAAATAGACATAACACAAAGAGTAAGCTCTCGGAGCTTAGTAAGTCATAAGCAATTCAACAACTCAATGATTCATTCAACTTGACTAATTTAAACTAGAATTATCACATCAATTTACATTCACTTCCAGGCACGAATACATCCATATAACTTATATATAATCACATACATTTATATACAATCATATATTCACTTTGTCCGAACGCTTGCAAGATCAAAATTTACAAATCATTATCTAGTTTTCAAGGCCGAATAATCACTAGGTTCTTAGTTCATATATTCTTACATACGCAAACTCAAAGATCATAGTATAATCTTATGTACTTATATTATTCACATGACCGAATGCACATAAGTTCTCATATACAAAATTTACACATATTCAACAATGTGCAATAGGTCAATTACACTTACCTTATTTTTCTTAATTATTGGTCTAACTCATACCTGGCCATTTAGCTCGAATCATAACTTCCGTACACGATTACCTTTGCCGGATGAACCATTCAGAATCAGATAGGACACTCGGATTATCACATATATCGTACAATGCCAACATCCCAGACGTTGTCTTACATGTATCCACATACTGCTGCCAATGTCCCAAACAGGGTCTTACTCGTAAGCACATATCGAAAACAAAAATCGATGCCATGGGCTTACTCGCACACATATATCAGAATCCTATGTCATGACATATGCATCCTAGCTATTCCTAAGGTTCATACGGGGCTTTCGAACGTTGTAACTCGGTCGAATCGAATTTGGAAACGAAGTAACCAAGCCTTTCCATATTCGGCTATATCAAATATAAACTTCAACATTTCATAACAGCATGTATATTTAATATTTAACTACAATTAAACACGTCTATTTGCTTATAAACTTACCTCGGACATCGTAGTTCAGGACGGGGCTGGTAATCGACAACTTTCGTTTTTTCTCGGTCCAAATCCGATTTCTTTGGTTCTTGATCTAAACATATTCAAATTAATCTCATTCAAACATATTTTCATTCAATTTAGTCCAAAAACACATAAATGGGAAAATTACCATTTTACCCCTGACATTTACAATTTTTACAATTTAGTCCCTATTACACAAAACACAAAGTACACCAAATTTCCCTATACTTATGATGGGCTGAATTTTACCCACTCACAAACAAGTCCATATATTCAATTTATTTCATATTTTAGTCCCTCAAATTATTATTTTTGCAATTTAGTCCTAATTACTCAAAATCATCAAAAACTCCAACACAAAATATGTTAATCTAAAATATATCTTTCATTTTACATCATCAAACAACAAATATCACAAGCTATCAATAATGGCACAACTCAAAATATTCATCAAAATCAAAAATTCAAGCATGGGTTTTGTAGTACTCGAAGCAACGATCTTGAAAACGTAAAAATTATCAAAAACTGAGCTGAACACTTACCTTAATCTAGCTTGAACAAGGCCGAACCCTACTTTGTTTTCTTTCTTTTTCTTTGTTTTAGTTTCGGTGCAAAGATGAAGAAAATAACATGAATATGGCTTATTATTTTATGATATAATAACATATATTAATTTATTATTATTTTACCTTTTTTAACCTTGGTTAATAAATTATAAAATCACTTATATTATGCCCACTACCATCGAACATTATATATAATGGGCTAATTTCATCATAAATACTCCCACTTAGAAAGCCATTAACAAATAAACCCTTTACAAAATAAACTACCCACTTTTTAATTTACGCGATTAAGTCATTTTATTTAATCGGACACCTAAACGAGTAAATTAAATCACGAAAATTTCACAGATATAAATTCATACAAAATAAACACAGAAAATAATTTTTAAATATTTTTCTGACTCAAATTTTTAGTCCTAAAACCATCGTTCCGATTAGCATCTAAATTGGGCTGTTATAGGGTGTGTGTCCCCTATATTTTGTAAAATTTTCTATGTTTTCAAAAAAATTTCTTGAGTTATCAGTTTAGTCCTGAACCACTTCTAATGCATGATCTGGGCCCCGTAGGCTCGTATTAGGGACAATGTAATTGATTATGAATGATTTTATTTGGAAATGGAAAATGTTTGTGAAATGTATGCTTATTTATGAAATAAATTCGGTTATGCTCTGTAATTGTAACAACCTATTTTTTGTCAAATCAGAATAGTGATTTGGGCCAATAAATTCGATGTCAAAATAATTATTTTCTTATTATTTTAGTGATTTAACGTATGATACTATGTTTCTGTGAAATTTTTGTTAAAAAATTTTATCGTTTGAATGTTTAATTTGATAAAAAATACTAAATCGCGTAAAGTGTAAAAGTAATGTTCTAATAGTTTAAAGTATTAAACGGCTATGAAGTCAAACTGTGGAGGTCATTATGTAGTAAATATGCCATTGTTAATATGAGTGGACATTTATGGGCATGCATTAAGTGATTTTTAAGGTTAAATTTGTAATTTGGTTATTAAAGATTAATTGAATAAAACAAAACCATTTTATCATCTTTTATCATCTTTCTCAACCGAAATTTTTAAGAGAAGAAAAGCCATAGTTAGGTTTTCATTTGGCCATGCTCTCTATGCTCAATTAGGTACGACTTTTGTTCCATTTTTAATGATTTTTCTGTTTTTGAGATTGTTGCAACTTAATCTAGCTAGCCAAGGGACTAATTTGCAAAACTTTTAAACGTTTAGGGTTTTGCCATTGATGAATGAGCATGTATTTGGATGTTTAATAGTAGAAATTGCATGCTTGTTGATAGATAAACAAAATTTGTTAAGTGATTTTTTTAGTAAAATGTCCAAATTGGGATTAAATTGTGAAATGTGTAAAATTCATGGTTAATTTGTAAAATAAATGAAAAATGTGGGTTGCTAAGGACCTAATTGAAATTTGGCTGGCATGGGTTAGGTTGAATTGCATGAATTTTTATTTTTATGAGAGAAGGACTAAATTGTAAAAATGTTGAAATATTATGGGCTAAAGTGTAAAGTTACCTTAATTTATATTTTGGACTAAATTGAATAGAGTGATAATTAAATAAGTTAATTTTGATTATATTTAGATCAGGAAAAGCAAAATATAGATTTAGATCGGGGAAAGAACAAGGCTTTGGACTAATTGACTCGTTTCGTCGTTTTTGCATTCAAGGTAAGTTTGTATGTAATAAGCATTATTATATTTGTATTTTAAATACTTTGATATTGCATAAATTGTGAATACGACCTTGCAGACATATTCAATGATGATCCAACAAACGAGAAATCTCCATTAAACCTTACAAATAGATTAGGATACAAATGCATGTCATTAGAGGTTATGTGATTGGGTGCTGGTTCGAACGTCCTATCGGTGGCTGAGTTTTCCAGCATGTGTTTCGAATTCTCGTCAGCTTGTGTAAGCAGACCCGTTGATAGCTCAAGAGTAAGCATTGTATGTGATATGAGATTGACATCGTTTCAGCTATATATGTGATACTAAGGGTGCGACTTCCCGGGTATCCGATAGTATTCCAAATGGTTCAATGGGTATATCAAAGATGTGGATGATTATGATATTGATACGTCATAGTATAGGTATGTACATGAACTGTATAAGCTTTGAATCGAAGAAACTTGTGAATTTCACATTTAATCTTATGAATGAATATGTGAAAGGTTTGTGGATTAATTTTAATTGAATGTTGATATATTCAATTGTTCAAATTTTGCACTTATGGTAAATTGAGTTTATTATTATACGAACTTACTAAGCTTTATAGCTTACTCTGTGTACTTGTACTTATTTTATAGTGAAATCAAAGCTAGCTCGGATTCGGGAATCAAAGACCTCATCACACTATCAAACTATCACTTTGGTACTTTTGACTCTATATATTTTGGTTATATGGCATGTATAGGAGTTATGGTCATTTTGGTAATGGATTTTCCCATTTGAGTTTGCTTATAATTGATGAATGGTGTGTTATGTATTTAGCCATGTGATTTGGCTTATATTTGGCTTGTTTTGCTCATGTGTATATATGTGTAACTGCCCTTTTGATGTGTGGATGATTATTGATAGGAAATGCTTGTTACGAAAAGGTATTATGGATACCAAATGGTTGAGATTTGATTATTGGTATGGTAGTGAATCTAGGCAAAATAATGCATATTTGAAAGTGATTATATTGATGAATAGAGAATGTGATTTTTGTATGAAATTGAATGGCATATTGTGGTATTTGTGTGCCTTGTATTTCATGGTATTGAATTATATATTTCTTAGTATGGAAATAGCATAAATTAGGCTTGGTTGAGATTGGTTGAATGCCTATTTATGTCTTGTTTTGGTGTCATTTTGTTTGGTGTAGTTGTATACAAATTTCGGTGGCAAAATGGCTTGGCAAATAGCCTATTTTTGTCCATATGGGCAGAGACACGGGTATATGTCTCACCCATTTATGACACATGGTTACGTTACACTGTCGTGTATCCCCTGGTGTTGAATTGAAACCATGTCAGTATGCTCACACGGCCCAGCACATGGGCGTGTGACTTGGCCGTGTGGTATAAGTCAGTATACCCTACAGGTTTGGCACGGCCTAGCACATGGCCTCGCATATGGGCATGTATGGCCATTTTAAAGGGCACACAGGATAGCCACATGGTTGTGTGTGTTGGCTGTGTGATCGTAGTCAGAGAGTTACATGGGGTAGGACACAGACTGGGACATGGCCATGTGATCCATTTCAAATGTCCACACAGCCTGTGACACAAGCGTGTCTTTGGCCGTGTGAGACACACGGCAAGGCCAGACGAGCGTGTGACCCTTATATTTTGTAGAAAATTTTTAAGTGTTCCAAAATTATCCTGAGTTGTTGGTTTCATCCCGAACCACTTCAAATGCATGTTTAGGGCCTCATAGGCACGTATTAAGGACAATGTGATGATGTTGAATGATAAATTACATGGGATTTGTAGATGTAAGTGAATTGTATGTTTAATTGTTTAATAAGTCTGGTAATGCTCTGTAATCCTATTCCGTCATTGAATACGGGTAAAGGGTGTTACAAAAATTCTATTCCAGCAATGGATACGGGTTATGGGTGCTACAATCTATTTATAGGGAGAGGAGGTAGGGCCCCGTTGAATTGTTGAAGTTTATATAAACTAGAATAATGAATTCCTAGTCTATCAAGGAGTATAGGAGGCAGCAACCCTATTTAATAATACTAGGATTTGTCGTCTCCCTTATTAACATAAGGGGCTTATGGGTCTCTCCCATATCAAGTCAAATTAGAAGTACTTCTTGAACTTTTAACCTAGTACTTTATAATTCGACCTAACTCAATATTTGTTTTTCTATTTCCCAAAATAAACATCTCAATATTTTTCCAATTAAATACTCTTCCCAATCGAATTCTAATTACATTAAAATCACGATGACTCTTCCATAAAAGAAACTATGAGAAAGTATAGTTAATATTTCAACATTCAATGTTTCACTATGACCACACGGTTTCTTTCCATTTTCAAATTTCATTTAATTCAAAAACTATAAATTCATTTTTCATTTTCATTTTTATTTTTGAGAAAACCTCAATCATTTCGAAAATTTTCTCATCGCTCTATTTTCATTGTTTCTATTAAATTTTGTTCATTTGATTCAACATGCAATTCATTTTTGGTTTTAACGAGCTAACGAAGGGATTGATTGGACATATGCAATTGAGGCTTAAATGATTTTATAATTATGTTTCAACCTTTTTCCTATCAATTACAAACTCATTGAGCCACGAAGTCATTCCACTATAGTATCGTGACTGAGATCTCCCTAATGGCATACCATTATGAAATGAACTCAATTAGTTCTTGTCCAATGACCTTGCCATAATAGTGCTACCTTCATAGGATATCCCTAATCTCTGTGGAACAATTTTTTTTCCCTAAATGATCCTATTTTATCTCAGGGTAACCATCAAATTTTCCTTCATGAAAACTCAATTACTATCAAATAGTAATCAAGTCATTCAACAAAAAGATGAACGACCTGTGGCCACGTTTACTTTTCATCAAACATGTAATGCAACAAAGAGGTTATCATTTACCCATGTCTAGGGCTATGAATTCCAGTATTCTGAATGATGCTACATACTGCTGAAGTCGTATACATAATGCACCAGCTTTCTATTATTTATCTATTTCAACTCAGGCTTTCACTTGCATCAAAGTAACCGAGTCACGCATACATAGTCCGTCAGCCAATTAGGATTTAGGTATGCCAAACTATGGATATCATAAGTGAATAAATCCATAAACGAATTCAGAATTTATTCTTCATGGGTCCACTCTGATGTATTGTCAGTCCAGTCATTCACATCTACATTTCTATCATCTAGGAGTCATCTGCTATGATGCCCAAGACAAAGCATCTCCCCAATTGGAATTGATAGTTGACATATTAGTCTTTCAATCGATTTGCTCATTTCAAATTAGACTAAGAACATTTTTAGGTTTATTTACTAATACTAGCTATCTTTTTATTTTACGATCCGACCACGTAATATCGCTTAGTAGTAATTTAAACATTAGACAAATAGTGAGCTAATATTTACCTCTATTTTGCTTTGCATTTAAAAACTATCTGAGAAAAATTATATTAAGTATATTAATGTAATCCATGAATTTATTTTATTAACCAACCTATTCGAAATAGAAGTGTACTTAGATGAAAATGCTACACTTAGGGCATTAGATCCAACAGTTTTCCACTTGACCTAGTGAAGTAGATGAGTCATCTTTCACATTTCTAAGTAATCCATATGTTTCCCAAAAGATCTCTCTAGCTAGTACAATCTTTGAAAAAAAATCCTTAGGGTTTCTCTTTGATGCGATCTTTCACTCCATTCACTATTTCGTCATACAGTACTTTCTCCCTTATTATTCTTTTTATCATTGTGTTTTGTCTTTATGTGGTTTTTTTGGTGCTTAGTTATATCCACACTATTTTAGTGACATAGGTTTTCCATACCTCATATTTGACCCTCCATACTTATTCACGCCATACACTCGCCATCTAGAACAAAAACACAGCCTAACGTCGATTTCCTCGAATCTTGACACATTTGGAAGTCAGATTCAATATGTCTTATAGGAGTAAGATCTGTTCCGAAATACACAATAATATAGTCACTTGTTCTCCGTAAATATTTGAGTATATACTTAACTTCTTGTCAATGCCTTCGTCTTGGATTCACCTGATACTGACTCACCAACCCCATTGCAAAATAGTTATTTGGGTATGTGCATAACAAAACATACATGAGACTTCCTACTACTAAATCATAAGGAACCTTTATCATATTGTCTCTTTCTTCCACTGTCTTAGGACAGTCCTCCAATGAGAGATGAAACCCTGATGTGGGAGGTTTATTTCCTTTCTTCGAATCAGTCATTGCATAACTATCCAATATCTTGTCTATGTATGAAGCCTGCGATAGTGCTATCACTTTGTTATTTCAATCCCTTAAGATTCAAATGCCTGGAACAAAATTTGCTTCTCCGAAATCCATCAAGCTAAACTGTTGGGTTAACCACAGTTTAATCGATGACAATGTCCCTACATCATTCCAAATGAGTAAAATGTCATCGACATATAAAACGAGAAAAACTACCTTTCCGTCCTCTAAATATTTATAAAAATAAGATTTATCTACGTTTTAATCAAATCCAAAAGTTTTGATTGCTTGATCAAATATTTGATACCATGAGCGGAATGCTTACTTAGGTCCATATATGGATCTAAGCAGCTCTTAAACTTTATGCTCGTTTCCTTTAGTTATATATTCGATAGGTTACATCATATTAATGTTCTCTTCAAGATAGTCATTCAAAAAGACTTTCTACACAGCCATTTTCAAGATCTTGTAATCAAGAGTCGCAGCACTAGATAACAATATGCGGATTGAATTGGGCATGCCAACAGGAGAAAAGGTTTCTTCATAATCAACACATTCTTTCTAAGTATAACATTTTGCTATAAGTCTGGCCATATAAGTTTCCACTTTCCCCTCCACATTTCTTTTCCTCTTGTAAATCCACTTACACCCTATGGATTTTGTCCCTTCTCGTAAGTCTACAAGTTCCCAAACTGCGTTGGAATCCATAGAATCTATCTAAGCTTTCATATTTATTCCAAAGCTTGGAATCAACACTTTGGATTGCTTCATCATACATGGCTGGGTCATCATTTTCCTATTCGGTAGACTTAGTGTTAAAAACACTACTACCAAATTGCAAGAACTTTGCCTACAAGTGTAACAACCCATTTTTTAGTAAAATCGGAACAGTGGTTTCGGGACCACAAATCTGATTCAAAAATAAGGTTCATTTTTATTCCATTATATGGTACATATTATAATAGGCATGTTTTCTGAAAATTTAGATACAAAAATTTTATCGATTACGTGTTTAATTACGAGAAGGACTAAATCGTATAAATGCGAAAGTTGAATTCTAGTAGCTATAAGAATCAAATAGCAATAGAATTCAAAACTAGAGGTATTTATATGGTAATTAGACCATTAAAGAAAAGTATGTAGATTCTTGGTCACTCATCCATAGAAATATAGAAATAGGGCAAGGATTAAATTTGAAATTTCAAAATACTTAATTAATTAAAAGATGAAAGGAAAATATCATCTTATTTTCTCATCATCTTCAACATAAAAACACATGAAAACCCTAGGAGAGAGAGAAGGGACTTTCAAGGCCTAATTAGGTAAGTTTTAGTGTTCTATTTTTAGTAATTTTGATATTTTTGAAACCGTGATAGCTTAATCTCTCTATTTGAGGGATAAATTTGAAAAGTTATCAGAGTATGAGAAATGGGTCAAGGATGTATATGCTAAAAATTAGAAATTTATTGTAGAAAATGAAAGGTTGTTGATAGATAAACAACTTTTACAAAGTGATTTTTGATGAAAACATGATTTAGGGACTAAAATGTAAACTTGTGAAATCTGTTGAAAAATTTAGAATTTTTATGATTACATGTGCTGCTAAATTTGTAATTGGATTTTGGTTAGGCTTGGAATAGGGATTAAATTGCACAAGTTTCATTTTTCGAGCCTAGGGATGAAATCGAAATTTATGGAAAAGTTAGGGGCAAAATGGTATTTTGCCTAAGACGTAAATTGAGTCCATTTAAATATGACATGTGTGAAGTTGATGGTTAAACTCATTTATATAGATCTGGACAACACTAATTCGAGGTTAGATTGAGGAAAAGAAAAGGTTTTGGATTTGTAGATTTCTAACGTGAGCAAGTGTTGAGGTAAGTTCGTGTAACTTAATCGGGCATGTAAATATTTTTAATTGAATGTTGTGTTGTATGGAATGTAACTTATGTTGATGTACATTACTTGAATGTTGTAATGAGAAATTTAATACATGCTTGATATGATGAAAAAGGGTTAAGTCCCGATTAAATATTGAATTCCGATGAATATATGCGCTTTCTCGAAATGAATAAAGTCCTGCATTTGTTGCTGACAGGATTTAGCTCGAATGAGTAATCCTATTGACCTTTTTATAGAAATGATTTACCAAGGATGTGTAGTCCTGATATAATACCTCTCGAGCATACGTTATGATTAGGGTTTAGCCTGGACTTGTAATCCTAATTGAACTCTTTTGAGCATACGTTATAAAAAGAATTTAGCCTGGACTGGTAATCCTGTTATATGATATATGGCTCAAGAGTGTGTTCCTTGATTAAGTGCCCTAATGGGTACCCTTGGATAAGAATTGATGAATTACGGAATTGTACACCTCGAGTGTATGACTTAAGCATCCATCGGAATTTCAATGAATCAACGGACATAGAACTCTTAATATGGCATGAGAATTTTGAAATGTAATGATAATGACTTGAAAAGACTATTGCATGATGAGCTCATCTATGTTTACTTGATTGTTATGAAGATTTTGGTGACTAACATGTTTGATTGAATGTATGTGTTTAGGCAAATTAGCCAAATGGATGGAAAACATGATATTGTATGCTTAGATTCAATAAACGGGATTGGTAAGTTTAGTTTCCATTATACAAACTTATTAAGCATGTAATGCTTACTCCATTTTATTTTTCCCTTGTTTTATAGTGCTCAAAAGCTCGCAAGGGTTAGGGATCACTGGAGTATCGTCACACGATCAACTAGTCATTTTGGGTATACTTAGTAAAATGATTTTGGTATAATGGCATGTATAGGAAAACTTGGCCAGTAATGGCTTGAAAATGATGTTTTGTAACCTAGCCATTGGACTGGCTAGTAATGGCTTATTTTGGTATGATTAAGTAAGCTATTTTGGTATATATACACACATGTATTAAGTTGAGCATATGTTATCAAAGGTAGTTATTACGTAAGTTAATCCAAGGTAAATTTATAACCACCTATGTATGTAATGATATGCCTTGTTGAATGATGAAGAATTGTTTAATTTGAATGCCTGAAATGGTTAGTATTGGTTGTCTGCTTCAAGTGTAGGTCTTAGGTGAAATTTTGGGTGAGAAATGATGTTAGAAATAGCTTCTTTTCGTCCACACAAACAGACACACGGGTGTGTGTCTAGACCGTGTGTGACACAGGCTTGGTAACATGGACATGTGATTAGGCCGTGTGCCCCCTGCACCTTAATTTTGAGAAACAAAATGCTCAGAATTGGATACAAGGGCAGAGACATGGGCGTGAGTCTAAGTCGTGTGGTTGACACGGCCTCGGACACGGGCGTGTTGCACGGCCGTGGGAAAACTTCACCTAAATTTCAAAAATTTAATTTGTCACATGGCCTAGTACACGGTGTGTGACTTGGCCGTGTGACTTCAATTTCTTCATGCCTTAAAAGTCAGTGAGTTACACGAGTTAGGGATGAGGGCGTGTGTAGTACACGGCCTGACCACACGGGCGTGTACACAGGCGTGTAAGCCCTGCAACTTTAGAAAATTTTTAAACTATCGTGAAAAATTCTTAAAGGTTCTGATTCAGTCCCAACTTGTTTCTAATGCTCGTATTGGACCTCGAGGGTCCATTTCAAGGATGTTAGGAATGATCTTGGCCGATGATTATTGATTGACACGATTTATCTGTAAATTTTTCTGAAAGTTCTAATAATGCTCTGAAGCCCTGTTTCGACGACAGATATAGGTTAGAGGTGTTACATTTAGTGGTATCAGAGCTACGATTTAATCGATTCTCAGATTGACGTAGTAAACACGAGTTTTGTTATACATGCCATTATATAAATTGTGATAGTGTGATGACTTCTGATCATTTTAAATGTGTTTTTATATAGTAATGTCATCCAACCGAGTTAGAGCTGAATTTGAGAAAGCTGAGAGCAATTATTCAGCTTAAGTTCAGAGAGTTGCGTCTACACTTGGTAGTGAAATGCCCGTGTCTAAGGGGCGAAGTGAGGAGGCAAAACAAGCCTTCTTTAAAATGATGAATGAATGGTTTACCCATTATCTGAGAATGAGCCCTGTTGTAAAACAAACCTATTAGAACTAGTAAGCCTCCGATAGATAAAATCCTCAAACATGGGGAGGAAGAATTTAGAGCTACTACAGATAATGATTTGGAAATGGCTGAGTTTTGGCTAGAAAATACTATCCAGGTTTTTGATGAATTGTCTTGTATGCCTGTTGAATGTTTAAAATGTGCGGTATCTCTACTTAAGGATACAGCTTATCATTGGTGGAATACCATACCTTTAGTCGTATTGAGAGAGAATGTTGTATGGGAATTCTTCCAGGTTGAATTCAGGAATAAAAAGAAAGAATTTTTAGAACTCAAACAGGGAAACATGACTATATCCGAATATGAACGGGAATTTGTTCGTTTGAGCAAGTATGGAGAGAATAGGTTCTAACTGAGGCTGAAATGTGTAAACCCGTTAAAGAAGGTTTAAATGAAGACATCAAACTATTGATTGAAATTCTCGAGATAAGGGAATTTGCAATGTTAGCCGATCGAGCCCACAAACCTAAGGAATTGAGCAATGAAAAGAGACAAGATAAAAAAGAGGCTTGAGTTTCTGGAAAAAGAACTACCAGTAAGCCACAATCGTTTGCTTCTAAGAAATTAAAGAAGTATTATGATCGAGTGACCACCTCTACGGGATATTCTAGAAGAGAGCGGGGCTCTCAACATTCTAACCCGAGATCTTCAGCTCCATCTGTGACCACTGTGGGTAGTGTTGGTAATCCCAAACCGAAATGTAAACATTGTAACAAATTTTATCACGGAGAATGTCGGTCTACAGGTTGAGCTTGTTTTGGATGTGGTTCACTTGAGCATTTTCTCAGAGATTATCCCGAAAGAGTTGAAAAAGAAATAGGACCAGCTCCAAAGCCTAGTAATCCTATCATGGGGGGCAGACCACCCCGCCATCCCGACAATGTTGGGGGTAGTCGAGGTACTACCAAGGATACAACAATTAGATCTAAGGCACGAGCACCTGCAAGAGAAGATGCCTCTACACTAGACGTCATTACTGGTACATTTTCTCTACTTAACATTGAAATTACTGCATTGATTGATCCTCACTCAACACATTCATACATATACACGAACCTAGTGTTTGTTAAAACTTTACCGGTTGAATTCACTGAATTTATGGTTAAAGTTTCAAACCCCCTGGGCTAGTGTGTTATGGTGGATAAAGTTTAAGAACTGTCCATTGATGGTAAAAGGTTATTGTTTTCCGACTAACTTGATGATATTTCCATTTGATGAATTTGATGTGATCTTGGGAATGGATTGGTTAACCCGATATGATACAGTGGTGAAATTGTAAGCAGAAATATATTGTATTGAATTGTGAGAATGGTGAATTGCTTCATGTTGAATCTGATAAACTAGATGGATTACCTAATGTGATATCAGTAGTAGCAGCACAGAAATATGTCAAAAAAGGTTATGATGCTTATCTCACATATGTGTTGGTTACTAAAGTATCTGAGTCAAAGATTCAGCCAATGTCGGTTGTATGTGAATTTCCTGATGTATTCCCAGGAGAATTAACTAATTTACCCCCGAAAAGAGAAGTGGAATTCTCTATAGATCTTCTTACGGGTACAACATCTATATCTATAGCACCTTACAGAATGGATCCTATTAAAGTGAAAGAGCTGAAAGTACAGTTGAAAAAATTGATTGAAAGAGGTTGTGCTTGACCTAGTTTTTCACCTTGGGGTGCACCGGTTTTGTTCATAAAGAAGAAAGATGGATCGTTGAGGCTGTGCATTGATTACAAACAGCTCAACAAAGTTACAATAAAGAACAAGTATCCATTGGCTCGTATTGATGACTTGTTTGACCAGTTAAAATGTGCCACTGTATTTTCGAAGATTGATCTTCGTTCTGGTTACTATCAACAACGGGTAAAAGAATTGGATGTACTAAAGACAACTTTTAGAACCAGGTATGGACACTATGAGTTTCTTGTGATGCCATTCGGTTTGAAAAATGCACCTGCAGTGTTTATGGATTTGATGAACATAATTTTCAGCCCGTATTTGGACAGGTTTGTGGTGGTATTTATAGATGATATTTTGGTTTATTCCCGAGATGAAAATGAACATGCTGAACACTTGAGAATAGTGTTGCAAACATTACCAGAGAAACAATTGTATGCCAAATTCAGTAAATGTGAATTTTGGTTACGGAAAGTTAGTTTTCTTAGGCATATAGTATCTGTTGAAGGTGTTAGGGTAGACCTGAATAAAATTTCAGCCCTTGTTAATTGGAAGCCACCGAAGAATGTGTTTGAAGTCTGAAGTTTTCTGGGACTAGGTGGTTATTATAGGAGGTTTGTAAAATAATTTTCAATGAAAGCTTCACCGATGACTCGGTTACTACATAAAGATGTAAAATTCGAGTGGACTGATAAATGTCAGCAGAGTTTTAAAAGATGAAAAGCTTTATTGACAGAAACACCAGTGTTAGTTCAGCCAGAATCGGGTAAGGAATTTATACTTTATAGTAATGCATCATTGAATGGTTTAGGCTATGCTTTGATGCAAGAAGGTAAAGTAGTAGCCTATGTTTCAAAACAGCTAAAGCCACATGAAAAGAACTACCCGACACATGATCTTGAATTGGTAGCCATTGTGTTCGTATTAAAAATATGGCAGCATTACCTGTTTGGTGAAAAATGTCACATATTCATTGATCATAAAAGTTTGAAATATCTGATGTCACACAAAGATTTGAATTTGAGACAACGCAGGTGGCTTGAATTGCTGAAAGATTATGACCTCATCATTGACTATCATCCGGGAAAAGCCAATGTAGTGGCATATGCTCAGAGCAGAAAATCTTTGTATCCTTTACAAGCAATGAATACTCGATTGTCATTATCTGATAATGGTTCAGTCATAGCTGAGTTAAAATCTAGACCAATGTTTTTACAGCAAATCTCTAAAGCTTAGAAAAATGATAGTAAGTTACAAGCAAAATGAATACAAAGTGAATCGACTACTGACTCAAAATTTCAAATCGGGACTAATGGTATTTTGTTATTTCGAGGTAGAATATGTGTACTGAAAGGTTCAGAACTAGTAGAGAAGATTTTGACTGAAGCTCATAACGATAACATGTCTATACATCCTAGTAGTAATATAATGTATAATGATATGAAAAAGATATACTAGTGGCCAGAAATGAAATGAGATATTTCTAAGTTTGTATCCAAATGTTTGATATGTCAGCAAGTAAAAGCTGAACATCAGTTGCCTTCTGGATTATTACAGCTAGTTACGATACCTGAATGGAAATGGGAAAGAATTACTATGGACTTTGTATCGGGGTTACCCTTGTCTCCAAAGAAGAAAGATGCTATATGGGTAATTGTTGATCGGTTGACAAAGTCTGCACACTTTATTCCAGTATGTATGGATTTTTCCTTGGACAGATTGGCTGAATTATATGTTTCTGAGATTGTCAGATTGCATGGAGTGCCTGTCTCCATTATTTCAGATGGAGATCCTCGGTTTACATCTCGATTCTGGAGTAAATTGCAAAAAGCTTTGGCTACTCGGTTACACTTTAGTATTGCATTTCATCCCCAGATAGATGACCAATCTGAACGGGTAATACAGATCTTGGAAGACATGCTTCGATGTTGTATACTAGAGTTTGAAGGTAACTGGGGAAAGTACTTGCCTTTAGTTGAATTTGCTTATAATAACAGTTATCAGTCTAGCATCAAAATGACACCGTATGAAGCTTTTGTATGGTCACAAATGTAGAACTCCATTGTATTGGACAGAACTTAGTGAGAAAAAGTTACACGGAGTTGACTTGGTCTGAGAGACTAAGGAAAAAGTGAATGTAATTCAAGACAGTTTGAAAGCAGCATTTGATCATCAAAAGTCTTATGCTGATCGGAAATGAAAAGAAATAGAATTTCAAATTGGGGACAAAGTATTCTTGCAAGTATCACCTTGGAAGAAAGTTCCCCAGTTTGGCCGTAAAGGAAAACTGAGTCCATGGTTCACTGGAGCATATGAAATTACAGAAAGAATTGGAGTGGTTCCTTATCGGTTAGCTTTACCACCTGAACTTAATCGGATTCATAATATTTTTCATGTGTCTATGTTATGATGGTACTGGTCCAATCCTTCACATGTTATTTCTCCGATAGAGGTAGAAATTCGGCCTGATATTACATATAGCAAATAACCGATCAAGATCTTAGCTTGGGAAACAAAAGAGCTAAGAAACAAAAAGGTAGGTTTAGTGAAAATTCTTTCATAACAACTTGGCATTGAAGAAGCCACTTGGGAACTGGAGGACGCTATGAGGAAGCAATACCCGAAGCTTTTTACCGGTAAGATTTTCGAGGATGAAAATCCCTAAGGGGGAGAGTTGTAACAACCCATTTTTCAGTGAAATTGGAATAGTTGTTTCGAGACCACAAATTCGATCCGAAAATAAGGTTCATTTTTATTTCATTATACGGTCCATATTATAATAGGCATGTCAGGTGAAAATTTTGATACGAAAATTTTATTGATTAAGTGTTTAATTATGAGAAGGACTAAATCACATAAAATGCAAAAGTTAAATTCTAGTAGCTATAAGGATCAAATAGCTATGTAATTAAAAACTAGAGGTCTTTATGTGGTAATTAGACCATTAAAGAAAAGTATGTAGATTCTTGGAGACTCATCCAAGGAAATATAGAAAAAAGGTAAGGTCTTATTTTCTCATCATCTTCAACCTGAAAACACATGGAAACCCTAGGAGAGAGAGAAGAGACTTTCAAGGCCTAATTGGGTAAGTTTTCTTATCCCATTTTTAGTAATTTTGATACTTCTGAAACAGTGATTGTAACACCCTTTACCCATGTCCGACGCTGAAACAGGGTACGAGGCATTACCGGACTTAAACATACACATTCATGCAAAAATCGGGCCTTAAAATATCTTTTAATTCAAAACCTTCCAAATACATGCATGTCATCCCCTATTTGGGTCTACGAAGCCTAAAACATTCATCGGAATTGATCCGAGACTAAACCGTGACTTTGAGAAGTTTCAAGAAAACTTAGAAATAGGGTTACACGCCCGTGAGGACATAGGGACACGCTCGTGTGTCTTTGGCATGCCCGTGTTCTCAGGCCGTGTAACTCTCTGTTTATGATGTCAGCATGCACATTGAACCACATGGCTAGGCCACACACCTGTGTCTCCAAGCCATGTCCCTCACATGGTTGAGACACACGACCGTGTCTCAGCCCGTGTGGCCAACACTTAGACTATTTTCCAAGCCTTCATGTTACCCATAATCTCTTACAACCTTACGCACATCAAAATCGCAAATCATGGCATCATTTTAGTGATTAAACACTCTTTATATAGACATATCCTTGGCATTAACATGTCCTCTTACAAGTAATGCATCATCTCATGCAATACCAAGTCCAGATTCCCTATTTCGCATTCATAAGACTTGTCATTTTGATTACCACTTTTACCATTATACTATGGTTGCCAACTTATCCATTAAGCACTCATGTTCAATCATTATCACGTTGTGTTTATAACGTGCAATTACTACATGGCTATGACCACCTCAATTGGTCATAGAGGATACATCCCATACACATGTCATAAAACTAACCATGCATGGCAAACAAACATAGTCACCTTATAAACATTAGAAGAATTGCTAGGCTTACAAGCCATAATCAATATGAGCCACATCTCATGGCCATATACATATAACTCAATATAAGCCAACACATTTGGCCAAAGCAAAATAATACAAAATAATACATGTCAATCAACTAGATCCCTATACATTCCACTCACTTAAAATTTGTAATATATGCTTCATTATTCCAAAGGTAGCGACTTGATAGTGTGATGCTGCCTCCGACGATCTCCAACCCTAAGCTAACCTGAAAACACAAAAGGAAAGGAAAGGAAGGGAGTAAGCTTTATAGCTTAGTAAGACCGTATGAAAATAATAAGCAATTTATCAACTTGCTTCTCATGGTAATACAAACCTATTTGCATTTTTACTCAAGTTCCAATCAAGCTGTTTTCTCAAGTCATAGTCACTAAATTATTTATATCTGGAGCTACGGAACTCCAAATTAAGTTCTGCTAATTTTCCCTGAAACTAGGCTCACATATCTTCATACCATAAAATATTCAGAATTTTTGGTTTAGCCAATTAGTACATTTCATTCCTTAAATTTACCCCTTTTTCGTTGTCTGACAGTTCTAATCCCTCTTCACTAAAAATTAATTATCATATAATACAGGACTCAGATAATGTTCTCATCTATTTATCTTAAACATATACTCATAAATAATTCTGATCATATAAACTATAACCCATAACTAATTTTTTAAAATTTTCAATGTTTTTCTCAAATCAAAATAGGGGATTTTAAAGTCATTCTGAATCTGTCTCACAAAAATTTAAATATTTAATAATATGAAACTCTTTTGCTTACACTGTTTATCCTTTGTGAAACTAGACTCATTAGGATTTAATTTCATATTTTATTCAGTCCATAACTCAATTTCCACAATTTTGGTGGATTTCAAAGTCGAACTATGGCTGCTATACAAAATTGTTTTAGTGTAAATTAACGATACTAAGTTTATCACACCATATTAATTCATTTTCACCACATTGGTAAGGTTACATATTCATACATCATAAGTATAGACCTATAATCACAAGGGCATCACAAAATCATTCTCATAGGCATGAATTTCCTATTTACATCTTCACCAAATGTGCATCATAAACTGAAATCATTTCTCATGAGCTTGGCATACATACCTGTGTTACTCAACATGCTCATATTCATTCCTTACTAATCATATAACATGAATTGAATTCACATCTCATCAATTTCATGTAAGTACCTGTACCACTCACAATATGGTCATAACCTTTCTCATTTAGTTTAAACCATAACTCTCGCCGTTGAATCGTTTAGAACACTACTGAATATTCAATAAGCCTCAAACATGGGGTATAATACCGATGCCATGTCCCAAACATGGTCTTACACTGACTATCAAAATCGAGACTGATGCCATGTCCTAGACATGGTCTTACACTGACACATCCCGTAGCCGATGCATGTCCTAGACAAGTCTTACACTAGCTCTCGTCTCAATGCCGATGTCATGTCCAAGACATGGTCTTACACTGGCTCTTATAATGTGGTCACTGCATGTCCCAGACATGCCTTACACTAGCTCACACAAGTGACCCAAACGTCATGGCTTGAATTTCTGATTTATTTCCTAAGGTTCAATCGGGAATTCTATTATCTCTATTCTCATCACATTTTCTCATTTCCACAATCAAGCAATTCATGCTATAATAATTTCAATACAATTAAAACACATATATTACCAATGTATTTGTATCATTTACATACAACTTATTCGTTTCAATAGAATATCATATTCCATCAAATCTCTAGGCATTCAATCAACACATAAATGTTATTTACATTTAACATCACTTTCTCATATACAATATTATCAACATAAACTTTAATACAATCATGGCAAGATAGATTTTCAAGTATAATAACAATGTCATAAATATCATGCTCATTTAATCACACGGACTTACCTCAAATGCAATTCCGGCTAATTATTCTCTTTTTGTCCTTAACCATGCACTTTCACGAATTAAGCCCAAATCTCAATTTTCTTGATCTAACATGATGAAATTCACTCATTTAATCACTAAATAAATTTGGACAATCAAAATTCACATTTTTGGCAAAATGACCATTTTGCCCCTAGACTTTCACAAAATGACCATTTTACCCTTAGGCCCGGAAATTGATTTTTATCAAATTTTCTTATTATCCAAGACTAACCGACCAATTATTACTCTTATGAAAACCCAAAATTTCCACTATTTCACACAATTACAACCTATTTTATAACTTTTACAAAATGGCCCTTTTAGGTGTTTTCCATGAAAATCCTTTCACAAAAGTTGTAACCAAGACTCATTTTCTTCCATACAAATTCAGAAAACAACATAAATACTTTCATAGAAAATCCCTAGACTGTCAACCATTTCACAAAATAATCGCCCCATTAGCTAGATTAAGCTTTAGGGGTCCCAAAAATGTAAAAATCATCAAGAAAAGTCATCAAAATCACTTACTTGCAAGGGATGGAAGTTGATGAAATTTTGAGCTTTCAAAACCCCCATTTTACTGGTATTTTTGGTGGGGGAAGGAAGAAAGATGAAAAGATGACATCTTTTTTCTTTTCGTTTTATTTTAATGCCAAAAAAAAGCTACCTAATACCCACAACTTTGACTTTTCAAACTCTTTCACTCTATGGCCAGCCAAGCACCCTATTTAGGGTCTATTTGCACTTTAAACACATCAAATCTTGGTTCCTTAGCTATTTAACATATTTAGCTAGCAAAACAAAACTTTTTCCCTTTATGCGATTTAGTCTTTTTTCGCAATTAAGCATGAAATCGCTAAAATTATTTCACCAAAACTTTCATGCACTCATATAATCATGCTATAACACATAAAATATCATTAAAAATAATTTCTTCAGCCCCGGAATAGTGATTCAGAAACCACTGTTCCGACTAGGCCCAAAATTGGGCTGTTACAATTCTCCCCCCGTAGGGACTTTCGTCCCCGAAAGTCTTACCAGGAAAGTGGTTTGGTTACCAATAACTTCTCTTTCTCACAATCACTGCTAAAGAACTTTTACTCTTCTGTACCTTTAATACTTATCTCATTAATTTCTCATATGCGAATCATGAGCGATCCTTTGTTACACGACGCTTTCACCAAACCTTAACCTCTATCAGTGAGTTTATGCACTCAGAAGTTTGATCCATACTATCATGCTACACGTACACTCTTACTTGAATCATTTTGAATTCGAAAACTGAAACTAGTCTTCGTCTTATGCTCTCTATAATTTCACACAGTCCAATTTTCTACCAATTCAACTCTCAGTTGCTTCTAAATTTCAAAGCCTCCTTTAGATTTCCCAAGAAATCATGATATAAAACCCGGATCTCAATCTGATTAGCGGAGACTAGAATTCCAAGAAATCCACCAATCATAAAGGCACAAAACTCAATGAATTTGATGAACGAAAATTCAGTATATACCGACATGATTTACATATCTCGTCAAACATTTAAAAATAAGTCTCATAATATTTTTCTCTTTCAGAGACGGGAATAATCCGGACATGAAATCCATATCAACTTTTTCTCATCTCCATTCTAGTGCTAACACAGGCAGAAATAATTCTAATGACATTTGATATACATCCTTAAACTTTTCAACATTTCTAGAATTTATGCATAAAAATCAACAATGTCGAGTTCCAAATTCGATCACTAATACACTTTTCCCAAGGGTTTTCTCGTGAAATTTCTATATAAGTTTTGGATTTTTCTATCTAAGTACCCGTAGCCACAATTTGCTTTCTCAAAGATCATACGATTGTATTATCCCAAATAACACAGATATCTCAATTGAAGGCATTAATTTCAATTAACTTACTTGAGAAAAGAGATCTATCATACCAATTGAAATTCGAAATTTCACCACTTAGGCCTTTGTCGATGTCAAATCCTTATACGTAAATTAGAGAAATCCAAATACTAAAATCACCGCATTACCATGATCAAACCAAGAGTATAGTCACACTTGACAAGATTATCGCAAGCTAAAGAACACACTTTGAACATGAGTCATAATTGACAGATTATGGAACAAAAATAACAAGAAAACTAAGTAAAGAAATCCATGATAGAGAAATCGCAAGATACGGGACAATATTGAAGACCAAAAACAACCTCCTAAGAAAATATGAAAGACTTCGATAATTCCTCAGAGGGAAAAAATCTAGAAGAAAGTATCATTTAATCCCACTGGAATCAAATACGACAATTTAGAGAAACAGAACCATAGCATCATGTGCATTTTCTCATAAGTTCCCATCAGACTTAATATAACAGAATACCCGAGAGAGGTAGAGCAAAGTAGATTATAAACCAATCAGACCGATAATGTCTTCATCTGACATTAATATCTGATAACATTCTCATATAACAAGAATTTCATCAGAAGATAGATAGCCACTATCATACTTCCGAGAACAATGATCTCTTAAAATATATCAAGAGAGACAGTCATCATCTACTCACTATGATTTCCATACTCAGACATTTCATGTTTCAAATATTATTCCTCTAAATATTTATGTCATCACAAATCCCTTAATATTACACTTTCTCAATCTCGTACCTGAGTAATTCAAATTACCAAAGACATTTTTTTCTCTAACTGTGACAATGCATAATTCACATAATCTTTATGTCAACCTAATACTTTTCTAGCTCTGGTTTACTTATCAACTCATTCTCAATCTCTAATCGTGTTTATAGATATTTCTCCACTGAACTCTTTGGTTTCATACTTTTGAATTTATTCAGCGCAATTCTCGTAAAATTCCATTACAATACACCACTCTAATAAGGGGGTAAGGTCGTGGGGCCTCTGACTCGACTCTCATATATATACACATGTAACACAACTTTCATCATCATAGAAACATCACCAAAATCATATCATTCATTTTAGATAGACTGACATTCATATTCATTTTATGCCAACTTTCCAGTTATCTCCTTTAGACAAGTATACTCATACATGCACTCTATGTATTCTAAGTAACTCTACTTATCCCATTCATTTAATCAAACCAGTCATGTACATAACATCATACGAGAGGCAACAAACATGGATAATTATATTCCAATCTGTACTATCATTTCGCACATCATCGTATGCATATCATTACAAACATGTAAATCAATCCAAGCAATTTAACGCTTACACTCAGACTATGTGAGTTTGTCCACCATATTCATTCAAATAAGTATACATAAACATTCTTTCTACCTATATTTTTAGTAAGTTATCTGAACACATGTATTCACTCGAACAAATCAATCATGTACACCATAGAATTATCAATCAATCATAGATAAGCTCATTAAACCATGTACACATTCTCTTTCACGTTTCTTATATCACAAATATGTACATATACATTTCACGAATTCTTGTTTGTACCTTCTCAAGTTTCAACTCTTCATAACTATACTTTATCGAATACTTTAGCATCATTATCTACGTGATCAGGTGTAGCTCAGTTAGCGAGTACCTTGCCCATACAAGATAGTTCTCATTCGCGCTAGGAGACATCACACTATCACAAACTTGTGGCATGTATAGCTAGACTCTTACACGTGCTAGGCTAGTCCAAGAATAAACTAAACCATGCTCTGATACCACTAAATGCAACAACCCTAACCCATGTCCGATGCTGAAATAGGGTACACGACATTATCGGACTTAAACATACACATTCATTCAAAAATCGGGCTATAAAATCTCTTTTAATTCAAAACCTTTCAAATATATACATGTCATCCCTTATTTGGGTCTACGAAGCCCAAAACATTTATCGAAAATGATTCGAGACTAAACCGAGAACTTTAAGAAGTTTCAGGAAAACTTAGAAAATTTTCCCATGAAACAGGATCACATGCCCGTGAGGACATAGGGACACACCCGTGTGCCTTTGGTACTCCCGTGTTCTTAGGCTGTGTAACTCTCTGTTTATGATGTCAGCTTGCACATCGAACCACACGGTCGAGCACACGCTTGTGCCTCCAGGTCGTGTCCCTCACACGGTTGAGACACACTGTCGTTTTTCAGCCCTTGTGGCCAACACTTAGGCTATTTTCCAAGCCTTCATGTTACCCATAATCTCTTACAACCTTATGCACATCAAAATCGCAAATCATGGCATCATTTTAGAGATTAAACACTCTTTATATAGACATATCCTTGACATTAACATGTCCTCTTACAAGTAATGCATCTACTCATGCAATTCCAAGTCTAGATTCCTTATTTTGAATTCAGAGTTAGGCACAAAGGGCAGAGACACAGGAGTTTGTCTTAGCTGTGTGGTTGACACAGCCTCAGACACGGGCGTGTTACATGGCCATGTGAAAACTGTACCTAAATTTAAAAAATTTAATTCGTCACCCAGCCTAGCACGTGAGTGTGTGACTTGGCCATGTGACTTCAATTTCTTCATGCCTTAAAAGTCAAAGAGTTACACGGATTAGGGACATGGACATGTGTAGTACACGGCCTAACTACACGAGCGTGTCCCTAGACCACACGAGCATGTGCATGAGATGTCGTAAAATATTCTTAGAGGTTTCTATTAAGTCCCGACTCGTTTCTAATGTTCGTGACCTCGAGGGTCCATTTAAGGGATGTTACGAATGATCTTGGCTGATGATTAGTGATTGACACGATTTATCTGTAAATGTTTCTGAAAGTTCTGGTAATGCTTTGAAACCTTGTTTTGACAACGGATACGGGTTAAGGGTGTTACAAAAAGAGGCCCTCCCATGACAACGAAGCAACCTATGATGCTGATCCTTTTGCAGATCTACTATTAGAAGTTGGTTCTAGAATCGTTTTAGTAGGATTTTGTATATTTCTCAACAATTCCTTGAGTACATCTTTACGCTGAGGTTTTAAGTCATTCATGTAACTTTCTTCAAGGAAAGTAGCATGATTTAACACTACAACAGTTTGCTCTTTTGGGTTCTCGATAATTGATCTCAACAATTGCTATCATAACATCTCAAGAATGTAGTTATACAATGTCAAAGTTCACAAACCCTTGTTTGCTTCCCTCATTGAACTTCTTTATTCAGAATTTTAGTATATATATTGACCCAATCATCACTAGAAATGGGATCAGTTGATTGAACTCCCTATCAGATAGATTCACAATACTAGTTCTAGAAATAGTTTCAATGGGTTATGGAACTGGTGTATCAACAATATGTTGGATCTGGTGCCCTGAGTCTAGTATTTTCATCTAAGTACACTTTTAATTTTATCAAATTGATTGGTTAATAAAATTATTCATGAATTACATTAGTGATTTGTATATTGTGCACACATGGTTTTTGCAGGCAACGAAAAATGGAAGCAAATGTTCTTCATTAGTTGTCTAATTTTTAACTATTACTAACCAGTATTATGAAGTCAGATTGTAGTACAAAAATATAGCTTCTATTAATGGACAAACCTAAACATGTTCTTAGTCTAATAAAAAGTGGGTAAACTGATTGAAAGACTAATATGTCATCTATCGAGTCCAATTGGGGAGATGCCTTGTCTTGGGCATCAGAGCAGATAACTCCCAAAAGAAAGAGACATTGATGTAACTAATTAGACTGACAGCACATCGAATAGGACCCAAGTTGAATAGATCCTAAATCTGTTTGTTTATTTCTTCACTTGGGACATTCATAGTGTCACATACCTATATCGTGAGGGGATCGCAGGCTATGTATGCGTGACTCGTACTCTTTGATGTAAGTAAAAGCTTGAGTTTAAGTAGATAAGGAACCAAAAGCTGGTGCATTGGGTGTATGAATTTATAGTATACAGCGTCAATCATAGCAGTGGAATTCGTAGCCTAAAAAATGGGTAAATGACATCATCTTACTGGTATTACATGATTGATGAAAAGTAAACGTTGTAACGGGTCGTCCGTCTTTATGATAGATGACTTGATCACTATTTGATAATGATTGAATTTTCATAAATTAAGATGTAATGGTTACCATGAGGTAAAATAGGATCATATTCGAAAAACATATATTATCCTAAAGAGATCAAAGATATCCTCTAAGGGTTATGACAAGGTCGTTAAACGAGTACTAGGTAGTTGCTTTCATAATGGTATATTGTTAGGGAGAGCTCAGTCATGATACTATAGTGGAATAACTTCATGACTATATGGGTTATAATTAATAAGTTAAAAGCCGAAACTTAATTATAAATTATTTGAGCCTCAATTCCATTTGAATCGAGAAAGAATCACTAGACTTGTTAAAGACGGCATCGTATGTCCATTTAAAGAACTTGATCTTCCACAATGTGAATCTTGCTTGTAAGGTAAGATGACTAAGTGGTCTTTTAACGTAAAAGGAACGAGGGCCGAAAAACCCCTAGAATTTGTGCACACTGAAGTATGTGGCCCTATGAGAAGTAGTGCGGGAGGTGGTTATAAGTATTATGTAACCTTTCTTGATGATTATTCCAAATATAGGTATGTATACATGACGCACCACAAGAGAATTGGATTCTATCCCAGTTAACTACATCGGGCACTCTACAACAGAATGGCTTGGCAGAGAGAAAGAATTAAACATTGTTAGACATGGCACATTCGATGGTAATTGTAACAGTCTGATTTTGGGCTTAGTTAGAATAGTAGTTTTGAGACCATAACTACGAAGTCAGATAAATTATTTAATTATTATTTTGGTGTTATAGCATGATTATATCAATGCATGAAAATTTTGTTGAAGTAATTTTAGCGTTTGTGAGCTTAATTGTGAAAAAGGACTAAATCGCATAAAGTAAAAAAGTTCTGATTTGCTAGAAAATAGTGTAAATTGGCCATGGATTATAAACTAGGGGTATTTAAAGTGCAAATAGACCCTAGGATGGTGCTTATTCGGTCATGAGACAAGGAAATTAATATAGTCAAATGTTAGGTGAAGTTGGTGACTTATTTGGCGAAAAAGAAGCTAAAATAAAAGAAAATTGATATCATCCCTTTTTCATCCTCTTCTCCACTGAAAAATACCAGAAAAATAGAGGTTTGAAATCTTGAAAATTTCAGCAACTTGTACCCCTCACAAGTAAGTGGTTTTGATGGCCTTTCTTGATGATTTTTATACTTTTAGAACCCTTATAGCATGAGCTTTCAAATGAAAGGACTATTCTGCCAAATGGTTAAAAGTCTAGGGTTTTATCATGAGAGTGTTCATGTTGTTTTCTTAAATTTTATGGAATAAAATGAATCATGGTTGTGAAATAAAAAACTTTTGTGAACTAATTTTCATGGAAACCCTAACTAAATACCATTTTGCATAAATTATGAAATAGGTAATAAATGTGTGAAACAGTGAGAATTGTAGGCTGCTCCTAGTATAAAAAGTGTTCAGATAGGCTTCGTTAATAAGGAAATTTGATAAAAATAGATTTTCGGGCTTAGGGGTAAAATGATCACTTTGTGAGAGTCTAGGGGCAAAATGGTCATTTTATCCAAAATACAAAATTGTAAGTGTCTAGATTGATATGCTGATTAAATGAACGAATACTTCCATTTTAAATCAAGAATTACAAAATTTGGGCCTAGACCGAGGTAACGGGCTAAGTCGAAATAGTCGCTCACGTTTTGTATACCAAGGTAAGTTGTATGTCAACAATACAACTATATTGTTATGATGTATGATTGAATTAATATTGCATAAATTGTTATGATTGTGAATATGAGAATGCCTGATGAGAAATTAATATAGTAAAGATTTTTGGTTGAACATTTGGAATAGACTTGGATATTCATACCATGACATTGGGTGGTATGTGAACTAGTGTAAGACATGTCTGGGACATGCATCGGCATTGAGACGAGAGCTAGTGTATGACATGTCTGGGACATGCATCGGCCTCGAGATATACAAGCTAGTATAAGACCTATCTGGGACATGGCATTGCCACCGATAGGTGAGAGCCATTGTAAGACCTATTTGGGACATGGCATCGACCTCGATATATGAAAGTCAGTGTACGACTTGTTTAGGACACGTCATCAACTTCAATATGCTAGCCAGTTAAGACCATGTCTGGGACATGGCGTCGGCATTTTATCCCATGTTCGGTGTTATTGAGTATCCGGTAATATTCTAAATGATTTAACAGAAGATTTATGATTTGTATCAAAATGAGAAAAGTTATGACCATGTGGTGAGTGGTACAATTACCTACTTGAAATGTATATGGTGTGGGCTCAATATTTGCCATACGAATTGTATTGGATGGTGATGAGTAAGTTCTACTTATGTTTATTCATTGTATTCATGGACAAGCTATGAAATGTTATGAGCATATTGTTGTATGATAATTAGTTTATGTTTATTTTCATGCAACTTACTAAGCTTTATACTTACTCCTTTTCCTTTCCATTTTCTTATAGTGCCGCCAAAGTAGCTCGAGGATCATCGTCTGCGTCGGAGAAACCAGTCACACTATCATCTGAAGCACTTGGTATAGTTAGTTCTTTTATTTTGAATATAGCATGTATATGAACTTTTGTCTTGTTTTAGTGTCACATTATTTTAGGGCCAAATGTGTTGGCTTGTTTTAGCATTTGACTCATTTTCATAAGGCCATGAAGAATGGCCAATATTGAAAGTTGTTATATGAATACAAGAAGGTCTTTCATGAATGAGAAAATTGTTGGCATGGTTGAGCTAGTGAATTTAAGTGTACAGATAGCAAAGTACACAAATTAGTCTTTTAAACATATGTGAAATGTATATAAGTCTTAGTTATGGTTGCTTGATTGGGAAATCATTTTATGATAGACTTCGGTGTGATGGATGGTATTGGATTGTGCTTCAAGGTGGCAAAAGGCTTGGTAGATAGTCTTATATTGTCCACACGAGTAGACACACGGGCGTGTAATTGGGTCGTGTGTGACGCATGGTCAGCCCCATGGGCGTGTTGTTCGGCTAAGTGTCCCCTGCACGTAAAATTTACAAGTCAGTAAGCATGGTAGTAAACACATAGGTAGAGACATGGTCGTGTGTCTCAACTGTTTGGAGGACATGGCTTTTGGCCACGGGCATGTTCCTGGCCGTGTGCCTCTATTTGGTTGCTGACGTCAGAAATAGAATGTCAAGGTTTTTAGACATGGGCGTGTTATGGTCGTGTGAGGGACACGGGCCATGGACACGGATGTGTGTCAGGCCATGTGAAATCCCCTGTAGATTCAAATTTGGACTTTAATTTACACGGGTTCGGACACGGGCATGTCCCCTTATGCTTAGGCCATGTGAACCACACAGGCCTGTTGCCCTTCCACATGGGCGTGTGCCCTGTTTCAAAAGTCATTCTTATATGGCTGGTTAAAGGATCCAAGTTGGTCCCGAGTGGTTTCTAATGGATGTTTGGTGCCTCGTAAGTCCATGTTAAGGAATTTTAAACATAGTTTGAAAAAGTTTAAAATTGCAGCGAGTCTTGGTGACTTGAAAATGTGATATGTACGTAATGCCTTGTATTCTGTCCCAGCATACGGTACGGGTGTGGGGTGTTACATTTAGTGGTATCAGAGCTATATTTAGTCAATTCTAGGACTAACCTAGCGTGAGTACAAGTCTAGCTATACATGCCATAATTGTATACTGATGTGTGATGCCTCCTTACGAGATAAATCGTGTTTTTATATATAGAAAATTGATCCAGACGTAGCTACGATAGATGACATAGAGTGTAATGCGCCGGCTCTCGCAGAAGGGATCGAGCGAGTGGATAGTCAGCCCATGACAACAAGTCAGGGCGGAGGGGGTAGAGAAGCTTACCTCTATATAATGGACGCTTGGTACTCGGAGTTTCTTCGTGCAAATCTGAATACTCCACCTCCCCTGCCTCCCTCATTTCCTCAACCCATTCATATAGCTCCTCAAAGAGCAAAAATGGCTAGAAGAGACAAACCTCCAATGGATAGAATTCGAAAGCAAGAGAACAAGGAATTTCAGACTAATATTGATGATGACCTAGAAAGAGCAGAGTTCTGGCTAGAAAATTCCATTAGAGTATTTTATGAGTTATCATGCATGCTTGAGGAGCACAATAAATGTGTGTGTCACTCTTCTGAGACTCGGTCTATCAATGGCTCGTGTCAGTGGTACTGATAGAGAGAGTAACTTGGGAATTTTTCTTGGAAGAGTCTCGTAAAAAGTATATTAGCCAAAGGTTTTTTGATCGAAGGAGGAAAGAATTCCTTGAGCTGAAACAATGTTGTATGTCAGTGACTGAGTACGAGTGTGTGTTTGTGAGACTCAGCAAATATGCACGAGAGTGCGTATCTATAGAAGCCATTATGTGTAAGAGGTTTGAAGATGGTTTGAACGAAGACATCCATCTACTAGTTGGCATCTTGGAGCTAAGGAAATTTGCGATGCTCGTTGAAAGAGCGTGTAAGGCCAAAAAATTTGCCAAAGAAAAGAGAAAAGCTGACATTGAGTCTCGTGACTCAAAGAAAAGACAAATGGGGAAATTACACCAAACCTTATCCAAGAGATCGAGAGATTTTTTCGCTTGATCAATTGCCTCAACAGGATTTTCGAGCAGAAACAAGAGTAAGCAGCATGCAGTGTCTAAATTTCAAACCACTTCTATAGCAAATGTTGGTAGTCTCCGACCAAATAGACCAGAATGTTCGTAGTGCAGTAGATGTAATGTCGGTGAGTGCCGAGGCAATGAAAGAGGCTACTTTAAATGTGGGTCGTTGGACCATTTTATTCGTAGCTGTCCCGACATGGTCGAGAAAGATAAGGATCAAAGTGTGAGATCGGGTAACGCTCCTTCAAGGGGTAGACTACATAAGAAACCGGGAAGTGGGGCTAGCAGTAGAGGCATGCCTAAAGATGCTGCTGCGAGGTCCAAGGGCAGAGCTCCTGCAAGGACTTATGCTATATGTGCTCGTGAGGAGGCAGAGTCTCCCGACGTGATTACGAGTACTTTCTCTATCCATGATATATCTATTGTTGCGTTAATTGACCTGGGGCTTACCCATTCTAATATTTGTATGGAATTGATACCTCGTATGAAAATGCTAGTTGAGTCCACCAAATTTGTGGTAAAAGTGTCAAACCCTCTAGGCAAACATGTGTTAGCTGACCAAGTGTGTAGAAATTTTCCTTTAACGATTAGAGGTTATTGTTTCCCGGCTAACTTGATGTTATTTTCATTTAATGAATTTGATGTAATCCTTGGGATGGATTGGTTAACTTCTCATAGTGTTGTACTAGACTGCGGAAGGAAATCTATTAAGTTGAAATATGAAGACAGGGATGTTCTTCGAGTTGAAACAAGTGAATTAGACATTTCTCTTGTAGTGCTATCGTCCATGTTGGTAGTGAGATATTTAAGAAAATGGTATGAAGCTTACCTCGCTTTTGCGTTGAATACTCAAGTATCTAAATTGAATATTGAGTCGGTACCAGTGGTATATGAGTTCACAGATATGTTCCGGAGGAATTACCCATATTGCCTCTAGTAAGGGAAGTCGAATTTAGAATTGAGTTAGTTCCTGGTACGGCACCCATCTTGATTGCTCCATACAGGATAGCTCCGACGAAGTTAAAGGAGTTGAAAGTTCAACTATAAGAGTTAACAAATAAGGGTTTTGCGAGACCGAGTTTTTCCTCATAAGGTGCCCTAGTGCTTTTTGTGAAAAAAAGGATGGATTGGTGAGATTATGTATAGATTACAGACAGCTCAACAAGGTAACTGTGAAAAACAAGTATCCCTTGCCGAGGATCGATGATTTGTTCGATCAGTTGAAGGCAGCCACTTTGTTTTCTAAGATTGACTTAAGGTATGGCTACTACCAACTAAGGGTTAAGGAGCAACATGTACCGAGAACCGCGTTTAGGACGAGGTATGGGCACTATGAGTTTCTTGTTATACCCTTCGGTTTAACAAATGCCCCTGCGGTGTTTATGAACTTCATGAACTGCATTTTTCGACCGTATTTGGATAAGTTCGTGGTGGTCTTTATTGATGGCATACTGATTTACTTACTTGATGAGAGTAAACATGCGGAGCATCTGAGAACGGTTTTACAAACCTTGAAAGATCAGCAGTTATATGCCAAGTTTAGCAAAAGTGAGTTTTGGCTCCGAGAGGTCAGATTCTTATGGCACATTGTGTCGGGTGATGGAATTAGTGTTGACCCAAGTAAGATATCAGCCATTGTTAAGTGGAAATCGCTAAAGAATGAGTCGGAGATCAGAAGCTTTTTGGGTACTACAGACTGTTTGTTAAAGGATTCTCAATGATAGCTACTACGATGACTAGACTGCTACAAAAAGAGGTCAAGTTCGAATGGAATGATAAGTGCCAGCAGAGTTTTGAGAAACTAAAGGCTTTGTTGACCGAAGGCCCAGTCTTAGTGCAACCAGAATTGGGAAAAGAGTTGTGGTGTACAGTGATGCGTCTCTAAATGGATTGGGGTGCGTGCTCATGCAAGAAGGCAAGGTAATAGCCTATGCCTCTAGACAATTAAAGCCACATGAGAAAAACTACCCGACACATTATTTAGAGTTGGTGGTCATCTTGTTTGCATTGAAAATTTGGAGACACCATTTGTATGGCGAGAGATACCGAGTGTTTACTGACCATAAAAGTCTCAAGTATTTGATGACTCAAAAGGAGTTGAATTTACGACAACGGAGATGGTTAGGGTTGATAATATCGATTATCACCCAGGGAAGGCGAATGTAGTCGCCGACGCTTTGAGTAGGAAATCATTGTTCGCCTTGAGAGCTATGAATACTCAATTGACCATGACTGATGATGGTTCAATTCTAGCTGAGATGAGAGCTAAACCGATGTTCCTTCAAGAGATCTGTGAGGCTCTGAAAGGTGATAAGGATTTGCAAGCTAAGATGGCTCAATGCAAGACTAAAAATGAATCAGAATTCCGTATTGGTACCAACGGTTGTATGATGTACGGAGACAGAATTTGTGTACCCAAAGACGGTGAGCTTATTCAGAAGATTCTATGAGAAGCACATAGCAGTTGCTTGTCTATCCATCCGGGTAGTGTGAAAATGTATAACGACTTGAAGAAAATGTACTAGTGGTCGGGAATGAAGAGAGACATTTCGAAGTTTGTTTATAAGTGTCTAATTTGTCAACAGGTGAAAGCCGAACACCAAGTACCTTCGGGTTTGCTTCAACTCGTAATGGTTTCCAAATGAAAATGGGACCGTGTAATTATGGATTTTGTATCAGGATTGCCTTTGACACCAAGGAAAAAGGATTCTATTTGAGTTGTTGTTGATAGGCTTACCAAGACGTCACATTTTATATAGGTGTGTACCGGCTACTCCCTTGAGAAATTAGCTTATTTTTATGTTTCTGAGATCATGAGACTTCACGGGGTGCCCTTGTCGATTATCTCGGATAGGGATCTAAGGTTTACCTCGAGGTTTTGGAAGAAGTTGAAAGAAGCTTTAGGTACAAAATTAAATTTTAGCACAACTTTCCACCCGCAAACTGATGGTCAGTCGGAGAAAGTAATTCAGGTCCTTGAAGACATGTTGCGTTGTTGTGCCCTTCAGTTCCAAGGCAGTTGGGAAAGATATCTATCGGTAGTCGAATTCACTTACAACAATAGCTATCAGTCAAGTTTAAAAATGGCGCCTTATGAGGCCTTGTATTGGCGTAAGTGTCGAACACCCTTGTATTAGACCAAGCTGAGAGAGAATCAGATCCACGGGGTTGATTTGGTTAAAGAGACCGAAGAGAAGGTTAAGGTGATTCGTGACTGCTTAAAAGTCACTTCGGATAGACAAAAATCTTACACAGATTTGAAACAAAAATAGATCGAGTTTCAAGTCAGTGATAAGGTGTTTTTGAAAGTTTCCCCATGGAGGAAAGTCCTTAGATTCAGTAGAAAAGGAAAGCTGAGTTCTCGTTTCATAGGACCTTATGAGATTACCGAGAGAGTAGGGACTGTTGCCTACCGTTTGGCTTTGCCCTCAGAGTTGGAAAAGATCCACCACGTGTTTCACATGTCGATGTTACGTTGATATAGATTAGATCCTTCGCATGTGATCGTGCCAATAGAGGTTGAAATTAGCTCAGTTATGACTTGTGGTGAAGATTCGGTTAAGATTTTGGCTCGAGAGGTTAAACAGTTGAGGAATAAGAGTATAGTGATTGTAAAAGTATTATGGCATAGACATGGAGTCGAGGAAGCCACGTGGGAACCCGAGGAGATCATGGGAGATCAATACCCGAACTTATTCATCGGTAAGATTTTCAGGGACGAAAATTCCTAAGGGGGTAGAATTGTAACAGTCCAATTTTGAGCTTAGTCAGAACAGTGGCTTTGAGAGCACAAATCCGAAGTCATAGAAATTATTTAATTATAATTTTGGTGTTATAGCATGATTATGTCAATGCATGAAAAATTTGGTGAAGTAATTTTAGCGTTTGTGAGCTTAATTGCGAAAAATGACTAAATAGCATAAAGGGAAAACATTATGATTTGCTAGAAAATAGTGTTAAATGGCCATGGATTATAAATTAGGGGTATTTAAAGTGCAAATAGACCCTAGGATGGTGCTTCGCCGGCCATTAGACAAGGAAATTAAAATAGTCAAAAGTTATGTGAAGTTGGTGACTTATTTGGCCAAAAAGAAAATAAAATAAAAGAAAGATGATATCATCCCATTTTCGTCTTCTTCTCCACCAAAAAACACCAGCAAAATAAAGGTTTGAATGCTTGAAAATTTCAGCAACTTGTACCCCTCACAAGTAAGTGATTTTTATGGTCTTTCTTGATTATTTTTGTACTTTTAGAACCCTTGTAGCACGAGCTTTCAAATGAGGGGACTATTTTGCAAAATGGTTAAAATTCTAGGGTTTTACCGTGAGAGTGTTCATGTTGTTTTCTGAAATTTTATGGAAGGAAATGAATCATGGTTGTGAAATAAACAACTTTTGTAAACTCGTTTTCATGGAAATCCTAACTAAGGACCATTTTGCATAAGTTGTGAAATAGGTAATAAATGTGTGAAATAGTGGGAATTGTGGGCTGGTCCTAGTATAAAAAGTGTTTGGCTAGGCTTGGTTAATAAGGAAATTTGATAAAAATCGATTTTCGGGCCTAGGCATAAAATGATCATTTTGTGAGAGTCTAGGGACAAAATGGTTATTTTACCCAAAATAAAAATTTGTAAGTGTCTAGATTGATATGCTATGTAACACCGCGAACCCGAGACCGACACCGGAGTCGGACACGAGATGTTAACAAACTTTGAAAAATTTTTCCAGACACTGCCCAGTCTGAGTACTAGTCGCTTCAAAAATCATATCTTGAGTTTCACAACTCAAAAATCAGTTTTGTGATTTTTCCCTGAAACTAGACTCATGTCCCCACCTATGGATTTTTTTCTAGAATTTTTGGTCAGGCCAATTAGTACAGTTTATTAGTCAAAGTCTCCCATGTTACAGGGGTCGACTACACTGACCTTTTCCCATTACGACTGGGATATCTCTCTGCACAGAGCTTCAATACTGATGCCGTTTGTTTCTATGGAAACTAGACTCAGAGAGGAATCCATACATATATGGTATGACCCCTAATTATCTCTGGTCAATTTATAGTGAATTTCCAAAGGCGGAACAGTGAATCCAGAAACTGTTCTGGCCCTGTTCCACAAGAACCAGAATATCTCTTTCTGTACTGTTCCTATAATTGTTTCGTTACTTCCATATGAAAGTAGATTCATCAAGGTTCGATTACATAATTTATTCACTATTTAATTCCACTCCTACGAATTTTTGTGATTTTTCCAATCCACACCACTGCTGCTATCAGCTTCTGTTTTCAAAGTGAACCTTACCTAATTTGGGGTTTCATGGACCAACTAGGGCCTTGTCATACATAAGCCCACATATGATCATACTTAGCCATTCTAGTGGCTGATCATTTGCTCAACACTTCCATTCCAACATAGTTACATCATGAAACCATCTATACATTCATAAATACGAATGGTCTAATGCCATACTCCACTTCTACAAGCCATTTTCGCATGGCTGTACACTTATACATTTCATAAAGTACTCGAAAGACAACAATGGGTAGTCCTATACATGCCATAACAAAATTCAACCAAAATAGTACCCAAAAGAGCCTTTGATAGTGTGGGCGACTTCGACTTCAAGATCCCGAGTCCGATAGCTGGAGAACCAAAAATCTATAAAACAGAGGAGCAATGTAACGAGTAAGCAATTTATGCTTAGTAAGTTTGAGCAAGGAATTCCAGCATAAACAAAGAATATCACACATTTAGCTAAACGGAATATTTCATAATACGCAATTTATCGATATTAAACTTGCTTCACAACATTAACAACCCTTATGCACATACACAATAGACTAACTTAGCCGGAGGCCGATAGCTCGTTTATCAACTGAGCGAACATTTATTTGTAAGGGCTCGATTTAATTCAACACATACGTAACATATCCCCATATTGGGATGTTTTTCGAGTATTCGCTGGAATTTTACAGCAAGCTCATTCGTTACCAATTCACGTACCTTCGGGATTTAACCGGATATAGCTCCTCGTTCAAATGCCTTCGGGACATAGCCCGGTTTTAGTAACTCACACTATGCCTTCGGGACGTAACCCGGATTTAACAACTCGCACGAATGCCTTCGGGACTTAACCCGGCTTTAATAACTCGTACGAATGCCCTCGGGACTTAACCCGGATTTAGTATCTCGCACAAAGGCCTTCGGATCTTAGTCCGGATATATTCGCTTAGCACAAAGCCTTCGGGACTTAGCCCGGACAGCATTCAATTAATCATACACATCTAACAATAATTCATGGTACATTCATATTTCATTTTCGTTTATGAAACTCAAACACAAGGCACATATTGTCCTTGCACATTCGGCTCAATAGCCACACATAGAGCATGATTTAATCACATCGAAATTTAAGCTCTCTTACTCAAGAACTTACCTCGGGTGTTGTCGAACGATTCCGCTAGCTATTCAACCACTTTTTCCTTCCCTTTATCGGTTTTATTTCCCCTTTGCTCTTGAGCTTAATCAAACAAATAAATTGATTTCATCATTTAGGCATCAAAAGATGAACACAAGGCACTTAGCCCATATTTATACATTAGACATTAAAGTCTCATACATGCAAAAATCATGCATCAACACAACATATTAGCTAATTTCTTTGCCCTTGGCCGAATATGCATGTCCATTTTTGGGGTCGATTTCAACACTTAATACACACATATACACACTAGTAAAGCATCCTCCCCCTTTTCATCAATTTAACACATGCATTGCTCATTAACATGCAAAGTTACATTCGGCCTTAGCACACATCTTGCTAGCCGATTCTTCTCCATTTAGCAACCAATGCACATATGTGCTCACACAAAAAAATGCTAAAAAGGAGGTTCAAGAATCATCAAGCCATCATCACATGCATCATTAACAAGCTTCATATTTTGCATGCAATGGCATTAACACAACCTCCACCTAGGCCGAATCTTAACTCATCCTCATGCCTCATCACCACAACATCAAACATCAACCAAGAATGATTCATCCATGGTCAAGTGCCATTTCCATCACATAGCAAGATTTAGACCATGGGTTAGGTAGAACTCAAGCTAACAACTAAAACATGCATGCCTCTCATGGAACATCATCAAACATACCTTAGCCTAGCTACATGCATGGCCGAATCTCTTCAGCTTTCTTCTTCTTTCCTCCATAAAATTTTTGGCCAAGGATGAACCAAAGGATGAGAAAATTTTTCTTTGTTTTTCTTTCTAGTTTTTGGCAAGCATGAAGATGAGAAAAGGATGAACAAAATTCCCCCCTTTCTCTTCTTTAGCTCACGGCAATGGGGGACAAATACTACACACACATTTTTTTTTCTTTTGTTTTCCATTTCTTTATTACCCATACTCCTTATTTTATTCTTCCACTAACAAAACATGTTTCATGACATGTTTTACCCATCCTTCCTTGTCATGGCCGGCCACTACTCATTAGGGGGGGAATTTGACATGCAAGTCCCCCCCTTTGTCCACATGCACTAATAGGTCCTCACACATTGACCTATCACATTTTAGAATTTTCTCACATAAGTCCTATTGACTAAATTCACATGAAATCAACCAAATTGAAGCTTGAAATTTTCACACATTCATAATTACATATTCTACACAATAAGTATCACATTCAAACGTTTCGGTGACTCGGTTTAGCGGTCCCGAAACCACTTCCCGACTAGGGTCAACTTTGGGCTGTCACATGCTAATTAAATGAACGAATATTTCCATTTTAGATCAAGAATTACAAAATTCGTGCCTAGATCGGGGAAAAGCCAAGCTAACGGAGTAAGTCAAAATAGTCGCTCACGTTTTGTATACCGAGGTAAGTTGTATGTCAATAATGCAACTATATTGTTATGATGTATGATTGAATTAACATTGCATAAATTGTTATGACTGTCAATATGAGAATGCCTGATGAGAAATTAATGTAGTAAAGATTTCCAGTTGAACATTTGGGATAGACTTGGATATTCATACCATGACATTAGGTGGTATGTGAGCCAGTGTAAGACATGTCTGGGACATACATTAGCCACATCATGAGTGCCAGTATAAGACATGTCTGGGACATGCATCGGCATTGAGACGGGAGCTAGTGTAAGACATGTCTGGGACATGCTTCAGCCTCGGGATATACAAGCTAGTGTAAGACCTGTCTGGGACATGACGTTGGCTTGTTGTGTGTCAATGTAAGACCTGTCTTGGACATGGCATTGACACCGATAGATGAGAGCCAGTGTAAGACCTGTTTGGGACATGGCATTGGCCTCGATATATGAAAGTCAGTGTAAAACCTGTCTGGGACATAGCATCGACTTCAATATGCTAGCCAGTGTAAAACCATGTCTGGGACATGGCATCAGCATTTTATCCCATGTTCGAGGTTATTGAGTATCCAATAATATTCCAAATGATTCAACAAAAGATTTATGATTTGTATCAAAATAAGAAAAGTTATGACCATATGGTGAGTGGTACAGGTACCTACTTGAAATGTATGAGATGTGGGCTCAATATATGCCATAAGAATTGTATTGTATGGTTATGAGTAAGCTCTACTTATGTCTATTCATTGTATTCATGGACAAGCTATGAAATGTTATGAGCATATTGTTGTATGATAATTAGTTTATGTTTATTTTCATGCAACTTACTAAGCTTTATGCTTAACCCTTTTCCTTTCCATTTTCTGATAGTGCCACCAACGTAGCTCGAGGATCATGCCCTACGTCGGAGAAACCAGTCACGCTATCATCTGAAGCACTTTGTATAGTTAGTTCTTTTGTTTTGATTATGGCATGTATAGGAACTTCTGTCTTATTTTAGTGTCACACTATTTTGGGGCCAAATGTGTTGGCTTGTTTTAGCATTTGACACATTTTGTTTAAGGCCATGAAAAATGGCTAATATTGAAAGTTGTTATATGAATACAAGAAGGTCTTTCATGAATGGGAAAATTGTTGGCATGGTTGAGCATGTGAATTTTAGTGTATGGATAGCAAAGTACATAAATTAGTCGCTTAAACATATGTGAAATGTATATAAGACTTAGTTATGGTTGCTTGATTGGGAAATCATGTTATGTTAGACTTTGGTGTGATGGATGGTATTGGATTGTGTTTCAGGGTGGCAAAAGGCTTGGTAGAAAGCCTTATATTGTCCACACGAATAGACACATGGGTGTGTTTGTAACACCCCGAACCCGAGACCGACACCGGAGTCGGACACGAGATGTTAACAAACTTTGAAAAATTTTTCCAGACACTGCCCAGTCTGAGTACTAGTCGCTTCAAAAATCATATCTTGAGTTTCACAACTCGAAAATCAGTTTTGTGATTTTTCCCTGAAACTAGACTCACCTCCCCACCTATGTATTTTTTTCTAGAATTTTTGGTCGGGCCAATTAGTACAGTTTATTAGTCAAAGTCTCCCATGTTACAGGGGTCGACTACACTGACCTTTTCCCATTACGACTTGGATATCTCTCTGCACAGAGCTTCAATACTGATGCCGTTTGTTTCTATGGAAACTAGACTCAGAGAGGAATCCATACATATATGGTATGACCCCTAATTATCTCTGGTCAATTTATAGTGAATTTCCAAAGTCGGAACAGGGAATCCAGAAACTGTTCTGGCCCTGTTCCACAAGAACCCAAATATCTCTTACTGTACTGTTCCTATGATTGTTTCGTTACTTCCATATGAAAGTAGATTCATCAAGGTTCGATTACATAATTTATTCACTATTTAATTCCACTCCTACGAATTCTTGTGATTTTTCCAATCCACACCACTGCTGCTATCAGCTTCTGTGTTCAAAGTAAACCTTACCTAATTTGGGGTTTCATGGACCAACTAGGGCCTTGTCATACATAAGCCCACATATGATCATACTTAGCCATTCTAGTGGCTGGTCATTTGCTCAACACTTCCATTCCAACTATAGTTACATCATGAAACCATCTATACATTCATAAATACGCATGGTCTAATGCCATACTCCACTTCTACAAGCCATTTTCGCATGGCTGTACACTTATACATTTCATAAAGTACTCGAAAGACAACGATGGGTAGTCCTACACATGCCATATCAAAATTCAACCAAAATAGTACCCAAAAGAGCCTTTGATAGTGTGGGCGACTTCGACTTCAAGATCCCGAGTCCGATAGCTGGAGAACCAAAAATCTATAAAACAGAGGAGCAATGTAACGAGTAAGCAATTTATGCTTAGTAAGTTTGAGCAAGGAATTCCAGCATGCACAAATAATAGCACACATTTAGCTAAACGGAATATTTCATAATACGCAATTTACCGATATCAAACTTGCTTCACAACATTAACAACCCTTATGTACATACACAATAAACTAACTTGGCCGAAGGCCGGTAGCTCGTTTATCAACTGAGCGAACATTTATTTGTAAGGGCTCGATTAATATTTAACACATACGTAACATATCCCCATATTGGGATGTTTTTCGAGTATTCGCTGGAATTTTACAGCAAGCTCATTCATTACCAAATCACGTACCTTCGGGATTTAACCGGATATAGCTCCTCGTTCAAATGCCTTCGGGACATAGCCCGGTTTTAGTAACTCACACAATGCCTTCGGGACTTAACCCGGATTTAACAACTCGCACGAATGCCTTCGGGACTTAACCCGGATTTAACAACTCGCACGAATGCCTTCGGGACTTAACCCGGATTTAACAACTCGCACGAATGCCTTCGGGACTTAACCCGGATTTAGTATCTCGCACAAAGGCCTTCGGATCTTAGTCCGGATATATTCACTTAGCACAAAGCCTTCGGGACTTAGCCCGGACAGCATTCAATTAATCATGCACATCTAACAATAATTCATGGCACATTCATATTTCATTTTCGTTTACGAAACTCAAACACAAGGCACATATTGTCCTTGTACATTCGGCTCAATAGCCACACATAGAGCATGATTTAATCACATCGAAATTTAAGCTCTCTTACTCAAGAACTTACCTCGGGTGTTGTCGAACGATCCCGCTAACTATTCGACCACTTTTTCCTTCCCTTTATCGGATTTATTTCCCCTTTGCTCTTGAGCTTAATCAAACAAATAAATTGATTTCATCATTTAGGCATCAAAAGATGAACACAAGGCACTTAGCCCATATTCATACATTAGACATTAAAGTCTCATACATGCAAAAATCATGCATCAACACAACATATTAGCTAATTTCTTTCCCCTTGGCCGAATATGCATGTCCATTTTTTGGGGTCGATTTCAACACTTAATACACACATATACACACTAGTAAAGCATCCTCCCCCTTTTCATCGATTTAACACATGCATTGCTCATCAACATGCAAAGTTACATTCGGCCTTAGCACACATCTTGCTAGCCGATTCTTCTCCCTTTAGCAACCAATGCACATATGTGCTCACACAAAAATGCTAAAAAAAAGGAGGTTCAAGAATCATCAAGCCATCATCACATGCATCATTAACAAGCTTCATATTTTGCATGCAATGGCATTAACACAACCTCCACCTAGGCCGAATCTTAACTCATCCTCATGCCTCATCACCACAACATCAAACACCAACCAAGAATGATGCATCCATGGTCAAGTGCCATTTCCATCACATAGCAAGATTTAGACCATGGGCTAGGTAGAACTCAAGCTAACAACTAAAACATGCATGCATCTCATGGAACATCATCAAACATACCTTGGCCTAGCTACATGCATGGCCGAATCTCTTCACCTTTCTTCTTCTTCCCTCCTTAAAATTTTTGGCCAAGGATGAACCAAAGGATGAGAAATTTTTTTCTTTGTTTTTCTTTCTAATTTAGGCTAAAATGGAGGTGAGAAAGGATGAACACAAACTTTTCTCCTTTCTTCTCTTGAGCTCACGGCAATGGGGGGGAACAAACACTACACACACATTTTTTTTTCTTTTGTTTTCCATTTCTTTATTACCCATACTTCTTATTTTATTCTTCCACTAACAAAACATGTTTCATGACATGTTTTGCCCATCATTCTTTGTCATGGCCGGCCACTACTCATTAGGGGGGGGGAAATTTGACATGCAAGTCCCCCCTTTGTCCACATGCACTAATAGGTCCTCACACATTGACCTATCACATTTTTGAATTTTCTCACATAAGTCCTAGTGACTAAATTCACATGAAATCAACCAAATTGAAGCTTGAAATTTTCACACATTCATAATTACATATTCTAGACAATAAGTATCACATTCAAACATTTCGGTGACTCGGTTTAGCAGTCCCGAAACCACTTCCCGACTAGGGTCAACTTTGGGCTGTCACAGTGTTTCTGGGCCATGTGTGACGTACGGTTAGCCCCATGGGCGTGTTATTCAATCGTGTGTCTCTTGCCCATAATATTTGCAAGTCAGTATGCATAGTGGTAAACATAGGGGCAGAGACATGACCGTGCGTCTCAGCCATGTAGAGGACACGGCCTCTAGCCACAGGCGTGTTACTTGGTTGTGTGCCTCTATTTGGTTGCTAATGTCAGAAATAGAATATCAAGGTTTTTAGACATGGGCTAAGACATGGGCGTGTCATGGCCGTGTGAGGGACACGGGCCATGGACACAGGCATGTGTCAAGCCATGTGAAAATTGCTATAGGTTCGAATTTGGAATTTAATTCGAACAGGTTCGAACACGGGTGTATCCCCTTATGCTTAGGCTGTGTAAACCACACAGGCCATCAGCACGACCATGTCATAGTTGCCACACAGGCATGTGCCCTATTTCAAAAGTCATTCTTATATGGTTGGTTGAAGGACCCAAGTTGGTCCCGAGTGGTTTCCAATGGATATTTGGGGCCTCGTAAGTCCATGTTAAGGAATTTTAAACGTAGTTTGAAAAATTTTTAAATTGGAGTGAGTCTTTGTGACTCAAAAATGTGATATGTTCGTGTTCAAGCTTAGTAACGCTTGGTATTCCATCCCGGCGTAGGGCACGGGTGTGGGGTGTTACACTAATTTATTCAAAGCTTCTAATCTTTCTCTGAGGATATGCGATACAGACGGCTTGTTATATTCTGAATAATGTACCAACTAAGGCAGCATCGAAAACTCCATATAAATTCTGGCATGGTAAGAATCCAAGTCTAAAACATTGAAAGATTTAGGGGTGCCAAACCCACGTATTAGATACAGATGCGAGGAACTTCGACTCGCGGATAGAATTGTGCATGCATGTAGGATATCCAGAGGGGAAAAAAGGTAGTTTGTTTTACAACCCGACAGAGCAAACTATTATAGTTTAAAATCGCGCTACTTTTGTTAAAGAAATTTGTATGAATGACTTCCAACCTCAGAGTAAAGAGGTACACGAGGAGCTTTTGAGAAATATACAAAACCATACGGAGATGATTCCAGAACCATTCCTAATAATGGACATACAAACAGCCAGCAACATAGGGAGCTTCGTCGTAGTGGGAGGGTCTCTCCTAGGCCTGAGTTCTTCATATTTTGTAAAAGTTTTCTTAACACTAAGTCTATTGAATAGAAAGATGTTGACCTATTCACATGTGAGGAAGTAATGCAGAGTGCTTATTTCAAGCTCTAGGAAATAACTATGAAAGCAAATATGGACACTATGTATTCCAACTCAGTGCGGGAACTTGTAGACTTACTGGAATGGATAAAACCCATAGGTTGTAAGTGGATACACAAGGAAAAAATAAATGTAGATGGAAAACTGGAAGCTTATAAGGCAAGACTTGTAGCAAAAGGTTATACTCAAAAAGAAGATATTGATTATGAAAAAAGTTCTCTCAGATTCCCTTCCTCAAGCCAATCCGCGTATTACTAACCATTTTTGTGGCTCTCGATTATGAGATCTCGAAAATGGATGTCAAGATAACATTTTTGAACGACAATCTTGAAAAGAGCATCTATATGATGCAACCCACCAGAGGTATAGCTAAAGGAAAGGAGCATCAAGTCTGCAAACTGCTTTGGCTCATATATGGTCTTAAGCAAGCATCCCGCTCATGGAATCAAAAATTTGATCAGGCAATCAAAACTTTTGGATTCAAGCAAAACATAGATGAAACTTGAGTTTACAAACGTTTAGAGGATAGAAAGGTGGTCTTTTGCATCATTTATGTTGATGACATTCTACTCATTGGAAATGGTGTGGGGACATTGTCATCAGTTAAAACATGGTTAACCCAAAAGCTTCGCCTGAAGGACTTGCAATCCAATATAGGACTACTTGAAAAATGATGGAAGAATGAGTTTATGTTTTAGACAATTTTGAAGCCCAAAAATGAAAATAAATCATCAGTCATAGTGAACAAGTTGAGTTGTGACATATTGAACGAAGTTCTTTAAAATTTTACCAGGGGTAAAATTTTAAAAATTTTAATCAGGTAAAATTCAGGGTGAAAAAGTTATTTAATATGTAAATATTAAAGTTTATTTTGGAAAATTTAAAAAACTGAATTCGGTTGGATCATATTAAGAATATTGGGTCAAAAAGACCCAGGAAGTACTCATAATTGGACACGACGTGAGAGAGGCCCAACACCCCTTATGTAAGGAGGTGGGACAAGTAAACCCTAGAATCATTAACTGGGGTTGTTGCCTCCTATATCCTAGTTAAACTAGGATATCATTTTTCTAGTGGAAATAAACTTTTACAACTCTACAAGGGTTCTACCTTCTCTTCTTATAAATATATGGCACCAATAGAGCTATTAACAGACTAATTTTGAAAGATTGTTATTATACCAAAAAAATGAGAGAATTTATTTTCAACTTACAAACATATCTTTCAGAATAACAATTTTACCGATTACTATTAAAGAAGAGAATGGCAGAGAAGACCATTTGACTGAAAGCTATAAAACAACAAGAATTTGATTATCCAAAACCACAGGTACGTATTCAGTTAAGGTTTATTGCTATAAGTATCACAAACTTGGTCAGTTTTCAAAATTTTAATTTTCCATTGTGCAAGAAAACCCAAACCAGGCTTTTTCAACACAATAGTCACTGAATGTTGTGAATACTCACTAATTTTTTGATCTTGTTAACTTTTCTTATATTCTTCATAGGAAGTAACCTTTATATGAGACTGAGCAAAAGAAATAAGATTACCAAAGATCATGAAAGAAACTAATAAGCAAGAACACTGAAGTAGCAAAGATTTTAATGAAAATAGATTATTCAAAAAAAATAGAGAGAAGTGGTTGAGTAGAATCGCAACTCAAATTAAGTTTATTATACCATTTCCCTAGAATCACCACCCTTATTAAATTTCCCTCCAAGATAAGGAAAGAAAATTTCTATCACCAAACTTTTCGTCCAAAAATAATGCTTGTAGACCAAGTGTGTAGAAATTGTCCTTTGACAATTAGAGTTTTCCGGCTAACTTGATGTTATTTTCGTATAATGCATTTGATGTGATTTTTGGGATGGATTGTTTGACTTCTCATACTGTTGTACTGGATTGTGGGAGAAAAGTTATTGAGTTGAAATGTGAAGAATGGGAATGTCCTTCAGGTTGGACCAAATAAACTGAATAAACCGCCTGTGGTGATATCGTCTATGTTGACTGAGAAATATTTGAGAGAAGGATATGAAACTTATCTCGCTTTTGTGTTGAATACTCAAGTGTCTGAGTTGAAGATTGAATTAGTACCGGTAGTTTGTGAGTTTATAGATGTGTTTCTAGAAGAATTACTTGGACTACCTCCAGTGAGGGAAATTGAGTTTGGAATCGAGTTCGCACTGGGCACGGAACCCATTTCTATTGCTCCGTATAGAATGGCCCCGACAGAGTTGAAAGAGTTGAAAGTACAGCTGCAAGAGTTAACAGATAAAGGTTTTGCGAGACCTAGTTATTCACCGTGGGGTGCACCAGTGTTGTTTGTGAAAAAGAAAGACGGGTCGATGAGGTTATGTATCGACTATAGACAGCTCAATAAGGTAACGGTGAAGAACAAGTATCCTTTTCCATGAATAGATGATCTATTCGATAAGTTGAAGGGAGCCACGGTGTTCTCCAAGATAGACTTGAGGTCTGGTTATTATCAGTTGAGAGTTAAAGAGCAAGATGTACCAAAGACTATTTTTCAGACGAGATACGGGCATTATAAGTTCCTCATCATGCCCTTTGGCTTGACTAATGCCCCGGCTGTTTTTATGGATTTGATGAACTACGTTTTTCGACCGTATCTGGATAAGTTTGTAGTTGTTTTTATTGATGACATATTGACTTACTCGTGTGATGAGGGTAAACATACGGAGCATTTGAGAACTGTGTTACAGACCTTGAGAGACAAGAAATCATACGCTAAGTTTAGTAAGAGTGAATTTTGGCTTAAGGACGTCGGATTTTTAAGACATATTGTGTCAGGTGATGGCATTAGAGTTGACCCAAGAAAGATCTCGGCTACTGTTGAGTGGAAATTACCAAAGAATGTGACAGAGGTCCAAAGCTTTTTGGGCTTGGCCGAATACTATAGAAGGTTTGTTCAAGCGTTTTCTATGATCGCTATGTCGATGACAAGGCTACTACAAAAAGATGTCAAGTTCGAGTGGACAGAAAAGTGCCAACAGAGTTTCAAGAAATTGAAAGCTTTATTGACTGAAACCCTAGTGTTAGTACAACCGGAGTCGGGCAAGGAATTTGTGATATATAGCAACGCCTCCTTGAATGGTTTAGGGTACGTGCTTATGCAAGAAGGTAAGGTTGTAGCTTACGCTTCGAGACAACTAAAGCCACATGAAAAAATTACCCAACCCATGACTTGGAACTAGCGGTTGTAGTGTTCACGTTGAAGATTTGGAGACACCATTTGTATGGTGAAAATGCCGAGTATTCACCGATCATAAGATTCTTAAGTACTTGATGACTCAAAAGGAGTTGAACCTACGGAAACGACGATGGTTAGAGCTATTAAAGGATTATGAGTTAATTATCGACTACCACCCAGAAAGGTGAACATGGTCGCCGATGCATTGAGTAGAAAATCATTATTTGCGTTGAGAGCATTGAACGCCATTGTTAGATGATGGTTCGGTTTTGGCAGATTTGAGAGCTAGACCGATGTTTTTGAAAGAAATCCGTGAAGCTCAGAATAGTGACAAAGATTTGCGGGTTAAGAGAACTCAGTGTGAGTCAGGGATTGAATCAGATTTTTGGATTGGCACCAATGGATGTCTAATGTTCAAAGATAGATTTTGTGTACCCAACGATAATGAGCTTATTCAAAAGATTCTACCAGAAGCACATAGTGATTATTTATCTGTTGACCCGGGTAGTGTGAAAATGTACAATGACTTGAGGAAAGTGTACTGGTGGTCAAGGATGAAAAGATACATTTCAGAGTTCATTTCCAAGTGTCTAGTGTGTCAGCAAGTGAAAGCTGAACACGAAGTACCTTTGGGTCTACTTCAGCCTATCATGATCCCCAAGTGGAAGTGGGATCAGATTACCATGGATTTCGTGATGGGTTTGCCATTAACCTTAAAGAAACGGGATGCTGTTTGGGTTATTATGGATAGGCTAAGAAAGTCAGCACATTTCATACCAGTGCATACCGACTACTCCCTTGAGAGATTGGCTGACTTGTATATTTTTGAGATTGTGAGACTACACAGGGTACCCGTGTCAATTGTTTCGGATAGGGATCCGAGATTTACCTCGAGATTTTGGAAAAGGTTACAAGAGGCTTTGGGAACAAAGTTGAGTTTCAACACGGCATTTCACCCGCAAGCCGACAGTCAGTTAGAAAGAGTGATTCAGATTTTAAAAGACATGTTGTGGTGTTGTGTTCTCGAATTTCAAGCTAGTTAGGAAAGGTACATGCCATTGGTTGAATTTGCCTACAACAACAATTATCGGCAAAGTTTGAAAATGGCGCCTTATAAGGCTTTGTATGGGAGAAAGTGTCCAACGCCCTTATATTGGACTGAACTAAGAGAAAGTCAAATTCACGGGGTCAATTTAGTCAAAAAGACCGAAGAGAAAGTTAAAGTGATTCGCGATTGTTTGAAAGCCTCTTCGATAGATAGAAATCTTATGCGAATTTGAAATGGAAAGAGATTGAATTTTAAGTTCGTGATCGAGTATTTTTGAAAGTATCCCCGTGGAGAAAGTTCTCAAATTTGGTAGAAGAGGCAAGTTGAATCCTCGTTTCATAAGACCCTATGAGGTTACCGAAAAGTAGGGCCAATTTCCTATAGATTGGCTTTGCCACCAGAAATGGAAAAGATTCACGATGTGTTTCATGTGTCCATGCTACATCAATATAGGTCAAACATTTCGCATGTGATTGCGCCGTTAGAGGTTGAGATTCATCCGGACATGATTTATGGCGAAGAGCCGGTCAAGATATTGACTCTTGAAGTCAAACAGTTAAAGAATAAGAGTGTAGCACTTGTGAAAGTTTTTTGGCATAGACATGGCGTCGAGGAAGCCACATGGGAACTTGAGGAGACTATGAGAGATCAGTACCCAAACTTATTCACCGGTAAGATTTTCGATGACGAAAATCCCTAAGGGGGAGAAATGTAACAGCCCGATTTTGGGGCTAATTGAAATAGTGGTCTCGGGACCACAAATCCAAAGTCAGAGAAATTATTTTATTTTTGATATAGAGTAATAGCATGTTTATATTAGTGCATGAAAAATTTGGTGAGCTAATTTTAACGTTTGTGAGCTCAATTACAAAAAAGGACTAAATCGCATAAAGTGAAAAAGTCCTAATTTGATAGCTAAAGGTGTTATTTTATTAGAGAATCAAAATTGGGGGATTTTAAAGGGCAGCTAGACCCTTTTAAAGGAGCATAGCCAGCCATAGAGTCAAAAAGGAGACAAAATTTTAAAATTTGGTGGATTAGTTGGCTTATTTTGACTAAAATAGAAATAGATAAAAGAAGGATGATATCATCCTTTTTCATCTTCTTCCTCCACCAAAATTTTCAGTAAAGAATGGGGTTTAAGAGCTTGAAATTTCAGCAACATTAAGGCTTCACAAGTAACTGATCCTAATGGTTTTTCTTAAATATTTTTGTACTTTTGATATCCTTGAAGCATGAGCTTTCAAATGAGGGTACTATTTTGCAAAATGATTGAGAGTTTTGGGTTTTTACATGAAAGGATTGTGATGTTTGCTGAGTTTTTATGGAAGAAAATGAGTCTTGGATGTCTTATAAACAACTTTTGTGAAAGGTGTTAGCATGAAGACACCTAAAAGGACTAATGTGCATAAGTTGTAAAATAGATGATAAATGTGTGAAATAGTGAGAATTTGGAGTTTCTATAAGATTCAAAGAGGTTCTTCTAGTCTTGAGAAATAAAGAAAATCGATAAAAATCAATTTTTGGGCGTAGGGGTAAAATGGTCATTTTGTCAAAATCAGGGGCAAAATGGTCATTTTACCAAAGATGCGAATTTTTTATTTCTTAATTCTAATTAGAGACTAAATGAGTACACTTTGCTATTATAGATCAAGAATTATCGAACCCAAGCCTAGACCGGGGGAAAGCTAAGCAAATTGACTAAATCAACTAGCTGCCACATATTGTAATCTGAGGTAAGTTATATGTAAACAATACAACTACATTGCTAATGCATATGTTTAATTGTATTGAATTATTATAGAATGAATTGCTTGATTGTGGAATTGAGAAAATATGATGATAATAAAGATAATAGAGTTCTGGTTTGAACCTTGGAAATAAATCGAATATTCATGCCATGACGATCAGCCACATTATGAAAGCCAGTGTAAGACCATGTCTGGGACATGGCATCTACATTGAGACGAGTGCTAGGGTAAGACATGTCTGGGACATGCATCGGCCTCGAGATGTAAGCCAGTGCAAGACATTCTAGCACATGTGTCGGCTATGAGATGATAGTTAGTGCAATATCATGTCTGGGATATGGCATCGACACCTTACCCTATGCATGAGGCTTATGGACTATCCAATAGAATTCCAAATGGTTCAACAGTGAAAGTTATGATTTCTAGTTATTCAGGAAAGTATGACCGAGTTCTGAGTGACACAAGTACCTATTGGGTATGTTTGAATTGTGAGTTCAATATATACTATACGAAGTGTATGGAATATTGATGAGTAAGTTTTACTTATGCCTACTTGTGTACTATGAGCTTGTTTATGAATGGTAAAGTTGTGTTGTATATTTATTTATGTGCAACTTATTAAGCTTTATGCTTACTCCCTCTCCTTTCTTTTTCTTATAATGCTGCCTAGCTAGCTCAAGGATCAAAGGAAGTCAGAGATATCAATCACACTATCAATCGAAGTATTTAGTATAGTTTGATTTATATTTTTTAATATGGCATGTATAGAGAACTAAACTTGTGCTTTGTGTTATTATTAATTTTGGCCAAATGTGTAGGCTTGGGATAATTTCCTCATTTTATATTAAGCCTTGAATGATGGCTAATATTCATTTTGATATATGCAAATGGTGTTTTGTTCATGGATGAGTAGAATGCACAAATGAATTGTTGTCTATGGTGGCTGATTTTATTGCATAAAGTAGTCTTGTCCTGGTTTTGGTTGCTTTTGTGTAGGTTGTGTAAGTAAGGGTGACAAAGAGGCTTGGTAAATAACCTTATTTTTGTCCACACGGGTAGACACACGGGCGTGTGTCTAGGTCGTATGTGACACACGATCTGCCCCGTGGGCGTGTGGTCCGACCATGTGTCCCCTGCATGTAAACATTTCAAGTTAGTATGCATGGTAGTAACCACACATGCAGAGACACGGCCGTGTGTCTCAATCGTGTGTAGAACATGATCTAGAACACGAGTGTGTGCCTTGGCCATGTGACATTTTGGGGTTGCTAATGTCAGAAACAGAATGTCCAAGTTTTTGCACACGGGCGTGTCATGGCTGTGTGAAGGACACGAGCCAGGGATATGGGCGTGTGCCAAGCCGTGTGAAAACCTCTGTAGGTGTGCATTTGGAATCAATTCCACATGGGTGTCAGACACGGGCGTGTCCCTGTATTGCCTAGGCTATGTGATCCACACTAGCCAACCGCACGACCATGTCAAATTGATCACACGGGTGTGTTGTCCCTTTCACACGGGCGTGTAACCCTGTGTCAAGTTTTATTTTTCTAAAGTTGACTAAAGAACCCGAGGTGTTTTCAAATGATTTCTGATGGGAATTTTGGGTCTTGTAAGCCCATATTAAGGACGTGTTGATAAGCTTGAGAAAGTTTTAAATTTGTCCAAGTCTTGAAGATTCAGAATTGGTAGTAAGTACGAGTTTAAGTTAGGTAACGCCTTATACTCTGTCCCGACATAGGATACGAGTATGGGGTGTTACAGTAAATATAAAACTGGATTAGGAATGACATCAATAAATTCAAGACTTGATTTCCAAGTGAGACCCAACTTGGCTAAATGGTCCACAATAGATTTGTGCTCTCTAGGGGTATACCTCAGCCACTATTGACCTTCTACATTTAAAATTTGTCACGCCCTTCTGAGAGTGTAATACTTGAATCTTTTGACCAATTACCAATTATGGCTCTGATAACTTCAAGGTTATCAAATTGAATTGATGCTCTTTTGAATCTTTTACTGAAAAGAATGAGCACCCCATCTAGAATACCTCAGAGTTCAACTTCTAAAGGCATGCAATGTCCCAAGAAACGGTTAAATTCCTATATCTAATATCCTTGTTGATCACGAACCACTCCATCTGCCGCTGCATCCCCAGAAGAAGTAGCAACAGGCCCATCAGTGTGTAAGTGAACAAAAGTCCCGTCTGTTATAGGAATCTTTGTGGGTTGCTTCATATTGACTGGCCCAAGTAAGGGAGACTTTGAGAATTTCCTTTACTGTCCAAGTAATGTTTTGGAAGATGAGCAAATTCTTGTTTTTCCAAATGTGTCAAAGGATTATGCTGAATAGGCCTGACCAGGTAGTGCCATGATGCTGTAAAAACAAATGAGAACCAAGATTAGGAGATAAACAAGTTTGAAAGGGTTTCAAAAGAACCTATTTTCTTGATCTGTTGATATCATATTCATCCAAACTTCCTCAGTTGCTAGGCAATCACAAAGAACGTGAATAGTATCCTTAGTGTCATGTCCATACAAGGAACAAAGACTGTTATCTGTAAGCCCCTGACGAGTTCGTTCAACATTTGTGATGAGCCTCTGCTTGGAAACCAGCAAGAGGAAAAATCTAACAAGTTGAGACCCTTGATACTTCCAGAAGTGATTCCATCGTTCATCCTTAGGTTCCTAGGATGCTTTCTTTAATGGTTGAGAGCACTGTGAACTTAAAAGGCACCTGAAGTCATTCTAGCCCAAACAATCCTATCAGGTCCAGAATTAGAGTGTGGGGGAGGGATACTAACAATGCATTTGATAACATCCTCTAAAAGCCAAATATGGAAAAGATTAAGATTCCAACTACCATCAGGCAGCACCATGTCCCAAAGCAAGAATTGCAAAAAAAAAATCAATTTAAACAAGAAAGAAAATAAATCAAGTGGAAAAGTTTTAGATTTGAATTGATTTGCAACGTGTGGGAATTTTCACATTTTGAACTTGATAATTCATTCTAATCCTTCAATCAATACTATAAAATAATAAAAATTGTAGATTGAAAGCTTAGCACATTAACTTTATGAAATTATAATCTTTGCACCTCTCCTCACAAGAATCTTCTAGAAACCACCATGCTTCAAAACAAAAGCCTTGTAAACGCCTGCCATTACGTGCTATCTTTGTCTCCAACATCACTAGGAAATTATCGAAAAAATAATGAGGCAGGTGCTTAATAGATAAATTCGAGAACAAACTCAGCCATGTCGGATTAGCAACACACCTATCCCACCTTACACAGATGTGTATCTCATAGAAATCATCCGAGACCACCCATGACAAAATTTTTATCCTCACTTAACAATTTAAGAAGCTCTCAAGAGGCTGCTCAAAATCTATAATCCATATTCTCGTAAAACTAGTCAGATGCCACATATCACAATCATTGTCGTTCAGAATTATATCAATACAATGAGCAAAAAATTGTAACATCTCGATTTTCAATGGTGTCAGAAATAGTGGTTTTGAAACCCCACTTATGTCGTTTGAGTCCGTAAATATAATATATACAAGGTTAGTATTAATTTTTATTAAATTTTGGTCTTTCAATTTTATTGAATTGATAGTTAATTAAGGTACAATGACTAAATTTTAAAAGTTTATCGCTATAGATTTTTAAATAGTCAAAGGACCAAATGAGTAATTAGACCATTTGAAATGGTCAGTTGGTGATGGATGATGATGAAATCCACTAACTTATGTTAATTTGGCTTAAGGTTAAATTAATGTTTTATTTATTTTATGTTTATTAACTAGTTTACTAATTTAACCTTGATTAAAAACCATCAAAATTCATGATGATATGTCCATATAGGTCCACTCATGTTTCAAATGGTCTAATTACAACATAAGGACCTCTAAAATAAGATTCCATAGCTATTAGAGACCTTTAGCTAGTAGAACTCCACTTTTACACTTTACGCGATTTAGTCCTTTTTCTCAAATTAAATAATCAAACGATAAAATTTGTTAACAAAAATTTCAAAAAAAAACATATTATCACGCTGTAGACATTAAAATAATAATAAAATAATTATTTCAACTTTAGATTCTTGTTCCCGAAACCACTGTTCTGATTTGACTAAAAACTGGTTGTTACAATTTTGGTCAACAATTTGAGGTCTATTATTTGCTAAAAAGGGTAAATTTTGGCGAAAGCAAAGGACAACATTTACATTTTACATTTCTTTTCATATTTTAGGGTTGTAGTTGTCTTCTCCAAATTCCTAGGATTTAGTTTTAGTGTTTTTCTGGTTTTCTTTAGTTTCTTAGTGATAGTTAAGTTTAGTTTAAAATTACTTCTTATTTAGGTTAATTAGAGTTTTAGTATAATTTAGAGTTTTATTTGAATGTACTTAGTTAGCCTATATAAAGGCTTATTCATTGTTAATTAAAGACACGATTGTTTTCATTAATAAATTTTTTAACTCTAGGAGTTAGTTTCTTTATGTAAGATTTTTTTCTTCTGATTTTTTTAGTAGTTTTATTCTCGATTTTTTTCAAGGGGCCATGGAATTCATTTTTCATCGTTCAATTTGCCAAGGAGAATTGACTTTGTTGGGATTCATATCTCAAAGGGTCAATTGGACACTTATCTTTCTATCCATCATATCCATCGGTTTATTTTATTCATCTTTCACTTTAAATTTTGTTTATTTATTTATTTATTATTTTGAATATTTATTTTCAGTTCTTAAATTTCTTCATTTAGTGTTTTCATTTTCTTTAATTTCTAAGTTTATTTATTTCTTCTTTCAAGTCAGATTCGAATCTTTGCTTCTTGAGCCAAACCACTTGAATATGATCCTCCTTTCGCCTTTTTCCACTTTAATTTTTTATCATTCGGTATCAAATTTGGGCCTTTTGAGTTGTTTCCTTGTGCTATATAAATTGTTTTGCTGATTTTACTTAAATAGTCTTTAAAAATAAGAAAAAAGAAAATAATAATAATTTTTTGGGTTGAATTTCATGCCCAAAATTTTTTAGATTTGATATTTATCATATAAAGAGGCTTCAATTTAGTTTTTGTGATTTTTCCACATTGGAAACACCTTGAACTAACATTGCACCTTGTTTCAAGGTTGATGTTGAAGAAGTTGATAATAATAGTGCGAACTATGATGATAGTGATAGTGAACTTTGTGAACTGGAAAAAGTTGATAGTAAGAATTGTTTCCTAGAGTCTATGAATTTGGACGATTTAGACCTTAACTATCCTCCTATAGAGTTGTATTATGATTAATTCAATGTACAAAATTTTTATGCGGGGTTAAACTGAAGTGTGGATGATTCATGTCAAAAGACTGAGAGACAAGAGACCTTGAGTGGTAAAAGTCAATTTAGTGGTCCAATTTTTATGAGTGAAAACTCCTACGAGGTAGAAACAGAGAGTTCAATTCACATTGAAAAAGAGAATGGAAAGAAAAAGAGAACCTATCTGAAAGAGAGGAATGATAATATTTTCACTAACCTTAACTTGAATTTTTTTAGTGGACTTGTTCCATTCCTTTTGGAATTTGTTGATCCTTTAAGAGGATCTTTATTAAACCATTCCACCTATGGTAAAGATTTTTTCTTGTTCCACTAATGAAAAGATTAAAGGATGAATCTTTTCGAGGAAAGGGGGAATGATACATGGAAGGATGGGGTGAAATTTATTAAATTCCATTCATCGAAGCTACCTGTTTTCGAGTGTGGGATATCAGCAAACTTCCGACAACTTTTTGGATGTGATCCATGTAACATCTTATTTTCAGTGAAATCGAAACACTGGTTTCGAGACCACAAATTTGAGCCAGAAATAAAATTTATTTGAATACTATTACATGGTCCGTATTATGATAGGAATGTTATATGAAATTTCTGATAAGAAAATTTTACCAATTATGTGTTTAATTATGGAAAGGACCAAATTGCATAGAATGCAAAAGTTGAGTTCTAGTAGTTATAAGTAACAAATAGCTATGGAATTCAAAAACTTGAGGCCTTATATGGTAATTAGACCATTAAAGAAAAGTTAGTAGATATTTTTGATGAATCATCTATGGAAAAATTAGAAAAGGACAATGACTAAATTGGAGACTAAAATAATTAAAAGATGATAATAGAAAAATATCATCATTTTATATCATCTTCCCCAAATTAAGACATGGAAACCCTAGGAAAGAGAAAAGTGTTCAAGCAAGCTTTCTTGGCTTAATTGGGTAAGCATTCTTGTCTCGTTTTAAGTATTTTTTATATTTTTGAGATTGGGATAGCCTAATCTATCTATTTTGGGGATTAATTTGAAAAGCCATCAAAGAAACAAAGTTTTTCCATGGATGTAAATGCTGAAATTTTCAAATTTATGGTAGAAAATGAAAAGTTGTTGGTAAATAAATAACTTTTACAAAGTGAATTTTTCTGAAATTATGATTTAGAGATTAAATTGTAAAGATGTAAAAGTTATGGAAAAATTTTGAGTTTTTTGAAATACATGTGTTGTAAATGTTATATGAAACTTTCGGTTAGGCTTGGACTAAGGATTAAATTGCATGAAATTCATTTTCCAAGCCTAGGGATGAAATTGTCATTTATGAAAAGTATAGGGGCAAGATGGTAATTTTTCCTAGGGTGTGAATTGAATATAAATGAGTATGAAATGGATTATATTGATGTTAAATTCATTTATATATATCCGAAAAGGTCAAATAAAGAATTAGGTCGAGGAAAAGAAAAGGTGTCGGAGGTAAGTTCGTGTAACTAAATTGTGTTTATTTTTATGCTTGATTTGAATGTGGTATCTAATTACATGAATTATATAAATATTATAAATATATGAAATAATCACATATCCGATTATGTCTGAAAGATGTTAAATTTCGTTTGAATAATGAAATTCGATGGATACAAGATTTCCCGTATTGAATATAGTCCTGCATATGTTGTGGACATTATAGCTCAGATGAGCATCCTGTTAAAAGCCTTCTCAAGCGTCCTATTATATATAGTTCTTGCGAGCATTCCTTTTCATTAGTGATCTTGCATGTGTTGCGCACTACCGCAGTTCTTTGTGAGCGTCATGTTACACGATTCGATCAATTGTGATCTAGTATTTATTGCAGACACAAACGCAGCTCTTCGTGAGCGTCCTGATATAGGCTCTTATGAGCCTCCTGACATGGCTCGTTTGAACTCCCTATTAAACGGCTATCCGGTGCTCCCTAATAAAAACTATTCGGAGTTACCTGTTAAACTTTATGAGCTTCCTAATTAAAACTCTTTTAAGTTTCTTGTTTAGCCCAGATAAGCGTCTTGTTACATGGCTCGTTTAAGCATCCTGATATATGGCTCGAAAATAAGCTCCCTAATTATGTGCCCTATCGGATACCCCTGAACATGAATTGATGGATCACTGATTTCTATACCTCGCGTATACTACTTGAGTATGCATCAAAATTTCAATGATTCAACGGATAAAACTCCTGACATGAGAAATTTTTGAGATTAGAAGAATTATGTCCTGAATGTTTTTGAAATACCTAAAAGTTTATAGCATGATGAGCTCATCCATGTTTATTTGATGTACATGTGAATTATGTGACTAACTCTCTTAATTGAGTATATGTTATTATGAAAATTGCCAAAATTTTGGAAAGCATATTATTGAATGCTTATTTTAATGAATATTAATGGTAAGTTTAATTTTTATTATACAAACTTACTAAGAATTAAATGCTTACTAGGTTTTCTTTTCTCTGTTTTATAGTGCTCAAAAGCTCACAAAGGTTGGAGATCGATCAGAGTATCACCACACTATCCACCAGTTCGTTTTGATATAAATAGTAAACTTATTTTGGTATAATGGCATGTATAGGTTAACTTGGCCAATTGTTGGCTAGTAAATGTTGTTTATAATCTAGCCACTAAAATGGCTAGTGATAGTTTTTTTTGGTACATTGATGAGGTTAAATCATGATAATTACATAAGTGTTTAGTATGGTTTAATTGAGTTATGTTAAACATGTATGTTTAAAAAAGGTAAGATTATAAACATGAATACATGTGATGATATGTAATGTTAGATGATAGATTTGGTTTGGTTATAATGCTTGAATTAGTTGGTATATGATTGCAAGTATTGGTGTAGGTTGTTGACAAATTTGGGTGAGAAATAAAGCTAGAAAATGGCTTTATTTTGTCCACACGGGTAGGCACACGGGCGTGGGTCTTGACCGTGTATGACACACGGCTTGGCACATGGGCGTGTGGCTTGGTTGTGTGTCCCTTGCATCTTAAAATTGAGAAACAGAATGCTCAAAATTGGGCACACGGGCAGAGACACGGATGTGTTGTAATAGCCCAGTTTAGACCATAGTCGGAACAGTGGTTTTGGGACCACAAATCTGAGTCAGAAAAATATTTTAATATTATTTTTGGTGTTTACAGTATGTGAATTAATATGTGTGAAAGTTTCGTGTGAAAATTTTATCGTTTGTGTGCTAGATTTTATAAAAGGACTTAATTGCGTAAAATGCAAAAGTGGCTAACATTTGTTAAAGTTGACGAATAGTCGATGCCGTCCGTTTATTCCAACTACGAGGTAAGTTCATATACAAATGAATGCCTTTAAATTGATTTACAAATGTTTATTAGTCATTGAATTGCCATAAATGTTGAACGACAAATACGAGCAAGAATCGATGAAGTTACGATATCCGAAAGTCCCGTACAAACAATAGGAATAGTATAGGATACGAGTGTCATGACATTAAGATTCCGAGATGTGATATCGTGTAAGACCACGTTTGGGACATTGGCATCGATCTGAGGTTACGTGTAAGACCATGTCTGGGACATTGGCATCATATATGATTTCGTGTAAGACCCTATCTGGGACAGTGGCATCGATATTTGATAACATGTAAGACCATATCTAGGATATGGCATTGTACGAGTTTACGAGCTATCCGAATATCCTTATCAATTCCGAATGGTTCAACGGTAATATCGAGAATGCAATGAAAATGTGAATGAGCATTCGATTCAGGTACGTATGGAAAGTATATGTTATTCAAGAATGAAAGGTGAGTATGTTTATTAATGATGACATGTAAATTTCATAAGAATGAATGGCGGTTAAATGCAAGTGCATTAAGAACAAGTGAGTTAGATGTGACCTATGAAACTTGTGTATGTGATTTGCTATGGATTCCATGGATAAGTTGGTTATAATTATCTTATGTGTTAAGTTTATTTGTATATGGCTTACTAAGCTTTTGAAAGCTTACTTTGTGTGTGTTTTTCATTTTTTTATAGATTATCAAAGCTACCGTGAGCTCAGGGATCGTCAAGGATCTTCGTCACACTATCAAACATTATTTTAGTACTTTTGAAGTTGTAAATATTGATATATGGCATGTATAGGCTAGTGATGTTATGATATGTGTTATGTGTATTTCTTGCCATGTGATATGGTATGAATATAATTGAGACTATGGAATTGGTTTTGGTATAGACCATGTGATGGAAAAATGATATATTTGATGTATATATATGGTCTTGTGTGAATAGCCATCTTGGTATGATTTGGTAGTTGAAATGGTAAGGTTTTGATATGATTTTGAGTTTGGTTATATGGTGTTTGAGACAAATGGATTGGTATGATTTTAGTGCATGAAATTGGTATGCTTTGAAATGAAATTGAGTATGAAATTGATTGGTGATATTGTGGATTGAATTATGCATGTTTGGGTATGGTTTTGGCTGCTATTTGGTCATGAATTATGTTTCATTTATGCTTGTAAGGATGACCATTTTTGGGTGGCATGTTGGCCTTATAAATGGCCTATTTTTGTCCACACGAGCAGGGGCACGGGCACGTGTCTCAACCGCGTTGTCCCTTGGGGTACCCTTTGATTTAAAGTCAGTATACCCTACAGTTTTGACACGGCCTAAACACACGGGTGTGTCTATTGGCCGTCTGTGGCACACGGCCTGCCACAGGGGTGTGTCCTTGACCGTGTGTTACAAGTCAATATGTATGCCTTGTTTTCACACAGCCTGTGACACGGGCGTGTCTAGTAGCCGTGTGAGGCACATGGGCGTGTGACCCTTAAATGTTTGAAATTTTTGTAAGTTTCCTTAGATTTATAAATGTTATTGGTTTAGTCCCAAATATCTTCTAATCATGTTTTAAGGTCTCATAGAACCTTATAAGGGACATTGTGAATGTTTTTAATGAATTTCGATTATGAATGCTTAAGTGTATGTAAATGAGGTGTGTTATTCGGTAATGCCTCGTAACCCTATTTTGGCAATGGATACGGGTTAGGGGTGTTACATTTTATTGGTAACAGAGCTAAGGTTTAGTCTATTCTAAGACTAACATAGTGCGTGTGAGTCTAGCTATACATGTCATATTCTTATACTGCGATAGTGTGATGATTCCTAACATTTGAAAATGTGCTTTCATATAGTAATTGGATCCCGATCGAGCCATAGCTGATGATGTTGAAAGTATAGCTCCTGCTCCTGCTCCTGCTCCTACTCAAGGGACAACGCCAGCTAATTCTAGGCCGATTTCGAGTAACCAAGAGAGAGAGGTTAAACAAGCCTTCTTCCAAATGATGAATGAGTGGTTCACAGAGTTCGTACGAACGAATCCGGCTGCTCAACAACCTCCACCCCTGCCTAGTCCTCCTCAGATACCTATAATACCTCAAGTCATTGATCCAATGAGATTAAATAAGCCTTCGGATTATAAAATCAGAAAATACGAGGCTAAAGAATTCAGAGCCACTATTGATGACGATGCTGAGCGAGCTGAATTCTAGCTTGATAATACTATCCGTGTGTTTGATGACCTATCACGTAACATCCTGATTTTCGGGTTTTTCGCGATTCTTGATATTTTAAGTAAATTTCTAAAATTTTTGGTATGTGATTATGGAATTCATAATTTGGGTATGTAAATGGGCTTATGGAAGGCCCATGAGTTGGCCAAAACCCGGTAAAATTTTTAAATTTTGGACTTAGGAGTTAGGGGTTCTGGCTAGGTGCCTTTATATAAAGTTGTGGGTAACATGCATCACAAAAGAGCCTCTGGTAAAGTGGCTAAGTGATGCCACTAAGGAAATAAAGAGGTGGCGTGTAAGTGGTTGGGGGAAACCTGGGTTCGATTCCCTGTGTTGGCAAATAAGAGTATTTATTTTTATGTACAAGAAGGGTAAGTGTTGGAACCTAAGTGGATTCTGTAAGAGGAGAGTTGGATCAAGTCAAATGCATAGATTAAGGAGGGATAAGGGGAGAGATTTTAGGGATTTGATATGGAGATAGAGTTGGCCAAAAAAGGGAGATTGGAGAGGGGATTTTCGACAGAGGGGTTTTAGTTAGGGATTTTCGGCACTTAGGTATTGGTGTGCCGTTTTCTCCCTTGAGGTTAGTCTTCTTCTCTCTTTTTCTTTTTGCAGCTGAACCTACCATCTCTTCTTCCATCTTTTCTTCCTTCTCTTTCTTTCAAACCAACCCATTATTTCCCTCCATTCACCATTGTTTCTTTCCTTTATCTCTACTTTTGCCGAAATACCGCAAAAGCCGAAATTAGTGAAGATAGGGGGTGCCGATTCTTTGTGACCAGCAACCTTTTCTTTCCTTTTCAATTGTTGGAATTCAATTCCTTTACCTTTTAGGCATCCGGATTCAAGAGGAGAAAGACTGTGGTAAGTGCCCAAACTCTAAACGATTCCTAGAGTAACTGTTGGCCAAAAGCCAAAACCCTATAATTTAGGGAAATGGCTGAATATGGGTATAGGCTTTATGGGGTCTTCTTTTAATATTTTTTGTGGTTTATTTAGTGGAGGATCAGTAAGGTGTAGTGTCGACTTGGGGTAGCTTGGATCTCCGGAGTGGCTAGACCTAGTCATCAATCGCGACAAAGGTAAGATTCCTAAGGCCATTATGGATGGTGGCCGAATGTGTAAGTATTAGTATTAGATGATTTTTGGTTTGGTTCAATTATGGGAAGCTGATTATTAACGATGGATTATAGGAGAAATCGTGTAGGAGATCTCGTCGAGGAATATCGCCAAACAGGTATGTAACGAACCCTTTTTCATAAGCTTAAAGCGATAAATACTAAAAAGCCGAAATGCCGAAATTCTGGCATTTCGAGGACTCGTGAGCAAGCGAACGCTCATTAGTTAGTTAGATTCATTGAGATGATGATCAGGAACATTGGAAATGGTAAGAACGTGATTTTTGGCATTCACGGTAAGTTGGGCCTCGAGGGGCTGTAATAGGGCCCAATAGGCTTTCGGGCCCATTTGGGAAAAATTGGTAGAAAACAGAAATCTGTTAAATTGCATGTTAAGACTGTTAATACTGTTATGGATATAGGCTAAATGGGCCTAGATGACAAAATCGGCTAAGTAGGGCCCATTAGGGGTTTTAGGCCCAATAACTCGATTTCGCTAAAAATGGGCCAGAATCACTGTTTGCACCCATGAATTGTTAGTAACCGTTAATGAACATGGAAACCCTAATTTTTGGTAAAATTACAAGATTACCCTTATAACATGAAAATGACCGTTTTGCCCCTAGGTAAAAATGACCATTATACCCTTAGGGTTTATGTATGGATTTAATACATGGGATTTTGATAAACATGGTATGTATGATATGCACATGACATGTATGATATGCACATGATGTAATCATAAATGCATTGGGTTGGGTTTTTATATGAATGGAGGAAGTGAAAAAGGGCTTATGCCCCAGTTATTAAAAGGCTTATGCCCCAGTTATTAAAAGGACTTTTGCCCCAGTTATTAACAGAGGCTAAGCCTCCAGTCATATGATAAAGCAGCTATTCTGCCAGTGGAGAGTTAAGGCGGGGTGGGTTGAGTTAATCCCCACATGGTGTGTTGGTTGGTACGGGTGGAGAGTAGCAGATGGTGGGTTGAGTAGTCTCCCCAAATGGGCTTGCATTCTTTCATTGACATTATATGTGATACTGAAATGGGCCTATGGGCCATACCGTTTACAGTAAAGGCTTCAGCCCAGTAATATGAAATATGAAAACGCTTCGGCCCAGTGTTATGAAATATGAAATATGAAAAGGGCTATGGCCCAGTACATGTTGAGATTGGATTTGGGCTTAGGCCCAACAGGCTGTTATTGTTTTGGGCTTTGAAAGGGGCTTGTTGCACACTAAGTTTCCAAACTCACCCCCTTTCCTCAACCTTGCAGGTGAGCCTTGATGTGAGGACTTGGGCCGGAAGGGATTCAGAGTAGCCACGGTGATCGCCTTTGAACTTTTAAATAAGCGTTGGTTTTCATTAAATTTCCTTTAATTATTATTTATTTTTGGGTTGTAATAAGGTCATTCTAACTTTCCTTTTATTTCTTTTCGGGATTATTTTAATTTTAATAACTTTAAACCTGGTTGATAATAATTCAAATGGGCTAGACTTAGGACGTGTTTTCAAAACGATACTTGTTTTCAAAATAGCTCAATGCCACGATTAATCGATTTATCAAAGACGTCCACTTAAACAAATTTAAACTCGATATAACAAAGTGTGGCTATGGTTGTGGGCATGTCTAGGATTGGATCCAATCAAAGAGCTTGGTACTTAAGCAGCCTTCCTGGCTCACCTCCTCTGTCTCGGATACCTACCTGGTGCCCAGCTTCCATACACTTTGTTAACTCAACAAAATATATGGTTTTTAAAACACTAAGACGGAACGTGGGTTTTCAACTCCAATGTGGCACGTCAAATTCGGCCATAACGTTTGGGCTGGGTTTGGGGTGTTACATATCATGTACCCTTGACGAGTGTATTAAATGTGTTGTTTCCTTGCTTCGAGATCCTGTGTATCACTAGTGGAATACACCAGTATTGGTGGTTCCGAAAGAGTGGGTTACCTAGGAGTTCTTTCAGACTGAATTTTGGAAGAAATATATGATCCAGAGATTTATTGGTCAAAAAAGAAAAGAATTCCTTGAGTTAAAACAAGGTCGTATGACAGTGACAGAATACGAACGAGAATTTGTGAGACTCAGCAGATATGCCCGGGAATGTGTATCGACCGAAGCAATAATGTGTAAAAGATTTGAAGGCGGGTTGAATGAAAACATTAAACTGCTAGTCGGTGTTCTGGAAATAAAAGATTTCGTGATACTAGTCGAGCGAGCATGCAAAGTTGAAGAGCTCAGGAAAGAGAAGAGAAAAGTTGATTTCAAAGCTAGAGATTCACAAAAGAGATCATCGAATAGGTCATTTCAATCAGCATCAAAGAAATTTTGGGGTGATTTTAGCCGTTCAAAGGCTACTGTGGGTTATTCTAGACGGGATCGAGATAGACCACCTGTGAGTTCGAAAGCCATTTCGATTGCTAGTGTTGGTAACATTCGGCCGAACTGACCTCAGTGCAGACATTATGGTAACCGATATCCTAGCGGCAGTAGATTAAAAGATCGGGACTGTTTTAAATATGGATCGATGGATCACTTCATTTGTGAATGCCCTGAGCTAGTTGAACAAAACACGGTGCAGAATACGAGACCGAGAAACATGTCAGATCAAGGTAGACCACCCAGAAATACAGGTAATGTTAGTAACAGTGTAACGTCCTGAATTAGGGCCTGGTCAGAACAGTCATTTCGAGACCATAAATTCGAGATAGAAATAATTATTTTATGATTCTTATGAGGTCTATGATATGAATGCATGCATATATGAAAGTTTCATGAAGAAATTCTATGCATAAAATGTCTAATTGACTTTTAATGATCAATTTAAATAAGATGCAAAACTTGCATTCTAGAAGCTTTTAGCATGAAATTGCTTTAGATTATGAATTAGAAGGTTCTAATTAGCAATTTTACCAATTTCTAAAAGTTTGGACAAAAATGGACATTTATAAGAAAATTTTGAAGGAAAAGCATTAAAGGTATTTTGGTCATTTGGTAAATAAAAGAATAAAAAGGGAAAATAAGTCAAAATTGGTGTCCATCTTCTTCTCTCATTGCCGATAGAGCAATGGCGAATGATGTAAAAAGTAACGCGTCTACTCCAACTGAAGGAACGGTGCCATCTGAGAGTAGACCCGAAACTGTCAGTAGAGGAGAAGGAGGCAGAGAGGCCTTTCTCTACGTGATGAATTCATGGTATACGGAGTTTGTTCGAACGAACCCGAACGCTCAACCTCCCCCACCTCCCCCAAATCCTCAACCTGCACCCATGATGCCTCAAGGTATAGATTTTATGAGATTCTCTAGAACACCTGTTGATAAGATTCGAAAGCATGGTGTTGAGGAGTTTAGGGCGAATGCCAATGATGACCCTGAGAAAGCAGAGTTCTGGCTAGAGAACTTGCCACGGGTATTTGATGAATTATCTTGTACACTAAGGGAGTGCTTAAAATGTGCCACATCCTTATTGAGAGATACGACATATCACTAGTGGAGAATGTTGATATCTGTGGTACCTCCGGAGAAGGTTACTTGGGAATTCTTTCAAGACGAATTTCGAAAAAAGTACATTAGTGAACAGTTTATTGATCAGAAATGCAAGGAATTTCTAGATTTAAAACAGGGTCGTCTAATGGTTAATGAGTACGAGAGAGAATCCGTCAGACTCAGTAAGTATGCTCGAGAATGTGTATCTTTCGAGGCTAAGATGTGTAGAAGTTTTGAAGATGGACTTAATAAAGACATAAAGACGTTAGTGGGTATTCTTGAGTTGAAGGAATTTGTGGTACTTGTTGAGCGGGCTTGTAAAGCCGAAGAACTGATTAAAGAAAAGAGGAAAGCTGAGTTTGAGGCTAGGGACACACGGAAGAGGCATACGAGTAAGTCATTTCCATCTCAGTCTAAGAAATCTAGAAAGATGTACTCGTTCTTATGTGTCAGTTGGACATTCATACAGGAACCGAAGAAAGTAGAATTCGGGCTTTAGATCTCAAGCCACATCTATGGCTAGTGTGGGTAATGCTAATCCTTCCAAGGCCGAATGCCAGCAATGTGGTAGACATCATTCTGGAAACTGTAGGGTGAGTGAAGGATCTTGTTTTAGATGTGGTTCTCTAGACCACTTTATTAAGGATTGTCCCGAGATAATGGAGAAAGAAAGATTTCAGAGTCCAAGACCGAGTGGCGCAGCTTTTAAGGGAAGACCCTCGAGAAATGCCGAAAATGGGTCCGGTAGTAAGAATGTGTCACGAGATACAGCAGTGAGATTTGAAGCTAGGGCTCCGACTAGAGCCTTTGCCATACGCGCACGTGAAGATGCAACTTCTCCTAATATGATCACTGGTAATTTTTTTCTCTATGATACTAATGTCATTGCTTTGATATACCCTGGCTCTACTTATTCGTATGTGTGTATGAAATTGGTATCTAGTATGAATATGCCTGTTGATTCTACAGAATTTATGATTAAGGTGTCAAACCCGTTAGGAAAACAGGTGATAATTGATCAAGTATGTAAGAAATGCCCTTTGATGGTTAAAGATCATTGTTTTTCGGCCAACTTGATGTTGTTACCATTTGATGAATTTGATGTTATACTGGGTATAGATTGGTTAACACTACATGATGCTATAATGAATTGTAGACAGAAAGTTATGGAATTGAAATGTGAAAATGGTAAGGTTCTTCGGGTTGAATCATATGATGCAGATAAGTCGCCAAATGTAATTTCTTCGATGACTACTCAAAAGTGTTTGAGAAAGGGGTATGAAGCTTATTTGACATACATATTGAATACAAAAGAATCCGAATTGAAAATCGAAACAGTGTCAATTCTATGTGAGTATGCAGATGTGTTTCTAGAGGAGTTGCCAGGTTTGCCTCCGATTAGAGAAGTTGATTTTGGTATTGAATTGATGTCAGAGATGGCACCTATTTCTATTGCTCCATATAGGATGGCCCGACTGAGGTGAAAGAATTGAAGTTACAGTTGCAAGAGTTGACTGACAAAGGTTTTGCGAGACCAAGCTTTTCATCGTGGGGTACTCCCGTGTTATGCGTGAAAAAGAAAGACGATTCCATGAGATTATGCATTGACTACAGGTAGCTTAATAAGGGGACAATTAAAAATAAGTATCCCCTTCCAAGGATTGATGACTTGCTCGACCAGTTAAAAGAAGTGACGTGGTTCTCTAAGATAGACTTAAGGTCTGGATATTACCAGTTACGAGTTAAAGAGTCGGATGTGCCAAAGACTGCCTTTAGAACTAGGTATGGCTACTATGAGTTTCTTGTTATGCCATTTGGGTTAACGAATGCTCCTGTCGTGTTTATGGATTTGATGAACTGAATCTTTTGGCCATATTTGGATAAGTTTGTTGTGGTGTTCATTGATGACATTCTAATTTATTCTAAAGATGAGGCAAAACATGCCGAGCACTTAAGAATAGTGTTACAGACTTTGAGGGATAAATAGTTATATGCCAAATTTAGTAAAAGCAAGATTTGGCTTCGAGAGGTCAGATTTTTTGGCCACATCGTTTCAAGAGATGGTATACGAGTTGACTCTAGTAAGATTTCTGCTATTGTTAAATTGAAACCGCCAAAGCATGTAATTGAAGTTAGGAGCTTCTTGGGTTTGGCTGGTTACTATAGACGATTTGTGAAAGGATTCTCTATGATAGCCACTCCTATGACGAGATTACTTCAAAAAGATGTCAAGTTTGAATGGTTAGAAAAATGTCAGCAGAGCTTTGAGAAGTTGAAAATGTTATTGACTGAGGCACTAGTGTTAGTACAACTGGAATCAGGGAAAGAATTTGTGATTTATAGTGATGCGTCCTTGAGTAGACTAGGTTGTGTACTTATACAAGAAGGCAAGGTAGTAGCTTATGCCTCGAGACAACTAAAGCCTCATGAAAAGAACTATCCTATGCATGATCTAGAGTTGGCTGCCATTGTATTTGCTTTGAAGATTTGGTGACATTACCTATTCGGAGAGAAATGCAATGTTTATACAGATCATAAAAGTCTTAAGTATCTAATGACCCAAAAGGACTTGAATTTAAGGTCCGTTATACGAAATTACTAAACATATTAATGCTTACCCCCTTTCTTTTCCCTGTCTTATAGAGTTTGAGGATTCATGAAGATCGGAAGACAGTTGGAGTATTGTCTACATTATCAACTTATCTCGGTTGGTATAAGGAAACTTTCATTTTTGTTAAAATGGCATGTATAGGGTTATAGTCATTTTGTTATAAGTGTTATTTGGCTAGCCAATGAAATGGCTTATAATGATATACATATTCTTTTGTATATGGCCATGAGATGTGGCTCATATTAATGTGGGTTGTAACCCTACTTATTTTGCATGCTTAAGTTTAAGTGTTTCATGTGATGTGTTGATGTGGTATCATGGATGGATATATGAAATGAAGCCTAATAACTTGAGAGTGGATATGGCATAAAATGGTGCCTGGTTATAATATGGCTTAAGTGGTAAAATGAGAAATGTGATATGATAACCCTTAATAAAAAGGATAACCTAGCATGTGCTAACCAATGAGATGAGGTTAACATGCAATAGGCTTTGCCAAGATGGTTTAAGAATATATTTAGGCCATGTTAAATACTATTGATGCTTATAAGCATGTATGGATGTTTGAGAATATATATAAGAATATATAAGTGTGTTTAGAGGTGTTCATGGGTCGGACCCAATTAAAATTTTAGGCATGTTTGATGGGCTTGACTTGCCCCAAAAAATGGGCCTAAAATTTTGCCCAAGCCCAAACTAGATAAATGGGTCTTATTTCTTTTTCAAGCCCATTTTTCGAGCTTATATTTTTACTCCAACCTTCCCACCTTTTAGGCGGACTTTCGAGCCGGACTGGATGACCTGATCCACGAACAAGTCTAAGTGCATTTATGTGGTTTGTTTTTTTAATTTGAATTATTTATAGTTGTGGCCTCTGGAGTTAGGGGTGGAATGGTGCATTAAATTTTACGAATTTAATTAAAATTTTGAAAAGTTTAATTAAAATTTTGAGGCTTATTGAGATTTTTCAAAAAAAAAATTATAAGGATACAATTAATTAAAAAAAATTAAATAAGTTAATGAATGTTGGAAAATATGGACATCACATATATAATAAGGATAATGACATGTTATTATTTGCTATCATGATAGGTTAGCCCAAATTAAGAGTGATCTAATTTGGTTAAAATTTTATTGGGCTTTAATTGTTAAATAAAGTATGGGTCAAATATGTGTAGATACTCTAGTAGTTCAGTTCTAATCAAATTCTAATTAATAATGGGCTAATTAGAAATTGATTAGAATTAATATGCCACGGTTATAAATATTAGGGTTATGGTCCCTAAATTACACACAAGATATCTTTTCTTATATCCCATCATTAGGAAAGAGAGAGCAAATATTCTTTGAATTTCTTGTGTGCTAATTTGGAAGATCAAATCCCCAAAATCCGCTAAAACTTCAAAAAATTCATAGATTCAGGTACGCTTTCATATTCAGTTTTATTCTTGATGTATTCTTGATGATTTAACATGATAGATCCTGGTTTACAGTTCTAATTTTATATTAAATATTATTTAAAATTCTAACAAGTGGCATCCAAGCTTTGTCATGTTGAATCATTGAGAATGAATTGATTCTTTATTAATTTTAGATTGATTTTTTTTTTGTTTTTAATTTATGGATTTGATATTTTAATTATATATTATGTTGAATCTTTGAGATTCTTGATAAATTTTTGGGTTTTGATTCTTTAAATAAAGTTTTAAGGTTTTATAAATATAATCTATTTTAATATTTGCATAAGCTATTTGAAAGATAAATGTTTATTTATTTATTTATAATCAATTGATAAAAATTGATTTGTGAGATTTCTTTCTCTTCTTTTCACACAATTATTTTATAAATTTTGGTTAAAGTCATTATTAAATTAAAATTACACATTTACAACTTTTTTGCAATTAAAGAATTCCAATTGGGTTGTATAATTGGTTTTGAAAGTTAATTCACTTGATAATCGAATAAATGAATGTTGGTAAGAAATTTTTTTTCGCACTATTTGTTTTAAATTTTCTGTTTGTAGTTGAATATATATGGAATCATCATCTTTTGTCTTTATTTATGATGAATTATATTCACCATTGAATTCAATTCATATATACGAATGACTACTTTTGGTTTCTTTTATTTTATTTAAGTTTTAGTCTTCATAGAATCTGACTAAAATTAAAATATTTGGGATTATTTTTTTAAATATGGTGGCTATGAATTTTCATAGGTAGTTGCGCATATGAAGACTTTTATATAATTTGGGATTCTTATTATATTTTGTGGTTATGAATTTTTTTTAGTATTTGTGAGTATAAAGAAGTTTTATGATAATGTCTTTAGTCATGAATATAAACATGAAATATGTAAGGTAAGCCAGTATTATTTTTATATTTGTGTGTGTATATATATTATATGCATATCAATGATTTTGAGGATTAATGCATGATCATAGTTTGTGTGAACGGGTGTTTATAACTATTATTCAATAAGATATCTTTTATAATTTAATTTGTGAAATTAAGTTTTGATAGATATCATTGAATTTTTTTTTTGTTATGGTTATATATTCAATTTTATGGGTGCTTTGGTGCAAATTCATGTCAACTATATACATATTTAAATATTTTGGTTTTAAATTTGGTTATATAATCTTAGGTTTTGGCATCTTATGGTTCCAAATATTTGGTTAAATTATGATGATATGGTTTATTGTATGAATTGTGGGATATGTCAACTATTATGATTTTGTTTTTTAAGATTTATTAGCTTGAAAATATTTTTCAAGTATTTATGTGAATATCTGTTTAATCATAAATACAACTTTGGATTTACATGGTAAATTCAGGATAAGTTTTCTATTTGATTATGAATACATGTATATGCATGAATTGTTTTGGTGTTTTTATCCATGCCAAAATAATGAATACATATACTTGTTAATTATTTGGCTTTGGACCACTACATTATTTCTATTTGGTTTTGATATTTTTGATTTTGGAACAAAAAAAAGAAAAGAAAAGAAATAGTTAAAAAAATTAAGGTTTTTGGTTTTTTATTCCATTATTAAGACAACATTATTTTGGGTTATTTCAGAGTCTATAAATAAATAAATAAAATAGTTTTGACATTTGACTATTGGGGAAATTTAAATTTGAATATTGGTATGTTTATATATATATTAAAATAACTTAATTGAAGCAAAAAGTCACCAAAGTGATTTCTTTGTATAAATTATTTTGTTTTAAAATATAAAAGTTTGTGTGCATGTAACTTAAGTTATGTTGATATTGATCGGCCCAAATGAAGGTTAATAATATTACATGTACAACTATGATGATAAACATGTGACGATTATTCGGTTTTACATGTGAGTAATAAATTGGCCCAAAGGAAGATTTATTGTTCGACATGTTCAAATTGTCAATGTTTGATTACTACACCAAGATATCACTTACAAGTTAATATTTTTTCCAAAGACGAGATATTTATGGAGTGATTGATATCTTAAGACGAGGTTTACCTTTATTCAAATTATTTTAGTTTAAATTTGAATTCTTATGTGAGGTTGCTTATGGTTTAAGATTTATTCAGCTATTATTATATTTGTCAACATCATTGTATGCTGTTTTGAGATAAATATATATACATATATATACTATTATCTTTTAATTTGATTGAAAGACGAAATTAAAAGAAATATTTTGAAACAAATTGTAACACCCCAATTTTCGGGATTTTCGGGATTTCTGTGATTTCCAATAAATTTTAGAAATACTGTGTTTTGACTGTCTGGTGTGGGTTTGAGTATGTTAGTGGGCCTTTAAAAGGCCCAAGAGTAAATTTAATTCGAGCCAATTTTTGAATTTTTAATTTTGGAGAGAGAGTGTTCTAGCGATATGGGCTTTTAAAATTGAGGTGGTAAAATTGGACACAAAAAGATCTGTGGTAAAGTGGCATGTGGCGCCACCTAGGTGTTTGGGGAGTGACATGTGGATGTTTAGGGGGAGCCAGAGTTCAAGTCACAAGGTAAGCATGTTGTTACTTTTATTTTTTTTTTTGTGCATGTGCCGGGCATGTGATAGAGCTTAAGTGGAAATCCGGCTAGGGCTTTAGGAAGGTTGGGCCGTGGGTCTGAATGGCCATTAGGGAAAGTTTTATTTTCTTTTTGTTTTGCTGAATTAGAGTTAGCCACCTAGAGCCTTCCCTTTCATTCTATTCTCTTCTCAGTATCTCAAAAAGCCGAAAAACGTAAAGTTAGATCTCCTAAGTTTCGAATTCTTCCTTCTCTTCTCCTCTCTTCTTCTATTTTCTTTTTCTCCTTCTTTTCTTCTCCGATCGAAACATTCCTACCATTCTACTCATCTCCTCTTTCATTCTCATTCTTTTCTAAACCTCTATAGCCGATTGCCATAAAAGTCGAAATCCCGAAAGTTATTCCTTGTGCCAATTTCTTCTAGCCAAAATCCTCCTATTTTCTTGATCTCTTTTGGCAGACTTTCACATCCTCTAAACCTCAAACCCTGTCGGCAATACCACTGCAAAAAACACCATACCAAATCATCTTCCTCTTCACAGTTCCAAAAGTCGAAAATACCATGTTTTTAGGAATGTATAGCCGAATCTTTAGATCTCTAAGATTTGATTTCTGCTAGTTTTTAAGGGCTAGATCTGCATCAGATCTGAGTAGAAATTGAAGTGGAATCGTTTTGGTTGAAAGAACCTGAGGTATTACTCAAATCTATTCTTTATTTCGGGTTTTAGAAAAGTCGAAATCCCTAAAGGCATTAGGAGGCTGTCGATTGGAGCTTGAGGCTCTAAGGGTTGTAACAATTGATTTGTTTTGGTGTTAGTGTGATCTAGAGGCTGCTGATCAAAGGCTTGGACAAGTGGAACGACTAGATCGAGATCTAGTCACTAGTTTTGGCAAAGGTAGGATCTCAAGGGCCATATGTATTGATGGCCGATTATGGTAAGTAAGTTTATGATGGTTTCCATTGTATTTTGGATCTGATATATCTAGTGACCGATTATAGGATATCGTGGGAGATTTCGGTAGCAGTTGTCGCAAATCAGGTGTGTAAACGACACCAACTAGTAGACTAGATCTGCAAAAGCCGAAAAGTCGAAATGCCGAAAAGCCGACATTTTGAGAACTTGCGAGCGTTCGAGCGCTCGTGGGATTGTTTGTATTGATAATTTTGGTAACTTCAATGGTAAGATTGTAGAGTGCGCAATTTCGTGCACTTCGGTATATTTGGGCTTAATGGGTCGAAATTGGGTTAAATGGGCCAACGGGCCCAATTCGGTAAAAACGTTCGGTAAGTGTTTCTGTTAATACGTTAATAAATGTAATAAGCATGAAACCCTAAAAAGACTGATAAAATTACTGAAATACCTCTGTAAGGTAGAATTACCGTAATATCCTTAAAGGGGTAAGTTTACGATTACGCCCCTCGAGGGTAAATAACGTTCTTATGCTATAATCTGACTGTCTTTCTGAAGCATGCCTTGTTAATTATATATTCTCTGCATACATGTCATACTGCATGGGGTTGGGTTTTGTTATGGAGGAAGAACTCGTTCTGGTGGCTGTGCCACATATTCTGATATAAGCAGCTTTGCTGCGGATTATAGTTAGTGCCGCAACTGGTGATAACACTGTAAGTGTAGGGATGGCGTGGGTGATTTATTCCCCACAGGAAGTGTAGGGATGGACGGAGGCAAGTGCAAGGTTGGATGGGGTTATCATGCATTAATCATATGAGACTGTTTTATTATAGGCCAACTATATTGAAATGGGCCCAACTGTGTTAATATGGGCAAGGCCCAATATATCTCGACTTGTAATAGGGATACGGCCCAGATTGATACTAACATGGGCTAGGCCCAGTATACTCTGATATTGTAAGGGGCTATGGCCCAGATTAATATTGATATGGGCTAAGGCCCAGTTAACTCTATTTTCTGAATAGGGCTTAGGCCCAGTAAAGCTTGAACTGATTTGGGCTCTGGTTGGGATACTTTACACACTAAGTTTTCCAAACTCACCCCCTTTTTCCCATCTTTGCAGGTGAGCCTTAGATCGGTAGACTTGGAGCTAGAGGGATTCAGAGTGGCCATGTGGACTGTTTAAAATAAGTGTTTATACCTTCACTTTTATTTTAGATTATTTCTTTTATGTTTTCGGGTTTTAATTTGTAATAAGACCGCTTTAATTATTTTAGTTGTTTTTAGTATGTTTTGTTAGCTTGGATATGATATTGTTTTAACTGTTTGAAATTGAATAGCTCTAGGGCGCGTTTTAAAAAGGTTACTTGATTTCAAAATATCGCGATAACAAGGCAAAGCTTCCGCAACAAAATGTTTTCAAAATTAATAACCTTTTCAAATGGTTTTAAGCGAATTGGCTTTCCCTAAACAAACACCCAGTTAAAGTGTGGCAATGGTGGTGTGCATGTCTAGGATTGGATCCGTGGAGAGTTAGGTACTTAAGCAGTCTAATAGACTCACCTCCTCTTTTTTGGCTTCCTACCTGGTGCACAGCTTCCATTAACTTAAATCTATAATGAGGATATTCTTTAAACACTAAGAAAGACTTTAGATAAAACATGACCTATATAGTAACGCTTCAATGTGACAGTCGGATTCGGTCGTAACGTCTGGGCCGGGTTTGGGGTGTTACACAAATAAATTCAGATTTTGGCTTTAGGTTTTAATTAAGGATGTCTAATATTTTAAAATAAATTAGTTGAAACAAAATGCTGCCAAAGTAGCCTCTTTTGTGTAGATTAGTTTATTTAAAATATCAAGATGATTATATATTTTTGTGATTCATGCGTTTATTAATTGACCCAAAGGTAAGTTAATATTTGGCAGAATTACAACGACATCTGTGGTAATAAATGTGTGACAATTATAAGGTATTTTAAGTGAGCAATAAGTTAGTCCAAATATTAATTCATTGTTTGACATAGTGTATTATCAATGTTTGATTGCTACAACAAGAGTACCGCTTATTGTTAATATTACTGTCCAAAGACTTGATATTAATGTAGTGTTTGGTATCTTGATATGGGATTAGCTATTATCTTGAATTTATTGTTTACTTATGAATATTGATGTGAGCTTATTTTTTGTTCTATATTCAACTAATTCATCTTCTACTACCACAATATCTGCTAATATAAATTCTATACACATGCTTAATGAGACTAATTTCAATGAATGGAAAAGGCACTCACTTATAGTGTTTGACTGTATGAACATAGACCTTGCACTAAGGGAAGAACTACTCATACCTCTCACAGCGGAAAGCACCCCTATGTTAAAAGAGATTTTGAGAGGTGGGATAGTTCAAATTTCATGAGTCTAATGATCATGAAGTACAACATTTCAGAAGCCTTTAGGGGAAAAGAATCTAAAAAGATTACTCATGCCAAAGTTTCCTTGACGAAATTGAGAAACGATTTGCTAAAAATGATAATATTGAAATGACATCACTTCTGACTTCTTTGATGTCTATAAAGTATAAAGGTCAATGAAATTCTAAGCGATCTAAGGGCTATGAGTTTTATGATCTCACAATTAGGAATATTTTTTAGACGAGAATTGCAACATTCTTTGAGGATGTTGAGTTTGGAGGGAGAAATAAGGTTAGAGACATTGTTTTTAAGGAGGAATTAAATTTTAACTCAGTTCGTACTATCACTTTTGATGATGTTTAGGTTCTCATACCTATCATTGATTAAGAAGTGAATCTAGAACCTCAATAAGACAGTGTTAAACAACTCCTTATTCAAGATGAGGTAATTGTTCCATAAGAACAAACTCAACAACCTCAAGAATGAATGTTATTAAAAATGTCCACTAGGGAAAGGGTTATAATGGCTTTAGTGGAATATTTTGATATTAAGCTACATCAGATGAATATTAAGTTAATGGTTTCTCAATGGTAACATTGATTGTACATTTATATGGTGCAATTAAAAAACTTTGTTTCTGATGATGCAAAGGTAATGATTTGCAAATTAAAGAACTTCACCTATGGGCTTAAGTAGACTTCTCGTCAATAATATTACAAAATTTACCAAATGATTATCTCATTCGATTTAGAGATGAATTTTGTTGATAATTGTATATACCATAAGTTTAATGGGAGTAAGGTTCTATATTTGGTTTTACATGTTAATGACATACTACTTGTCAATAATAAGTATAGCCTCAATCAATGCCCTAAGAATGATTTTGAGATTACAAAAATGCATAAGATTTTTTACATTTTAGCAATGGAAAGTCTAATGTACATTCAACTTTGTATACATTAGAATATTGTGTATATTATTGGGATGTTAGACAGATATTTTAAGCAACCTTAGTTTGGACCATTGGATAGCATCCAAAAGGGTTATAAGGTATTTTCAGAGAACAAAAGATTACAGGCTCACATATCGGAGATCTAATTAGTTAGAGATTATCAGGTATATAAACTTCGATTTTGATAGAATATGAATACAAGATTTTGTCACTAAGGTGCGAATTGTGAAAATATATTGCAGTCTTTTATTCCACTAGCAACAGGAGCACATCAAAGTCAAAACACATAGACTTTAAGTTCCTTGTTGTTAAAGCAAAAGTTCAGAGTGGTTAGGTGTCTATAAAGCATATTAGGGCAAACTCCATGATTGCAGATCCGCTTACTAAGAAACTACACCTAAGGTTTTATAAGAGCAAACTGCTCATATCGGTGTAATGTCATTTAAAGGATATTTGGTTTTAGTGAGAGTTTGTATTTTTTTAAATGCTTTTATGTTATAGACACATTTTCAGTTTAAAAATTTTAAGTTTATTTTCTGCAGAAATAAAGTTTATTTGGTTTATTCACACTCTGATTTTGGTAAGGTTTGATCTCACTAAGGAGGACCAATAGGAAATAGACATGTTTAGATCATATTGCATGTAATTTCCGTACTACACATCCATACTTGATCTATGTCATTTGATTGTGTTAATATACGTGATCATGGATGGATTTAGTTACGATATATGTAACGAAAGTCGCCTTGGTTCTATGTTAACATAATTAATGGATGAGATTGTTCGGAATACTTTTTGGATATAATAGTAAAATTTTGAGCTGATAAGGTTATATAATGACATGTAATTATAGAGTAATTAATATATATATGTGGTCCAAGTGGGAGATTGTTGAAAAATATGGACATCACATATATAATAAGGGTAATTACATGTTATTATTTACTATCATAATAGGTTAGCCCAAATTAAAAGTGATCTAATTTGTTTAAAATTTTATTGGGCTTTAATTATTAAATAAAGTATGGGTCAAATATGTGTAGATATTCTAGTAATTCAGTTCTAATCAAATTCTTATTAATGATGGGCTAATTAGAAATTGATTAGAATTAATATGCCACGATTATAAATATTAGGGTTATGGTCCTCAAATTACACACAAGATATCTTTTCTAATATCCCATCATTAGGAAAGAGAGAGCAAATATTCTTTGAATTTCTTGTGTGCTAATTTGGAATATCAAATCCCCAAAATCCAATAAAACTTCAAAGAATTCATGGATTCAAGTACGCTTCCGCATTCAGTTTTATTCTTGATTTATTCTTGATGATTTGACATGATAGATCCTGGTTTATAGTTCTAATTTTATATTAGATATTATTTAAAATTCTAACAATAAAAACTTTTAAAATTTTTAATAATTTAATTAATATTTTCAAAACCCTTATAAAACTTAATTAAATTTTTTAAATAAAAAATTAAACAACTTAAATAAAATTTCCAAAAATATTTGAATGGTTTAAAATTTTTTTTGAGGGGTGGCTCCACTTATGTTCCACCCCTATGTCAAGTAATGAAACTTCATTAATGGCAATTTATGCATGTAATTTATTAAAATCTTTAATTTATCGGGATTGAACCAAGTTGAATTAAGTGAAAAAATTTTAAATTTGTTAAATTAATGAATCTTATTTTATCATCTTAATTCGATTTGAAATTTTTTCAATTGGAGTCAAATAAATTCGTTTGAGTTAAATTAAAAAAAATTAAGCTAGCTATATTGAAATCTTGTTGACAATATTACTATTTTCAAAATTAAAAAAATATAAATACCATATATATTTGAAAAAATATTTAAAAATAAGAGAAAATATAATATAATTAGTATGATATACTTGATTTGGTAATTTATTTGTTTAAGATTTAAATTTTTTTATCTGTAATTTAAAGAAAAAAACAATTGATATTTATATATATATTTTTTAATAATTTTAATTTTTTGAATTTATATTTTTTATGAAACATATATTTTATAATTTTTTTTAAAATTTTTTAATTTTTTTTAGAAGGACTAAGGTGCACATCTTCAAGATGGTCAATGACCCAATAAATATTACATCAATCTATTATTCGAATTATTTAAATTGTAATTTAATTTGACTCGAATTTAAAATATTAAATTACTTATTTAAATGAATTAAAATAAATAATTTAAAATTTAAAAAATAAATTATTTTTCAAATTAAATCAAATTTTACTCATCTTTAATTTTCACCGTGAAATTGATACTTTGTAAGTTTGAAAACTGAGACATCAAGATAAGTGAAAAGTTTTGGACAACTATATCTAGTTCCTTCTAAAATTAATATTTAGTTTTAGTTTTTTTATTCTTAAAAAAGTTAAATAATTTAATTTAATATAAAAATTTTCACTTCAACCCAACTTTTTAATTTTATCTCCATCTAACACGAAATTCATAAATTCACTGTGTAATTGAGATTTACGTAGTGGAGGGTTAATTAACAGCTGCAGCCAGCAAATAAACGGGCCGCCAGCGGGGAAATCGTCCACCTGTCGCAATCTTTGTCTCTTTCTCTTTTTTTCTCCGTACGGGAAAATAAATAATAGAATAATAAAAAGGTCAGACCTGACCTGACTTTGACCTTTTGACAACTGACTGTCGGCATCCGGGTTTCGTGAAACGTGTCTGCACAGTAACCACTAATATTATTGTTCCCCTTAGGAACATGCATGGCTGCCTCTTTTTCTACCCCCTCGACAAGAATCTTGCTCCTCTCCTCACCTTTTTTCTTCCTTCTTTTCTTACAATTACAAACTAGCTCTTTTTTTATTGAATTACCATAAAAGGCTTTTATTTTTTAAATAACGTAAAAATGTGTCCACTTAAAAGGGTTTTTCTCTGAGTTTTATCATATCAATACTAACACCACATTTTTTTATTTTTAGTACCACCTATTAATATTGAAAAAAAAAATTATAAAACATGTATTTATATAGATTCAAAGTTTCATTTTCTTTATTTTTTAAGTAATATGGGATATGAGATATATGTATACATAGACTAATGAATAGGTTTGAAGCTTCTTCTTACACAATGTGAAATTGTTTCCTTAAATTATGATATATAGGCAATGTGAATATATAGATAAACTTATGAATAGGGGTCTTCCACCACTACACCTAAAAATTATTTTATTTAGATAAAAACCCAAATTATTTAATTTAATTTTTTAACTAAATTTTTAGTATCACAGTTCCAAATCCTAAAGAATTTGAAAGAGTATGACGCCCCTGTTATCTTTGTGCAGAGATAAATCTTGATTTTTTTTCCGTCCATACATATTATTATTTTTTGTTAAAATAGATTGAAGTCTCTATATTCTTGATAAGTTTGGAATTTAAGCCTTTTATTTTTATTTCAAATAATTTAGTTTCTCTATTTTTTAAATTGAAAATACAAGTCTAATTGTTAACACTGTTAAAATTATTTTGTTAAATTTATTGGTGTGACTAAATAAAAAAAATCACAAATATTGTAGCATCTAGATTGATGATTAACCTAATCAATCCATCGATTTTTGATTTAATTGTTCAACAATATTTAAATAAAAATTCAAATCATGCTCTAGATTTTGTGACAAGTGTTGAACTCTGATTTCCAACACGTAGCTTTAAATCATATCAGATAAAAATAAAATTAAAAGTTGTGCAAAGAAAAAGAAAGAACATTATCCTTAAATCATAACTCTTTTCAGAGTAAATTGTAAACATTTAAATTAAAGTGCATATATACATTTAGAAAAAAATTATAATTATTTTTTGAGTATGTTAAATATACATTTTAACTAGTATGCAACGTGGAAATTAATAATTTTAAATATCATTTTAAAAATAAAATACATATTTTTTAAACTTTGTTTCTTTATTATATTAGATATAGATTTTAGATTCGCACTTTTCATATAAATCAATCACTTTAAATACAATAGTTAAACATTAAAAAAAGACATCGAGTTTATTATTAATCATATAAATACAATCACTTTATGATTTTTAAGGAATATATTTTAAGAAAAAATCAATTCACATATTGACAACTTAAATTTCATAATCTATGTCTCAAAGAAAAAAAATCACAATTTATATTGAACAATTATCTTAAAATTATTTTTTATAATTAAACATATTCATAAGTTTATATATACACATTATCTATGTATCACAATGTAAGGAAGCAATCCCACATTGTATAGCAATAAGCTGCAAACCTATTCATGAGTCTATATATACACATATCTCATATCTCACATTATTTAAGAAAATAAGGGAAATGAGACTTTGGGTCTATATAAAAGTCTGTTTTGTAAGTTATATTTTCACATTAATAGGTGGTAAAAAAAAATTGATGCTACCAATTTTAGTGTTGATGTGGCAAAAAGGAAACATTTTACTAGTCAAAGGGGAAAAGTGGTTCCAGCTAGAGGCATTTTTTTGAGTTTTCCTTGAAAACAACATTAGTTGAGCAAAATTAACCCATTTCCGTTAATTTTAACAAAAGTGATCTCTTTCTATTATTTAAAAGAAAAGGGGCCTTTCTGATAATTCAGCCCTCTTTTTTCTCTACTATTTTTCTCATGTACAATATATAATACACAAAATTATTATCTATGTTGTTACCTCTGGAGTCAAAAAATTAATAAACAAATATGACATACAATAGTTTTTAACTTCTTTGTAGCGTACACAAATTTCATTTTTTTAATATAAAATTTTAATTATTAGTGTATCAATAATAATTAATTAATTAAAATTAAATCATGAGGTATGATATGATGATTATTCACATAATTCTTTAATTATAAGCTGGATACTCAATTTTTATTTATAAAAATAGAATATATTCTATAACTTATTGTTTACCCTTTTAGAAAATATTTATAACGAAATCAATAAATCTTATCAACGATAACACCTAAAGAAATATATATATATATGTATGGTTTAATTGCTATAATTATAGCTTTCTCCATTCCATTAATTCATTTGTAACAAAGTATGGGAGCACTGATACAGAGTGATAATCGACTTCTCACTCCCGACAATATTAATCTATCGATCATTATTATTAAAAACTAAAAGAAAACTGTGTTGAAAAGAAAGAAAAAGAAAAAGGCAGAGATATTGTAGTCCTAATGAGTAAAGTTTCAGCACCTGGTACTTTCAATTCCAATTTCAACAATTGCGGCTGTGGAGAAATCGTCTACTTTATACACAAGTCCATTTAGCTCTAGACCATATCTTCCTTTGGAGTAATATACGTACCACTGATTGAGTATTTATTAATATCACAATTCAAACATCTTCGATAATTTAATTTAATATAATATTTGTAAATATGATTTTCAATCTTTTATGAAATCAACGATGTACTCTGATTTAAATAATTTCTCCTAAATTTGCCCTACTAAAAAACTAACGTAGGTAACAATATTTCTACATTATGCTCCTTTTGCTACAAGTTAAAGAACTTAGGGTTCGAGAGAAGGTGCGCATTAAATCCGATTTCACAATTGGAAGACCATGTCAATTTACAAGGTCTTCCATTAATAATGGGTTCTCATGGGCAAGTCATAAATTTTGTGTTACAAGAATTATAATTTTTTTTGAATTAAACTGTAATTTTATTAATATTTCAACGCATAATAATAGTTGTGTGTGTGTATGACCATATTCCTTGCCTGCATCTCTAGATTGATTCTTGATGGGGTTGATTAAGTAGCCGACCTTATTTCCCAATTATTCCTTTTGCTTGTTGCTTCCTATATTGCCAAAGGACAATCATAACGAAATGAAAAATGATAATTGTA